>NC_070615.1:16170000-16899166 GCF_027172205.1 Podarcis raffonei | reverse complement strand
AGCTACCAAGTCTTCTCAGTGGTTATTGGACTGTATTGGGGGCGGGGGGAGTCCCTGTGTTTGTGTGTGTATATATAACATTGATCATCTATAGCCATTATTGATAAGCCTGACAGGCTGTGGTTCTCGTGTTGTCTCTCTCTCTCTCTCTCTCTCTCTCTCTCTCTCTCTCTCTCTCTCACGGTTTCTTAAGAATGCTGGTCACGTGTCCTTATTTCTCAGTGGCCAAATATCAGCTGCATATGTGCCAATACCCAGGAAATTATTCAGTTTACATTTAATGGCAGTCCTATATAACTGATATTTTTCTGAAACAATAAATGAACCAAAACACAGCCATCCATGGGAATTCCTTCTCCAAGTTTGGCGGTACAGTTCTCCAGCCAAGTGATGGGTACAGAAAGGTGTGTATCAATGCATGTATTTGTGAAAAGAACATACAAAGGCACACTATATTAAGGGGAAAGTATTGCGAGAAATTGGCACTAAACTGCTGGTGAATTTTAATGAGGACTTTTTTAAAAAAATGAACTAATTTTCAAACTGATCTGGAAATGTGGAGAACCAAATTTAAGATAGGGAAAATGAGGATGTGAGGGGAAACCAAAACTGACAGATGTGGTCATCCCCACTCAGCACTCAGCACCTGAGTTGATGATTAGAGGAGGGAATTCCTAAAATATTCTGTACCGTGTGGACTCACATTGGCTCATAGCAATTTTTCCAAAGGCAAATCCTTCTGTCTCTCAAGTGGCTCGTAATCCAAGTAATTAAATGGTTTGGGGCAGAGAAGATGCCAAATGAAACAAAAACGACAGTGTATGGACAAAGTATCTCTTTAACCCATGACATGCCAGTCTCGGCAGCAACAACGAAAAGGGTGTCCAGTCATCTGCTCCATGGATGTTTGCTGAAGAAGAGGTGCTTCTTGTTGTCTTAGCTGGTTGGGGGCTCTGAAGACAGTCCAGTGATGGTGTGTCTGGAATCCTGCTGCCAATTGATGCATCCTCAGAAAATGAACCAGGTGCTCCACAGATCAAGGACCTTGAGGAGCAGGCAGGGAACTGGTGCTCCACATCCCCTAGAGGGGCACCCAGGTGGGATATCTCCTGCAGAACCCTTGGAACTGTCAAAGGAGGAGGTGGAGCCACCCTTCAGTCGTCCAACTCCTTGGACAGCAGCAGCGTGGCTTAGCAAAGCAGTGTCGCCGCCACCGCCGCAGCCCCTGAAGCATTCACTGCGATGCGAAAGCTGTTTTTGCGCACCTCCCCAATCTCTCCATCCAGATGGAGGCATAACCAGGAAGGATGGGCAAAGCTGTCGGTTCCAGTTTCTCTCCATTCCTCATTTATCCATTCAGTTCTCCACTTTTCTGCATCAGTTTGTCTACTTTTTTTAAAGTCTTCATCAGCATCTGAGTGTGCATTTCTTTTATTGTTGACACTTTTTGCGCACACGCGCAATTCCCCTGACATTGGTTTTAAAAAAATACTTTTTATTGAAAGTTTAAACAAAACGTATTATCCAAAAACATATCATCCTTAATTTTCCCCTATTTTTCCTCCCCCCACCCTCTCACACAACCCCCCTCCCCACCCGCCATGACTTCCCTCAGTTCCAGGCTTTGGTTTCTCTGTGAATGCTATTCTCTGCATGTTGTAAAGTTGTATAGATCCTTAAATTGTTTAACTGATTATTGTCAATAAAAAGTTTGTGAATGTTTATTCAAAACCTGCCAAGGAGTCCAATTCACTTTGTTGCCTCTTCAAATACTTTGTAAAGGGTTCCCATTCATCTTTAAAATCACAGTTATCCTTGTCCTGTAGCTTATGTGTCAATTTTGCCAGTTCTGCATAGTCCATCAGTTTTTCTTGCCATGATTCTTTAGTTGGAGTTTCTTCAGTCTTCCATCCTTGTGCTATTAGGACTCTCGCGGCTGTTGTCACATACATGAAGATGTTTTTCAGCTTTTGGGGCAGGTCTTTCCCTACAATCCCTAACAAAAATGCTTCAGGATTTTAAACAAATGTTAGATAGAACATTGTCTTCAATTCGTTATATATCATTTCCCAATTTTTTAAAATTACATTATAACCCCACCACATATGATAAAATGTCCCCTCCTTTTCCTTACACTTCCAACATATATTTGAATGAGTTTTGTACATTTTCCCTAACTGCACTGGTGTCATATACCATGTGCACATCATCATATAATTCTCCTTCAACAGAGACCAGACTGTAAATTTTAAATCAGTTTTCAATCCCCCTGACATTTTGTATGCTGTTTTCACTAATGTGTGCGTTTTTATGCATGCTTGATCCCTAGCGTGTTCATTTTTGGACAGTCCTGTGCTGCAAAATTCAGAGAAGTTCCAGTTTCGAAGGATGGCTGTGTTTTGTTTCAGAGGTGCAAGTTTAGGGAGGGCTACCTTTAAACACAAGCGGAAGTGAATTTCTCCCTAATTCCTAATATCACTGTTCAATAGCGCATTCCAGCCAGGCAAAAGCACTTGAGAGGGGCTGCAGAGCAAGGCCACTGCCACTTGGGGAGGGCGGCATGTCTTGGGCACAATCTCAGCTCGCAAGGGTCAGGTAGGAAGGTGAGACTCCCCACGCTTGCCCTAGATTGAGCCTTGCTGCAGCTCCAGCTCATAGTCTTAGGAGCACTTTATTATGAATTCAGATACAATGCTGCCGCCAGAGCACACACTATTTGCTGTATCAAAAGTTCGGCTCATCAAATAACTCCCGGCGCATTAACTGTTTTAAATGACTTTGCGGATGGAAACATTTCATAATGGCTTTAATTACCAGTCTGGTTCAGTGTTTGGAACCAGTTAGTTGAACGGAGATGCACAAGGAAGTCTGCAAATCTAAACATTAAATCTGGCTTCGTTTCAGAGTAGGATAAAACTCCGTTTGCCTGGGGTGCGTCAAATCTCAATAAAAACTATAATTCACGTGATGGAAGTTAGCAGGGTTGACTTGTGTGGGAGATGATGCTTTGGAGAAAGTTTAATGTTTAACTCCAGAACGAGGCAGGAATTAATTCAGAAGAGACCACCCATCCCATCCTGATTACTGGGATTTTTGCAAAAGCGAGGCTTTGTCCTCAAGCCCAATGCCCCAGGCAATTGCCTACCCCTGAATCTGACCCTCCTATGGTTTTGCTCTAGTGTGGCTTTTAAGCAGAGTTTATTCCAGACCTGCTTTATGATAATGCAAGCAAAGTGGAACTTGCAATAAAATGCTGCAGTACACCTTTGCCTTCCTGTTCTGGGTTCTAGCCAGGGTTCTTGCCCTCTTCCAGAATACTCCATTCCACCACCACCTTTCCATTTCCAACTGATGCTCAATGTACCATTGCTACTGAGCAGATTTCCACATCCCTATGAGACGTATTCTGCAGCTACTTGATGGAATAATTCCTTCCTAAGTCAGCTCCTGGTTCTGCAGTAAGAAATAACTATTGTAGTCTAGCTGGAAGCCCCTCGCTTTCACGGTTTGTACAGGGGCTCTCTGCGCCGTCAAAAGGGGAGACCCGTTCTGCCCATGTTGTTTTATGGGCTGTCTCCTTAATGTCACATTTGTGACGTGCCAAATCAATTACAGGAGGAGAGTTGTAAGTGGCTTGGGAAGGGGAAACAAATCATGAGGACGCAGACGAATTCGATGTTATCAATTAACGTGAGAAGATTAAGTCATTGATCACAGGAAGAAAGCAACTGAAAATAAGATTCGATGCAAATAGCCTCCAACTGTAACTTTCAATAGTTCTGGCATAGATTTTCTCGCTGGGTGTACCAGTTACTAGGGCACAGAGCCTGTGGCCCTCTGAAAGGTGTTGGACTTTCAGAAATGGAAAGGGGAATTCCCACAATTGCACATTCATCCAAAATCAGGAATGGAAAACAAGCAAGAAATACAAGCAGCATTAGCTATCAATCAGCAAACATTAGGTAAATAGCGACATTATTTTCTGCTTTGTTATTTGCTATTCCCCTTTCACTGAAATTAATTACATAAGTGTCAAATGGAGCAGATAGAGTGGCAAACAGGATTAGTTCTGGCAGAAGCTAAACTTCAGTGGAACAGAAATGGTGCTGATTGCAACAAACCCAGGATGGGATGGAATTTACTGCCTCCTTGCATCCCTTGTTGGACCACAACTCCCATACTCTGACCCTAATCTATATGGAGAACCACAGTTTCCTCATAGGAGACCCTTATTCCCCTCACAGTGCAGAAGTGGACTTAGGGGAGCACACCTGGTTTGTCCACACAAGGGGTGTCACAGCAGTGACTTAGAACAGAAGGCAGAAGTTGGGGGACACCGAATTTTTGGCATTGCCCAGGGAACCACTGCAATTTGAAAGCCCAAAGCCCACCACCGCACCAGCTGCCATGTTTGGCTCCGTCCCTCTGTCAGGGACAGTGCTGAGGCGGGCTGCACTGAGGAAGAATGGTTGGAGCCACCCCTTCCTCCTGATCCTGAATCTTCCCGGCAGCAGGAGGACAGTATAGATTTGGAACAGTGGTTTGCAGAGGGGCATAGTTCAGAAGGCAGAAGCTGGGAAATACTCGAGGGGAACAGCTAGGAGAAGAAACACTGGAAGAGAGGGCGTTAACAGATTCACAGTCTCTGGATAGTATCTGTCCCCCTTTCCCAAAGTCACGGAGAGCTCAGAAAGTGTCAGAACAGAAAGCGCAGAGGCTACAAGCTCAGATTACAAGACGTAGGAGTGATGTGGATTAATAGGAATGGAGGAGGGGTAAGCCTTAATTGGGAGCACCGCCATTCTAGAGAGATGCGTTCTGTTGTCTCTCGCTGTGATTATTAAATATTCGAAGTGGTAAGAACGCCTTTTTCTTTTTTCTGCTTATCTACTGTCACGGGGGAGAAAGCCTTTTCCCTAAAGCCTGACACCCTGGCTCCTCCTGACACCATGCGCGCGATGTTGCCTCCCCCCCAATTGCTCTTGCAATGTGGTGCCTCTGGACCTTGTAGGGAACATTTCCTCTCCCTGGAAACCTAATATCGCAGTTCTGGGAAAGACACACATCAGGCGGATGGCTGGTGCTTGGAAAGTGGAAAGCGGGAGCTCAAAAACTTTTGAATTGCTATCATGCTGCAGTGGAGTTGCTGGCTATTGATTGCCCTTGCCTGTTGAAACATGAATGGGGTTCGATTGGGGCTGCAAACTGCCAGGCAACTGCAAAGCCAATGGGCTGTGAAATGCTGACCTCGCAACAACGGAGACTTTGATTGTACAGGTCCTTCCTCATTAAAGGAGACGGGAATTTTGTTTCATCTCCTTGTTCAAGAAAGGCAATGCCATTTCTGGCTCAGTCATTAATTGTCAGCAGTGGTAGGCATTCAACCTTTGCTGATAGTGACAACCGGGAGATGCCATTATTACAAAAAATGGTATTTCAATGAACCTGCTGTGAGCTGGTTCATGGAGAAACCAAACTCCTCTTCCTATGGCAAGAATGTTAATAGAGCCGTATTTCACTCAGAGTACCCCGAGGCACCGTTCCGAGTGCGAAGCTTGGCACCATTGATTTTTCCATTCTGCAAAGATCTCCTTTTGAATGGTTTGTAATTTACAGAAGCTAAAGGGTCAGCTCAGAGGCTTTCCCTTCCTGCAACTGTGCCTCTATCGGCCCATAGCAAAGTTTCATTCAACTCACTGCACGAACAAGAGAGGTACTTGCGATATTTATCCCTCTTGCCTATTAAGAGCAGAACGCCTAAATTTTGAACATTATAACGACGGGCAAATTTCCATCACTTGGTTCAGTTCCCCACATTTCTGCATCACGTTGCAGTTTTTTTAAAAGTTCTCATGTAAATTGTCAGCATTTTAGTGCAATTTTCTCGTAGTGTACAATTTTTGTTTGCAAACGGGGGTGGGAGGAGGTTATTGGTTTGTCAGGGTTTTTTCTTTTTTGATGTATTATTATCTTGCATTTTTATGTTTTGAACCATCCTGAGACCTATGGATGAAGGGCATTCATTGGCAATAAAAGTTGGGGTCCTGGCTAGATCCAATTGGCACTCAGTGAATGCAGCACGTTGTTTTATGAGAGCTTTGGCCTGTTCGTATCCCATGCTGAGTAGAAAACCTGGGGAGAAGCCCAGGGTTGAGATTTTAGAGGTGTTACTAAAACATGCTCCTCATGTTTCAGCCTCACTCTGGGCTTGGTGGCGTAGGAAGGGGGGTGCGGGTTGCCCCAGGTGTCATCACTGGGGGGAGTGTGACAAAATGGCAAAAATGTGTTTTTAATATAAAATTTAAAAAATTCGGCTCATGACACTTTTTTGGAAAAAATAATAATATTTAAAACGAGTTTAATAACTTCATCTGACAATTAATTACCGTATTTTTCGCTCCATAAGACACACTTTTTTCTTCCTAAAAAGTAAGGGGGGATGTCTGTGCGTCTTATGGAGCGAATGTGTGGTCCCTGGAGCCGAATTGCCCATGGGCAAAAAGCAGATCATGCTTTCTTCTTTTTTTTGGAAAGAGGGAAGTGGGTATTGAAACAAAGCCGCTGATCGGCAAGCGATCGGGAGCAAGATAAAGGATGCTAGCAATAAAGGAGGCTGCCTGGGAGGGGGGCGGTAAAGACAGCGAACTTGCAAGGAGAGGAGACAGGAAGACTAAAGCAATGAGGAGAGAAATTAGAAGAAAAGGAGGAGCAAAAAACTGCTCCAGCTTAGGAAAAGACACTAAGGCAAACGAGGGAAGGGGGTTTGAAAGGAAGTAGGGGATCGGTAAACGATCGGGAGGAAGATAAGGGACGCTAGCGATAAAGGAGGCTGCCTAAGAGGAGAGAGGTAAAAGCCCATGGATCCTCAGGATTTTTGCATTGGGTCACCATCATATCACATAGTATGTCCATGGCTACAGCCTGTACCAAAAAAACCACACACCCACTGTTTCGTGGGGCCACAATGGCGCAAAAACGTGGTTACAAGGCACGGATCCACATGGATTCTCAGGATTTTTGCATTGGGCCAGCCCAAACTCACTGTCAAATCACATGTCTGTGGCTACAGCATGAACCACAAAAATCATACATTCACTGTTTCGTTCAGAATATTTTTTTTTTCTTGTTTTCCTCCTCTAAAAACTAGGTGCATCTTATGGAGCGAAAAATACGGTAACTTCAACAAGTCAACATAATACGTATTGAAACTTTTTAGTTCAGTCAACAAATGCAATGAAACATGGCTGAACTTGACATAGTGGAGAGTCTGTCTCTGCAGTTTGGATTCGAGCAAGACGTATTTTTCCTTCTTCTAATAATTTCAATGTGTGTGGTGGGGGGTGACAAGAAATTTTTCGCACTGGGTACCACCTGACCTTGCTACGCCACTGTCTGGGCTTCGACCACCGGCACCCATGCCTCGGTTGCCTGCCTCTGCTCTTGCTGTACGCCAACAGGTAAAAGGTGCCGGTGAATTCACTTTGCACGAAGAGACCATTGTGGCTTGAAAGAACCAGAGTTCAGGGGCTTCCAGGTGGCCTGTTTGCTAAGCATTCATCCTGTTGCGTTTGTAGGGAAATTATGCAACGTTGCATCGTAGCAAGTGTTACCTCACACCTCCCGGTGCATTCCCCAGTCGCTTTCCTTAAAATGCATTTTTGTGTGTGTGAAGCAGGTTTGTTGTGCAAAAACCTCCCAATCAACTATAATTGGACACCGTGAGTTTGCCAGCATGTGACTGCCGTTGTTTTCGGGTGGGATTCACATTGGAAGCACCCATAGGAAATACAGGCGGTTTTTCCTCAGTTCCCTGAAGGTCAGTTCATGGTCGTGTGAGGCATTCAACTCAGGAATCATTAGCAATCACTCCTCTATACTCTCCCTAATTCCCCCCACCCTTTTTTTGCACATGAACTGTTATTCTGAGCGATGCTACAATTTTCGCTTAGAAAATGGAGAGTAAATTATTTTTTGCTTCCCTTTAGGGGAAACTGCTCAGTCAGCAACATTTGGAAAGTGTTCAGCGGGAGCCCTTTAATGCTCCTTGAACATTACTGCACTGCTGTTTGAAACACACCCTGTCTAGAGATATTTTTATTTTTGCTTTTAAGGGGGGGGGACTGTAGCATTAAATGCAGTTGCAGGGGGTTGAAGTGAGTTGCCTCATTGGAAAGAATGGAACAGCAAACTTTGCAATTGAGGAGGAAAAGCAATGATAACGGATGCATGCAGGTTTAATTAGCTAAAGAAGAATTGCTAAAACATCTCTTGGGAGCCAAAGACTCCAGATGGTTGTAAAATCACCCAGAAGTTCCCTAACGTTCAGTAACAGAATTGGAATGAAAAATGATTATTACGTCACACTCCCTTCTCCAAAGACCGCAAGTTGTTATATGTATGCGCGTACAACTGCAACTTTTAGGCAGCTAGTCTCTGTTCAGACATAACAGGAAACCAATAGTTTTGCCCCAGCAAATGAATGAGCCTGCCCGAGTCTTGGGCTTGCATATTTCTTTCCTTGTTTTGTTTCTCTTTCACACACTGGAGGAAAAGATTGGAAGCGTCCACTTTTAAACTACCTACAGGAGAGCTTTCCAAACCGTGTGTCATGACACGTTAGTGTAGGGGTCAGCAATCTTTTTCAGCAGGGGCTGGTCCACTGTCCCTTAGACCTTGTGGGGGGCTGGGATATATTTTGGAGGGGGGGGAATGGACGAATTCCTATGCCCCGCAAATAACCCACAGATGCATTTTAAATAAAAGCACACATTGTACTCATGTAAAAACACTAGGGAGGCCCCGCAAATAATCCAGAGATGCATTTTAAATAAAAGGATACATTCTACTCATGTAAAAACACGCTGATTCACGGGCCAGATTTAGAAGGTGATTGGGCTGGATCTGTCTCCCGGGCCTTAGTTTGCCTACCCATGCATTAGTGTGTCAGTTGCAGTGTGTAAGTGTCTCTCGTGAACACCCCCCACGCTCTTCCCGGGGCTGGAAAGGGGTTAGTTTAACCTCCGGTTTGCTAGTAAAACTGAATTACTGTGTCGCGAAATGACGCACGTCTAAAAAGTGTGTCACCATCACGAAAAGCCACCAACATGGAAAGCTCTGGCCTACAGGATACCATATATCTGAACTTGGTGCTTTGTAAACCATGGTTAAACCCAAGATATGAAACCTGGAGCAGCCAACACAGTGCCTTCCTGATGTTGTTGGACTCCAACTCCCACCAGCCCCAGCCAGCATGGCCAACAGCCAAGAATGATGGGAACTGTAGTCCAGCAATAGCTGGAGGGCCATAGATTTCTCATCCCTGGTTTAAACAAACCATAGTTCCAGAGGGGCCACTAGGGGCGCATCGGAAGATGGCTGACAATAACATCTCTCCGACCCACACAAGGTAATTAGGAGGCTGTGATGGGAGTAAAATAGCCTCCCTACCCCCCCAAGGTTGTGGGGGGGGCTGCCATTGCCTGCTGTGCCCTATACCACCCCCGAATTTGTGGGGATGGGGGCACTAGGCACAATGCCCTCCTGTGGGATTTCGGCACTCCTGGACGCCGTCTCTGATCTGCGCCGCTAGCTGCAAGAACTTCAAAAGAAACAATTAGGATCAAGCGAATGCACATATTTCAAGGAAGGAGGGGGAGTAAAGACTGCTAAAAGAAGAAATCTCTGATAAAACAAGACGAGTCGGAGGAACAAGAGTAAATCATGAGAAGATACGCCAAGACTCGGTATGGCAAAGGGACTGATGGGGGAGGGGGAAAAACTTTCCTTTCTTTCCTCTATGTGATTAAACAAGAATCCCCCCCCCCATCACAAGTCAGAAATGTCGTTTTAATGACTTAAGCTGTGGATTTAAGACTGTGTGGAGATAATTCACTAACCAAAGCATGTTTCAAGAAGACCGTGAAAATTATAAGAGCTTTGGAATGACGCAGTAAAAAATACCGTCGCCATGTTGGCTAGTTCTGTTGGAGGACTTAAGTCTGGGAGGAGGAACAGAGCTGTTGTTATATTGTGGGTGATACTCCTCAGAGGGACTTAAGAGTGACAGATTTACGTGTTAATGATGGAAAGTGATGTTATTTATGAAAGTGATGATATATGGAAACCATCTGATATGAGGACTGGTTGAAGGGAAAATTCACACAGGATTATAATTGGTGTTTGTCAGCTTAAGAAGATTATCAGAAGAGATCGTAAAGAAAAGAAGGAAAAATATATGAATAAGATGAGATGTGGAAACAGCAAGATAAGACTGGATAGAATTATGAACATTATTTGGATTGATTTGTGGATATTAACGCAGCAGCAAGAAGATGATCAGAATCCCCTTTCAGAACTTGAAATATGGGTCCCCTCAACAAAAATTTAAAATTCGGCTTTGTAATTCGGAATTTATATGATGTTATTTGATTTGATTTGATTGGTCGGTTCATAAAAATTATTTTTTAAAAAATAAAAAAATAAACAAACCATAGTTCTTGGATTCTGACACTACGGTCAATAGTGGCTAGCTTAAAAGTGGGAGCTTTAATTTTGTTATCTGGAGTCAAAGAGGCAGAAAGGGACATGACCCAGAGGTTCACCTTGGGCCATACATTATTTCTCAGTCTAATCTACCTCAAAGGGTTGTTGTGAAGATAAAATGGAGGGGGAAACCTCATTGTTCACCATTCTGAGCCTATTGAAGGAGGATGGGATGTGAGCATAATAAATAATGATGATGCCCTGGCTTGAAGGCAGAGCTTTGAACTGGAAAATCCTCTGTTTGGTGGGGGAAATCCTTCCCCACCACACTCAGTAATTCATTAAATGCTTTTCACTTATCTATAGCAATAAATCATTAGTCTACAATCTCACCAATTTTCTTTCCCTCTGCCTGCATTATTTATTTTAATTTTCTTTCAGTAGATTTATAGCTATTTTTTTCCTGCCCAGAAAAGACAACCGCCCGACATACAGTAGAAACATTTAAGATGCTGTAACAAAAACAAGTAGCATTAGCAACAAGCTGTTTGTAACCAAATAAAAGAAGTAAGCGATCACAGGCCCAGAACCTGCTAGAAAATGATAGGTACCTTCTTAACTGTCCATTAAAAAGCAAGCAAAGATGACACCTGGTGGACCTCTCCTCGAAAGTGTTCTACAATCTTGGGGTCACCACAAAAAAGACCCCATCTCCTCTGCCCATCTACCCTGCCACTCCTGATGATAGCAAGTTTCTAGAGACTAGATTATGAGCCTTTGTAAATTGTGTTTCTAAAGAAACTTTTGTTATTGCCAAATGCCAATGTGTTTGCATTATTAAATTTGTTATGAATAAAAAATCATTTTAAGTTAGAGCTTAAATTTTTTTCCACTATTAATATACTTCTTATTTGTATTTCACTATTAATATACTTCTTCTTAATTGTATTTCAGTTCAACAATTACTTTGATAAAATACATATTTTGTTATGTGCAAATGGCTTTAGATACCTATTAGGTCCATAAATTACCATATAGCATATATTCAACACAAAAAACAGTGACAATTTGTTGTTGACAAAGGACAGCTGGACATATAAAGGGCCCCATTACCTTCAGTAGCTGAGGGCCTCATCAAACCTAAATCCAGCCCTGGATGTTGATCAGGTCAAGGGTTGAAAAGGGATATTTTTGCCTGGCGTCTAAAGGTGTACCATGAACTCCTCCCTTGTTATTGGAGCTATGGACAAATGAACTCATGAACATAGCAACATAGGAAGTGGCTCTATATCAACTCATATCATTATCTAGTTCTGTATTGACTGGCAACAGCTCTCCAGGGCAGGCTTCCTCAACCTCGGCCCTCCAGATATTTTGAGACTACAGTTCCCATCATCCCTGACCACTGGCCCTTCTAGCTAGGAATCATGGGAGTTGTAGGCCAAAATCATCTGGAGGGTTTGAGGAAGCCTGCTGCAGGGTTTCAGGCAGGGTTCTCTCCCAACTTTACCTGGAGATGCTGCGAACTCAACCTGGGACTCCTTGTAGGCAAGGCAGATGCTCCAACACTGAGCTGTGGCCCTTTCTATCAAAATTTTCCAACCTATTTGTGGGTGGAGAAATTGGGCGTGCCATTTCACTGAACTTCTCCAGGAGAAGGAGAAACTCTCCAGCACTTTCTCAAAGATGGAGGCTCACCAGTAGCAGTGACAGTTATTGCTGTTTTTTCTTAAAAAACTAAGGTTTGTTTTCGCTGCCGCTTCAATGAAGGAGAGAATCAGCAACGGCGTTGGTGGCCTGGCAGCTATTTTGCTTCCTCTACAAACTCCCCAAACCTTGCATCATTTTAAGGGTATCGTTTTTGTGAAATGACCACCACCACAAAACATGGTGGAGAATATTCTGCCCAGTGACCACCTTTTTTCTGGAGCGAGATGGGGGGAGAGGGAGAAAACTTTATCTCCATAAAAAGACCTCTGAGAAATGTTGAATCAGATCTACTTGCAACTCAGGGAGGGGGACATCCAACTTTTGTGGGACTCCCCCCAGCCCCCAGCAAGCTATTTATTTATTTAACAAATTTTATATTTTGCTTGATTGTAATAAAACCTCTAAGCACCGACAAAACTATTACCAAAAATATAATGACCTATGAATGATGGGAGTGGGAGGGCTAAACATTTCTCCTCCCTGCCCTAATCAATAAAACCCGTTGATAAAATGTATGTTAAATGGTTATTCACTGCTGAATGTATGAAGCACATTCAGAGACCCTTGTGCACGTTAATGTATTGTGCAATACGATAAGCTGCAATCCCATGCCTACAAAAATGGCAGTAAGGATGGAAAGATCTGCCCATTTTGGTTCACTAGGTTTCTCATTTTTCCAATTTTAAATTCAGTTCTCCGGATGTTGCAGCCCTTTGTGATTATATATATGTGTGTGTGTGTGTGTGTGTGTGTGTGTGTGTGTGTGTGTGTGTATATATATATATATATATATATATATGATAAAAATTCATCAGCCTTTTAGTGTGAATTTTCCATATTAAACACACTTGTTTATGCAGTTTTGACCAATGTACCCATTTTTGGCAAGCAACCTTCCTTAATAGAATGACTCTTGTAGGTTATTTTCACTAATATATTCATTTGTTATGCACACCTTCCTTTGATATATCCATTTTTCTAAATGTTGGCTGGGAAACTGTGTCGCAAATTCGGATAAGGGCGAATTTTGAAGGATAGCTGTGTTTTTGTTCATAAATAGTTTCGGAAAGTGTGGATTTGATGGGTTCGGCTTGAAATGCATTTTCAATCAAATTTCTCCTGCATCCCTAACTTGGGAGTAAACCCCATTGAAGGCAATGTGATTAACCTCTGGCTAGGCGTGCATAAAATTTTGCTGTATATTGTCATCCTGCATCTAAGCAGCATCCAAACCCTGGCCATCCTGGTATCTCTGAGAAGCTAAGGGCATCGAGGAATTGGGCATCATCTTCTGCTTCTCATCCCAATGCCCACAGTTCATAGGTGTGCTGCCTCTGAACATGAAAGTCTTATCTGGGTACCATGTTCCTCTTAGATGAATCCATTTAACTCATGGTCATCCATTGCTACCTCTTAAAGGAATTAACGACATGTGTTGAGTGTGCACTGTGTGATTATGAGTGGGTAGATAAGGACATAGAAAGTTGCCTTATACTATGCCAGGCAGTGGATCTCTCTAGCTCCATCATTGCCTACACCAGCTGGCAAAAGCTCTGCCTATGTGGTCCAGCTGAAGATTGAAGCTGGGACCTCTTGCATGCAACACAAATGCCCTACCACTGAGCTAATCGCTCCCTCTTCTCCAAATGAAAGGAACATAAGAAAGTGCCTTATACTCAGACCATTCATCCACCTGGTTCAATATTCTCTATACAGGCTGGCAAGGTTTCTCGGGGGTTTCTAGATTACTTTCTCCACCTTACCTGGAGATGCCAGGGATTCAATCTGACCCCGTCTGCAAGCAAGGCTGCAGTTCTAACCACAGGTGCATTGCAACTAAACTTGTGGTTCCACAGGACTGTACAAAATGTCACCAGATTCTGTGGAATCAACTCAGTAAATCTGGACTAGGGGAAATTAACATATTCCATTGCAACAGATGAGGAGAAGGTCCATTGAGATTCAGATTATCACCCTTTCTACTTTCTCATTGTTACTTTCACTGTTGCAGTGGAATAACTTTAATGTCTGACTTTTTCTTTTTCTGCAGTTTAATGGGTTTTGTCAGACCGGGCTATATACAAAGTCCCATTTGAAAGGGAAACCTTTTCTTATTTCACCATCACAGGAGAAAAGCTATTAAAAACTTCCTTATAACCACTTAATTAAAAAAAAGAAACCAGTTATACACACAGTATATGAGAAGACATAGCTATAAGCCCTTGATGGTGTAGTTTCTCACTACAATTACTTCTTGAGAGAATCCATCTGCAATCGTGTGAATATTTACTTTGGAATAAGCTTTGCAGAAAACAGAGGCATTTGTATTCCAATAAACAGGCACAGACTCAGGCTGTAAAGCTCATGAGAAGTTTTAAATAGCATTCCCTTCACAAAAATAGATTCGAAAGACTAACGTTATTGTTATATTTAATGCTCCTTGCTGAATTTTGGCAGCAAAAACAAATACATTTGTGTAACAGGAATAAATACAGACCATTCACTTTCATTGTGTTGAGACTTTAACAGTGTGATTTCCTCTATACATTTTTTTAAAAAATGGCTATGTGTGGTTTTAAAAGATGAACATATTTCAAGCAGTAAGATGTTCTTTTTTAAAAAAGAAATCCTCATGTTGGTCTCTTTAGTGATGTAATGATGAATTAATATCATGAATTCATAATAAAATAATTCAAAATGGGTTCTATAGTTTCAGAGTTGAGACACACAGACACACACCCCAAATCATTGAGGCTGAGATATTGTGGCAGGCCTACTTTTAGAATCCAAACTCTTATCTTCTCTGCAACTCCCGCTTCATTGAAAAGAAACAGATTCTTTGCTCCATTACAAACTTTACATCCCACCATGACCCACTCTCTGTCAAAACACTGGTAATGCCATTTCTGAACATCTGCTTCAGTACACAAACATGTATTTGCTTGAAGTATCCTTTGCATGAAAGCTTATAACAAAATTCACCTGCAACACACACCCTCAGGTAGAACGAACTGGAAACTGATCACAGGCACTGTAGTCAAATACAGAATCTCATTCTCCATCAAAGGAGCCATTCCCGGATATTGACAAATGGAACTCAGCGATTGCCTGTTTTTCAGTGGGAAAGTCCTTGTACAGTCTCGGAGCTTCAGTGCCAATCCATACACACAGTTTTGTCTCACAGTCAACAGCTTTTGCTATTTGCAAAATGCAGAGTACATACAGGTGAGCAGAGCTAGCAGGCTACAAAGCAACCCTTTTCTCTAGGAAACAACTGGGGAAAAATAAGAGTTACCAACCTCTCAGAACTTGTTCAGTCCAGGAGTACCAAGCAGCGAGCTCTTCCCTGCGACGCGTCGACGCGATACAGAATCTTTGAGCATCCTTGCATAGCGGTGAAATTCCTCCAGCTGATCCAAGAAACCCCAGAGGACCAATGAGAGATTCCCCTTCTCCTCTTGACACCAGCCCACGTCTGGAAGCTGCCTCCCCACTCCCTTTGTTGCCACAAAGCAGCCAGGTTTTCCCAGTTGCTAACTAATTGCAGGAAACCGTCTCTGCTGCAATATCAGAATCGCTTGCTGCATTGGGCTCGCGGTGGATCGAGCGGGGCTGATCTTCCGAGCGACACCTGCTTGTGTCAAGCCAGAGGGGCTCTCCCTCCTCCTCCTCCTCCTCTTCTCTTTGGCACAATTCACCTCCTGGGGGGCTGCGTGTTCCTGATCATCACATCCACGCCACTGTCCAGAGCTTTGCTGTCTGCAGTCCCTTGCTTGCCCTAGCCAGAGGCTGTGCAAACAGCCCATTGAGGGGAAAGGAGCTAGATGCACAGCACTGAGGACCAGATAAGAAAGATGGGGAGATTTTTAGTTTTGCATCAGCCCAATGGCATCACCGTGGTACCATTTGAAAAAGACCCTTTGCCTGCTTTATACCTTTATCCCTCTCCCCCACCCCCTTATAATTTGCATGCAGAGCCAGAAAGCCCAATTTTCCAGCACTTCCCCCTCCCCACATCATAACAAGCAATAGAGAGCAAAGGAGGAGGGTTAAGTCTTGCAATGCATTGTATTTTGAGTGGGGAGGAGGAATTAGAAGTTATTTCTTTGTCCAGGCTTGTGCACAGTGAAGGAGTACAGGAGTGGAGGGGTCAGGAGGAGAAAGCACATCAGACAAAATTGAAATTGAAATCCAAGGACCACATTACCATTTTGCGCTCTTTAATACATGTTTGAAAGCTGGCGACTTGTCCCTTGAAGCAGCAGCGGCGGGTCCCTGATCCAGAGCCTGCTTTTAACAGCCGCTGAGAGTCATGAAGCATCTATTGTGGATTTACACTGCAATTCTATGCATATGTTTTTTTTCTTGTAAGTCCCTCTGTGTTCATTCCTAGTAAGCATGCTTAGGATTGCAGCTTTATTGTCCAAGGGCCCCTCCAGACTGGTGTCTTGGATACAATCATGGTGCATTCATGCTGGAATTAAACGGGACTGTTCACACATCATTTCGCTTTATTTGTTGGCTCTGTGATGCTTCCCCAATGTTGCCACAACATTGCCATCATTGCCATCTGAAAGGGCAGTCTTGTACTATATTGCAACAGAAGATGGGGCAAAAAAACCCAGCAACCCAGTACAAAAAGTTACAGGATTTCAGCAGGATGTTATGGGACATGCACTGATTGAAAACCCAGCAGTGTGTCCACCCCAAAACTTTTGCAGGAGCATACTGCAATAGTGTGATGACTTATAACTGTCCAGATACCATCATGGTCACAAATATTCATGGATGCACAGTAGAAAGGATACCTGGAGGGCCCCTAGCTTGAATAATAAACTCTTTTTTGTCCTCCCCACTTCCTTGAGTGGGGAGAAGTTCCAGGACCACCTTTTGGCATCCTTTCCCAAGGAGAGATCACAAGACGAACTCAGTATTACAAAGCAGAGCATATAGGGGCAAGCAGTATAGCAGATCTAAGATACAGAGGAAAGAACCTGCCCCTGGCTAGGTGCCTTCAGCTCAAAACTTCTCTGGCTCACTCTGTTTCAAAAGTTGGGTTGCTACCAGACGGTCAGCATTTTGAAGGAGGGATTTAAGCACATCCCAGAAATGTTGGCTTATACAATTAAAGGGAATCGGAGAGCTGTGTTACCCTGGTGCAACAAATCCACTTTAGAAAAGGAACATGCTTTCTGCGGCTGAGATTGTGACAGGGAAATGCATTGTAAATGGTGGAATGAATGAAGAACAGAAAAGCATATAAAGCACACACACACATAAACACCCAAGCAGGGAAGGGCTGACAGTGCATCTGCCTCATGTGCAAAAGCTCTTAGGTTCAATCCCCTGCAAATGCCCCCTTTCTGAAATTCTGGAAAGTCACTGCCAGTCAGTGTAGACAATACTGATCTAGATGAACCTATTACAGCCCACTATATACCGTAGTATGACTCAGCATAACGTTATTGCCAAAAACCCCAAAACAAAGCAAATTTGCATAAATGTGGCATGTGCTAATTGATATGAATAGATGCACATTTTGCAATAATTACTGTAATTTAAGTAAAAATGCAAAAGCTGTCACCACGGTGGGGAAGAGTGATTAGGTGACCTGGGTCCAGGTGTTGCCAGCTGCTAAAGGGCCATGCCAATTACTCTGATGTCCTTTCTTACGGTTCTTGATCTTTAAACCAGACTTAGACTGGGGACAACAACAACTCAGAAGAAGAAGAGTTTGGATTTGATATCCCGCTTTATCACTATCCTAAGGAGTCTCAAAGCAGCTAACATTCTCCTTTCCCTTCCTCCCCCACAACAAACACTCTGTGAGGTGAGTGGGGCTGAGAGACTTCAGAGAAGTGTGACTGGCCCAAGGTCACCCAGCAGCTGCATGTGGAGGAGCGGAGACACGAACCCGGTTCCCCAGATTACGAGTCTATCGCTCTTAACCACTACACCACACTGGCTCATGTCAAGAAGTCCATGGATGGGCAACTGAGGGCCAAATGGGACTTTTTGTTTGGCCCATGGACTCTCCCCAGAGTATGCCTCTCACCAGACCTGCTTTGCCCCCTCAGTGGGTATTTTTGTCCAGCTGGAACATGTCCTTGAGCTCTGATGATGCTTCTTGCCTGCGTTGATGGAGAGAGATGTGTGGGGTATAAAGATGCTAGCCTAACAAACGAAGGTAAGATCAACATCTGTGGCTTCGCCTCGTTTACCTCCAGCCCTGCTCACAAATGGCACATGGGACCCAGGATGTTGCCCTCATGTTCCCCACAGAGCTGTCCTCTGTCAAGTAGGACTCACAGCTACCTTATTGGTGGCACAGAGATCTTTCTTGCCTGGGAAAAGCAACAGAGAAGCCTCAGACTGCCAGAACGTGGAGAGAGCTCCTTTTATTAAGGGAAACTTGCCTTTTGTGTTGCCGATAGAGTGTTTCTCATATCTTGGCAGCAGTTGCAAAGGGTAGGGAGAATCCTGTGCCTTCTAGTAAGTGTTGCATTATTATTACATAGGGCAACAATTTTTTACTTTTTGAATGTTGTCTAGATTTCTACAACTGATTTAGAATATTTTTGCACTGCTGAATCAGGAAATGGCATCCGTTTCTCTCCATCAGGTCAGGTTTACTGTAAACTGAATGATGGACATTGATAAAGGTAAGTACACGTAAATTGCATGTTGCTCCACCATTTTTCAAACTTCAGGGCTTGAACTTCTGTTTCTTGGAACTCCTGGAATGCTCAGCGGCAGGGAGGTCTCTCTTCAGAGTCCAACAGTCGTCAGCCATCATGACTGCGTCCTAGCGACCCTGATACCTGGTCTCCATCTCTTTCATGTCCTGATGGAATCTCTGCCCCTGCTTGTCACTCATTGAACCCAGGTTCTCAGGAAACCGGTCCATATGTGAAAATAGGTAGTGCATCTTGACGCTCATGTTGCAGCCCAGGTTTCTGAAAGCAGTCAGCATGTTGTTGACAAGTTCTGCTTAGTTTCTGGCCTTATTGTTGCCAAGAAAGTTCTTCACTACCAGAACAAATGCCTTCCACGCTTCCAGTTCCACTTCGTTCACTGAGTTTCCGAACTCTGGATCTCTGATGAGCTGACGGATCTGAGGACCGTCAAAGATGCCAGCTTTCAACTTCTCCATGGTCAATCCTGGAAAAGCCTGGCACAAGTAAGTGAAGCAGTCACCATCCTTGTCCAGAGCCTTGGTGAACTGCTTGATTAAGCCGAGCTTGATGTGCAGCGGTGGGAAGAGTATTCTGTCTCTGTCCACCAGAGGGTCGTTGATGACGTTCCTTTTTCTGCAAGGCACCAGTTCCTCCCGCACAAGCCAGTCCTTCTTCGTGTAATGCTGAGCACCAATTTATGGAAGATTTCGAGGTTTTATGACTTCAAACTGATCCCTTTTCGACATAATCACACAGAACTATGGGACCTGAATACTCCTTGTCATTAAAATAATCATTTCCAATCAAAACAATTAATCAACATGGCATTTTACCCCCACCAACTTCTTCTAAAATGCTCCACACAAGCGTACATGTGAACAAAAACGTAAAAATTGACATGTGGCCATAGCTCAAAAACTTGACCTGACTGAGCAAAACCAATGTGATTTTTGGATTCAGTGCATCAGATTCGTCCTAAATCAGCTGAAAAAATGCAGACAACAAATTTGTTGTTGACCAGTGTTATTATTATTCTGTCCTGCCAATAACTCTGACCTTGACAGGAACTATTTGAAGGGGAAGAAAGCCATATTTCACATCTATTTTTCTTTTTCTTTTATTATTTCGCTCACTTGCTTCTCATGATTGGCTAACTGAAATGGATGCCTTGGCACATAGGGTCAGTGCGACATTAATTCAATAGCCAGCCCCCAGCCTATTAGTGGGATTTAACTTTAGGGATGATCTGAAAAACAAACCACAGCTGAAACGAGCTCTGATTTCTCAATTTGTGCCTTGGGACATAGCTTTACGCTTGTGGTTTAGAAGCTTGTTGAGCCCGAGGGCCGCCTTCTCCTCTAGGTAACATTCCAAGGGCCACATGCCAGTGCTGCGCAGGGCCAGGAACAAAAGAATAAGGAGCAACAAATGTAAAATTTGCCTTCCTACGTTAGGTTAGTTGTTAGGCACACTCTCATATACCTCCTGATCCTTCTCTCAACATCAATTGGTACCACAAGGAGCCAGTGTCTGGCTGACAGTGTTCTACCTTTAAAAGCAGCAGGTATCCTGTTCTGTTGGGTCTTGAGGTCCTTCGGGGTGGTGGACACAGTCCAGCAGAGTCAGGTCAAGACAAGCAAAGTGACAGGAGCCAAGCCAGCAGTAAATCACACCAAGTAAGCTGGAGTTAACTCTTTATTAGCAAAAAAGCAATCTGCACACGAGTGCAGCAATCCATCTCTGGTAGGTCTTAACCCCATGAAGCAGGTGCTGAGACTGCCTCCCCACAGCTGCCTAAGTCTCCTACCCTCCAGGGTTTTCCCCCAAGCAATCAGAGACTGTGCCTGCATGTCTGTATTTGCTCCTCTCATTTCATGCCTTTTCTGGTTCTGGAAGACTGGAAGGAGGGGAGCTTGCTGCAGCAGGAGGGGTAGACATCTGTGACTCTTCACCAACCTGACTCATCTCTGCCTCTTGGTCTCTCTTGCTGCAGCTTCTGCCTCCGATTCTGGACTTCTCTCTGCCATAGACTCTCCTAGCTCACTAAGCCTTGTTACCTCTTCAGCTTCCAGCACTTCCTCTTCTCCATCTTCTGCCTCTTCTTCCTCTGCCCACTCATCATTGACCCACCACAATTCCCCAGGGTCTGAGCCCTCTTCCTTTGGGGGTTCCTCAGCTGGTTCCTCCCACCATTCCTCTGCGTCCAACCAGTCCATGCCTCTTGCTTGCCTGGGTGGAAGTTGCAGTGATGAAGTGAGCTGGGTATAGAAGCTGCTGACTTCTGTGGGGCTGGAATGTCACCTGCTGTACAAAGGTAAGAGTCATTCTGTTGTCCCACCTGTCTTTGCCCCTGCCCCCCCCCCTTGGCATGTGGACCCTGGAAACCTGGCCTCGAGGGAGCCCTCCTGCTGACAAGGTGTAGATGTTACAAGAACTGAAGGCTACATCTTTCTTAATTATCGAAATGAGGTCTTGATGCATTGCGTTTTTACACCGTAGGCAGGAGACTTTACAAATTCTGTGCCACCAGGGACCTACAGGCTGTTTATTCTGAATCAATATTTGCAGAGGGGCCGCATTTCAGTGATAAAGCACTTGTTTTGCATTCAGGAAACGCCAAGTCAAAAGGTGATCTTGGATAGCAGAACTGGGAAATACCTTCTCCTGATGACTGCCAGTTTGAGTGGTCAGTACAGGGCTGGATGGACTAACGGTCTGATCTGGTGGTCTAAGATCAGCTTCGTAAGTTCCATATGAGCAATTCTTCTTTCAGTTTCATTCATTACAGTGGTACCTCAGGTTAAGTACTTAATTCGTTCCGGAGGTCTGTTCTTAACCTGAAACTGTTCTTAACCTGAAGCACCACTTTAGCTAATGGGGCCTCCCGCTGCAGCCACGCTGCCGGAGCACGATTTCTGTTCTCACCCTGAAGCAAAGTTCTTAACCTGAGGTACTATTTCTAGGTTAGCGGAGTCTGTAACCTGAAGCGTATGTAACCTGAAGCTTATGTAACCCGAGGTACCACTGTACTTGTTTTGCTGCATCTGTATTCTGCCTCCTTCTCCAAAGAGTACAAAGCGCACCGTAGTGGTGGAGGAAGGGGGTTGGGTGGGTGCGGTCTGCCCCAGGTGTCATCACTGAGGGGGGTGTGACAAAATGAGTTTTTTTAAAAAAAATTAAAAACTGGACTCACGAAACTTTTGGGGAGTGTCGTGGTGGCTTATGCGCCTGCAGGTTCTGCGTTGCCTGAAATGGCAGCGTGAGACTTGCGTCTGCCTACTGCCTCTCCCTCAGCCGCCCTACAACTGAGGGGGAGGCGGTGGAGAGGCTCCAAGCTTTGGGGGGGCTTGTCCTGCCCCCACGGGCGGCTCGCCCACCCCTGGCTGCAGGACGTGCCCCCGCACCAGGCACCCAAGCGGCTAGCTACGCCGCTGGCTCACCGCCCTCTCTCCCATTTCATCCACACAACAACCCTGTGAGGTAGGACAGTACCTGGCCCAAGGTCACCCAGTGAACTTCATGGGCATGTGGGGATTTGAACCCTGGTCTCCCCAGTCCTAGTTTGATCCTCTCACAGGGTCTTCAGCACGCACTCACAGGTATTACAGTGGTACCTCTGGTTACGTACTTAATTCGTTCTGGAGGTCCGTTCTTAACCTGAAACTGTTCTTAACCTGAGGTACCACTTTAGCTAATGGGGCCTCCTGCTGCCGCCGCACCACCGCCATGCGATTTCTGTTCTCATCCTGCAGCGCCTGTAACCTGAAGCATAAGTGACCCGAGGTACCACTGTATAGCAAACTTAAATGTTGCTGTTCCCCCATCAAGTATACCTGCTCCCCCCTCCCAGCATGTTTTTCACAAAGTTTGGGAAAGTGGCTTTGTTTTTCTTTGGAGAGCCAGTGTGCTGTAGTGTTTAAGAGCGGTAGACTCGTAATCTGGTGAACCGGGTTCGCTTCCCCGCTCCTCCACCTGCAGCTGCTGGGTGACCTTGGGCTAGTCACACTTCTTTGAAGTCTCTCAGCCTCACTCACCTCACAGAGTGTTTGTTGTGGGGGAGGAAGGGAAAGGAGAATGTTAGCCGCTTGTTAGCAAATGATTCAGCAGAGGAAACACAGCCCAGAATAACTAAGGAGATAGTACAAGAATACTTGGCTAGTTTAGATGTATTCAAGTCTCCAGGGCCAGATGAACTGCATCCAAGAGTATTAAAAGAACTGGCAGATGTGATCTCAGAACCACTGGCAGTCATCTTTGAGAATTCCTGGAGAACAGACGAAGTCCCGGCAGACTGGAGGAGGGCAAATGTTGTCCCTATTTTCAAAAAGGGGAAAAGAGAGGACCCAAATAATTACCGCCCAGTCAGTCTGACATCAATACCAGGGAAGATTCTGGAGCAGATCATTAAGCAAACAGTCTGTGAGCACCTAGAAAGGAATGCTGTGATCACCAATAGTCAGCATGGATTTCTGAAAAATGAGTCATGTCAGACTAACCTGATCTCGTTTTTTGACAGAATTACAACCCTGGTAGATGAAGGGAACGCAGTGGATGTAGCCTACCTTGATTTCAGCAAGGCATTTGACAAGGTGCCCCATGATATTCTTGTAAAGAAGCTGGTAAAATGCGATCTTGACTATGCTACCACTCAGTGGATTTGTAACTGGCTGACTGACCGAACCCAAAGGGTGCTCATCAATGGTTCCTCTTCATCCTGGAGAAGAGTGACTAGTGGGGTGCCACAGGGTTCTGTCTTGGGCCCGGTCTTATTCAACATCTTTATCAACGACTTGGATGATGGACTCAAGGGCATCCTGATCAAATTTGCAGATGACACCAAACTGGGTGTGTGTGTGTGTGTGTGTGTGTGGCTAACACCCCAGAGGACAGGCTCACACTTCAAAACGACCTTGACAGATTAGAGAACTGGGCCAAAACAAACAAGATGAATTTTAACAGGGAGAAATGTAAAGTATTGCACTTGGGCAAAAAAAATGAGAGGCACAAATACAAGATGGGTGACACCTGGCTTGAGAGCAGTACATGTGAAAAGGATCTAGGAGTCTTGGTTGACCACAAACTTGACATGAGCCAACAGTGTGACGCGGCAGCTAAAAAAGCCTATGCAATTCTGGGCTGCATCAATAGGAGTATAGCATCTAGATCAAGGGAAGTAATAGTGCCACTGTATTCTGCTCTGGTCAGACCTCACCTGGAGTACTGTGTCCAGTTCTGGGCACCACAGTTCAAGAAGGACACTGACATACTGGAACGTGTCCAGAGGAGGGCAACCAAAATGGTCAAAGGTCTGGAAACGATGCCTTATGAGGAACGGCTAAGGAAGCTGGGCATGTTTAGCCTGGAGAAGAGGAGGTTAAGGGGTGATATGATAGCCATGTTCAAATATATAAAAGGATGTCACATAGAGGAGGGAGAAAGGTTGTTTTCTGCTGCTCCAGAGAAGCGGACACGGAGCAATGGATCCAAACTACAAGAAAGAAGATTCCACCTAAACATTAGGAAGAACTTCCTGACAGTAAGAGCTGTTCGACAGTGGAATTTGCTGCCAAGGAGTGTGGTGGAGTCTCCTTCTTTGGAGGTCTTTAAGCAGAGGCTTGACAACCATATGTCAGGAGTGCTCTGATGGTGTTTCCTGCTTGGCAGGGGGTTGGACTCGATGGCCCTTGTGGACTCTTCCAACTCTATGATTCTATGAGACTCCTTCGGGTAGTGATAAAGCAGGATATCAAACCCAAACTCTTCTTCTTATTTGGTTGGGGTTATGACTGCTTTTTTTGTCTATGACTTTTGGGAGGGAGGTTATTCTTCCTGGTTGTGTCTGTGCATGTAGATGTCCAAGCATTTTCTGTAAAATGGGTATTTTATGGTTGCCCATGACAATTCCCCACCCCACTCCAATTTCTAAATGGGCCCTCTGGGCTCAAAAATGTCAGGGTTCCCTCATCTCTATCCGCTATCCTATAGGTTTAGGATTCCTACGCTGCACCATCCCTCCTGTTTCTGGGTCCTGTTCTCCCTTCCCTGGGATCCACAGCAGTCTTTCTGCTGACTGGAAAAGCCTTATATCTTGCCATCTCTGTATTAGAAGGTATAAGCAGATACAGGCTCATTTCCATTCAAAGTGTCGAGCTTAAGAACTTCCAATTTCTATAATCCACCCAGTTTGCGAATGCCGCATGGAAAAGATGAAATGAATCATAGCATTTCATTCCTGTTAGGGATGTGGATCAGTAAATACTGTGCCAGGTTGTGTGAGCTACATTATCAGTGAGTTGTCAGGTAGGGAATTACCTCTTCAACTTGATATAGGTCGAATATATTCACCCACGCAGAAGAAGAAAGAGAGAGAAAGAGAGAGAGAGGAAACACTATTTCCTTTTTGCGAAGTGGCTTGGACCTGACGGACACTGGCCTTTGCAAGAGATTGCTAAGATTCATCACAGAGTAAGGAAATTCAAATGGAGATAATCTTTATTTTTTGAGTCTGCAGAGTCAACTTATTGTACTGATGATCTAGAGCGGGGTGTGTGTGTGTGTGTGTGTGTGTGTGTGTGTGTGTGTGTGTATGAGAGAGAGAGAGAGAGAGAGAGAGAGAGAGAGAGAGAGAGAGAGAGAGAATAACCATGAAATTGGAAAAGTTTCCTTAAAATGCCTGTTGACATTTAAAAAGCTGCTCCCAGACTTTGGAACTCAGTCCCTAAAGAAGATAGACTGGCTCCCTCCTTGTTGTCCTTTTGCTGGCAAGTGAATACAGTGTTATGCTGTTTTTATTGTATTTGTATACAGTGGTACCTTGGGTTACATATGCTTCAGGTTACATACGCTTCAGGTTACAGACTCCACTAACCCAGAAATAGTGCTTCAGGTTAAGAACTTTGCTTCAGGATAAGAACAGAAATCGTGCTCCAGCGGTGTGGCGGCAGCAGGAGGCCCCATTAGCTAAAGTGGTGCTTGAGGTTAAGAACAGTTTCAGGTTAAGTATGGACCTCTGGAATGAATTAAGTACTTAACCCGAGGTACTACTGTAGTTTTCTTTAGGAGAGAGAAAGAGAGAGAGAGAGAGAGAGAGAGAGAGAGAGATTTAATTCCATCAATATTTGTTTTTAATTATTGTTTTTCTATGTTTTTAGCTGTTCTTATTTTTACCTGTAAATCACCTTGAGTCCCTGTCAGTAGGAAGGGTGGTGTGTGTGTGTGTGTGTGTGTGTGTGTTCACCAAACAGGAAGTTGGCCTGTCTGATCTCAGCCAGAAGGGAGTTCCACAGAATTCATTAATGAAATTTATATCTTGCACTTGTTGGCAAACAACAAGTGATAATGCAATAACAACATATTTAAAATAAATCCAGTACAGATGCAGATGGGAAAATAACTCAACTTAAAAGGTTTTCTGGAAGGGGAAGGCTTTCGGTAGGTGCCAAGAAGACAAGTGAGATGGCCCCTGTCTAATATTCCAGGGGAGGGAATTCCAAAGGGCAGGTGCCACTACGCTAAAGCCATAGTTCCTACATTGTGCAGAACTGGACCCACAGCACTAAATGCTTCTGGTGGATGCAAGTCATACGTACAAGCCATGAGGGACCACTGACAGTGCCCCTCACCCAAGACCTCGGTGATCAGGCAGAGATATAAGACATCAAGCAGTCCTTAAGGTATCCTGAACACCAACAGTCCACATGACACACCTGGAGACTCCCATTTCCCAAACCTAATGGAGAAGGAACCACAGCTCAGTGGTAGAACATTCAGTACTTTGCATGTCAGAGGTTCCAGGTTCAGTCTGTGGTGCCTCCAGTTTAAAAGATCAAGGAGCAAATAACATTTATGGTTTGCCTATTGCATTTTTAAACCACCTTTCTGTTGGAGGAAAGCAAATACTTTTCCTTTTTTTTGAGATTCTAGTTAAAACATGTGTTAGTTTAAATCACACAAGAGCATGGTTTTGTCTAGCAAGCTAACCAGCGCTTGTTTGTAAGCCTCTATGTCTTAAGTTAGCCCCACCTCTAAAAGCTGAGCCATTTTTTGTCTGCTGTTCTCTCCAGACAAGATGTCTGCTATTTCTCTCCTACTGTCTCCACTTATGCTGTAAATATTTCCTGCATGAATATAGCCTTTGGTCAACAGAAACTATTGATTATTCTGACCTAATTCAACCAAGCTGCAAGGTCCCTAACACTTTCTGATAAGGTGCCCTAGGTGGTTTAGTTTTAAAAGACTAAAAAATATCCATTGGAAAGACTTCTGACTGAGACCCTGGACGGGTGCTGTTTGAGTAGACAACACTGGGCTAGATTGGGGAGGAGGCTGGTCGAAGGCAGCTTTTATGTTTCCAATCCAGCCAGCACTTACAAATAAAACTAAACCTCTCCTCTTTGATCAACCTATTTGTTCTCCAAAGCTGAAAAGTCCTCGCGTTTGATCTTTGCTGCACTCAGCTACATAAAAAGGCATGGTAGAAAAGGCAGTAAATGTCAAAAGCCTCTTCTTTAATGGATATTGTCTAATGAAAGGCTTATAATTAATGAGAAATTTATATTTGATATCTTGTCCCAAAGGGATGTCTGCGAGATAAATTGCTTCTCTCCCCCCCCCCTACACAGACCAAAATGAACTCTGTGGAACGTTTTGATGTGTGAGATCTATATTTGCATATGGGCTGAAGTGATTGCGGCTCCCTCTCGCCACTTCCCAAACATGTCAGGCTACAGGGAAATTGCTCAGGAAGCGCAGGCTGTGGATGGAGAATCCTGTTGTCAGCTGAGGGACTGGTCCTTAATAGGATAACGTGAGTAAATGAAATTACTTTGTTCACCAAGGAAACGGGGAAAGACTCGCCACAGGCTAAAAATGCTGGAAAAGAAAGAGAAAAACTGAGCGACCTTATTTAAGTTTATTTATCTGTACAAGCGATTCTCCCCATCTGCGTGCTTAGCCTTCCTGTGCTCCTTTGGGGGAAGGAGGTGAGATATAAATTTAATAACTAACTAGTAAATACTTTCCTACCTTAAAAGGTAAGAACATATGTAGAGCCTTGCTGGATCAGCATTTTGTTTCCAACATTGGCCTAGCAGATGGCACCAGCAACCGCCCTCCCATTTTGCTAAGGTACAGTAGTACCTCGGGTTACATACACTTCAGGTTACATACGTTTCAGGTTACAGACTCCGCTAACCCAGAAATAGTGCTTCAGGCTAAGAACTTTGCTTCAGGATGAGAACAGAAACCATGCTTCAGCGGCGCAGGAGCAGCAGGAGGCCCCATTAGCTAAAGTGGTGCTTCAGGTTAAGAACAGTTTCAGGTTAAGTACAGACCTCCGGAATGAATTAAGTACTTAACCCGAGGTACCACTGTACACTGCTTCTGACCATGGATGTTCCATTTACCAGTCATGATTAATTGGCAACGATAGATCTATCCAATAGAGCTTGTGACCCCGGCATGGGGGCAGGCGAGTGGTGTTGCTGCTGCTTAGTCCTTTAGTTGTGTCCGACTCTTCGTGACCCCATGAGCACGCCAGGCACTCCTGTCTTCCACTGCCTCCCGCAGTTTGGTTAAACTCATGCTGGTAGCTTCGAGAACGCTGCCCAACCATCTCTTCCTCTGTCGTCCCCTTCTCCTTGTGCCCTCCATCTTTCCCAACATCAGGGTCTTTCCCAGGGAGTCTTCTCTTCTCATGAGGTGGCCAAAGCATTGGAGCCTCAGCTTCAGGATCTGTCCTTCCAGTGAGCACTCAGGGCTGATTTCCTTCAGAATGGAGAGGTTTGATCTTCTTGCAGTCCATGGGACTCTCAAGAGTCTCCTCCAGCTTCAAAAGCATCAATTCTTCTGTGATCAGCCTTCTTTATGGTCCAGCTCTCACTTCCATACATCACTACTGGGAAAACCATCGCTTTAACTATACGGACCTTTCACCTTGCCAACAAAGGTAAAGGTAAAGGTAAAGGTACCCCTGCCCGTACGGGCCAGTCTTGACAGACTCTGGGGTTGTGCGCCCATCTCACTTAAGAGGCCAGGGGCCAGCGCTGTCCGGAGACACTTCCGGGTCACGTGGCCAGCGTGACAAAGCTGCATCTGGCGAGCCAGCGCAGCACACGGAAACGCCGTTTACCTTCCCGCCAGTAAGCGGTCCCTATTTATCTACTTGCACCTGGGGGTGCTTTCGAACTGCTAGGTTGGCAGGTGCTGGGACCGAGCAGCGGGAGCGCACCCCGCTGCGGGGATTCGAACCGCCGACCTGACGATCGGCAAGTCCTAGGCGCTGAGGCTTTTACCCACAGCGCCACCCGCGTCCCAAAAAAGGCAAGTAGTAGAGGACATTAAATCTTTGCCCCTCGCTTTTGACCTGATCCTGATTAGGGCAATTTTTCTTCAATAGTGTAGGATCAGGGCAGCGGCCCATTTTGTCCAGCATTCTGTTCTCACAGTGGCCAATGCCTCCAACATTGGAAACAGGTAACAGCCATCCAGGTAGCCAATGATTTTCTGGAATTTGAAAAAAAAACCTGCTTGTTTTGGATGTACTGAGCGAAAAGTTTGCCATTATCTGCATTCGCTGAGCAAAATAACCAAAGGGATGGGTGGAAATCAGAGGCACAGATCTCAGAGAGCCACTTTCTGTAAAGATTGCCAGTCTGAGTTTTCAAGATATTGGATTCTAAGCCCTGCAGAGCAGATAGGTTTCAGCTTGTAGCTTTGTAATAGGGTTGGTTTTAATTGAAGACAAAGCAAACCAAGTTAATGCCTGTGAAATGAGGAGGTGGAAAGATGACAACAAACTATCCAATAGGGTAGCCACTTTTGCCTACGCAAAGAATGAAAAAGGGGGCACTGATTTGCATATGCTAATTTATTTGAATAGATGCAAATTTATAAGTTACTATAATTTAAATAGAAATACAGGTGTAGTGACCAGGTGACTCGTGTCCCTGCTAGGCATGGGGGGGGGGGGTTGAATGTGATTCCCTTCACATTTAAAGACAAATCTATCTAATATGCATTTCGGAAACCTTACACAAAATGAAATACATCCATCCTTTGAAATTTACACTTCTCTGGGTTCTGCAATGCAGTTCTCTAGTCAAGTAATGCGTTACAAAAATGCATATGCCTCTGGTAAAACATCCATAAAAACACTCTCATTAGTGAAAATGGCACATAGAAATGCATCAAATTAGGGGAAATTGATTTGCAAAAAATGTGTAGATTTTAGTCAAAATTGCATACGAGCACATCTGTTTGGAGAAATCCACACTAAAGCACTCATGAATTTTTCACATGGGCATGTTGTTTTTAAAAAAATCCCAAACTGATGTGGAAGCATGGAGAGTTGAATTTAAGGTTGGAAAAATGAGAAACATGGAGAAACTGGAAGTGCCTGCTCATTCTTCTGTCTTGCAACTGCTCACTTCTGGCGGGAAGGTGTGAGGCCCCTGCTCTTCCTCCTTATTCATTTTTCATCTCTTTGCCTGTACAGGCCTTCAAACATGGGCCGTCCTGTGTAAAGCAGGTCAGAAGGTCCCCTCTGCTAACCCAATGTGTCAACGATACCACGTGATGAAATAAACATACTTAAGAAGTAAAGCTACTCTGGTCTTTCCAACAATCCTGGCCAATGAATGCAAAGACGCTGGGAGATCAGTCAAGCAACAGACTTTTTGTTTCTAAATATTATGAAATTTAAATGAAACATCTGTCTCCTCATCAATCTCCCTTAACGTGGGATTTATTTATTTATTTATCAGGATTTATATACCTGCTGCTTGAGCATCAAAACCCATAAACAGCTGATATAAAATATGCACTCCAATTGCCGATAAAAATCAAATGTCGGAAACAAGCCTAACGTTTTCCTTCTCAGGTGAAAGGGTGGCTAATTTTCTTTTCTTTTCTAAATAGAGTTAGCAGGTTTTTAAATATTTTTTAAAAATGCGTTATAAGGCAAGATTATATATCCCACCGCCACACCGCCACCCAAAAACCAACAAAAAGAAGAAATAAAAATAAAAGTATGTACTAGAACGTGCATCAAATTTGCATCCCTGGGTTTACCACACACACAAAAATGGTTTTAGCAGGTGCCCAAAACAGGCAGGGAGTTCGAAAGTAAGGTTAAAAAAAATAAAAAAGGTAAAGGACCCCTGGACGGTTAAGTCCAGTCAAAGGTGACTATGGGGTTGCAGTGCTCATCTGGCTTTCAGGCCGAGGGAGCCAGCGTTTGTCCACAGACCGCTTTCTGGGTCATGTGCAATGGAACACCCTGACGGAAACCAGAGCGCACAGAAACACCGTTTACCTTCCTGCCACAGCGGTACCTATTTATCTACTTGCACTGGTGTGCTTTCAAACTGCTAGGTTGGCAGGAGCTGGGACAGAGCAACGGATTCAAACCGCCAACCTTCCGATCGACAAGCCCAAGAGGCTCAGTGGTTTAGACACAGCGCCACCCGCATCCCTTAGTTCCAAAGGACAGGTGCTGCCACACCAAAGGCTCTGTTCCTTGCAAATGCAGAACAAATATTATGTGCCACTTGTAAAATGCTGATTCCAGTGCTATTTTTCTATAAAAAGAGGTGCCAGAACTCACCATGAATGCCTCCCTTGTTCTCTTAAAATGGCAATGGTGCCCACTTGAGCGTTGCCGGAACTGAGTTGCAGCGAGTTCCATCTTAAAAAGAGCCCTGCTGATTCCACAGACCAAAGTACTTGTGTGGTCACAGATGTAGTGAGGTGGTGGTGATGATGATGATAATAATAATTTATTATTTATACCCCGCCCATCTGGCTGGGCTTCCCCAGCCACTCTGGGCGGCATCCAACCAAATATTAAAATACAGTAATACATTAAACATTAAAAGCTTCCCTAAACAGGGCTGCCTTCAGATGTCTTTTAAAAGTTTGGTAGTTGTTGTTCTCTTTGACATCTAGTGGGAGGGCGTTCCACAGGGCGGGCGCCACTACTGAGAAGGCCCTCTGTGTGGTTCCCTGTAGCTTCACTTCTCGCAATGAGGGAACCGCCAGAAGGCCCTCAGTGTCCGGGCTGAACGATGGGGGTGGAGACGCTCCCTCAGTAGAAAGGAGCTGCAATGGCCTCTCTGCTCTCCCTTCTGCTATGTAGGGGAAGGGAGATTTGGATTATAGTTTCAATTTTTAATGTCCACATATTTATTTTTTAAGAGAGTAAAAGAGAAAATAAATGCCAAGTCATAGCATTCAGCACACTACATTCCACAATGTTTTATATTCTCTCTCTCTCTCTCTCTCTCTCTCTCTCTCTCTCTCTCTCTCACACACACACACACACACACACACACACACACAGTGTTTGTGTCCTGATCCGACTGCTTCTGGTCATGCAGAGCTCAGTTAAATTATTCCATTAGAGCAACACAGGTTGTTGTTGTTTTTTCTGGGGAGAAAACATATTAAGGTTCATGTAGCTGTTTATGTTGTTACACAGTCAGATGATCAGGAAGCACCCGAAAGAACCTGGATTCATATTTAATGATGTGCAATAAAACTGCAAATTATTCATCATGGTCACCGGCGTAGGCTGCTTTTGCCTCTTGGCTGTTGGCTAAGGTTGAGTGTGGGTAGGGTTGCCAACTGGCAATACAAAACTGCCTGGCTATTTTATTTATGTGCACAGTTATAATTTCTTACACCTCCTTTTTCAGCCCAATCATCTGCATGTCTACCTAGAGGAAAATCCCATGAAGGGGATTTTCAAGGGGTTTCCTTCCAGGCCAGTATGTCTAGAGACCATAGCACCTATCTCTTGGGGAAGGGCCACGCAGCTCAGAGGTAGAACATCGGCTTTGGGTGTTGAAGGTTCCTGGTTCAATCCCCGGCATCTCCATGATTATTTCTATTTTTTAAAAAAGATAATTTTTATTTGATTTTAAAAGTATAAAATTATAACAATACAACCATACACATACACATTTGGAGATTCCTCTGAATTGCTGGACTTTCAACCTTACCCTCCGTGGGTCCTGTTATTAAACCTTTTCTACTGCATCTTTCTCAATAGTCCATATTTTATATAAATCCATTATCTCCATAGTACTTGCTACATTACGAGTGTTCTTGCAACCCTGCTAATGCTTTCATCTCCTTACAGTGGTCTCCAAGATAAATTCTTTGTTAAAGTTCTGGTCTTCCTAGTTCCTGAGCTTTCCGGTCAGTTTTGCCATTTTGGCATAGTCAAACAGTTTAATTTGCCATTTTTCTCTGGTAGGGACTTTATATTCTTTCCATCTCTGGGCTGATAGCAACCATGTGGCTGTCGTTGCGTACATAAAAAGTATTTTCTGCTCCTTTGGAATATTGGTACGTACAATTCCTAATAGAAAAACTTCTGGGTTTTTTGTAAGAAGTAAAAGTTATTTTAAACATTTTTTTCAATTCACGTTTTATCCCCTATGTTGGAGCATTGAGGTTACTTTCCCAATCACCTGCTGGCTTATTCTGTTCGCTGCAAAACAGCTTCCCTTGAGTGTCACCCATTCCGTTCAACAAGGGTTGCACAGGGGATCGTGCCCCATGTAACAGGAAGGAGGTGCCTTTTAGATTGTCGTGCAGAGACAGAGAAATGTCTTGCAACTGCCCTATGTGGAAGCCCAAGCCTATGTCCCTTCACAGGGGTAATGTTTGAGCATTTCTGTCCCACGAGTGCTGGCCCAGTTGCATGCAGCATTAGCATGCCATTGCCAAAGGTCCTCGTGCATATCCGAGGGTGGCACTGTAGTCTAAACCACTGAGCCTCTTGGGCTTGCCAATCAGAAGGTCAGTGGTTCGAATCCCCCCGACGGGGTGAGCTCCCGTTGCTCTGTCCCAGCCCCTGCCAACCTAGCAGTTTGAAACCACACCAGTGCAAGTAGATAAATAGGTACCACTGCAGCGGGAAGGTAAAACGACATTTCCGTGCGCTCTGCTTTCCGTCACGGTGTTCCGTTGCGCCAGAAGTGGTTTAGTCATGCTGGCCATGACCCAGAAAGCTGTCTGTGGACAAATGCTGGCTCCCTCAGCCTGAAAGCGAGATGAACGCTGCAACCCCATAGTTGCCTTTGACTGGACTTAACTTTCCAGAGGTCCTTTTCCTTTACCTACAGTAATGCTGCATGCAACTGAAACAGTACATGGAGGAGGAGAGCTCGATGTGTTTTGTTGATGTGCACAAATGAGTCTTTTGCAAGGAAACCCCGTATGTTCATTGAGGCGTCAATGCAGTTTTGCAAAGCTGCTCTATGTCCTATCATTATTAGTATTGATCAGCATCACACATTGATTAAGAGACTAGTTGGTGTGTTTAGAATCTGTCCCTGGGTATACTGAATATATTGCCATATATTGGGGTGTCTTGGTCAACATAAATGATGTCTGCAGTAGGTCGATCCGCCTTCTGTAAAGAGGTGGAAATGCTGTGCAGGTCAATGGCGATTTTCTTTCTAGCAGTTACACAAAGATGCCTTTGTTCCATATATTTGATTCAGAGGCTAACTCTGCACTGCAGAATTTCTCAAGGTATATCGTATGCAATTTTAATTCACTTTTTATTTTTTTTTAGTTGGGGGAAGTAATCTGTATCTCATGCATGTTTACCAGTTGGGTCATAAATAAAGAACTCTACTGCTACACAGTCTGCTCAAGATAAAACAATACAACTGAGGGGTTTGATTAGGACTGGAGTGTTGTTGAGAGTTTTTCCTCTCTCCTTTCATCTACAAGGCTAAATTGAATTACGCATGAACTGTCATTGGCATCATAATAAGAGTTGCTGTTAGAAAGATAGAGAGGCCAAGTCTCATTTAAAACCAGATTTCCAAATGCTTACATCTTATAAGGGACTTGTTTACAGTGCTGCTAAGAAGGGGCAGGGGGAGTCATCACTTTGGGACAGGCACCCCCAAACTCAGCCCTCCAGCTGTTTTGGGACTACAACTCCCATCATCCCTAGCTAACAGGACCAGTGGTCAGGGATGATGGGAGTTGTAGTCTGAAAACAGCTGGAGGGCCGAGTTTGGAGATGCCTGCTTTAGAAGATAGATAACTATACAACCTTTAGAAGACATCTGAAGGCAGCCCTGTATAGGGATTTTAAAAAATGTTTAATGTTTTATTATGTTTTTATATATGTTGAAAGCAGCCCAGAGTGGCTGGGGCAATCCAGTCAGATGGGTGGGGTATAATAATAATAATAATAATAATAATAATAATAATAATAGTAATAATAATAATAGTAATAATAATCCCTCACAATATTCTGGATCCCAGCTGGCAGGGAGGATAATCTGTTGTTGGACTACAGTTCACATCATTCTTGCCAGCTAGCTGGCTGTGGATGATGGGACTTGTAGTCCAACTACAGAGACCATCTTTGCTGTACACATGTAAATCCTTTAGAAATATACCCGGATCTGTGAGTCTTTGGAGATGTTTTGTTTGGTGGAACAGTCATGGGAGTCTTTCTGACTCCTGCTCCAGAACTGCAATAGATTTGTAGTCCTAGAGGATCAGGGGCATTGATCACAGATCACCCACATTTAATTTTGTTCGGCTGTTTCTAAGGCAAACCCCCTAGTTTAAAGGAAATACTGCATATTCATTTCTCCTTTTATAATTTTCGAAAGAAGGAAGTTCATTAACCTCCCAAAGAGAGCGGTGCAGAAAATATATTGTGCAATATTCAATTGTTTTTAATTAATCATTTTCTTTAAATTGTCTATATATAAAACCAATAAACCATCAAGGGGCTAGAGTTTAAGCACTTTCTCAGGATGGTGCAGCTCATTATTGTTCTGCCAAAGCTGACCTAGTGTGCGTGATGAAATATAGCCCTCTATACCAATTTGCATCTTAATGACTAGGAGACTGTAGGTTACTCATCCAGTAAATGAAAGGCCTATCCTGCCTTGCATTGCTCCTTACTCCTGTGAGTTGGTTCGCTTCTTTTAGCAGCACCCACTAAACTCCATTCCTTATGCCCTGTCTGCACCATATGTTTAAAGCAGTCCACTTTAAACAGCCGCTGCTTCCTGCAAAGAATCCTGGGAACTGTAGTTTGTCAAGGATGCTGAGCGTTGTTAGCAGACCACCTATGCCCCTCACAGAACTACAATTCCCAGAGTTCCCTGGGAAGATGGATTGATTGTTAAACCACTCCAGGAATTGTAGCTTTCCAAAGCATAAATAATAGAACATTTCACACTTTTCTCTGTTAGAATTTAAGTTCAAATACTCTCAATAGAGCAATAAGTTTAACAGATCAATATGCAGTTAAACAGTAAGCATTGATTTTGATAATGGGATAAATTTTCAAGTAAGCAAGTTTAGGATTGCAGCCTTGTTTGCATTTTTCAGTTACATAAGGTCTCTGAATAGTGCCCTTCCTTTAGTTAAATCCTGGTGCTGCTGCAAGGGAGAGGGTGGGACAAGCTACCTGTTTGGGAGGAGGGCTTCTGGCACAGCCTAAAACAGCAGTTCCCAAACTCCACATCTGTCTGCCCTGCTGGACCACTTGAAAATGATTGATGATCTTTGAGAACTATTTAATGAATTTTCTGCCTATTGTAGCACTTGTAATGTGCCATGCTAGATGCTGCATGGTTTTTAATTCTATTTTTATTGCTTCTTTTCTTTGTTACCTTGTCTTACAATTTGCATTTTAAATACAATTTAAAATCAATATGATTTTTTTAAAAAATGCCTTTATATTCCATGTTTCCTCCAAGAAGCTCAAGGTGGCCTACAAATTTCTCCTCCTCTGCCTTTTACAACTCAGAACAAGCCTGTAAAGTAGGTTAGGCTGAGAGGCAGTGACTGGCCCAAGGTCACCCAGTGAGAGCTTCATGGGAGAGTGGGGGATTTGAACCCTGGTCTCCCACCTGGTCCTAGTCCAACACTCTAACCACTACACCACACTGCTACTCTCATTTAATGCAAACACGCCACAGACCACCTGAATGGAGCTCACTGACTACTGTGGCTCACGGGCCACACTTTGGGAACCCCTGTCCTAGGATAATGAATGGCGCCCCCATTTTATTATTTACACTTCTTTTCCACCAGGCAATGAAGTTCTTTGTACTGTTTATCAAATCATAAACATGGTGCACTCAGAATAAATAGGTTCAGAAATGCTGGATATTTGCCCATATATACAATGTGAGCCTATGCTGGAGGGGCTCACAGGATTAACACCCCAAGGGAGTCTTGCTTCTCCCATAGCCACAGCCTTGGATCCCAGCAGAGATCAGCATGGCTCTGTCGCTCCAGTTGCCCAGCCTGCTTCCAGCTTCACACTTCTAGTTCACACACCAACTTTTGCCTTTCCCTTCTAATTAACAGACAGCTGAGGGAGGCCCCCCATCTATTTCTTTTCTGGCACAGATCCACTTCCTTTGCTACCTTAATGAGCCATACTGAAGGGGCCATTACCTCCCCAAGAAGCTGCCCTGGCTATTCCAGCAATTGAAGTCTTGTTGGATCCAGGAATTAGAAAGGGGACTCAGGCATATAGCCTAACCCTGCCTCTCAAACTCACAGTGTTAAGTACTATAATGAAACATAAATTTACTTGTTTGTGTATTATATTTAAAGCACATTCATCCCCTCAAGGAATTCTGTGCCTCGTAGTTTGTTGAGGGTTGATGGCAATTGCAACTCCATAAGGGGTTGCGGGTGGCGCTGTGGGTTAAATCACAGAGCCTAGGGCTTGACGATCAGAAGGTCGGCGGTTCGAATCCCCACGACGGGGTGAGCTCCCGTTGTTCGGTCCCAGCTCCTGCCAACCTAGCAGTTTGAAAACACATCAGTGCAAGTAGATAAATAGGTACCGCTCCGGCAGGAAGGTAAAGGGCGATTCCGTGCGCTGCTCTGGTTTGCCAGAAGCGGCTTAGTTCTGTTGGCCACATGACCCGGAAGCTGTACTCCGGCTCCCTCGGCCAGTAAAGCGAGATGAGCGCCACAACCCCAGAGTTGTCCGCGAGTGGACCTAATGGTCAGGGGTCCCTTTACCTTTACCTAAGGTGCCCAGAATTCTTTGCGGGGAAGAATGTGCTTCAAAGGTATAGCACTCTCACACAACTGTATGCATTATGTTTTCTGCATGACATACTTTTTTCTTACTAGCGGGTAAAAAAAACCTCAGAAGGACTTTAGCAGTAAGTAATGACACTAAATGTATTAAACGTTACAGCGTTTGAGGTTGTTTTTCATTGCGTATTAGCGGCATATGACACGCAGCGGCAGCGTGCGCCCTTGATGGAGAGGCAGAGGTACCCAAGCGAGCGAGGCTGAGGGCGCAGAGTGAGGGCAGCAGCTTCACTTGGCCAGCGCACATGTGCGGCTCCTTGGCACATGCTCACTTCGGACTGAGGTGGGCAGCGAGGGGAGGGGTGTGTGCGCGCTGAGCATGTGCAGAAGCGATTGCAAAAAAAGGGAGAGGGGAAAAAAAGGGATTCTCATCAGATCAGACATCTTGGCCAGCCGCGCGCAAGCAGCCCGCGCGCCCCGAGCTGCATTTCCCAGCCTCGCCGCGCGCGCGGATCCCCTTGCGCGGACGCCTGCCTTTGTGTGGCTGCGGGCGGGGAGGCGGCTCCGACCCGTCCCTCCCCATCTTCCTTGGGCTGCGCAGCAGAGCATCAGCCCTCCTCCTCCTCCTCGGTCCACCTTATAGCCAGCCCCCTCCAGCTGCCCCCAGCTTGCAATTTATCTTAGTTCTTCCAGAGACAAGATGGCAACGCCGGCGGCTGTTAATCCACCGGGTGAGTAGCTGTGGGCGCTGCTGCTGCTGCTCCTGCTGCTGCTGACAGAAACGCCTTGGCTCGGAAGGTACCGGTGCGATCTAGCACATACATACGCACACCGGACACCCCGCAGGGGTGTTCCCCCACCCCGAGGGATGGCCCCCGGGGGAAAGCGCCGCCGTGTCATCGGCCCTCGCCATCTGCGCCCTTGGTTACTGTCGCCCGTTGCTGCTACTAAGGTTCCAGGAGCCTGCAGGCTTCCTCGGGAGAAAGCCTCGCTGGACTCGGTGGGGCTTGCTTCTGAGTAGGCATGCTGATGTTCCCACGGATGCATCCACGGGGGGACATTTATAATGCTCTAGCGGAGACCCAGGCAGCAGGCAGCCCCAGAATCCTTCCTTGACATATCCAGTTCTTTTGTCTCTTCTGATTGGCCCTTTGGGTGTCATCTTTCACACAATCTGATCTCTTTCTGGAAACCTGAAGGTGAGGGAGATGGAACCTGGGATGTTCAGCATGGGAAACATGTGTTCTGCCATCTGAGATAATAGGCCCATCCCCTTACGGGTGCCAACTGATAAATTAAAAATAAATCCCAATCCTGTTCCTTTCTTGTATGTGCTTGAAGTACAGGAACTAGCAGGTGGAGCTTCTTAGTGCGAGGAAAGGGTGAAAGTTGCCAGCTGCTAACCTCTGCAGATCAGGTATCTGTAGAAGGCAGGAGAACTGGGAATGCTTAAAAAGTTGGCAACTTTGCAATCTACTTCCTCCTCCATTGTTTTGGACAAAACTGATATACAGGACTGGCACTGAGTCCAGAACAAATTCTGTAGGAGCCAGTCTCCTGCAGCTATTGAGAAATGTAGGCACTGGCCTTTACATTTGTATGAGCCCTGGAAGAAATGTTGGCCTTTTGTGACTATGTTCTGAATCTGTTGACCAAGAAACCCCCTCAGACCTTCCTGTCCTCCTTTGATGGGACGCAATTTCTGCACTAACTTCATCAATAGTTTCATGCATTTTTAGAATTCAGGAGGTTTGATGGATATGGAACCTAAATCAATTCTGCCATAACTTTATGCTTCTGTCTTCTAATAATAATTATTTTGGGGTCAGGGAGAGAGTACTTGTGACACGTGTGGGGTGTGTGTGTATTTGTTTGAAAACTGTAGTATGGACCAGCTTTTATGGCAAGTGTGTCACATGTTTTTCCAAAGCCTAGGATGGTGGCACTTTGGTTTTAAGAGAGGATTGGACAAAGGCATGGAGGAGAAGCCTATTGGTTGACTACTAGCCATGATGGCTGTGTGTTACCTCCAGCACTGTATGCCTCTGAATGCTAGTTACTGGGTACCAGGGACGCTGGTGGCGCTCTGGTCTAAACTACTGAGCCTCTTGGTCTTGATGATCAGAAGGTTGGCGATCAACAATCTCGGAGTGACCTCCCGTTGCTCTTTCCCAGCTCCGGCGAACCTAGCAGTTTGAAAGCATGCCAGTGCAAGCAGATAAATAGGTACTGCTGCGACGGGATGGTAAACTGCGTTTCCGTGAGCTCTGGAACTCATCACACTGTCCAGTTGTGCTAGAAGCGGTTTAGTCATGTTGGCTACCTGACCCGGAAAGCTGTCTGTGGACAAATGCCAGCTCCCTTGGCCTGAAAGCGAAATAAGCACCTCAACCCCATAGTCACCTTTGACTGGACTTAACCATCCAGGGGTCCTTTACCTTTACCTTTTTTACTGGGCACCGCAAGTGGGAAGAGAGCTGTTCTGCTCATGTCCTGCTCCCTGGTTTCCCACAGCCATCAGGTTTTGAGAACAGGATTCTTCCATTGGCTTGGTCCAGCAGCCAGCCTCTTCTGTGGTTCTTCCAAGTTTTGGTGCCCTTCAGTGCCTTGGCTATCGAGCCAGTTGGTAGCAGTGAAGCCTGGAAAATGTCACCAGCAGTTCACTCCAACTCTATGCTTCAGCATAGCCTATGTTCCCTCATGCTGTAGCCTAGGAGTGCCATTGCCTCCCTCTATCCCTGACACAGGTTGCCCATCCATATTCTATCAAGCTTCTCCTTAACATCCCCCCCTTTTCAAGCCTGAGGGCCACACTCTCTTCTAGGCAACCTTTAAGGCGTCACAACCCAGTGGTAGTGGGGCTAGAAGCAAATGGGGGTGGAGCAATGGATGTACATTTGTATACCTTTGAACACAGTGTTCGAAATTAGCCAGGTGCCAGGTGCATTTTGCACCTGACTATCGGCCACTTGCAACCAAGTGAAGATACCTGGGCACCAGGATGGCACATGACATCTCCACCATCTGGAGCAGGGCCGGATTTAGGTTTGATGAGGCCCCAAGCTACTGAAGGTAATGGGGCCCTTTATATGTCCAGCAGTCCTTTGTCAACAACAAATTGTCTCTGTTTTTTGTGTTGAACATATGGTATATAGTAATTTATGGACCTAATAGGTATCTAAAGCCATTTGCACATGCAGAATGTAGGCACCCTATATATAGAAATGAGGAAACCAGTGATATTTTAGGGAGCAGGCTAGCAGGCGGAGCTCATAACTTACATCATATTAGCCTACACAACACAAAACACTGTTGCTGTATGTTGGTTTTATTTTATTAGTTTTTTATCTTATATTTTGGAAATGTACAGCTTGTTGTTTTTTCCTTTAAATTTTTTTGGGGCCCCCGAGAGAGTGGGGCCCTAAGCTATAGCTTGTTTAGCTTATACGTTAATCTGGCATTTTTTCTGTGCAGCCTGAGCAGGAGCAGTGAGTAATTTTTAGTTAACTGTTGTGGCTTGTCTTCACTTACCCCACCCAAGGAGAGGGGTGGGGAAGCTGCTGCCCACTCCCCCCATGTTTTCTGCCACCGGGTCATGCCAGTGTGGTGTAGTGGTTAAGAGCAGTGGACTCGTAATCTGGTGAACCGGGTTCACTTCCCTGTTCCTCCACATGCAGCTGCTGAGTGACCTTGGGCTAGTCACACTTCTTTGAAGTCTCTCAGCCCCACTCACCTCACAGAGTGTTTGTTGTGGGGGAGAAAGGGAAAGGAGAATGTTAGCTGCTTTGGGACTCCTTAGGGTAGTGATAAAGCGGGATATCAAATCCAAACTCTTCTTCTTCATGCCTGACCCAGCAGTGGAGGCAGAACTGCTGCCGCCGGCCACTCACCTGTTCTCCTCCCTAGGGTCAGGCATGACCCGATGGGCAGAGCTTTGCCAGGGACAAGGGCCGCAGCCAAGGCCCGGCTCCTTCTGGTGCGGACCCAGGCTCCAATGAAGGTGCTTGCTGTGGGGGCACCTGTTCGCACCCCCTCTGAAAATTGCCCCAGGGCCATGCCCCCCACCCTGTGCTCCATCTTTGCACCCAGTTGTGAAGAATATTCTTATGTTGTGAATGGTCTGTGTCATCATTAAGAAAAAGTGGTTGGAATAGGCCAATATATATGTGGACTGTCTCTAGATTAAGTGACTTTTCTTCTTTTAAGTTCTCAAAGCTCTTAACCTAGCTGAAGGTTGTCATCTGAACTAGCCAGGTGTTTAACTGAGAATCAATCACAGTCTGTTCATCATTTGAAAAATAAGACTTTAGAGCTGTCTTGCCCCAAAATGGCAACTAGACATTCCATTTTGGTGACTGTAACCTTGGTTTAAGGAGCCCTTTGGTGACTAACTTATACAGTGGTACCTCAGTTTAAGAACAGCCCTGTTTACAAACTATTCGGTTTATGAACTCTGTAAAACTGGAATTAGTGTCCCGGTTTGTGAACTTTACCTTGATCTAAGAAGCTGAATGATGGAAGGGCACCATCGCTAGGAGGCCACATTAGGGAAAGCACGCCTTGGTTTAAGAATGGTTTCGGTTTAAGAACGGACTTCTGGAACGGATTAAGTTCGTAAACTGAGGTACCACTATATATCTGAGTTTCTAACACAATTTGTACAGTAGGCTAGATTCTGCACCCACCGACCCACCCCTTTTATCCTCCATTCAGGCAAGCAAGAGGCATTATCAGAGCTCTATAGCCAGGAAGCAGCAGGCACTACAATTCGGATTCTACTGAAACCTTTATCCTTCAACTTGCCATTACATTGGCCAAAACTAATATAATTAATTATGTTATTATTATTATTTCTTGACACATTGTTTTTATCGGTTTTCCAATTTTTTATGAAATCAGCCACAATATTGAGACAAATTTTAAGTCAGTTTCCCCCCAAATTTGTTTCCCACACTTGGTTCTTGATGTGTCCAAGATTTCCTCTTGTTGCTGCCTTCAATTAATTATGTAATTAAATGGATTTCATTGGAAGGAAAACATAAAAACCATGCACAAGACAACAAAATTATTTATGGACTAAAACCACAACAGTAGTTTACATTGGCTTGCATGATTTGAGTTCCAGACTATGGGCGATCGTGTAGATTATAGTGGTTTTTCTCTACCATTTCTGATGGAATTCTCCCAACATCCCTAGGTGTGGCCAGCTGATTTTCTCCAGGTGTTGTTGGAATATGACTCCCATCATCCCTGAGTCCATTGGCCATGATGGAGTCCAGTGTTCTTTCCTCTGAAAGTTCAGGAACAAGCAGCCTAATTAAAGGGTCCCTGCTCCTGCCAACCTAGCAGTTTGAAAGCACGTCAAAGTAGTAGATAAATAGTTACCGCTCCGGCGGGAAGGTAAACGGCGTTTCCGTGCGCTGCTCTGGTTTGCCAGAAGCAGCTTAGTCATGCTGGCCACATGACCCAGAAGCTGTACGCCGGCTCCCTTGGCCAATAAAGCGAGATGAGCGCCGCAACCCCAGAGTCGGCCACGACTGGACCTAATGGTCAGGGGTCCCTTTAATAGAACAAAAGCCTCAACAATTTAACACAAGTCTAGGGCTATCATTGTTGGGGTCAAATCCTCTTGAATTCCGTGGAAGGACTTAGTCCTGTGTAAAAGTGAAGACTGGATTGGTTTTCAGAACTGCAATCCTAATGCTGTGTTACTAGCTGAACACATTGGGACTTACTTCTGAGTAAACACACTTAGGATCAGGCTGTTAATCAAGGAAGAATCTTGGCATTTGCCCGTTTTATGACCCTTAAAAATCTGCCAAGGTTGAAGCGGAGCCAGTTATCTCGGTGAGGAGTCCTGCGCCATGACGATTAGTCCAAAACAGATCACTGGCCTGGAGATCCATTTTTAATTGGAAAGCTTTAAATCTTTAATTAAAATCAATATTTGATGAAAAGATGATGAAATGCATATTTCCTAGCCTATGTTTTCATGTGGTTGTTTTTTTAAAAAAAAGAATATTTAAAAGGTGGAATTCGTTTTACCTCCATAAAAGCCAAGTGAGTAGATGCAGAAAAGCAAAATGGTGAACGGTTTTGTTTTTCCTATTCTTAATTGCCAGTAGACCTCACAAGATCAGAAATCTTGTTGTTCCAGCAGCTGATCTTCCCCCTTTTCTATGGGTTTTTAAATGAGAGTTCTCAAATTGAGTTTAGGAGCATTTTAATTTTAGCCAATTATCAAAGATTCTGAAGTTGGAAAGGACGACTCCAGAATCAGATGCTGTGATCTGGCATACAACACAAACCTACTGTATGCATGTTTACTCTGGAGTAAGTCCCACCATGTCCAGTGGGTTTTCAGGGGAGCGGTGGATTGAACTGGGATAGTTTCACATTGTCTTTACCAATTTAGCATGTTCATTTGACTTATATTTAGAAAGCAGAACTAAACAAAAAAAGCACACCAGATTAATTTCCCCGTGCTGTATTATATTTTTCTTTCCCAGTGGCCAAAGTAGTTGTGCGAAATACATGGCTGTGATTGAAAAATAAAATAAAATACATTCACAGTACAATCCTATGCATGTCGGCTACTCAGAAGTAAGTCCCACTTTACTTAGGTTGCAGCCTTAGTGTGGCTTAAATGTTTCATACTGAAACAAATTCAAAACCCTACTTGGAAATTTATTTTGATTGGAATGATTCTTAAAATCTTTAAAGACTTTCCAACTTAATAACCCAAATTTCCCTTGCTCAGATTTTAAAGGGTGAAAGGCCATGAAAGCTGATAACATACTAATTTTAGGGACTTCCTAGGGATAGGAAAACTGAATAATTATAGCTCTGACTACGATTGGTTCAACAACAGTCTTTTGCGATGCTGAGCTTGTGTGGTTGGGAAACTTGCATGTAAGGCATAGTTTGTGTGTGTGATCCTGCAGTTTGATTTCTCATGTTTAGTGATCGGGAAGGGATCACAAAATTTTACAGAGTTTTCTATCTCTGCTTTTGATCCAGAACAGTTGAAGTCTTGGATACAACAGACTTTTCTTCATCTCCAAGTTATGCTGAAGTTGGTAATAAAATTTTAAAGTGTGTAGGAAGCCTAAATATGTGTTCTTGTAAAGACTGAGATTTCTCTCTCATTAAATTAAGGGTGAGACATGAAATGAAAGACAGGTTAAATGCAGTTCATGAAGGTGTGACTGTTTTTCAAGAAATTGTGCAACCATTTGAAATTTCTGTGGGTTCTGTGGTTCAATAAAATTTTGTTCAGGCCATAATTCCTCTCAATTTGAGAGTCACGTTTTGGTAATTAAGCAAAATGTGATGGTTTGAAAATGGCAATCTAAGGTGCAAGCCTATGCATGTCTACTCAGAAGTAAGTCCCACTGAGTTCAACAGAACTTACTCTCAAGTAAGTGTTTGTAGGATTCCAGCCTTAGGGTTGGATCACCCATTGCTAGTTCTGTTAGTAGAGCCATTGAAATTAACGGATGTAAGTCAGCCATGCCCATTCATTTCAGCAGGTCTACTCTGAGTAGGACTGAGATTGGCTACCATCTTTTGTATCTTCCTTGGTCTTATGCATGGGTAGGCAAACTAAGGCCTGTGGGCCGGATCTGGCCCAATCGCCTTCTAAATCCAGCCCTTGGATGGTCCGGGAATCAGTGTGTTTTTACATGAGTAGAATGTGTCCCTTTATTTAAAATGCATCTCTGGGTTATTTGTGGGGCATAGGAATTTGTTCATTCCACCCCCAAAAAATATAGTCCGGCCCCCCACAAGGTCTGAGGGACAGTGGACCGGCCCCCTGCTGAAAAAGTTTGGTGGCCCCTGGTCTTATGAAACAAGAAACATAAGCTTGTAGTCAATCTTAGTCCTATTCAGAGTAGACCCATTGGAACTAATGGATGCAGCTAACTTAGCTCTGTCATATTCAGTCGGTCTGCTCCAAGTAAGACTTAGTTGGCTACAACTCAGAGCAATAAAACGTGAGATAATATACCTGTTAGGCTTCTAGGTGCATTTTTGGGCTACAGTGGTGCCTCGCAAGACGAAATTAATTCGTTCCGCGAGTTTTGTCGTCTTGCGATTTTTTTCGTCTTGCGAAGCACGGTGTCGGGAAAGTTTTGGAAAAGCTTCAAAAATCACCAAAGTCTTTAAAAACCTCAAAAAAGACTACCACACCGCGTTCTATGAGTTGCTCCTCGAAGTCAAGTCGCAACTGTATTAACGGTGTTAAGAAAAAGGAAACAAACTTGCAAGACGTTTCCGTCTTGCGAAGCAAGCCCATAGGGAAAATCGTCTTGCGAAGCAGCTCAAAAAACAAAAAACCCTTTCGTCTAGCGAGTTTTTTGTCTCGCGAGGCATTCGTCTTGCGAGGTACCACTGTACATAGGACTGTTATCTGGGCATAAGAGTTGGGCCAGGGTACCCCCCCCCAAGAACCACATGTGGCCTCCAGCCTCATTTCATGTGGCCCTTGGCCTAATACCAAGAGCTCTCTGCAAGTAGTTGGTTCAGGTCTGTTGAGAATGAATGGGCAAGGCCTGTAGCTCAGTGGATGAGTATCTGCTTAGGATGCAGAAGGTCCCCGGTTCAATTTTCAGCATCTCCATATAGGGTTGGGGGAAGACCCTAATCTGGTATCCTGGAAAGCTGCTGACAGAGTAGACAATACTGAGTTATATGGACCAATAGTCTGACTTGGTAATGGGAAGCTTCCTATGATTCTGGGTAGCTTGGGAGGAACAGTTTGGCACCATCCCGAATGACACCGCCTTCCCCAAATTTAAGACCCAACTCATCAGAACTTGCTATGTCTTACATGTTTGATTTCAACATATGTTTATATATCAGTCTTCAATCATGCTTCTGTTACTGTCCACACCCAATGGTAGGATACTTTAAACTGATGTCTTTTGTGCTGAATATAACCAAGGAAGTATTATGAAAGGCACTTATTAGCTGATTTTCCAAGGTTTAAGGATTTAATAGTTTAAAACAGAACTTTAAAAATGCAGAAAATGCCGATTTAACAGCACCAGGAACACCCAAATATACTAAGCAGCCAAGCCAAAAGCTACTGTTTTGCTGTTTTGTTTCTAATTATTTACTTGCTTTTATCCTGTATTCTGTCAACCACCCTGAGATCTTATGATGAAGGGTGGTGTATAAAACTAATAAATTAAATTAACTTAAAATAATTACAGTGGTACCTCGGCTTAAGAACTTAATTCGTTCTGGAGGTCTGTTCTTAACCTGAAACTGTTCTTAACCTGAGGTACCACTTTAGCTAATGGGGCCTCCCGCTGCTGCTGCGCTGCCGGAGCACGATTTCTGTTCTCATCCTCAAGCAAAGTTCTTAACCCGAGGTACTATTTCTGGGTTAGCGGAGTCTGTAACCTGAAGCGTCTGTAACCTGAAGCATCTGTAACCTGAGGTACCACTGTACATGGAGCCTAGGTCAACTTTCATGAAGTCTAGGACTGGCCTTAGAACCTTGGTATGCACACCTTTAGAAGACAACATGGCCCTTCCAGAAGCAGGTTAAACCATTCTTTACTTAATTAGGCTTTTTTAGAATTTGTTAGCACAAATTCTCTGCAGTTCCTGGTTTTGTGTTTTGCACACCTTAGCTCAGTGGTAGAGCACTTGCATTGTGTGCAGAAGGTACCAGATTCGATTCCTGGCACCTCCTGGAGGAACTGGGAATGTCCACTGCTGGAAACCCTGAAGTACTGCTGTTGGCCAGTGTGGACAATAGCGAGCTAGATGGACCCAGTTGTCTGACTTGGAATAAGGCAGCTTCCTATGTTCCTATTCGATTTTTAAAATGTTGTCGGAAAATATTCTGCTGTGTTTTCAGAGGCCATTGTTGCAGTTTCATATTGAAAGGCAGTACAGTGGTACCTCGGGTTAAGTACTTAATTTGTTCCGGTGGTCCGTTCTTAACCTGAAACTGTTCTTAACCTGGAGCACCACTTTAGCTAATGGGGACTCCTGCTGCTGCTGCGCCGCCAGAGCACAATTTCTGTTCTCATCCTGAAGCAAAGTTCTTAACCTGAGGTAATATTTCTGGGTTAGCGGAGTCTGTAACCTGAAGCGTATGTAACCTGAAGCGTATGTTACCTGAGGTACCACTGTATGAGAATCTTCTTAGTTAAAAAATTCTTAGGAGCAGTTGGATGAGACCTGCCATGTCTCATCTAGGAATCACAGTTTCCACCTCCACATGCGATTGTCTGCAAGAAGCTCAAATACGGATTTATTGTATTGCTGTTGTTGTAGCGTTGTGACTTGGCTTTTATCACAAACCATCTAACACCGTCCCGAAATCCACTGAACTTTGTCCTTGGAGCTCAAGCAGGGTGCTCTATCACGTGAAATATGAGCTGCGATGCGGCTCAGTTGCGAGCAAAAAGACTTGCCAGTTTGCGAAATAATATTTTTGCTGAGATCTTGCCAACTTAGCATGAGCAAGTGAAGAGGCTGTGAACAGAAATATTTTCTGCCTAGGAACTTCATAACTGCCCCTGTGTGTGTGTGTGTGTGTGTGTGTGTGTGTGTGTGTTGAGTCCAGCCATGCGTTACTCCAAGTCATCCAGTGATATAGCTTTTAATTTTAAAACTGTCAGCAAAACCATAACTTGTGATAAAGGGCAGCAATTTCTACTGACATTTTTGATTTACAGGGTAGGAAAGTGAAGTTGGGGGGGGGGGTTTACAGCTTTTTCCTTTTTTTAAAAAAGGAGACACAGGCTCCAGAACCTTCTTGATGCATGCCCATTTTTAGAGCTTCATAGCTGCTGAGAGCGATTCTTAAATCTGGGCGTATAATTTTTATTACAGAGGCCTAAATTAGGCTCAGTTTTTGAGGAGCGGTGCAGATGTTATGGTGATTCCTTAACCATGTTTGAATAACCTGCAAAAAATGGCCTTGTGTGCTAAGGCCCATTGGACCGTACGCCTGAGTAAACCCAAGCCAAATTGTACCGCATGTCAAAATTATGCCACTAATTTAGACAGTTAGTTGTTTTAAGGTGGCAGATTTTTGCCATAATATATATACTTACGTATCTTACATTTATAGCCCATATTTCTTCCATCAAGGAACCCAAGGCAGCATATGTTGATCTTATCACAGAATCATAGAATTGTAGAGTTGGAAGGGAGCACAAGGGTAATCTAGTCCAACCCCCTTTTCACCCAGTGCTGGACTCGAACCCACAACCCTGAGATTAAGAGTCTCACGCACTGCCAACTGAGCTGTAGGTTTGCACAGCAGGGTTTATTGTGCTTTAAAATGAGGCGTCGGTACTCTGAATCAATGTGCTGTGTTTTCCTCATGTGTTAGGATGTATACATTTGCCTTTTTTACAAAATTATGAAAACCATTTTTATTTTTTAAAAGAGGTGCAATAGTTGGTGCAATAGCAAATCACCCACCCCAACCCCCAGGAAAATGGAAGGCCTCTAAGTTCAAATACAAGATATTGTGGGTCTTATTAATCCTTGGGAAACATAGAGGCTTTTCTCCATTCTTTCAACTTTTGCCCAGTTCTGCAGTGCTACATTACTTTTTCTCGCCTCTCTTTTTCTCTGTTCCCATTTCCTTTTTTCTGCAGTTCTCCTTTGCTACAATCTCCTTGCTGTTTCCTTTCTCCAAGTTTCTCCCTGCTTTTTCGCTCAATTCCTACCCCCCCCCCCGCACTGCTCCTTATCCAAATCCTTTTACAGCTACTGTAGCTACCTGCCAGAATTTCTTGTAGGGATTGCAGCGCCAAGCTCAGCAGTCTTCTCTCTTCTCTGTTACCATTGTTTAAATATAAATGAATGCTTGCCTTGTACTACAGGCCCTCTGGAGTGCTTAAACAGCACTTAAGGAAGTCCCAGTTCTGATCAGCAGGGAGAGACGGCCAGCCAGCTTTCTCCCAAGGGGAAGGAGAAAGTTGTTCCTGAACACCAATTTCTTTCACCCCCTCCTTTTGAAATAGATGACATATGTGCAAAGTTTTTATTAACTGTTGGCCCAAGATCAGGAATGGCCTCCCAGCCTAGATCTTCACTAATCAGATGTATTTATTTGCTTATTTTGTTACATTTCTATCTCACCTTTTCCTCTAAGGCAGTACAGTTATAGGTAAAGGGACCGCTGACCATTAGGTCCAGTCGTGACCAACTCTGGGGTTGCGGTGCTCATCTCGCTTTATTGGCCGAGGGAGCCAGCGGACAGCTTCCGGATCATGTGGCCAGCATGACTAAGCTGCTTCTGGCGAACCGGAGCAGCGCATGGAAACGCCGTTTACCTTCCCGTTTACCTATTTATCTACTTGCACTTTGACGTGCTTTTGAACTGCTAGGTTGGCAGGAGCAGGGACCGAGCAACGCGAGCTCACCCCGTCACAGGGATTCGAACTGCCAACCTTCTGATCAGCAAGTCCTAGGCTCTGTGGTTTAACCCTTGGGTTAAATATACTTCAGGTTGAGCGCTTACGGGTTGCGCTCTGCAGTGACCCGGAAATAACGGAATGCGTTACTTCCGGATTTCGCCACTTGCGCATGCACAGACGGTCAAAATGGCGTCATGTGCGTGTGCGGAAGCGGCGAATCGTGACCCGCGCACACGCAGACACAGATTGCGTTCGCTTCAGGGTGTGAACGGGGCTCTGGAACTGATCCTGTCATATCCAGAGGTACCACTGTACCGTCGTACCTCGGAAGTCAAACAGAATCCATTCCAGAAGTCTGTTCAATTTCCAAAACATTCGGAAATCAAAGCGCAGCTTCTGATTGGCTGCAGGAAGCCAACTGGAAGCCCCATCGGACGTTCGGCTTCCAAAAATAATTTGCAAACCAGAACACTCACTTCCGAGTTTGCGCCGTTTGGGAGCCAAAACGTTCGAGAACTAAGCTGCTCAAAAACCAAGGTATGACTGTAGTTTCCAAAGTGGGTGTTACTGCCAGGGGGGCGGCAGTGGGATTACCTAGGAGAGCACTAAGAGGTAAGGAGGCAGCAGAGGGGCTCTGCCGAGGTAAATTACTACCAGGTTTTGAAAAGCTGGCATCAGTGGATCGAGTTCATCAATTTTGTTCAATCAGTTAAACCAAACAGTTTTAACTGGGCTTCGAATAAAGGTGCAATTGATTGTTGCTGTTTTGGATTTTACTCTGTCATTATATTCTTTAGTGGGTTATGAAAACTGCTGTTCTGAATGCTTTCTATAGCCTAGGTTAGGGGGCACTGGGGATGAGTTTATGGAACCAGTGGGGCAGTGGTCTGAAAAAGTTAGGGGACCACTGCTCTCAGGAGTACATGGTTCTTCCCTCCCCCACTTTATCATCACAAGAACCCTGTGAGGTAGGTTAGGCTGAGAGTGAGGGACAGGCCCAAGGGTACCCAATGAGTGTCTTGGTTAAGTGGGGATTTCGAACCCAGGCCAGACACTCTAACCACTACACAACACTGTATGCTGGTGAGAAATACTGAATTCTATTAGCGTATGTTGAGTTTAAACCACAATGGTCTCCTGGGATTAGAAGCCCATCCCCTGAAGTCAAGAGGGGCTTCTTCTTCCCTAGCCCTCCACGTGTTCCCTGACCACAGCTCCCATCACACTTACCACTGGTGGTACCAGAGAGCAATAGGTCCTCCGTCAGATTTGAATCCTGCTCTCCAACACTCTTATCCGTTACACCACACAGGCTCCCTCTGTGTGTGTGTGGTTTGAAAGCTTTATGTTTGTTTGCACGCTGTTAGAAACTTAGATATACAAGCTAAGTGCCAAATGTCTCCTTAAACCAAGCTTGCAGTTGCCAATACTGAATGTCTAGTTGCCATTCTGGGGCAGCCCAGTGCAGAACAATTTCTTGAATTTTGCCATTCAATTCTGCAGTAAATAAAAAAAAATCATACAGAAATGTGTATATTAGAAAGTGCACAGAAATGCTTTATGGATAAATTGCTTGCAAAAATGTGTATATTAAACCAAAATGCATACAAAATGCATGTATAATAAGAGAAGTGCAGAAAATTTATATGAATTCTGTGCATTTTTAAATAAAAAAATGCAGACTGATGCAGAAGTGGAGTGAATTGAACACAGGATTGGAAAAAAATAACAACTGAGAGAAACTGGAAAAGGCAGATTTGTCTGCCCCCAGCTGCAGAACAGTCTTTTCTTCTTGTGCACACGTACCAGGGGCCACAACCACACTATGTATTTGAAGCACTGTGATATCACTTCAGCCATCATGACCCTAAAGAGTACTGGGAACTGTAGTTCATTAAGGGTGCTGAGAGTTGTTAGGAGACCCCTATTCCTCTTAAAGGGACGTGGGTGGTGCTGTGGGTTAAACCACAGAGCCTAGGACTTGCCGATCAGGAGGTCGGCGGTTCGAATCCCCGCGACGGGGTGAGCTCCCATTGCTGGGTCCCTGCTCCTGCCATCCTAGCAGTTCGAAAGCTCGTCAAAGTGCAAGTAGATAAATAGGTACCGCTGCGGCGGGAAGGTAAATGGCGTTTCCGTGCGCTGCTCTGGTTCACCAGAAGCGGCTTAGTCATGCAGGCCACATGACCCGGAAGCTGTACGCCAGCTCCCTCGGCCAGTAAAGCGAGATGAGCGCTGCAACCCCAGAGTCGGTCATGACCGGACCTAATGGTCGGGGTCCCTTTACCTTTACCTTATTCCTCTGCAGTTCCCTGAGTACTTTAACAATCAATCTCTCTTTCCCGGCAACTCGGGGAACAGGGATCTCCTAAGAACTCTCAGCACCCTTAAAAAACTACATTCCCAGGTTTCTTTTAGGGGAAGAAATGAGTGTTACAGAGGTATCATAGTATGTTAAATGTATAGTGCAGATGTGATCCATGTTTAGGGGGGGGGAACTATAATTTTGCTTAAGAACATGCTGCAGGGTTCTGCAGATTATCCACCTGACATTTAGTGCACCAGGCACTTATGTCACTTATTCCACTAAAACCGGCAGAGAGGAGGAAATGTTTAATTACATGGTCTCCTGGCAGACGCTTTGAAACATTTATGGTGTCCCCCCCGCTTGGTGCTCAGAGTGGCACACTATTTAACAACTTTCTTTGTACCATTGTTTTTAATTAAATATTCTAGCTTGACTTTTTATTTTTATTATTCGTTGCTGCTGCTGCTTCTGGTTTAACTGCTCTGCTTCCTCCCAGCCCAGTCGTAGGTATATTGGCTTAAAAAATATCTTGCTGGGTTCAATGGAGCTTATTCCATCCCATCTTAGCACCTGTAGAGCTTTAGCCTCGGGGTGTTTGCTTTCATTTAGGCTTGATTTGAAGAGGCGGTTTCTCACTGTTGGAAAGATGAGGTCCTGAAATCTTTTCCTCACGACAATCGGTAGAGCAAAGAACCCCGCAAAGATAACCTGTTTGCCTTTTTGGTCTGTTTAGAGCGAGGGTGGGCAGGACAGATGGCAGGTTGGGATCTACTTGTAGATCTCTGGGTGATTTGCAGTAGATCAGCAGGGGCTCCTGAGTCCCATTTGTCTATGGAAGCAACAGGTGGGTCTCCAAATTCAAGTGTACATGTGTGGCTTCCAGGTAGACCAGGCATGGCTAACCTGCGGCCCTCCAGATGTTTCTAGAAGAAAAGAGCAAGAGAGATGGGCAAGGGACAGCACCAGGAACTGCTCCAGCACCACAGGGCCAATGGTCAATATCAGGAAGGAAGGAAGGAAAGACGGTTAGACAAAGGCAACATTGAGGCCTGCTCATGCTTGGCTTTCTCCTTCCACCACAGGGCCACTGGCCATCACATGTCCAGTGGGAAGGAAGACGAGAGCAAGGGAGGCAGGCAGTGACAACATGGAGGCCTGGTCCAGTCAAGTTCTTCCCCACCTCAGCCCCAGTGCTAACTGTCACAATCTGCCCTATTGGAAGGAAAAAGAGAGCAATGGAGGTGGGCAAAGGCAGCATAGATGCAGACAGACAGTGTCCCTGGGCTAATTTTACATTTTATGTCATGCATTTGTTTTAGTACTTTAAAATCAGAAAGACAATCTACAAATGCAATAAAATAAATGAAATGATCACCTAGTTGGCCATGCTAGCTGAGGATGATGGGAGTTGTTGTCCATCAACATCCAGAGGGACAGGGGTGGCACTGTGGTCTAAACAACTGAATCTCTTGGGCTTGCCTATCAGAAGGTCAGCGGTTCGAATCCCTACGGCAGAGTGAGCTCCCATTGCTCTGTCCCAGCTCCTGCCAACCTAGCAGTTCGAAAGCACGCCAGTGCAAGTAGATAAATAGGTACTGCTGTGGTGGGAAGGTAAATGGCATTTCCCGTGCGCTCTGGTTTCTGTCACTGTGTTCCGTTGTGCCAGAAGTGATTTAGTCTTGCTGGCCACGACCCGGAAAGCTGTCTGTGGACTGTTATGTATTGAAGTTCTCACCCTGGCCACCAGGAGTATCGTGTACAGTGATACCTCAGGTTACATACACTTCAGGTTACATACGCTTCAGGTTAAAGACTCTGCTAACCCAGAAATAGTGCTTTAGGTTAAGAACTTTGCTTCAGGATGAGAACAGAAACAGCAGCAGGAGGCCCCGTTAGCTAAAGTGGTGCTTCAGGTTAAGAACAGTTTCAGGTTAAATACGGACCTCCGGAACAAATTAAGTACTTAACCCGAGGTACCACTGTATATAGTTTTCACTCAGGTCCACGTCAGTTACTTTAGGCGGGAAACCCTGGGTTGTTGTTGCTACAATGTTGACAGCCAGCTGCCTATAAAAGCAGGCTGGCTGAGCTGTTTGCTGTTCAGTTCTGTTCCAGCTTACAAATAAAGAGCTGCTTTGGAGAAACCGCTGTGTCGTCTTCTATGTCTACCCACTATTTAACATGGACAAACGATGGCTCCCTCGGCCTGAAAGCGAGATGAACGCTGCAACCTAGAATTGTATACTCTTGACTGGCAGTGGCTCCCTAGGGTTGCAGGCAAGGAAAAGTTTTTCCTGGTTGACTTTTAACTCAGGAATTGAACTTGGGTCTTTCTGCATGCAAAACAACAACAACAACACAAAAACCCCAACATGCTCTGCCATGGCATTATATAGTCCTTTCCACATGTTTTTACTTGTGACCAATCACTATGGCCATTTAGCCACTGGAAAACGGTTCCAGAGCACACAGTAGAAGGAGCAGCTGCCTGCTACAGACTAATGGCCCCCTCACATTTTGTGGGGTTTATTGAAAAAGGCACCTTCTATGGTCCTTGGCGCAATAAGAGCCAATGGACACGAGCCAGGATTAATTCTGTTTTCTGTTAGATCCTCATTTAGGATTCCAGAACAATCATTGGCGTTGCTAATGTGAGAGTGCTCCTCGATTCCCGGAGAAAGTTGGTTGACCTTAAAAGCGCTGCTGACTCTGAATAACTTGGTTCAGCTTGCGAAAATGCTTTTACCTCTTTGTTTCGTGGATACATCACTCATGTAACAGTAAACACCGAAGTCAGCAGATAGGGTTTGGCCCTTGAGGCAAAGTTTGTTACCTCACAAATAGTCAGTAGCCACGAAGGCTACTCTTGCAAAAAGAAGAAAAACCAATCTTAGGCCTCCTCGCCTCAAAATGTCGACTGGTATGTGGTAGGCTGAGGTGGGATTCAAGACAGAACTAAAATAATAGCATCCAAATGTGTTTCAAGCTTGTGTCAAATAATGTTTTGTTTTTATAATGGGTGGTATTCAGTGCTAGTTCTACTCAGAATATGCCCATTAAAGTGAATGGACGTGGGCAGTTTAGGCTCATTTATTTCAATGGGTGTACATTGAGCCAGTGTGGTGTAGTGGTTAGAATGTCAGACTGGAACCTAGGAGACCAGGGTTCAAATTCCCACTTAGCCGTGATGCTCACTGGGTACCCTTGGGCCTCACTCTCAGCCTGACCTACCTCACAGGTAGGGCCGTTATGGGGATTAAATGAGGGGAAGAACCTTGTATCCACCTTGAGCTCCCTGGAAGAAAAAGGTGGGATAGAAATGCAATAAATAAAATAAAATACTTTGTGTAGGACTTATATGCATACACCCCAAGGTATACAAATTATATTTGTTTATGAATATCTTCCCATGAGGTATCCCAAAACAAGTTACAGTGCAATACAATTCTGCCAAATTCCTCCCATTTCCTTGTCAAATCTTCTTTCTTTCACTGGAACTAGCATTCATTCGTTCTTTGCACACAACTTTCTTCGCATCTTTTCGCCAAAGCTCACTTGAAAACGTTGAGTTCTTTCGGCATGTCATTATCTAGGATTTTTTTGTGTGGAGTGGTAGTTAGAAGAATGAAATTGCCAAATCTGACAGCCTGTGGTGTTTTTGTGTGTGGTTTTTTTGGTTTGTCCTTTGCTCTTGTTTTGCATGTGAAAAGGCTGGTTTGCTTTTTTTTTTGTCCATTCTGCAAACAGAAATGGGGGAGGGAAGGGCCTGTTCTGTTGATTTATAGATGAGTATTTAGCTTGCCTGTAGCACCTTATTTACACTCGGATGCTTTTAAGGCCTCTATAAAAGTGCTCTCTTTATGCCTTTTGGAAAGGGAAAGCCTCTTTTTGAATGCAGCCAGAATCATTTCCAGAAAATTGGGGTGGGAAATAAATTTTGGGAGCCATAGCTCAGAGCATTTTCCAGTGAACATGCTTAGGTAGCAGGTACAGTGGGAAACTTCAGCATGAGAAACCTACCGTATTTTTCGCCCTATGGGATGCACTTTTTCCCATCCAAAAATGAAGGGGAAATCTGTGTGCGTCCTATGGGGCGAATGCAGGCTTTCTCGCTCTCCAGGCTTCAGGAAGCTATCAGCAAGCCTGGGGAGCCTGTGGGAGTTCCCGCAGGGCTCCCTAGGCTGCGGATAGCAGCCTGCTGCCCGGAGCGTGGGGCGCGCTGAAGCAGAGCGCCCCGCACTTCGGGCAGATATCCTTTTCTCCTCTAAAAACTACGGTAGGTGCGTTTTTAAAAGCTTGGGCTTCCCCCGCCCCAGCCCCGCGGCTGGGGGGGGAAAAATACATTTCCCCCCCTTTATTTTCCCCCCAAAAAACTAGGTGCGTCCTATGAGCCGGTGCATCCTATAGGGCGAAAAATATGGTAGATTGCTCCTGCCAGTCAGAGCGTTGCAATACAGGCTTACATGGCCCAGTGGTCTGTTTTGTTTTAAGATAGCCTCCTGCGATGCAGTGTTCAAATGCGTTGTATCACAATTAGACAAAATACCTATCCAAGTAATACAATTATTTTTACTGGAATGAATGGGCAGTCTTGCCAAAAGCGCCCTGTTTCAGCAATTGGAATCAGTACAGTGGTACCTCGGTTTTCGAATATAATCCATTCTGGAAGACTGTTTGACTTCTGAAGCATTCAAAAATCGAAGCATTTACTTCCGGAAAACTCCATACGGAAGCCGTGTGGCACGTTTGACTTCCAAAAAGTGTTTGAAAACCAAAGCAGTTACTTCCGGGTTTCTGTCATTCGGAAACCGAAACGTTCGACTTCTGAGACGTTCGAAAACCGAGGTACCACTGTATTGCAAAATATTCAGTTTAATGGGCCAGGAGTCGGCTTCACCTGTTGAACAGCAGCCTGAAGGAGCAGAAGGTGAAGTGATTCCATCTGAAGCAGGGTTTCCAGCCTCAGTGAGTTGCTGGAAACAACATTTGTCGTTCCTGACCAAGACCTTGCTGCTCCTTGATTCGTGTGACCTTGGACCCTCAGGTTTCTTGATCCCTGGATCATCTGACTACGTGAACTGAGATACTCCTGACCTTAGCACTGGACTGGACCTTGTATATGGACTCTGCCTCCAGGAAAGTACCCCCCTGAGACTTGGCTGGTGGGCTGGTTACTCTTTCCACTGAGCTCTGCCGTGGCTGGCAGCACAGGATTAAGACATTCAGGCAGGCAGCCATATTCTGTAGAAAAGTCATTGGCCCTAGGCTTGCTATTGTTCTTCTGGAAGGAGAGTTATTTTGGCTTTATGTTTGAAAATATTTGGGTCCTCAAAACTGAGGGCTGAATATGTGAGAACAGGATAGGCTGTTGGAAGACACCAGCTGATGGCAAAGCTGTACGTGATGTTTCTCACAGAGGACTATCCAACGCTAACCCTACTCATAGTAGATCCATTGAGGGTTATAAACACAGCTACCTTGAGATCATTAATTTCAATGGGTCTACACTGAGTACAACTAGCACTGGTACAACCGGTAGTTTGCCCTTGTGCAGTTATTTTTTCCTAAAGGGAAATAGTTTGTTTGGGAAACTGGATTGGGACCAAACAGGAGGGAAACTTTAAACTTTGGACATCACTGTGGTCCTGATTGAAATCTTCCCCCTCTGCTTGCCTCCTTTCCCATTGCTGTTAATGGGACCTTTCCTCTTAATGTGTAGGACAGAGCCACTAAGTTCCGCTTGACATTGGAGGGCTCGTCAGGTGCGCATGACGTCACATGTGCAACACACGCGTGTGATGTCAACACACATCGGGAGGAGGCTGCGAGGTCTGCCGACGCCGTGGGGAGGCTCAGGAAGTCCTGGCCCCTCATGATTGGGTGGGCTCAGCCACATACTTTGGGGGTGGCCCATAAGGTTGGCGCCTATGGTGTGGGATGATTTTGATTGTGAGAGTATCGTAAGGGCCTCTCTCTTTCCCCGCAAGTCCTGATCCAGCTTGTTCCCGCTCCCCCTCAGATACTTATTTTAAAAACAACTTCTATACAGAGACAAACTACATGAGCAACTTCATGTTTAATGCAGGGTGGATAAAAATAAATGATTTTTAAAAAATGAAAAACTGGATTTTTTAAATTTAAATCGGATTTTTAAAATAAAATGCTTTTGGAGGAAAAATCTTTTTAAAGATAGTTTTCTATTTAAGTTACATTATAGTCCAAAGGCTATTCATCAGGAAATAAGGATTTGTTTTAAGTTTTTCATGTGCGCTATACCTCAGTCTAAGGTGTTGTTGTTGTTTTTTTTTAAATTGTTTAACCACATCAGTTAACAAACATGGATACATATGCTATAATGTTATTGTTTTAGTTAAATGAATCTTGTAAATTGTTACTAAGGAAATGATTATTTTTCTCCTTCCAATAAAGTACAGCAGAAAAGTTGTCCAAATATAAACAGTTAACTTATTAAACCTCACAATAATTTCATGATTTTCTGTCTATGTGTTTCTAATAGTGTAACCAAATCAGTAATTTTCGATACAACTGTAAAAACTACTCTGAAAATTTATTATTCCAAAAATGAAACCTTCATTTGGTTGTAAATATTAAGATTATACCGGCAAGAATGAGTCTGTCTGTAAAAAATGATTTAACTCAAGTCTTACAGACTAGTGATTGAAATCGATTTGATTTAAATCAAATCCACTCTGGTTTAATGCGACTCTCAGAAGAGGCATTCATCCCAGGGGTAGCACCACTTCTACTGTGGCATCTTCCTCAACAGACACATGCGCACTAAGAATTTGGAAAGTCTGTGTGTGTCTCTCCCCCGCTTCAGAACAATTCCCCCCTCATATACTAGCTTATGCAGATTTAATTGACCAATTTAAACTCTTTTATTATTGATTTGACAAGACTTATTTAATTGCGTGGCAGTCCTATTATTAACCTTTATGACAAATTCCTTGCTGAATAATGAAAGACTCAAGTGGCTCTGGGGATTCTCCTGCAACACCACAAAACAATAAATGTCTTTCATTAGATGGCCGTGTTGTGTATTTACCGGACGTCTAGAGAGCCTTCCCTGAAGTCATATTCTGAAGGTTGTTCCCTTTGAGCAAAGAGTGGAGTGAAGATTCTGAAGGTGTAATAAAAGAGTGTTGCTACCTTCTGAAAAGTGTTGTTCTCGATTTCCACCCAGACGCCCCCGACCAGTGGGCGTGAAAAGCAAATTTGAATGCAAATATGGGCCCCCTTAATGGAACGAGAAATGCCATCGAAGTATTGAAGCTGCTGCAAAGAACTTAAATAATGCAGAAAATGCCGATTTAACAGCACCAGAAACACCCAAATATACTAACCAGCCAAGCCAAAAGTTACTGTTTTGCTGTTTTGTTTTTAATTATTTACTTGCTTTTATCCTGTATTCTGCCAACCACCCTGAGATCTTATGATGAAGGGTGGTGTATAAAACTAATAAATTAAATTAACTTAAAATAATTACAGTGGTACCTCGGGTTAAGTACTTAATTTGTTCTGGAGGTCCGTTCTTAACCTGAAACTGTTCTTAACCTGAAGCACCACTTTAGCTAATGGGGCCACCTGCTGCCGCTGCGCTGCTGGAGCACAATTTCTGTTCTCATCCTGAAGCAAAGTTCTTAACCCGAGGTAATATTTCTGGGTTAGCGGAGTCTGTAACCTGAAGAGTATGTAACCTGAAGCATATGTAACCCGAGGTACCACTGTATCTGAGTATGCATCTGTGTTGGAATTGTTTTTAAGAAGGAGTTTAAGGCTCTCGATGACTACTAGCAACAATGCTTATGTTCCGCCTCCACTCTTGGAGAAAGTATGACAATTGCTGTGAATTGCAGGTGAGGAGAGTGCTGTTTCCACTCAGAATTCCACTTGCAGAATTCCCATAGACATTTGATTGGCCACTGTGATAACAGGATGCTGGACTAGACAGGCCACTGGCCTGGCCCAGCAGGGATCTTTTAAAAATGTTCTTACCTAAGTACAGTCATACCTCATGTTATGTTTGCTTCAGGTTGTAGGTTTTCAGGTTGCGTCCCACGGCGACCCAGAAGTACCGGAAAGGGTTACTTCTGGGTTTCGCTGCTCGCACATGCGCAGACGCTCAAAATGACGTCACGTGCATGCGCAGAAGCGGAGAATCATGACCTGTTCATTCGCAGACGCGGGTTGCGTTCTTTTCAGGTTGCGAACGGGCCTCCAGAACAGATCCCATTCGCAACCAGAGGTACCACTGTATAAAGGTTATGGTAGGGTTACCAGACGTCCCCGGATTTGCAGATCTGTCCCCGGGAAACGTGGCCGCGGCAGCCTCAGCAGTCCGGAGCCAGGCTGTTAGTGCAGTTGGCTCTGGCTGGCTTCAGGAGCTGCTCGCTGCCATGGCGCCAGCATTTTTCCTGCGCCACGGCAGCAGGCAGCGAGCAGCTCCTGAAGCCAGCCAGAGCCAACTGCACTACCAGGCTGGCCCCTCCTGGGCAATGCCCGCCCGCGACTCCCAAGCCTCCCTTGATCTGTCAAAACAAAGGGGGAAGGAGATCGGGGAAGGCTTGGGAGTCATGGGCGGGCGGCGAGCCGTTGCCCAGTTTTTAAAAAAACTGCGCATTTATGTTTCACAGGGTGCAAAAGAAGGGCTTTGCACCTTCATACACTATGCATGTGTGCTTGGGCCCAGAGTCTTTTTCCTCAGCATCCCCCATAGCTGTCAACCATTCCTTATTTGGCGGGAAACTCCCTTATCCCAGCGCCGTGTCCCGCTGCTGTCCCTTATTGATGATGTCCCTTAAATTTCCCGGGTTTCAAAGGAAGCAGCTCCTCTCCCTCCCTCCCTCCCTGCCGGCTAGGGAGGAGGGAGGCTCCAACTGTGTTGCTTGGCTGTGTTGCTCACCCAATAAGGAGTCTAAGAATGACTGGGGGGTGGAGCTTGCATGCCTTGTGCCGATCAAATCGGCCGCGTTGCCTGGGGACTCGCCTTTGCTCTGCGCTTCCAGCGGAGAGGTGACGGTGGTTTTCCTTGCTGCATCCCCTTTGCCGGGTTGCTGCACTGTGGGAATCACCGCTTGAGGCTTTGTTTGGCTGCTGGCTGGGCTTTCTGCCTTTGGCTCGGAGGGGCTCAGAAGTTGAACATGCCTGTGCCCGGAAAATCCCTTATTTTGGCTGCTGATCCCTTCTTTTCGAGGCTGCTGATCCCTTATTTTCAAATCTGTAAGTTGACAGCTATGCCATCCCCACTACTGACTCCCTGTTGCTACTCAGTTTCAAAAGAAAAGAAAAGAAAAAGTGTACCCAGATTCACTGGAAAAAATCTGGTAACCATAGGTTATGGTGCCTTCCAGGTGTGGAACACCTTTGCTCCTGGCAGATGTTGCTGAGCTACAACTCCCATCACCCTTGGCCATTGGCCATGCTTGCTAGGGCTGATGAGAGTTCAGCAACATCTGCAGGAGCAAAGGTGCTCCACTGCCAGTCTACCACATCCTCTGTGGGCCGAGTTCCTACATAACAGAGCTCTATGCAGAGGGGGATCCCTCTGGGTTTCTGTTGAGCCCTTTTCTTCCCTTTCCCCTCCATCGCTTGTCCCCAGCCAGGCGGGTTCCTGCTATGCAGGCTGCAAAATGATGCTTGAAAATAGGAGATCCTCTCATGCCTCATATACACTTGATTTGGCAGGCTGTACTCCTCCAGGGTCCTGGCGTGCAATGCAAGGTTTCTCCTGCAAAGAGCACAAACACCCTCTCTGTGCTCTTGGAAACATCATGCCAATTTTCTCCCCATTCCCAGATTAGGTTTGTTGCATGTGTTATCCACAAAGGAAGGATTCAATTTTAGATTAAGGAGGCGGGGTGGGGGGTGGGGCGGGATGTGTCCATGCCTTTAATTTTTTCTCAGTAGGAGAAAAAAGTTGATCTATTCAAGGGTGGGGTGGCAGGGAGAGGTAGGGAACCTTGGCAGAAACTGTAGTATCATATACCTTGATCAGAATTAGCTAAATACCGGTAACTGCAAATTAGCATGCAGGCTTTCAGGATCAGCAGAGTATGTCTTCAGGCTAGATGTACAACAGGGTTGCCATACAGACAGTATTCAGCCCTCATAAGCATTGTCCGGGTGGAAATTGCTTAAATGTCCTGGAAAATCTGCATAACATCTTTGGAAATATGTTGGGTGGCTACCACAGAAAGACCAGTTTGGTGGTGGCACCGTCGTTTCTGAATCCCCTTCGCCATGTCTGCCTGCTAGGCTTTAAGGTCCGCTTTCTCCTCCTCCCTGTCTCCAACTTAAGACTCTGTGGGTTCAGCATCAAGCCAGTTCTCTCCCACACCCACAAAACTTTGTTTAACATCGAGCCTGAGGAAGGATTCTGGAGAACTTGAAAGCTTGCTCACTTGCATGACAATTGGATTAAGTCGGTTGATTTTTGGTTCCTAAGGACTAGCATGGCTTCTTTTGCTTTTTGGGGTTTTGTTTTGTTTTTGCTGAGGCAACTTAAAATGAAATTTTTGCTTGTTGTAAACTCAGCTCTGTCTTCTCCTGTGCTCCGTCTTGGTTATCTTATGTAGATAATTGATTTTAGTTAGGAGTTGTAAGCTGCCTTGGGGGCTTTGCAGTTGAAATGTCATAACCCTCAACTGTCCTGGGAAAACCGGGACATCCTGTTTTTTCATGGCGGCCATTGTGGGCACTGCAGTCTCACACTTCCTCGTGATTTTGTGAAGGCATCACTATTGTTGTTGTCATAATAATTTCAATTTATTACCTGCCCTTTAGCATCAGATCCAAGGAATGGTTATGACAATTAAAATTCAACATTAAACATAATTGAAACAAATTGCAGTCCCAGGAATAGGGTGGGCCCTGAAAACAAATATCCCTGGTCAAAGGCCATGGTTAAGAGATGTGTGGTAAGCCTACACTGGAAACTTTAGAGTGTTGAACAAAAGTTTAATATACAGGGTGGGGGGAAGGATTCTGTTTATGAATAAAATAAGATATAAGCAGCAATGGATGGGAGGGATCAGCACAGATTTTCAAAGAAAAGATTGGTGGCCATTTCTGTGGCAATGGAATCAAGGCAAAACAATGTGATAATTATGGATGGGTTAAGTATGACATAATCAATTGAATTTCTATATGGTTTTGAGTATTTCGGAAGAGGGGAAAACTAAATCACCAGGCAAAGGAGGGGAAAAAGGGAAATAAATCTACCCCACATACTCAGCGATGAGCTTGCTCAAAAACTCTGTGCCAACTGAAATTCTAGAGAAATTCTGAGGTGCCCTGTGTATTGAGGCACAAAAAAGGGAAACCTCTTTGCATAGGAAAGAGCACCGTTGCTCTGGTGGTTCCTGTGTACAGAGCCTTTTGAGTCTCCCTGTTAATTTAAATGGAAAGAAGTGATTTACAGGCAAAACAACAGGCCCATGCTCATCTTCCTGTAGGGCAGGAGAACCCCTTTGTGTGCGCATTTGTGAGCTAAAAGGCCTTGATATGCACATCACAAAATGAAGCTATGTAAGGAATACTACATCATCTTTTACACACACACACACACACACACTCAAAGATTCCACTTCAGAAGTTTGATTCAGCTTGTTTATGTTGATGAATAGGGCCTTAGATGCAGATAAAAGGCGGATTCATTTATTCTAGTGTCAAGCAAGATGCACTTGGCTTGCTGATCCAGCAAGACAGCTAGAGCTTTCCATAAAATATTCATGTGTGTCCCAATATTGTTCTCTCTTTAAGAGTATCGTTCTTTGTTTTTTAAAATGTATAGTGTAACAACAATGTGTTCTCCCCAAATGCAATGAAGGTTGTGTCCCAAACAAGAGGCTAAATTGGCATATGAGAGCCAGTGTGGTGTAGCCGTTAGTGTTGGACAAGGACCTCAGAGGCTAAGGGTTCAACTCCCCACTCAGCCTTGAAACTTAACTTACCTCACTCGTTGTTGTGAAGATAACATGGAGAGGAGGAGGACACACACACAACACCACCTTGAGTGTCTTTGGTATATGAATGAAACAATAAATACTTCATTAAGTCATGGAAAACTGCAGAGCGGAGAACAGAAATGCTGCTAAATGTATGACGAACCATAACACATGGTACGGTCATTGTGGTTTGTGGATGGTGATCAACTACATGTTACTCAGAGCAGACCCATTGAAATTGAGGAACATGACTTGGTTAGATCCATTAACTTCAGTAGGTCTACTCTGGAGTACAGCTCAGTTGGTTACCACCCCCACATCATACCCTCCCAACATTTTTCTGATAAAAATAGGGACGTCCTATATTATTATTATTTATTATTATTACCACACCCATCTGACTGGGTTGCCCCAGCCGCTCTAGGTGGCTTCCAGCATATATAAAAACACAATAAAACATTAAACATTAAAAAAAGTCCCTCTACAGGGCTGCCTTCAGATGTCTTCTAAAGATTGTATAGTTACTTATTTCCTTGGCTTGGGGGTTCCATAGCTCCATATAGTTCAACATTTTTCGGATGAAAATAGGGGCTGTCCCACCATACCCTCCAACATTTCTCTGATGAAAATAAGGCCATCCTAAGGAAATGTGGGACATTCCAGGATCAAATCAGAAACCGGGACGGCTTCGGTAATACCAGGACTGTCCCTGGAAAATAAGGACACTTGGACATATGGCTGAAATCCACCTCCTATCAGCCCTGGCCAGTATGGCCAATGCTTAGCAACGATGTGCATTTTCAAGGTTCAGATCAAATCTGCTGGATACAACTTTTACCCAGATCCCTTGGGAAAGTGAAGTCCATCTCTCTTTTTCTTTCTCCTGGGCAGCACAGGGACTGACCTAGAGGAGGGGAGAGAGAAATGATAAGCAGGGCTGGTGCCCACAACGCTCACTTGAAACCACAGATGTGTCTAGGACACGTAACAGTTGGCAATCTCAATAGAAGAGAACACCAACTTCCTCAGAATGCCAGGCGCACAGGTATGGGGTGGGGCGGGGGGAGAGTTTATTTTCTTATCAGGGAAACCACTGTTCTTTCTGGAGTTTTGGCAGAGGCCCACAATTGCTGGCTTGGCTTACTAGACCGCCATTATCTGTGGTCACCGCCAACTCCCTTTCCAGCTTTAAGTCCTCTGGCATCCAGCAAGGACTTGTGGGTTAGGCAAGGTCATTTCTGATTTCTGATTTGTGCAAGGTATGGGGAAAGTAAGAAGCAAGGGAAGCTCTCTCGTGCTATTTGGAAAAGACTTCTGGATTGGAGACCTCTGCGGTAAGGGCAGAGGAGCCAACTCTTAGAGGCCAAGGTCCCTTGGCCTCCCCATAAAACATTTGAGGGGACCAGGGCCCCCAAAAGTTGATAAGCATTTCAATTCATATGGTGTGTGTGCACTGCGTCTTGTGATAGATTGTGTGGGGTGGGGCTTACCTGCCCCCCCATTTATTTATTTTTAAGTTGGTACCATTGGGTAGAGAACTGCAGGAACCGGGTGTCCCGCTTGCCAGAGGGCTCAGTGCATTTACACTGGCAACTGGATTTGTGAGTCCCTGCATTTTTGGAAAACTAGCTTGATGCACATCGAGAGAGCCGCCCCCCCTCACTTTTCCCCACCACCAGAATGCAAGTGGTTAATGCAGAAAATGGCATTAATTTTGCCTTGCAAATAAATTGATCAGTATGCAAGACGCTTGTCACCAGCTGAATCATGGTCCACAGTTAAGGTAAACAGATCTGGGATGACACTTTCTGAGCAGAATACCAATGCCGTATTTCTTCCCAGAGGTTTTCTGACATTTCTTACGAATTCCTTTTGAAGGAGGGTTTGGCTCCAAGAAGAAAACAGCAGTTTTGCAGGACTTCTTGCCTACGAAGGTGGGAGACATTAGGGTGGGAGGGATCTGATCTATTGCATAGCATTGCTGAGTCTGGATTTGCTTATTAATTTGTGTGTTTTATTTGTGGTGAGAGAGAGGTAATTTGCTATATAACCTGCTTGTCGGTTTGGAGTTTTCTTTAAAGGTATATGCAAAAATATTCTGTGTCCGTTCATCGTTCCATTGTGCTTGCAGGATTCATTTTTATACTGTGCTGGTAAAGTGCTATAAGTGCGATAAAAGGTGGGATGTAATTGCAACATAGCCTTCTGCTGAGTCAGACCATGGATGCCTCTTGCTCTGTACTGTCTGCACTGACTGCCAGTGGCTCTCCTGGCTTTCAGGCAAAGGTTGAACCTCGGATCTTCGATATGCAAGGCAGATTCTCTATCGCTGAGCTACAGCCTTTTTTGGAACAATCTTTTACAGTGGATGTTCTCTTGAGGCTTTTATTTCAGTGAGTTCTTTGCTGCCAAGTGGCTTGGGAGACTCTCTCTCCCTCCCTCTTTAAATCTTTGTGTATTAAACTCTTTCATAAAACTGCTGGCTATTGCTGGTGGCAAAAGGCCTTTAATTTGCAAGGCTTAGAACCCAGTATTATTAGTCTGACTTTTTTTTTAAAGGATAATTTCATGTGCTGCTGATTCAAGCTAAGAAATATTATCTCCTTGGCATTCATGTAAAATGGAGACTTGTTTGGAAGGAATAGGTAATTCGGGGCACGCAGCCAGATATGTTAAAACTTGTATTATTTTTTTTAAAAAACACACCCCAGATTTATATGCTGCAATCACATGCATGTCTGGGAATTCCATTGAACTTCCACATAAAGACGTATAGGATTGGGTTGATAACCTGGTTAATTTAGGCTTGTAAACAGCCACCCACAAAGTCCTAAGATTCTTCCTGGGGCACATCAAAGAGCCAGCTTTTTTATTTCACTGATGCCTCTGTACTGTAACACCTGATTACCTGAGGTGAATAGAAATTGATTTCCAGGTGACCAGGCCAAAACATAAATGGTAAGAGAGTTTTTGCTCTTAAGGCCGCCGATGGGCCACAAATGAGAGAAGTAGAGGTATCAAGGCAAATGGGATACTTAAGGTTGTTTGTAGCCTAGTAACTATTATGGACTTAATTGCAAAGTTTAACTTTGTGCCTGAGCTCTTGGCATGCAGCACTAGGATCTTTCATCCCAGGGTTCGAAATTCACCAGGCGCATTTTGCACCTGGTTATCGGCCACTTGCAACCAAGTGAAGATGCTGGGACACCAGGATGGGGCCTGATGTCTCCACCATCTGGAGGTTAATGCCTGGAGATCCTTGGATCTTGCTAGCAACACATCCTGTAGATATTTTATCTGCACAATTGGAATGAATTTCAGGAACCAAAAAGTTGCATTGAAAAATATGGCCCCCAAATGGCAGCAAGGTATTCTGTTTTGGCGACTGTAACCCTTGTTTAAGGAGCCATTTGGTGCCTAAGCTTAGTTATCTGAGTTTCTAACACTGCTTTCAGTTCTTATAGATGTAGTATTAGAACATAACAAAGTCACGAGAAGGTACCCTTTTCATACTGAATTATTTCCACCTGTCTTCTCCCAGGATCTAGGAAAGGTGGTGTGGCAGCTGACATACGTACCTGAACCCCTGCCATCTTTTTTCTTTGAAATTAAGAGCAGCTGGCAATATTGCCTACTGTAGCACTATATATAATTTACTAAAAAGGAAGGTACTTCCCCCCTGCTTTTTTTAAACCAAACCCAGAAATTTTCAATTAACCTCAGTTTCCCATTTTATCCAAGGTTAAAAGCTTCAGAACAAGCTAGCATCTTAAACGATTGTTCGAAGTTGGTGTAAAATCTTTTCTTGTTCTGACTCTGATAACCAGGGTTGGTTTTTTTAGTTTGGAAGAAGCAGGCAAGCACGATTAATCGAAGACCTCCGAATTTTATTGTGGTGCACCAAGAAGAGAGAAGGGAGCGAACTGTGTGTGTTGTCTCAAGGATTGTCTATATCGCAACATCTTTGTTTATATTATTTATTTTGTTATGTACTGAAGTTCTCACCCTGGGCCAGTAGGGGGATACTGTAGATAGTTTTCCATCAGGTCCACGTATGCAAATAAGGGATTGAAAGTGACGTTCAGTGATTGTATAGTTACAGAAAATGGTTACTGTTGCGTTCTAGTGGAGCTCTATATAAGCAGGCTGGCTGAACCCTTCAGTTCAGTTCTGTTCTGGCCTGTGAATAAACAAGAGCTGTTTGAAGAATCGCTGTGTCGTCTGATATGTTCACCCACAACTTAACATATTTGACAATATTTATATACTGCTTTATAGAAAAGAACCCTAAGCAGCTAACATAAAATAGTTTATTGAATCAATATATGCAGGCATTGAATTTAGTGAGACTAACAGAACGATCCTAACTATAAAGAGCTGGTGTAAGTTACACTGGCATAAGTTTCCTCTGTTGTGAACTCTGTAGTAGGTTTTTGGAGAAATTTGATATACGCTACCCTTTTTGCTGGCTGAGTTCTGCTGGGTTGCTGAAAAGTGTTTTAAATAGATGTAAGTCTCTTTCCCCCCCATACCTTCCATCTCTCTCCCCCTCACAGTCCTTTTTTTGGTACTTACAACAGAATAAGTCACACCTGGTTTCCCTGGCTGAGCCCCTGCTGATCTGGGGTGAGGGACATATGCCAGTCAAGCCCTGGTTCAGCTGGGACATCCCAATATCCACCAGATCCAAGCTATCTCATCTCGGAGGATCTTGGATTTGGATTGTGCTGCTACCTGGAAATAAGTCGCTTTAGGATTGCAGCCACAGTATGGCTTCAGTTCAAACAAATGTAAAGCTTTGCTTTTTAAATTAACTTCATTTGAATGCTTGTAAATAATAATAATAATAATAATAATAATAATAATAATAATAATAATAATTTATTTATACTTCGCCCATCTGGCTCAGTTTCCCCAGCCACTCTGGGCGGCTTCCAACAGAACACTAAAGTACAAAAACCTATTAAACATTAAAAGCTTCCCTTTTATATCCAACTTCCCTAAACAGGGCTGCCTTCAGATGTCTTCTAAAAGTTTGGTAGTTATTTTTCTCTTTGACATCTGATGGGAGGGCATTCCACGGGTGGGTGCCACTACCAAGAAGGCTCTCTGCCAGGTTCCCTGTAACTTGGCTTCTCGTAGCGAGGGAACCGCCAGGAGGCCCTTGGTGCTGGACCTCAGTGTCCGGGCAGAATGATGGAGGTGGAGACGCTCCTTCATGTATACTGGGCCGAGGCTGTTTTGGGCTTTAAAGGTCAGCACCAACACTTTGCATTGTGCTCGGAAACATACTGGGAGCCAATGTAGGTCTTTCAGGACCTGTGTTATGTGGTCTCGGCGGCTGCTCCCAGTCACCAGTCTAGCTGCTGCATTCTGGATTAGTTGCAGTTTCCAGGTCACCTTCAAAGGTAGCCCCACATAGAGTGCATTGCAGTAGTCCAAGCGAGAGATAACTAGAGCATGCACCACTCTGGCGAGACAGTCCGTGGGCAGGTAGGGTCTCAGCCTGTGTACCAGATGGAGCTGGTAAACAGCTGCCCTGGTCACAGAATTGACCTGCGCCTCCATGGACAGCTGCGAGTCCAAAATGACTCCCAGGCTGTGCACCGGGTCCTTCAGGCACACAGTTACCCCATTCAGGACCGCCTCCTGTCCCCCAAAAACAGTACTTCTGTCTTGTCAGGATTCAACCTCAATCTCAATATTAATGAAAGCGTGACAGCTCAGTAGCGAGCACTTCCTTGATTTTAGATTTTAAGGTTTAAAATGAAGGCGTCAAAAATGGTTACCATGCCAACTTTAGCATGGATGAATTGCTTCCTAGGCAAGTGCATAAAGAAACATGTTTCCTATGTAGAACCACCTGGGGGGAAAGTGAGTTACAACCTTGGTTTTTTTTATTTAACTCGTATCATATATCCATTCCAGTTGCTCAGTTTGACTTGACTTGAGCTTTATGAAATAACGCATTTCTAAAAGTGGAAAATGTTCTGCGGAAAAAATATAATAGCAAAAAATGTTCCGCCCAATGTAATTGGTTCTGAATTGTGCTCATAGAGGACATTGCCAGTATTTGACTTATCAGAGACTTCAGTTGCAGCTTGACTGCACCTTCTGGGCATAAAAGGGAGATGTTTCTCACCTGGATTTCCTCTTAAAATGCATTGTTTCAGTCTTTCTGCTCTGTAGCACTTTTGGCTGGTGAAGAGTTCCCCCAATAAAACCTAATGTACCAGGCAAATTTCCTCAAAGTAATATTCAGTAGCAATGATACTACATAAAATGCCCATCATTGCATGGTGACTGGGTACAATATAAGTTGACTTTAAGGAGTTCTCCAGACACAGTGGGACTGCCATAGATATGTGTTGAAATATTACACTTCTTTTCCTTAGTTTAGACATTGCACCAGATCGTGGTTAAGCTTAACTGTGGTTTGATGTGATGCCTGAACTGATAAACCATGGCTTGCATTTGGCCTGCAGAGCAAAGATAACATTGGGCTGTAGCCTTACGCTCTAACCACTACACCACAATGACTGCTGCACCACCCACTATACCATAATACAGGCAATCCTTATTTTGCGCAGGGGGGGTTACGTTCCGGACCCCCATGTGCATCGGTGGGGCCCCTGTTCTGCCCTTTTAGTGACGTTTTCAGGTCACTTCCAGGTTTGGTGCCGTGTGCATGTGCGCAATCAAATATCAGTTGGATGTGCATAAATCCATTGTTGTATGTATGCATGTTTTGGTGGTTCAGTGACAAACATGATCACTTTAATGGCCTTATCCCAGATGCAGTTAGCATCTTGCTGCTTTTCTTTGCCATTTTCCATTGGCTCTCGAAAACCACTTTGTTCCATTAGGCTTTTAATAATGAACTGTTCCCCTATGGGCCTTTTCTGTCTGCATGTGATTTGATCACTTGTTTTCATTTGAGCTCTTGTCTGCATTTGATTTGTGCCTTTTTTTGATGGTTGCTGTTAGCATTTGACTTGTTTTAAGGTAAGGTAAAAGGTAAAGGACCCCTGGACGATTAAGTCCAGTCAAAGGCGACTATGGGGTGCGGCGCTCAACTCACTTTCAGGCCAAGGGAGTCGGTGTTTGTCCACAGACAGCTTTCAGGGTCATGTAGCTAGCATGACTAAACCGCTTCTGGCACAACGGGACACTGTGATGGAAGCCAGAGCGCATGGAAACACCATTTACCTTACCGCCACAGCGGTACCTATTTATCTACTTGCACTGACGTGCTTTCGAACTGCTAGGTTGGCAGAAGCTGGGACAGAGCAACGGGAGCTCACCTTGTTGCGGGGATTCAAACCTTTCAATCAGAAAGCCCAAGAGGCTCAGTAGTTTAGACCACAGTGCCACCCGCTCCCTTTAAACCTTTTAAACCTTTATTGTACAGTACTTCATTTCAGTTAAACTAAATTATGACATTAGAAAGTCATAATAATTGCAACCACAATAATAATCACCACAGCCACCACCATCATAATAATACCATCAGAATAGCTTGTGATGCAAATTAGGAAAATGTAGAAATGACTAGCAGAATCCGTGACCAGGGAGAAGAGTCGGCAGAAGAAGATTGGAAAAAATTTAAGGACTACTTACAGAAATACTGTAAAATTAAGGAATGTTGAATGATGTTGGATTGAAATTGAGTGGTTTCTAGCTGTAATGATATAAAGGAACATGGAAGAAAAAAAGGGTTTGGATAGAAAATAAGGTGATATTACAAGCTGTAATCCTTTAAGTTAAGGATTTGCTGAACAAATAATTTGAAAGGGAATACAAGAAGGGGAGGTATGAGGAGGTCAGAGAAATATGTTATTGAAAAGTTTCTATTATGAACTATATGTTTTTTAAAAATCTTTTTGTTTGTTTTTTGTTCGTATAAAAAATTGAAAATCTTAATAAATATCTTATTAAAAAAAAACAAATTAGGAAAATGATGCAAAGTAGGAAAGGAAAGTAGTAGAGGAAATGCTTTGCACTCAGAAGGTTCCAGGTTCAATCCCCAGAATCTCCAGGTAGGACTGGAGAGACTTTCGCCCGAGAGAAACCCTGAAGAACCATTGCTGGTCAGTGAATTTCTTTGATAAGATTGTTTTTATCCACCCTTTACCACATGTTTCCTAGTTATGGCAATATAATCATACAATTTAAAAAAAACACAAGTAAAGCAGTTTCTCCAGTTATATATAAAAAGTGAAACAGTTATAAGCAAAAGCAGCGTAGTACAAGCTAAACAAAACACAGGTGTGTGTTCCACAAAAATACCTTACCTGTCAAAGGCCGGGGTAAAGAGATGTATATTCACACAGCAGAACCTATGCAATGAAGAAGCTAGAGATGCAAGTAGCATTGCAGGGGCTTGGACCCAGAAGACCCTTGAGGTCTCAGCTCTACAATTTTATGATTCTTGCTCTGTGCGGAGGGTGCTCCACAATTTAGTGGCTGCCACAGAAAAAGCCATCTCCACACGCTTCTTAGGCAGTGTTAGAAACTCAGCTATGTAAGCTCTTCGCCAAATGACACCTTTAAACCTGGGTTTCGGTTGCTAAAACAGTATATATAAGCACCATGTTTTCCTCAATGAAGTTTTTTTTGTCATTATTAATTTCATTTCTATATACCACTTTACATTTTAAAGAAAAAAATCCCAAAGCACTTCACAGCACATTGAAACATCAAACAAAACCATCCAGAATAAAACAAATTCAAGCTTTGAGGAAAATATTTCAGATCCTTCTCTAAGTGACATTTTGCTTTCTCCATATTTAGTTGCCTGTTTGATTTATATGGCTTCCCCATAGCAGATGTACTCTAGCAAACCAGGGTGGGGTACTGGTTAGAGTGTTGGACCAGGACCTGGGAGATCAGGGTTCAAATCCCCACTCAGACATGAAGCTTACTCCTTGGAGGAAAAGGTGGGATATAAATGCAGGAAATAAGTCATTGTGCTTATCTCCTTAAAAAAGCTGGAGGGCCAACCAGGTGGAGATGTCGGTCGTCAGCTTGGCAACCAGAGGTCTTCACCTGGTCGCAATTGGAGCTGAGCCAGTCGCAAAAAAACACCTGGCGCCTGGCTAATTTCTAACACTGTTCTGAGGGTAGCAGAGCTCAATTTTGCATAGACGGCACTGCAATAAATGAACCAAGAGTCTGACTCTCTATAAGGAAAGGGGTCAAGTTCACTGCATGTACGGTGTTAAAGGAAAATATTATGAAAATGATGTATAGATGGTACTTAACTCCTGTAAAATTAGCAAAGATATATCATAATAGTGATAATCTATGCTGGAAATGTAAAGAAAAAGAAGGTACCTTTTATCATATGTGGTGGACCTGCCCCAAGGTGAAAGACTTCTGGGAGAAGATTTATAATGAATTGAAAAAAATGTTGAAATATACATTTATTAAGAAACCAGAGGCCTTTCTTCTTGGAATAATAGGTTTGGAATTGCCCAAAAAAGATGTTAGATGGTTTTTGTATGCCACAACTGCAGCTAGAATTTTGTTAGCTAAGAATTGGAAATCACCAGAAGTCCCAACAGTAGAGGAATGGCAGATGAAGATGATGGACTTTTTGGAGCTAGCCGACCTCACTGGAAGAGTCCGCAACCAGAAGGAGGAGGAGTACCAGGAGGAATGGATGAAATTCAAAGACTATTTAGTTAAATATGCTAAGATAACTTAATTGGGAAAACTTGCAAATACCAGATAGGCTTAGGATTTAAATATGTGATGTTCGAGAATAAAATGTTTAAAGTTAAAAAAAAGAAAGAATGATGTTAAGTGATTAAGTTAATTTTATGAGAAATTTGGTTTTGGAAAACTGTTACAATGATATACACTGAAACTCAGCCAGAAGGATTAGAGGAAGTCACCTAACAATGTTACGAAGATTGGATTAGGTACAGTTAAGATTTTTGTTTGTTTGTTTGTTTAAAATTTTTGGAAAATCAATAAAAGAATTTGGAAAAAAATAAGAGTCTGACTCTCTATAAAGCAGCCTCCTGCATCCATAAATGGCTCAGGGCAGTTAACCATTGACACAACCTTACTTGGCTATATGGGAGGGGAACCATGTCGTTGGCTGAAGAGTAAAACTGGGAGCTGCTGGGTTGGGAGTTTGACTCTCCTCCCCCTACATCAAACTCATTTTGCTAAGTCGGTTCTTTCTTCCCCGTCTCCCTTGCAGAGATGGCATCTGACATACCTGGGTCAGTGACGTTGCCGGTGGCGCCGATGGCAGCTGGTCAAGTGAGAATGGCCGGGCCCATGCCTGCTAGAGGAGGAAAGAGACGCTCTGGGTAAGTTGATTTAGCGTGGCAGGCCCTGTGGGACTCCCCACCAAGAGATGTTGAGCAGGAACCATCCCTGCTTTCTTAAAAATGCCATTACTTTTTACACAGGCCTTCACAATACAAATTTCTCTTTTTAACCAACCTGTATTTGCTGATGTTTTTTATTGATGTTTTTGTGTTAAATGGATGCTTATGGACGGTTTAATTATATTGCAAACCACCTTGATAGGCTTAATGAAGGTGCAGGTTATAGATATATAAATATTTATGCTTGAAGTAAAGCTGAAAGTTTCTTTCCTACAGAACCTCCCACTTCCTGAATAGCACCAAGTTGTTTATTTGGCTATTTATTTGGGTTCAGCTAGGTTTTACTCAGGGTAGAACCATTAAAATTCATGGACCTATGTAAGATTATCGTAAAATGGCTGGTTATTTATTTATTTATTTGTTGCTTTAAACGTTTTGCTTCAGTGATTATTTTGGATGGTTCTTTACAAACTGCTTAGAAGTCTGCTGTCAAGTAAGTGATATATAAACTTTGTAAAAAATATAGGAATATAATATAATACAATATAATATAATATTGCTTCCAGAGGAACTCTGGGCAGACTATTCTGGCCTTTGAGCTTGAGGCACAATCAATTTTAGGTTACTAGGTACTAATATTATAAACTTTGGGATGACTTTTGGACCTGAAGTTGTTGGGTAGCTTTACTTAACTTTTGGTGAGCTTTATGCTAACGAATTTTGATGCAACAATTATGTTGTAGTGATATTATACTTCTTTATTACACACTATTATTGTAGTACTGCATTTAGACGGGGAGGTATCCAAGTGGCCCTGTTCCCCAAATTAGCTCCGGAGGGTTGGCTCAACCCCCAGAACAGATTTTGGGGGTGCTCAGGCGGAGGAAGGGAGTGGAAATCCTCATGCTCACAGAACACAGTGGCTAGCACTGCATTAGAGCCAACCCACTTTGCAGGGACCATTTTGTGCACAGATGTGTTTGTGGGGAAATGGGGCATATTGGTAAATTAACTATGACCATAGAGTCTAAACATGGACCTTTGCTCTTCCTGGGTGTGAGACAGGAGGGGGAGTGGAGGTTTTGTCCTAGGTAAATTAACTATGACCATAGAGTGACCATAGAGTGGGGTGTGAGTCACGTTTTATTGTCATCTTCTTTGTCTCCTTGTGGGTGTTGTTTTTTTAATTTAATTTTTTTCCCCAACAACCAAACACAAACAGTGAAACCCTCCAGGTGGTTGATACATTAGGTATACATAATCAATAACAACATATTCAAATCAACCATGTGTACAATTTTATATATGTTAACACTCTTCCATCCACAAGGTTTATTTAACTTTTAACATTTTAATTGCCCCAAATAATTCAATATCTTCTCAAACCAATCCTCCTTTTTCTCACTGATCTTAAACCCCTTCATTCTTGTATCTTCACAGTTAGATATTCTAAAATTATAATATTATTCAGTTTTTTCCTCCATTGGTTCACCCCTAGCTCTTCTGCATTTTTCCAATTACTCGCTATAACCTGTCTGGCTGCAGTTACCATCAATTTTACCCATTTACATTCCTTTTTTGTTTTTAACCCGGTGCTACTCAGACTAATAAGAACCATATATTTAGATATTCCCACCTTCCTACCCACAATTACCAATATTTCTATACCAATCTGTTTCCAAAATTCATTAACTAATGGACAGTCCCACCACATATGACTGTACGCTCCCATCATTCTTGTGGGTGTTCTTCCTGATGTTCCCCTCTGCTGTATGTCTCTAGTCTTTGTGGGTGCATCAGTGATACTATGTGTCTTCTCAGGGTTGGGAGGGGTTATGAGAGTGGGGTGGCCATCCCTGTGGAAGGCAGGGGCGTAGGAAGGGGGGCAGTGGGGGCTGACCACCCCAGGTGCCTACCCTGAGCCGTTGGGGTAAGGAGGGGAGCTGCACCCCTTTGGCAACGGCATTCCCCTCTTCCCCCTTCGTTTTGACAGCTTGGGGGAGACTTGGGAGTTGCGGGCTGGCGGCGCCCCAAATGTCCGCCATGGGTGGCTCTCTCTGCGCCAGTGGGCAGCTTGCCCCGCCCCCAGCTGCAGGGCGCACACGCCGCTCTGGACTCCCAAGCTGCTATCCCACGCCTGGGAGGGCATCCTCCGCGCCACGCCCCCCTCGGGAGTGCGCCCACCCTGGGCAGCGCGGGCATATGATCTGCCCCTGGTGGTAGGGGGAGATTCAGAGGTAGAGGAAGATAAACAGGGGAAGGAGGAGGGCTAGTGCATCAAAGCCCTTGTCCACTCTGCTTTGCCAGCTGTATTTAAGTATCTGGGGGTGCTGGCCAGACTCCCTGGCCTGGTTGTCGTTGTTGCTAAATGCCAGGTCTGTCCAGAATAAAACTTCGATAGTGTGCAGTATGCATAACTGAGACTTGGCTAACAAGATGCCATGTAAGGCTCTAATGGGAAAATGCTGTGGCTTTTGAACTTTCCACCAGAGACCTCCCATACTAATTGAAGGATGCATCTTTATGCCAAAAGGGCTAGGTCCCTGGTGTCTCTGTGTGTTTTAAATTATTGCTTAAATTATCATCTTATTCTGTACATTCACTCAGACATGACGTCATCCAGGCAGTCCTGGCTTCCCTCTCTCTTCCCAATCTATCTGTAGGAAGTGTGTTTTCATGGGGAAGCTTTCAAATGTTCAAGTCTCCACCTGCAGCAGAGAGATGGAACTGGCCTGAACAAAGCTTTCATCTCTTGACTGTGTATCAAGAGATGGAACTCTCTCCTTAAATGTCTTTCAATTTCACTCTAGTGACATTTTAAAGAAGTTTTTCCTGCCCTCTCACATAGTATCAAAGAGAACTTTATAATACATGCCTCTCATTCTTGCATCAGTTTACTGTTAATCCTGTACATGCCTACTTGGAAGTAGGTCCCATTGAGTTCAACAGGGTTTGCTCCCAGGTAAGTAAGTACCAGTATATATTACTGCAATCCAAAAGGCTTTGTCTGCTTTTTTAAAAAAAAAAAATGGTTTGCATTTTTCTTATATTTAAGACATCTAGCAGCTTGGAACTGAAAAATTCAAACTAATATAATTATTTCTCTGGTTTTTGGTCAGTCCTTTCGCAATGGGCAATTAGTGTATGAAATGGGAAAGAGAATTATTCCTTCATTTTGAACAGTTCCATTTTTAAAAAGGACCTGCCTCTCTCTCTCTCTCTCTCTCTCTCTCCCTCCCTCCCTCCCTCTCCCTCCCCCCCCCCTCTCTCTCTCTCTCTCTCTCCCTTGTGTACTTTGGAAAACAAAACAAAAGAAATGTCTTTCTCTGCAGCGATACCATTTGTCTTCTTAGAATTACTGCTGCCGCTGTTGTGTGGTGTGCAATTTACTCGCTCTGGCTAGGGGATCTCATCTGATGTGGTCAAGTGAGATAGGAATTGCATTTCACACACCATGTACTACGATCCTAAAGGTTAATAGCCCAGTCTTCAAAACATAATGGAACGCACCCCACTGATGCAAACATAGCTTCTGTTGGGATGGAATTTTGAGAATCTATCTGGATTAGAGATTTGGTATGTTCTGGGGTGTGACTCAGTTTCCCCCAGGGCAAAAATGAGGTGTGGAGGTGTAGAGCTTGTTAACTCCACCTCCTCAAAGACATGCACAGCCTCTGATAATGTGTGCTGAAACACTTCCCACCGGCCTCAAATCCTTTGCTATGCCTTGTACAAGTGTTCCTCAAAATACAGTGGTACCTTGGTTTACGAACTTAATCCATTCCGGAAGTTCGTTCTTAAACCAAAGCGTTCTTAAACCAAGGTGTGCTTTCCCATATCAGCGGGGGACTCAATTTACAAATGGAACACACTCAACAGGAAGCGGAACATGGTCTGCTTCCAAGGCAAAGTTCACAAACCAAAACACCTACTTACGGGTTTGCAGCATTCTTAATCCGAGTTGTTCATAAACTAAGCTATTCTTAAACCAAGGTACCACTGTACATTGTCAAATGAGAGAAAATTCAAAGAGCAGCAATAAAAGCAATCAATGAGTTGAAAGCCAAAAGATAGCAAGGAATAAATTATAAGGCCTAAAAATAAAGCACATATGTAAACACAACTTTTAAAAGCTTTTCCCTTTCCCTGCTCGGTATTCTGTTTCAGTGATTTGTTCCAGCACATTGTTGAGATTTTATTGTGTTTTGATGTTATATTCATTTGGTTTTTAGTTTGCGATTGCATGATTGTAATCCGTGTGAACTGCTTATTCGATTTTATTTATTAATTAAATTGATTAGTTGCTTTTTCTTGCCAAAGGCAACACAAAGTGACTTACAACCCTGAGGGGATTGGGAGGGTGGCAGTTTGCTAAAACACTCTCTGAAGCGCTTCCCACCCTCCTTAAATTGCCGCTCCAGCAGCATTTAATTGAGGGAGGGGAGCTCAGAGAGCAGGTTGTCAAACAACTCTCCTTCTACCCTCATTTAAACTGCTGGGATAGTGCAGTCAGTAGACCCTTAATCTCAAGGTTATGGGTTCAAGCCCCAGGTTGGGCAAAAGATATCTGCATTGCAGGGAGCTGGACTAGATGACCCTTGTGGTCCCTTCCAACTCAACAGTTCTGATTTCTAAACATCGCTTCTTCCCCAGCAGGTCGCCTGGACTGCCTGCCACCCACGCCACTTTCCCACTCACCAGGCTGCTGTTCTGTCTTCACGCTGTAGTTGGGATAGCCCCCTATTGGCAGCCACGTGAACTACAGTGTGACGACACTTGTAAAAAAATATAATATAGAGAGAAAAACCCTTATGAATAATTGTCTCCTAATTTCTAACATTTCTCCTAAAACACACGTTCTTGTATGAAGCTTTCCTGAACATAGCCTTTATTGCAAGCAGTTCCTCCCAATTTAATGAATTTTTGTTTTGGTTTTTCTTGGTAAAATATGAATCTTAGGCACATACTTTCCCCCCTGATGTGCACTTTTTAACACACATTTTATGGCTGGAGAATTGCATCACAAAACGTAGAGAACTACACATTCCCCCAGTTAGAGTACAGTGGTACCTCGGGTTAAGTACTTAATTCGTTCCAGAGGTCCGTACTTAACCTGAAACTGTTCTTAACTTGAAGCACCACTTTAGCTAATGGGGCCTCCTGCTGCTGCCGCGCCGCCGGAGCACGATTTCTGTTCTCATCCTGAAGCAAAGTTCTTAACTTGAAGCACTATTTCTGGGTTTGCGGAGTCTGTAACCTGAAGCGTATGTAACCTGAAGCGTATGTAACCCAAGGTACCACTGTACTGAATTTCAAGAGGCCATTTGCCCACCACTCTCTGTGCTTGTTCTTTATGGAGGAAGGATCAAATATCTCAGCCAGTCTTAAAATGCATTATATATGCATTTTTTTTGCACTAAACTTTCCCATCTTGTGTTTTGTTGAGGAAATGGATAGATCTAGATTCTTCATGGTAAATAAATGACATACAGTGAAATATAATTGATGTAAGGAGGATATTGAAGATGAAAATAAACGATACTGTGAATATGATTGTTGAAGACTTCAGAGAAGCAGACATGCTGTCTCAGTTTGACCTAAAATTATACACTGGTACCTCGGGTTAAGTACTACTTAATTCGTTCCGGAGGTCCGTTCTTAACCTGAAACACCACTTTAGCTAATGGGGCCTCCCGCTGCCACCACGCCGCCGGAGCACGATTTCTGTTCTCATCCTGAAGCAAAGTTCTTAACCTGAAGCACTGTTTCTGGGTTAGCAGAGTCTGCAACCTGAAGCATATGTAACCTGAAGCGTATGTAACCTGAGGTACCACTGTATTGGGTTGGCTCATGTGCGAAACAAATTTCACTTTTCAGTTTGCCAAACTGGCCACTGGATGTCACTGTTTCTTCACCAATATACGTACAGCCACAGCTCCCACTGAGGAATTAAAAGGCTTTTTTGAAAGAATTTGATTTGATGCAGAGAGTGTCATTTTCTCTCTCTGTCAAGGAAAATATAAATGATGGAATTGCAAACTGCGAGCATAGTCTAGTTGAAGTTTCAAGTACTTAAAGGCAATATAAATCATTGTGTGGTAACGGTTAGAGTGTTGGACAAGGACCAGGAGACCAGGGTGCAAATCCCAACTCAGCCATGAAACTCACTGGGTGACCTTGGGCCAATCACTTTCTCTTAGCCTAGCCTACCTCAATGGGTTCTTGTTAGGATGAAATGGGGGGGAAGGAGAACCATGTACACCGCCTCAAGTTCCTGGGGGGGAGGGGGCTTAGAATATAATAATAATTATTAATAATAATAATAAGGTAAAGGGACCCCTGACCATTAGGTCCAGTCGTGGCAGACTCTGGGGTTGCAGAGCTCATCTCACTTTATTGGCCGAGGGAGCCGGCGTACAACTTCCATGTCATGTGGCCAGCATGACTAAGCCACTTCTGGCGAACCAGAGCAGCGCACGGAAACGCCGTTTACCTTCCCGCCAGAGCGGTACCTATTTATCTACTTGCACTTTGACGTGCTTTTGAACTGCTAGGTTGGCAGGAGCAGGGACCGAGCAACGGGAGCTCACCCCGTCGCGGGGATTCAAACCGCTGACCTTCTGATCGGCAAGTCCTAGGTTCTGTGGTTTAACCCACAGCGCCACCCGCATCCATAATAATAATAATAATAATAATAATAATAATAATAATAATAAATAAATAATAATATTTATTTATTTGTACCCCGCCCTCCCCAGCTGGAGCCAGGCTCAGAGCGGCTAACATCATAGAAATAATACAATATGAATTTAAAATGCATGATGAATTTAAAAAATAAACCAGGGTAGCATAAGTCCTAAGACAACCTTCACCAGCCACTTCAGACATTTTGGACTGCGACTCTTATCAGTTACACAGACTGGGGCTGATGGGTGGGAGTTGTAGTTCTCAAGCCCCTGGAGGGCACCAGGTCAGCGAAGGCTGGCCTAAGAGTTCCTCGCTCGTATTTCATGGGTTTTGGTTTTTGATCTCCACATGGCTGCGAATGTTTCCCTGCAGTTATAAAACCGCCCCGCATTCTGGGAGTTATGTCTGTTCTTAAACCCTTTAGAATCCATAGGAGGCAAAAAAAGAAGGGTACATAGATGTCAGAGTTTTATTTTGGGTTCTTGGAGTTCTTCCACGAAAAGTTAAAGATATTCCAGACGGTGACTAGAGAGCAGAACAAGAGTTCATTGAGGAACATTGAGGGAAGCTGTGGGCAAAGAAACTGGTCCAGGAGTTGAGAGTTGGGCCCAGAACTCCCTGAGAAGGATGCTCTGGGGACCACACTGGTCATGTGCTCCTGCCCAGAGCTCCTTGGCCATACCAAGAGTTTAGGCAGAGCCAAACTCTAGGTGGAAGCTACTGACCAGCTTTCCAGCAGTTTCTTCCTCCTTCCTTCTGGGAAGTTGGAGGTGGGAAGCAGGAACTAAAGAAACATAGGAAGGTCATAGGTGGTCTTAGAATCCTGTTTTTGGAAACTGGGCTAGGCTGAGGTAGAATGATTCTTTTACATGGCCATGCCGTATCTGTTTCGAATTAGTTCATTAAAATGTGGCGTTTGGATAGGGCTGCTAATCAAATCTAGCCCAGTCTTTTCTTTCCCTTCCTTCCTTCCTTCCTTCCCTCCCTCCTTCCTTCCTTCCTTCCTTCCTTCCTTCCTTTCTGAAGCAGCACTAGCAAACAGAAAAAGGGGGGAAAGGGTTTTCAATATAAAAAACAGAAACAGGCCACATTGAAGCCTTTGTTTCTTTAAATCAGAATGACTCATTCAGAAGACTTACCATTTTTTTCTTTTCCCCCAGGATGGAGTTTGATGATGAAGATGGTGAAGGACCCAGCAAATTTTCAAGGTGAGGTTTTTTTGTTTTTTTAAGGGTTCCAAAAAGGGACGTGTTAGTGGAGGTAGCAAACAAACTTGGATTATTGGTCTGCCAGGGTTGTTGCTGAAATTTATTACACTTAATAATAGGGCTGCCAATTGAAGATGTCATCGCAAGTTTTAATCCATCAGTTCTACATAAATTTACAAGTGAGGAAACAATGCAACCAGGGCCATGCTTCAGTGATAGATCATCTGTTGTGCATGTGGATGATCCTAGCTGGATGAACTAATAGTCTGTCTGAGTCTCCCTATATTCCAGATAATTCTGAAGCCCAGAGTGTGCCCTGTAGTATTGTAATTGAAACACCGCTTGGGGTTTTGCAACTTTTAAAAATTAACACAGATTCTGGGTGCAGGCTTACAGGCTGAAGATTTTGAGGTGATGCACTCATGTTTTATGGCAGACATTCCCTTAAAAGTGACATTCCCATTTTCCTCATACATAGGCCAGGATGTGCCTCTTCTGAGGGAGTACTTTTTATAAATTATTTTAAACTTTTTGAACCTTATGGCGGCTATGATACCACTTTAAACAATTATGGCTCCCCCCCCCAAGGAATTCTGGGAGGTTTAGTTTGATGTTTAGGGTTGTTAGGAAATCTCTATTCCTAACAAAGAGCTTCGGTTCCCAGGGTGGTTTTAACAATCAACCCCTCTTCATATAGAACTCAGGGAATTGTAGCTCTGTGAGGGGGATTAGAAGGGCATCTTAACAACTCTCAGCATCCTTAACAAACTATAGCTCACATAATTCTTTCAGGGAGGCCATGACTGTTTAAAGCAGTATCATCACTCTTTAAATTTATGGTGTAAATTTGGCCTTACTTTACAAGGCTGGGAGATCAAACACAACCCACCCAGTGGTCAAATGATCTCACTGCCTTCCCATCAGATATCAAAGAAATAAACAATTATCTGATTTTTAGAGGACATCTGAAGGCAGTCCTGTTTAAGGAAGTTTTAATATTTGGTGAATTATTGTATTTTAATCTTTTGTTGGAAGCTGCCCAGAGTGGGCGGGGTATAAATAAATAAATAAATAAATAAATAAATAAATAAATAATAATAATTATTATTATTTATTACACAGCTTATAATCGTCAATCTCATTTAGGCACGTCTTTGGACATAAGGACTGCTTATATCAATCTATGTTTTTGAATTAATGGAGTATTCTCATTGTTAGTGTCCACTGGCAATGCTTTCATCTTTCATATCATTTAAAAAAAACTTACTAGTAAAAACGATTTCAGTGGTACCTTGGTTTAAGAACAGCCCAGTTTAAGAACGAATAGGTTTACAAACTCCGCAAAACCGGAAATAGTGTCCCAGTTTGAGAACTTTACCTCAGTCTAAGAATGGAATCCGAACGGTGGAAGGGCACCAATGGCAGGAGGCCTCATTAGGAAAAGAGCGTCTCAGTTTAAGAACGGTTTTGGTTTAAGAACGGACTTCCGGAACAGATTAAGTTCATAAACCGGGGTACCACTGTAATAATTTATTCAGCATCACAGCCCTATTTTTATTTCATTAGAGAATTTTATACCTCTCCAATTTCAAGACAGAAGCGCTCAATGTAGTAGGTTTATTTGGATATAATTTTCCTATGCTTTGGCAACCTACAGTGCTGCAGTGTATTGAAAGTAAATCAGAATGACCAGGGGTTGTCTTCTGTAATATGTCAAACTTTGTAAGCTTTTATTACTGCAGTTTTATTGCGCTGTCATCGCACAACCTGAGACAGCAGTTTCTCTTGAAATGAATGGAATGACAAAGGAGCATTTATCTTAACAGCTTCCCAGGAGCTCTTAGATCCATCAGCTGCATGCAGCGTTAACAACCTCTTGGCTGCTATTTTTTAGGCTCAAGTTTTTGCATTTCTCAGTGAGTCTAATTGCAGCATCATGGCAAAATTCAAAATGTTCTCGATTTCCACCCAGACACCCCGACCAGTGGGCGTGAAAAGCAAATTTGAATGCAAATATGGGCTCCCTTAATGGAAAGAGAAATGCCATCGAAGTGTTGAAGCTACTGCAAAGGCATATACAGTGGAACCTCGGGTTAAGTACATAATTTGTTCTGGAGGTCCGTACTTAACCTGAAACTGTTCTTAACCTGAAGCACCACTTTAGCTAATGGGGCCTCCTGCTGCCGCCGTGCCGCCGGAGCACGATTTCTGTTCTCATCCTGAAGCAAAGTTCTTAACCTGAAGCATTATTTCTGGGTTAGCGGAGTCTGTAACCTGAAGCGTATGTAACCTGAAGCGTATGTAACCTGAAGTACTGCTGTACATGGTCGCACTAGCCAGGCATGGCCAAACTTGGCCCTCCATATGTTTTGGGACTACAATTCCCATCATCCCTGACCACTGGTCCTGTTAGCTAGGGATGGTGGGAGTTGTAGTCCCAGAACATCTGGAAGGCCAAGTTTGGCCATGGCTGCACTAGAGGAAGGAGGGTGTGAATCGGAGACTGTGCACACAACACTAAACAGTGGTTTGCCATGAAGCAAGACAATTGTAAGATTGCCAGATGTGTTAACAACAACAACAGTAATTTATTTATACCCTGCCCATCTGGCTGAATGTGAGTACATGGTGATATCTTTGTCATGCTTGTCCTCTGCAACCCTATTTATTTATTATGTTGTTGCTTTTTTCTTTTACAGGTATGATGATCAAATCTCTGGGGATAAGGAAAAATACTCAAGGTAGGCGTTGAGAGAACAGTGAGGGACAAGCCTGTCTTATAATAGAACCAAGCTTTTCAGTGAAAAATAAAGTTGTGAACAAAAACAAGCTAAAAACTCATCTAGCAACACGGATAACTGCCAGAGCATATATTGGAACGTTAACAATTATAATAAACAGTCAGAAGATAATGGATGTAAAAAAGCTGGGATAAATAGGGGGACATTTAGGAAAGGTCTGGCGCTCAGCTGTAGAACTATTGCTATGCATGCAGAAAGTCCCATGGTTCAGTTCCTGGTAGCACAGTTGGTTAGAGCATGGTGCTGATAATGCCAAGGTTGCAGGTTCAATCCCCGTATGGGACAGCTGCATATTCCTGCATTGTAGGGGGTTGGACTAGATGATCCTCAGTTTCCCATCCAATTCTATGATTCTCATGGTATGGCTGGGAGTGAACCCTGTCTGGAATCCTGGAGAGGAGATACCAGTCAGTGTTACAATGCTGAGCTAGATGCACCAGTTGTGTTCTATGCTGACCAAGGATCTCACTTACGGCCATCCAGTAAGTGAATAGCTGCCTAGCTTCTTGCTTGCATCTTGCAAACCACTGTCTAGACCCGGGTAAGCAATTTTTGGGAGGCAAAATGATTTTAACACTAAAGGCAGCGCGTAGGAAACTGTGTATGGAACCATGGGCGTTGTGTCTGGGATCTGCAACAAAGACGTCACTGCAATATCTAAATGTGTCTGTGCTTTCAGAAGGCGGGCTCTGGGAGATCTCTGCTACCGAGGGAAGGGTAAAGAGGAAGGGCTGTAGTTCCGTGGCAGAGCCAGATAGTCCCTGGTTCAATCCCCAATGGGTTGGACTCTGAGAGAGATCTGTTTGGAACCCTGGAAAGCCATTGCCACGCATTTTAGATAGTATAGTGCTTGATGGACCAGTGGTCTGACTTGTTCCTTTGTTGAGGCATCACTCAATGCTCGGATGCCATCGATGCAAACAAGTGGTCTTGTTCAGCAGAAGGGTTTTGGTGAGAGGAAACTTATGGGATGTGGGTGGCGCTGTGGGTTAAACCACAGAGCCTAGGACTTGCCAATCAGAAGGTCGGCGGTTCGAATCCCCATGACGGGGTGAGCTTCCATTGTTTGGTCCCAGGTCCTGCCTACCTAGCAGTTTGAAAGCACGTCAAAGTGCAAGTAGATAAATAGGTACCGCTCCAGCGGGAAGGTAAACAGCGTTTCCGTGCGCTACTCTGGTTCGCCAGAAGCGGCTTAGTCATGCTGGCTACATGACCCGGAAGCTGTACGCCGGCTCCCTCGGCCAATAAAGCGAGATGAGCGCTGCAACCCCAGAGTTGGCCACAACTGGACCTAATGGTCAGGGGTCCCTTAACCTTTTTAACTTATCATGCATGCAGGGCATTTAAATTCAGGTATACCAAGAGACTAATACCTCTCTGATACCTCTCACAACTCTCTCTCCCACACTCTGCTCACATCTCCCCACCCCACAGGTACCCATTTCAGCATAATGCACCAATGCCCTCTGTGATATATGTTCTGAAAGCAATAAAAACATATATATTTATAGAAAATTTCTATTTGAACTCTCTTGTTCTCCCTGGAGGGATTCTATGTTTAAAATCTGGCAGAAATTCTGGAATACATTTTATCCTTTCCTCCCCATTTTATAGCTGCCCCTCACTTAAGTTCTTGGAACAAAATGCAAAATGTGTTTCAGCCATTTTAGAGTAACACCACCCCCCGCGCCCAATATTATTAACCCTGCCTCTCTCCTGCAAAGAATTTAGAATCCAACGCATTTACTAACAAGATACAAGTTTGAATATCATAACCTGTGTGGCTCTGGGCACGTGGCCATTTTGTGTGATGGCACAAAAAGCACAAAATATGTGATTAGGTGCAGAATTGTGCTTCCTGAGAAAGGGCCACGCCTGAATAAACCTTGCAAGCTGAAGGGGTAATGAGATAAAGATTTCCAGTCTTGCTTAGGTTGCCTGGAGTTTCACCACTTTCCATAATTTCCTGTCCCCTCCCTGTGATCTGCAAAACTAGAATGGATTATGCAACTAAAATATAAATAAACTCTGCTCAGTTGTATAATTTATGCATGTTGCAGAATTTGACTTTTCATATTGCATAATTTATTTATTTTTCATTTGGGCTATTTTGATACTTCTTAATCACTGAATTTCTTATCTGGGTTGTCTGGGGGCAGTTAAAAAATAGCATGGAGTTCACTTTGCTTGGAACATAATATTTCTTTCAACTGATAGAAGGTTTCGCTGGACAGATTGGCTCAGGTATGGGGAGTCCTATTTATAAGTGTTTCAAAGCTTCATTTTCAAGCTTTGTAACCCTACAGCTCTCTTTGAAACTATTGGTTCCCTTCTCTCCCCACCAGCTCAGATTGGTTACGTGACCCAAGTGTTCACCAATTTATTGTCTCAATGTCGAGCTCCGTGTTTACTTCAAGGCACGCATGGAGCTCCCCGGCCTGCAGAGACCCACACCATTCACTTCAGTGGAGGAGGAAGATCTGCCCATACAAAGAAATGTGAACGTGGATCTACTTCCTCCATTAAAAGAACCAGGCTTTGTGGACGGGGGGGCTCCATCCGTGCTCCTGTGCCTGTAAGAAATCACTAGGCTTGGGGTTGCTTGCCTTAGTTTTCCCAAAATGCAAAATGGAAGACAAAAAAATGCTTTACCTTGCTATGCGCTTCGAAAGTCCCTGAGTGAAAGGTGTCCCCGATAAGTTTTGTTTTCTACCAACATGGCATGGCTGGGACACTGACCAGTGATGTAGGGGAGGGAGGTGCAATGAATCTCTCCCTCTTGGTGGAAATTGGACCACCCATTGCCAAAGGTCCCTTTGGTCCCCAAACCATTGCTTATTTTTGTAAGAATGGATGGCAGCCATAAGAAGGCTGTAACACAGTGGTGGTGGGAACCTATGACCCTCCACAGCTTCCATCATCCCTGACCATTGGTCATACCGTTTGGGGCTCATGGGAGCTGAAATCTGGCACCAACTGGAGGACCACAGGTTCCCCATCCCTGCTGTACCAGGATAAATGCAGGGCCATCACTGGGATGGTGCTAAAGCTGCCTCAACGTGGTATCTTCCAGATGTTGTTGGATTCCAACCAGTCCAGCCAGCATGGTAAGAGGGGTTTGGGAGCTGTAGTCTACCAACATCTGCAGGACACCTGGTTGGGAAAAGTTGCCCTAGCTTAGGGTTGCCCAAACTTGGGTCTCCAGCTGTTTTGGACTCCAACTCTCATCATCCCTAGCTAGCAGGAACAGTGGCCAGGGATGATGGGAATAACTCGAGACCCAAGACTGGGAAGCTTTGCCCTAGCCCATAGAACATATTTGGAACCCCTAAGAATGGACCTCCCGACACTCTCTGTAGCCTTGTCCTTTTGGTTCTCCGTCTCTTGGCCATGCTAGAGTGTGACGCAACCCTCCTACGTGCTCTGACTATTGTAACGATTTCCAAGCACTGCATCTTTTACCGACAGCATCTCGCTTTCTCTCTCGGTTTGCTCCTTCTTATGTGCGTTTAGGGAGAACCATAGTGAGATCGAGAGACGCAGGAGGAACAAGATGACCCAGTACATCACCGAGCTCTCTGACATGGTGCCCACCTGCAGCGCCTTGGCGCGCAAACCTGACAAGCTGACCATTCTCCGCATGGCAGTGTCACACATGAAGTCCATGAGGGGCACTGGGAACAAATCTACCGATGGAGCATATAAGCCTTCCTTCCTCACTGAGCAGGTGGGTGGCTTTCTTTGGGGAAAAAGGCCGTGGCCCTGAACGAAGGGGTGGGAGCCTTCAGTGCAGTTTCACACTCACGGCAGCAAGCATCTGTTTGCCACCAACGGAGAAGCGCAGTCAAAGGTTGCCCCACTTTGACTGCACTTCCCGGACGGGATGGCAGATCTAGACTTGTTGTTGTGCAGTGGGTGGAAACTGCCCTTCGAACCCCTGTGCCTTTCAGTCTCCAGTCTACTAGTCTTTCCATCTACTAGTGTGATGCAGATGTTTGCCATACTTGAGAGTGGTGTGATGCAAAACACACAGCTGCCAAGGAAAATGTCAGCCAGGGACTGTCTCTGGTGTAGCGCTAAGTTCAAGTAACTTAGCGGTTTACCTCTGCTGGTGTGAAATGTTTTAAGCTAGTGGAATGTCATTGTGCAGGAGAATGCCGGTAGTTTCGTTGCGAAATATGTGCAATCTGTTGCGCAGCAAGTTTCCATGTGTGCACCTGTTGCATTTGGTTCCCCTGTTGCTCAGTGTTGAAATGCACCCGTCTGCTTGTGAATGAGCCCTTGCACTAGCAGAGAACATTAGATACAGGCCCGTATGCCCCCAGCCTTCTTCTGTATGGTATTATTTGTGTCATGGCATGCCTTAAATTGTATTTGAGGGAGCGGGGGAGAGAGGTCTACATCACTGCTATGTGGCATTGTGAAGTGATTTGTACAAATTAACAAAGGATAGAGGGGTGATCATACTTGGAGTATAGTAGGTTCCAACTCCTGGGAGAGCTGACTGGCTGGTTATAGGGCCATTGCCTTGTGCTGTAGACTTCTGTGAAGCTGGGTGTACTGTGAGGGGCTCCTTCTCTTGAGTCAGAGGATGGTGCCTGGGTGGATCCTGAATAAGATACTGGCAGTTCTCCCCACAAGGAAGTTGCCTGAACCTCATCAGAGGGGTCATGAGAATGTGTAGCCCCAGACTTGCACTTCCTGGTCTGGCGGCATGTGCATAAAACATCTTAGTCTGCATTAAAAACATAAGGTAAAAGGAATGGGACTTCATGTGCACGTGGGACTTACCACACCTGCTCCACAGTTGTGAAATACTCCCTTCCTCTGCAGACACTTGTCAGCATTTTCAGAAGCACCATAAAAAAATCTTTGTCATTGCGGCGAGCTTTTGGTTGTTGTGGGTTGAGCTCGCATGAGTGTCACCCTTTTCGTATTAGTTTTAGTTTTGTTAGCTATATGGTGTTATCACTAGTTTTGGGAAATGGCTTCTGCATAGTTAAGTCTTTGGTTGTATACTTCAGAGGTTTTCAATCTTTTTTAGTCCATGGCTCCCTTGACCAGCTTTCTGCGGCACCCCTGTGGGGCTCAGGAGCCCAGTTCTGTCACCCATTGCGTGCAGAGCTGGTAACCTCTCACCCTTTTTCAAACACCCTCCCTTGTTTAGGGTTCCCTCAGCCTCCTCTCCCCTCTCCTTGGGAATCCTCTGGGCAGCCGCAGCTGCCCCCCCAGTCTCTGAGCTGCCCCCCTTGCCCCAAAGAGAGGTGCCTCCTCACACTGCCCCCACAGGACCCTGGGAAGCACCCCCTGGCCATCCCCAGAGGCACCATTCCTTGGTAGCTTGTAGCCAGGGCTGCTGCAACAAACAGCTGTGCAAGCCTTTGGGAGGCAGAGACACAAGAAGGCATCAGGGGAGGGCGGGAGGGAAGGAAAGAGGGATAGAGGCTGGTGTTGACTGCCGCACCCCTGACCATCATTCAAGGTACCCCAGGGTGCCGGGCACACTGGTTGAAAACCACTGGTATATTTCTTCATCCGTTGAGATCAGTAAGGTAAGCCAAACATATGTGACTTCATCTGTCGCCCAGAGTTATCTTCCCTGCATTTGATCCAAATGAGAAGATTGTATATGTGTAAAAGAGTGGGGGTTGGGGATGCCACAGGTAAGACTAACCCCAGTTCCAGATTTGCACATAATTGCAAACTGTGGTTAGCTGGAGACAAAAGCTTATGATTTCCTTACAGAAGGGAGGGGAGGGGGAGCTCATACATGTAACATTAAACCATGGTTTAGCAGAGGGACGGGGAACCCATGGCCCACCAGATGTTGCTTATTTTGTAGCCTTTGACTTTTGTGAGGCCAGGGATCCATCATAAGCTGTCTAGGTTGGGGCTGAAGCAAGTTGTTTTCCAACCACATCTGGAAGGCCACAGATTCCACCTATTAGCGAGTTAGTGTTAATGACCAAACCAAGATGCCGGGCAAATTCACACAATCAAATCCTGACTTAATAAGCCAGGGTATAAATGAAGTCTGTTCAGCTATATGCAGCTACATACCCATGCCCAGGATTTTGCTTTTAACTACAGTTTCCTGTTACATGTGTAACCAGAAACTGTAGCTATTGGCTTACAGCTATTGGCTTACAGGCAAGCCAGCACATTACATTTGAAACGTGATTTGATCTCCTGACTTGCTCTCGTTGTTGTTGCTATTGTTATTAGTATTATTATTAACTTCATTTCCACACAGCTTTATGTTTTAAAGAAAAAAATCCCTAAGCTGTTTACAACCCAATAAATTTCCATGTGCACAGCTGCTGTGTTGGGTTCCTCTGTTTATCCACATTAATACATGTCCTTGCGAAAGTGGACAGGGAATATTGAATGGAGCCCAGTGAACAGGAATGACAGACTGAATGCGAGTAAAACAAAGCAATACACTAAACTACTGCAGTTTTATCCAAATACGTTGTCCGACAAAAGCCGGCCTTTGCTAATGGAAATGAATGCAGTATTGAAAAGAAGTAACACAAAAATAATTATGCACTCCTGTTAAAAATTGCTTTTCCTTTATTTAGGCTTGCTCCCTAAATTACTTGTTTCTTCTCCTTTTCTTGGCAAGGAACTGAAACACCTCATCCTTGAAGCTGCAGATGGCTTCCTCTTCGTTGTTGCTGCTGAGACAGGCCGAGTGATCTACGTGTCTGATTCCGTCACTCCTGTTCTCAACCAGCCCCAGTCAGAGTGGTTTGGAAGCACTCTCTATGAACAGGTTCACCCCGATGACGTGGAAAAGCTGAGGGAGCAGCTCTGCACATCCGAGAACTCAATGACAGGTCAGCTGTTTCCTTGAGCTGTGCACCTATCGCTTGGCATTCAGGAGAGAACTTTTTCTTTTCTTTTCAAGCAGTATAAAGTTTTTGGCTGTTTTCTGTGTGATATTCCAGCGTGCTCTGGCATCTTTGCCGATTTTTGAAGGGAATTTTCAAACGTTCCTTGGGCACTGTTGACAAAATGGCGGCCGTGAGGCTGTAGCCTGGCACAAAGAGGCTGCCGCATAGCAGAAAAGAAGACTGGGTCAGAAAAATGTTATGGTCATCTCCCCCTCCACATCGAAATGCCCCAACCAGTAATCCAACCGCAAGATACATGATCCAAACAGGCCTGATGGTCAGGTTCTTGAGTAGGTGAGGCAAGTCTGCTCATCATGTTCTCTCATTGACAAGTTGCTCAAGTCAAGGAAACAACCTTGGGATAGTTGTTATACAAGGCCATCAAGGTTTTCCTCTTACTGGTTTCTGCAGCCAGCTGTGGTTGGTAACCAAAGCTGATGACCACCATTTCTTAGTTAGGATAAAATGGAAAACTATGGCCCAGGCTTCCTGATTTAATTGCTGCATGTGTATAGGCACTCCATGTGTAAAAAAAAAAGGTTTGTGCATTATCTCCGCTTATTAAGCCGAGATATTATCGTCTGAACCAGCTTGTTCACACTTTTAGAGAAAGAAAATGCTAAAAATTGCCACTTTTCTTTGGAAGAAAAAGCAGGTGCAGGGCCCTGATCCGGAGCATGCCTGTTTCAAGGTGTGACTATAAATTGAACATATAGTTCCACTGCCCCACACACTACCCTTTGGCCACTGTTGCTGCTCACAATGGGCGTAGGCAGGGGGGTAGCCGCCCCCCATCAAATAAATAAATAAAAATACTTAACTAAGGTTCTTCCCCTCCTAACATGAAGCCTCCCTCCCCCCAATAAATCATGGCTATGCCCATGCTTCTTGACTGCATCTCTCTGCTGTCTTCCTCATTATGAAAATTTAGATAATTGGCTACTTGGGTTTCTCATCTCCCTCCCCTGCCTCCCTCTCTGGCTACGATCAGTCTCCATCTTTGCTGATATAACCACATTTTATTTCTAAATAAGCAAGTTTTAAGCAAGTTGTTTTGTGGGATTGTTCTTTTTTTCTTTTTAAGTGTGAACAATCTAATGTATTGTTTGCCCTTAAGAAGGGGGACAAGATAGGTATTTTCTTCTGTGGTTTTAATGGGAAATTCAGGTCAAGGAGGACAAAGGAGCAGTCTGACATTTTCTTTCTGTTGGTTTAATGCTGATGTAGGTAGTTTATAATGGTTATCCTTTTTCTCTTAGCCACTGTCTCAAGTTTATTTTGGCTGCTGCCTTCCCATCGACTTGGCTCCGTGACTGAATTTCCATCTAATTGTGTTTGTGTGTGAGAGAGAGAGTGTGTTTTTGTCTTTCTAGATCTGTGTACATGTTTTTCATTTTATGATTCCATATTCTGTTTATGGGTTTAACTTCCTTTTCCTTATGATTGTGACCTTGAACTTAGTCTGTTTTTGCTGTAAAAAAATTCTTTCAGGCAGTTATAAAAGGGCTTGAAAAGATCTAATTCTTGGCAATTCAGATTCACATGTGGCTCTGGCAGTGTAAGCATTCCTGCTCTTCCCTATGCTGTATATCTTAACACAGCCTTGGGTTTTCTTCTGTGCTTCTGTTCATTTTATTTATTACATTATTTCCTTCAGAGAGCTTAAAGACGTTTACATGGTCCTCATCATTTTCATATTGTCTTTGCAACAAGCCTTCCAGGTAGGGTAGGCTGAGAGAGAGAATGGCTTGGCCCAAGGTCACTTATTCCGCTTCATTGACAGGGTTTGAAACCTGGGTCTGCCTAGTCCTAACCCATCACTCTAACCATTGCACCACACTGACTCCCCATCCATGTTGTGTACCACAGGCTGCCTACAATGATATATCACCAGCTAAACATCACAATGTCTGAAATAAGGACAGAGCTATGTCGAGGTGTTGACTGGCTTCATGGTTTGTCCTGTGTTATGTACTGAAGTTCTCACCCTGGGCCAGCAGGGGGATACTGTAGATAGTTCAGGTCCACATATGCAAATAAGGGATCGAAAGAGACATTCAGTGATTGGATAGTTACAGAAAGTTGTTACAATTACGCTGTTCTGGAGCTCTATATAAGCAGGCTGGCTGAACCCTTCAGTTCAGTTCTGTTCTGGTCTGTGAATAAACAAGAGCTGTTTGAAGAATCGCTGTGTCGTCTGATATGTTCACCCACAACTTAACATCCCACACTGTGATTTTTGCAAAGCACACACACATCAAGATTCGCAAAATACTGCCAGGTCAAAAACTGAAATTGATACCATGATAATGGACTTCAAATGGGTTTTGGACGATATGTTGCCCAGCCCTAGCATATTCCTGCATTGCAGGGGTTTGGACTAGATTATCCTCTGGGACCCTTCCAACTCTATGTTTCTGTGAGAGAGACGTGGAGGGCCACATTTCTCCCCCAGGCCTGAGGTTTCCCATCCATGTTGCAGATTGTGCTGGTCCCTCACTGCATCATCCCTGATCTATGCCATGCTGGCTGGAGCTAATGGGAATGGTTGTCTTAACAACAAGTGGAGGACGATAGGTTCCCCACTCCTAAATTTGTTGTTGTTGTTGTTTAGTCGTTTAGTCGTGTCCAACTCTTCGTGACCCCATGGACCAGAGCACACCAGGCACTCCTGTCTTCCACTGCCTCCTGCAGTTTGGTCAAACTCATGTTGGTAGCTTCGAGAACACTGTCCAACCATTTCATCCTCTGTTGTCCCCTTCTTCTTGTGCCCTCCATCTTTCCCAACATCAGGGTCTTTTCCAGGGAGTCTTATCTTTTCATGAGGTGGCCAAAGTATTGGAGCCTCAGCTTCAGGATCTGTCCTTCCAGTGAGCACTCAGGGCTGATTTCTTTAAGAATGGAGAGGTTTGTTCTTTCAGTCCATGGGACTCTCAAGAGTCTCCTCCAGCACCATAATTCAAAAGCATCAATTCTTCGGCGATCAGCCTTCTTTATGGTCCAGCTTTCACTTCCATACATCACTACTGGGAAAACCATAGCTTTTACTATACGGACCTTTGTTGGCAAGGTGATGTCTCTACTTTTTAAGATGCTGTCTAGGTTTAGAAACTCCTAAATTAGAGTTTCTAAATTCCCCTTTCAAAGCCTTCTGAGCTTGTGCCCATCACCACACCATGTGGTAGAGCATCACAAGCATCTCCTCGTGTCCGGTCAAATTGTCCTTCATGGATGGAGAAATCTGACCTTACACTGAGTCAGGTCACTGGACCATCTAGCTCACACAGCTGGCTGGCAGCAGCTCTCCAGGGTTTCAGAGAGGCGTCTCTCCCAGCCCTACCTGGAGATGCCTGGGATTGAACCTGGGACCTTCTGCATGCAAAGCGGAAGCTCTGCCACTAAGCTATGGCCCGTTCCCTTTAGCTTCCATCTACTCAGGAAGTAGGTTTTGTTGGGTGCACAGTGGAAACGACCTACTTGTCTTTTGGGGCCCTGTCCATCACACATGATGTCCACTTAAGCCTTGCACTGCAGTTGTCCAGAGAGAATGGAACCGTGTTCCAGCATGCTCTCGTGGGCTAAAGTGGCCAGTTTGGGGAAACTGCTGAAACATTTAAATGGGTAGTATAAGCAACTGTTTCATTTTCTACTTCTATGGTTTGGCAAGATGTGGGAGAGCAGTGGGGTTAACGATATCAAATAAAATGGTTTGGGGGGGGACGGAAGGGAGAGCTACGTGGATGCCTGAATTTGGAACGTTGGCAAACCATTTGGGCAGCCCCTGGGCCTTTCTCATACTTTTCCCCCCCCCCAGGGAAACTAGTTTTGTACTGAAGGAAAGGTCAGCAGAAGCCTTGAAAGAAGAGCATGTTGTTGTGTAGCCAGCTGTTTTATTTTGCTTTTGGCTTTTTTCTTTCCTTACTTACACACACACACACACACACACACACACACGTCCCGTTCTCTGCAGGCTGCCGGAAACTTGAATGTGCTCAAAGGCTTCTCCGTGACTGGCAGCTATTCAGGATATAAAGGCCATTCAGAGAACCAACTGGGTTCAGTTTTTGGTTTTCTTCTGCCTGCAGCAGTGCTTTTGACGTGGAACCTAATAAGGCATGTCCCAAGTGCTGTAAGAATGGAACTGTTGGTTATTTTATTTACAGTCTTGCTCTACCACTTTGCTATGGCCCTTTTCCTGAACTGTAGACATTTTGCTTTCAGTGATCGTATCCTGCCCCTGAACAATGGTCTTTCCCTTAAGCCAGTACCCCGAGCCTTTTTCAGATCTTCAGCAATTGGTAAGGCTTGGAGAGATAATATATGTGAAGCACGTTAAGGCAGGTAGCATAGCTCAGAAGTGAAACACGTTTCTGTGTGTTCCGGATGTGTTTATTTAAGGAATTCTTACCTTCAACCTCTTTTGTTCATGAAAAAAATCCCAAGGCAGCTTATGGTGAAGTTAAAAACAAACAGTAGGTGCCACCACCAAGAATGTCCCGTCTCAACTACCTGCTTCCTTTACCACAACTGGTGGTGGGAATGTAGAGCAGAGACTCAGGAGATTTGAATATGTAAAGGAGTTTCATGAGAAAGAGATGATTCTAGTAGGCTAGGGTGGGGAATTTGTGGCTGTCCAGATGTTGCCAGACCAAAACTCCCCATCATCCCTGGAGCTGATGGGAATTGTGAGTTTAACAACATCTGGAGGTCCACAGGTTACCTGTCCCTTACTAGGTTAAATGATAATTCATCTGCCTGTGCAAGACAGCTACTTCCATACCATGTTCTTCTAGGACATACCATGTTGAGTGTTCTTTTATAGCAGGCTAGTGTCAGTTGCTGGTTTTCAAGGACTGATGGGGGAAAATAATTCTAATCCATATTAATGTGTACGATTTATGCCATCTGGATTAATTTTGGAGAAGAATAATGTGGGGTTTTTTTGTGACCTCTTCCCCTAATCAAGCTTGTGGCTTTGTAGTGTCTCCTTGGAGAAATTTTGATAGGTTTAAGTTTCAGGAAAACAGTTGATCAAAGACGTAAAGTATCTGCGCCTTTTTCCTATTGTGTAACTGAAAAGCATGACTAAGCAGATTTAACCAATCTTATTTTGCTTGGCACGAGCCTGATTGCGCTCCCCATTCACAGTTATTTTGTGAGGAGCTATAGCAGGAAATAAGCTTTTATAATGGAAACAGTGATAGAGAGTGAAGACTGGCTTGTTTTGATTAGACGCCTTTTATTGAATTAAAGAGCATAAGTTCTGCAGTGACTTTGCACAAAAAGCATTAGACTGTAATATTGGAATCTGAGCCTTGTAAAACAGTAGGGAGTTTGCAGAGATCTGGACAAAGAGGCGGGGGGGTACTTTCCATTTGGAAACCATGAGAACTGCAGATGTTGATAGCTTCAACAGCTGCACCCGGGTTCAGTTTTATGTCCAGCTTTCAAGGAATGCTGTTAGCAAGCAAAGTTTGTGCACCCAGAGAGAATCCAGATGTTCTCCGTGGAGTCAGATTGTCTGTGCGTGGTGCAGGATTAATTAATCAGCGGAGCAACTTCGAAGCAATTTCCAACATCAGGCCAGAAAAAAAGGATGCTATAAAGAGGACGCTGTTAGTCATTGTTGAATAAATAACACCAGAGATGGAAATTTGGAAATAGCTTTGTTGTTGTCCTTTTAAAGATCAAATAAGACCTTTTCTGCAAATATTGTTTACTCCAATGCTGTTTCTACACTTGTGATTTTTTCCTCCTGTATGCCATTTGATGTAGAGGAAAATGATAATTTACAAAAGTAGTTGTCTTTTACCAGATCCAACCATTGGTCCATATAGCCTAATATGGCTATTAGGGTTGAGGGAACCCCCTCCCTGCCCTCTTTTGCCAATTATTCAGCACTTTTGTCCAGGACAGAGAGGGAGGGATGCCCTTGAACTCTGAAGCCTGCTACCTTTTTGGTTTCCCTTAGCACAGATATTCTGTGAGCTCTCCCCAAGGAAGTGTCCAGGCTTTTCCAGATTTGAAAAAGTAAGAGGAATAAGATTAAATAATTGCTGCTGTTTGTCAAGCCACCACCCCAGTCCTTCACCAGCTTAGACATTGATGCTGAGGTAGCAACGTGTGGCAGATTTCCCAAGGTAGCTCCTGATTTGTGCAATTGTCTTCCATTCTCAACGGGCACCACATTTATCAAAACCAAACACGCCTTGGTTATTCTGGAGGCGCTTCCCAATATGATTACAGCGTTTTGAAGCAAAGCGATATCTCGGAAAGTCAACGCCAAATCAAAGCTCCACCGGATAAAAACCAGCTCCGGAATCACTCCCAGTTCCAGCAACAATGGTCACAGGGAGGGACTTTGTGATACTGGAGCTTTCCCATTTTCAGTCCCAGGTGGTCATAAATATACAAGCAGCAGCCTGATGTGCAAGGCTGGTTTGGACATGACACATCCTTCAGAGGCCTATGCCCAGTGAGTTTCCTTTTCCGCAGGGAAGGGGACTACATCTTTAGAGACAGAGTAGAGACTTTGCATACAGTGCCAATCTAAAAGCTGGGGAAATCCTTGGTATTTGCATGTGCCCATGTGCTTTTAAAACATATTCCTGTACTATGGGGATGTGTGTGCGCACATATGCTTTTAATCAAACAAATCTCATCCCTAAAACGAACGTTATTTAGAAGTTCAGGACTAGAAGTTTCTTGATACACACACCCTTCTGAATAGAAGATTGCTAGAAGAATCTTCATGTTGAGGTGCGCGAAGGTGGAATTGTTTTGTGTTCAATAGCAATGAAGGTTGGTTGGTTTGATTTTAGGGAAACTCTAGTAAGCCCTGTATCCTGCCAAGTTTGACACCAAACTACAGTGGTACCTTGGTTTACGAACTTAACCCATTCCTGAAGTCTGTTCTTAAACCAAAACTGTTCTTAAACCGAGGTGAACTTTCCCTAATGAGGCCTCCCGCTGTTGGTGCCCTTCCACCGTTTGATTTCCATTCTTAGACTGAGGTAAAGTTTGCAAACCATGACACTGCTTCTGGTTTTGCGGAGTTTGTAAACCAAATATTTCGTAAACAAAGCTGTTCTTAAATCGAGATACCACTGTATATGCTCCTTCCAGGAAACTTCATTTCTTCTCAACAGACAGACAGCATTTTGTGGCCACTGAGCATGCTCAGCCCTCATAGTCCCTCCCTCCTTCCCTCCATTATGCTTTGCTTATTACCGTATTTTTCGCCCTATAGGACGCACTTTTCCCCCTCCAAAAATGAAGGGGAAATCTGGATGCGTCCTATGGGGCGAATGCAGGCTTTCGCTGAAGCTTGGAGAGCGAGAGGGGTTGGTGCGCACCAGCCCCTCTCGCTCTCCAGGCTTCAGGAACACATTCACAGCCTAGGCAGCCCTGCGGGAGTTCCCGCAGGGCTGTCTAGGCTGCGGATAGCAGCCTGCCGCCCGGCGCGTAGGCGCCCTGAAGCAGAGCGCCCTGCCCGCCGGGCAGACATCTGCAGCGTGTTGGAGCCCTGCGGGAGTTCCCCGCGGGGCTCCCCACGCTGCGGATAGCAGCCTGCCACCCGGCGCGAGGGGCGCCCTGAAGCAGAGCGCCCCGCCCGCCGTGCAGACATCCGCAGTGTGTTGGAGCCCTGCGGGAGTTCCCCACAGGGCTCCCCACGCTGCGGATAGCAGCCTGCCGCCCAGCGCGAGGGGCGCCCTGAAGCAGAGCGCCCCGCACGCGGGACAGACATCGGCCAGCCCCACAAGCTCGGGGGACAGCAAGGAGGCGCAGCGCCGCCAACCCGCTGTTCCTCGACCTGGTTCGGTTTCCCCGACCTGGTTTTGGGTGGGAAATAAAGGAAAAAATTTTTTCCTTTATTTCCCCCCCAAAAAACTAGGTGCATCCTATGGGACGAAAAATACGGTAAATGTTTCTTTTGTACTTGTGCAAACCTTGGGATTAGCCCACTGATTACTAATCGTGCGTGGTGGGATTCTGGCTACATCAGAATCCATATTCAGGTAATGAGATTGCCATTAGTATATAGAATAGGAAGGTGCCTTGTAATTGGCCAGACTATTTGCAAGGTGACTACATCTCTTTTTTGTTTTGTTTTGTTTTGTTTTGTTTGTTTTGTTTTAATTCTCGTGTTCTAGTTCAAATTTCTGAGACATTAAATTTCTGAGGTTTAATTCGTGTTTTGAAATTCTGTTTGTTATATATTTTTGAATCACTTTGCACCACTTTGAGACCTAGATAGTAAAAAGTGGGGTATGTGTTTTTAAATTAAATAAACAAAATAAAAAATAATTTGACCACCTCAGGGAAATAGAGCTTCTGTGTTCAAAACAAACATACCTCTAAATGCCAGTTGCTCAAGGAGGGAAAGAGAGCAATGTGGGAGGGAGCTGTTGCCTTTATGGTCTGTCTGTTGCCTTCACAATAAGCCAATTTTGGGAGAAAGATACTCTGCTAGATGGGCCGTCTTCCAGTTGGGCTCTCCTTAGGATGTCAGTGAATGTATTGTGTGCTTCTATGGAGCCTGACCCAAATTCCTACTTGCTAAAACCAGAGAGAGTTTTTGAACCAACAGTTCACATAGCTTAAACACTCACGAGAATGGTGAATTTAGAGCTTTTTGCCTGGCTTGCTTTGTTGTTGCCTTTTGGATGTAGAAATGGCCAGTGCTGTCCCAACACTACCACATCAGCACATGATACCTGTTTTTCAGCAGAGTTATGAGCCTCTATGAGCTTTCTGGCATAGTTAATAATTAAAAAGATATATAAAAAAGTAACAGTTTCCATATACGCTGGCCAGTTGCCCTTGTTCCAGCCTGAAAAGTGTTTTGGAGCTCAGCGCTGCTAGATTTTGTTCCTCCTAGGCAGGAATGTGTGTTTAGAGTGGGTGCCTCCAGACTGTCACGCTTTTGCAGGAGGGATTCCAGTGCAAGCCAGAACTTTGGGTTCACACAAATAAGGTGGATTAAAGCGCTCTGTCACCCTAGCACAGCCAATCCACTTCAAAAGCGAAAACTAAATAGACCTATTGCAGTTGGAGAAGTGATGGGGAATGGTATTGAAAAGCGTGGGGTGAACAATTGACTTAATGGGAAGAAGCACACACACAACACAAACAAGGGGGGTTGAATGCTTGTTGTCATAGAAGATCCCTGCAAATAAATCAGGACAAATGATCAGGAAAGACTGGGCATAATCTGACCACTGTAAACTTTGGGCAAGCAAAACAGACCAAATACTCAACAAACAGGTCAGCTTGAGGAATCCAGTATCCTAACCGTTTTCCTATTTAAGCTCCTATAGCTTTGATTAGAGCTCAGCTTCAAACTTGTCCATCTATATTTAAATTACCCGAGGGCTTCCCATTTCCCCCAAGCTTTGATTGAGGTTCTCATGGAACAAGGCCTTTGTGCACACAGTAGACACCTTAGAGCCTTCTGAAGCTCACAGGGGGTCTATTTAACAAATCATGGAGAAATGGTACCGTGAAGGTAGGAACAACTATGTTCCAAGCCAAGTGTGAGGAACCTTTTCGTCCTCCAAATGTTGTGGTCCTGCAACTCCTATCAGCCCCAGCAGGCATGCCCAATGACCAGAAATGATGAGAGTTGTAGTTCAGCAACATCTGGAAGGCCAAAAGTTCCCCATGCCTATTCTAGATTAAGTCCCAAATCTGTGATGCTTAGATCACATTATTGAGCCCTGATGCAATTCTCTCTTCCCAGACGCAACGACATTTAAACACGGGATATGAATTCTGAGCTTAGCTTCTTTCCAGCACCGTGTGTCTTTTTGGGTGTGATACATGCACAAGATAGGGGAAGGTATTTTTCTGGAAAAAATCTATTGCAAGACCCCAAAGGCACCCATAAGGTAAAGGTAAAGGGACCCCTGACCATTAGGTCCAGTTGTGGCCGACTCTGGGGTTGCAGCGCTCATCTCGCTTTACTGGCCAAGGGAGCCGGCGTACAGCTTCCGGGTCATGTGGCCAGCATGACTAAGCCGCTTCTGGCAAACCAGAGCAGCGCACAGAAACGCCGTTTACCTTCCCACTGGAGAGATACCTATTTATCTACTTGCACTTTGACGTGCTTTCAAATTGCTAGGTTGGCAGGAGCTGGGACCGAGCAACGGGAGCTCACCCCGTTGCGGGATTCAAACCGCTGACCTTCTGATCGGCAAGCCCTAGGCTCTGTGGTTTAACCCACAGCGCCACCCGCGTCCCTATAGCGTTCTTCTAATTTAAGAATGTAAGAAGAGACTGGTGCACCAGACCAATGGCCCATCTAGTCCAGCATCCTGTTCTCACAGCGGCCAACCAGATGCCCCAGTGGGAAAGTAGCCAGCAGGATTCAAGAACAAAAGCACTCTCTTCACCTGCAGTTTCCAGCAACTGGTATTCAGGAGCATTACTGCCTCTGGCCATGGAGGCAGAACATGGCCATCATGGCTATCAGCCATTGATGGCTTTATCCTCCATGAATGTGTCTAATCCTCTGATCATTGCCTCCTGTGGGATCACATTCCATGGTTTATTCCATAATTTCATAGGAATTATGCTTGCTCCCTCTAAGTGCTTAGAGGAATGACACAACCTTGGTCCATTTGTCAAAAGGCATATGTACTTGGAAAGTCCCTTTAGCCTTCTGAGCAAGATGAAGAAAACATTGGAACGGGCATCCTTCAGGGAGAGGTGGGGGAAAACCTGACAGAAAAGGATCCTTTACAATTCCCTTGCTGCAGTTCAGCTGTAGTGGCTGCCAGCAACAGCTATAAATATCCCTAAACTATGCTACATTTCAGTCATGTTTTGTTTTGCTTTTATTGCCCTTGATAAGGATCCATGCTTCCTTGGAGCAGTGGGAAAAGCATGCCAGTAAAAGTTATACAATGTCCATTCTCACACACACACCCAGCCTCATTCTTTCCTTTGCAATCCAATGAGGTCACTGCAAATAACACCAGAACACATGGAGGGCCAAACTCTTCCACCGATAATTGGTTTGGTGTTGGATTGTTGAGTCCAATGGTGGTTGGCTACGGTTCACCTTGTTTTGGATGCACTGAGAGGGAGGGACAGAGGACTAAGACACAGAGAAAGTTTTGGTTCATACAGAAAACTTGGTCCATTGGCAGGGCTGATATGGGGCAGGTAAAATAAAGTTCCATAGTGTTAAGGGTATCGGGTGGTTGCTCGAGAGCAATCAGGCAAGATGCCTCACTGGCCTGTTCTAAAGCTTTATTATTGGTGCAAAAACCTTTACAATGCAGAGCGCCTCTATTCCATGTCTTGCTCATTCACTGGCAGAATCTGAGAGTGGGTGGTCCTTAAATCTTCCCCAGCAGAGTAGTCTCTTGACTCCCAGTCTATGCCTCCCCTCTCTCCGCGAAAGCCTACTGCGCAAGGAAGGCTTGGGTAAAGGCGAACCTTCCTCCTCCCCGCTTTGCTCAGGCAAGGTGTCCTGGCACCACCTCACCTCCTCCGAGCCCTGCATCTCCTCTCCACTAGAGGCGTGGCTACCTTCCTCCGCTGAGGAAGTGCTGCTTCCCACGATCTTTGGGGGCTCTCTGTAATCCATCCGCCCTTTTCCCCTCTTGCCCCTGAGCCAATGGCAGTTCCCTGGCACATAGTGTCAGCTCTCATATTGGAGGAGCAAATGTTGGAGCCTCCAGCTCCCCATTGGATGTTTGTGTGGACAGGTGTGTCTTCTCCGCACCTGCCCATGTTACAGTTATGTGTAAGGGTCAGACTACACTGCAGGGGCTACCGGCCATTTGCAAACTGGAGAAAGTGTAGTGAGAACTGAAGGCAAATGAGCATAAATGGTCACAAATCCAATACATTCAGGATTGGCACAGTCCATAAGAAATCCAGTTGCAGCAGACGTAACCTAAACTTACAAGAACTTATAATAAGACTAAACCTTAACACTATAGCACGCAGAACAGAGCACTAGAACAAAGAGATAGAAAGAGAAAGTGAGAAATCAGGCTCTTTCTGGCCTGACTTATAGTCAGCATGACCTTGACAGAAAGGATAGGAGAACCAGATGTACTCAGCTTCCCAGAAGGAACAACCCAAACATCAGAAGCCTTCTGCCTGTTTCTTTCACATAGAAAGAAACCACCTAGAACACTCTTGAATTAAGTAGAATAGGAAAGATCTCTACACATCAGAGCAATACTTTCTGTACTAAGAAATGCAAACTGCCAAGAACCACACACACACTGCAACCTTTTCTATTTGCTGCAAAAAAGGATACAATACATTCCCATCCTTTCTTCCGGGTGAGCTTGGAAGAGCTTGGGAATTCCTCCTCTTTTTCTCTAGGTAAAGGTAAAGGTACTCCTGACCGTTAGGTCCAGTTGCGGACAACTCTGGGGTTGCGGCGCTCATCTTGCTTTATTGGCCGAGGCAGCCAGCGTACAGCTTTCAGGTGATGTGGCCAGCATGATTAAGCCGCTTCTGGCGAACCAGAGCAGCGCATGGAAACGCCATTTACCTTCCTGCCAGAGCGGTACCTATTTATCTACTTGCACTTTGACGAGCTTTCAAACTGCTAGGTGGGCAGGAGCAGGGACTGAGCAACAGGAGATCACCCCGTCACGGGGATTTGAACTGCTGACCTTCTGATCAGCAAGCCCTAGGCTCTGTGGTTTAGACCACGGCACCACTCATTTTTCTCTAGGCAAGTGTAAATGTCTACATTTTCTTCTCATGCAACTGCTTTAATCTACTTCAAAACTAAAGTCGTTTTGGGATGATCTTTTGGGGTGCTCATTATGATTGTAGAGAAGCTTATAAACTATCAAATTAGAGACAAGACATTCAGATTTGCATGCAGTAATAAATAAGTAGGATGCAAATTAACCTCACATCACCACCACTATCACCAAAGTAGCCTGTATGTGGAACTACGTATCTGCCCCATGAGATTAGGTCAGGGATAGCCAACAGATGTGTTGCCCTCCATCATCCCTAACCATCATCCCTAACCATCATCCCTCAACCATTCTGGGTAAGACTGATGGGAGTCTTCCAACATCTGGAGGATACCATGTGGCTGATTCTGGATTAGGTTGTCCAATGGATGTATCCTCCGGAAGGTGGTCCAGAAGAGATTGACCCTAGGGCAGAAAAAGTTTCCTCTCCTCTGCTTTGGAAGCTCCCTGTTTTCCTGCCCTGCTCTCTTGCTAGACATTGTCCAAGTGACTAAGAACAAGACGTGTTTTTGAAGGTTACTAGAATGTTTCTTAGAAGCACAGATGTCAATTAGTACTTTGGTCCAGCCAGCCTTTGAACCAGAGGTCCACTTCTTATTGGAACCACATCAGATAACATTTGTTGGTGAACATTTTGCTCCCGTTTTTGACCATTTCCTCTTGTTTTGCTACATCTCCGTCTTGGGGGTTCCCCTCTCCCACTCCCCCACCTTTTCTTCTTGCACCAAGAGAAAGATGTTTTTGGATCCTACCAAGATTCTTCTGGTAGCTTTCATTCCTGTTTTCTGTTTGTCTTTTCAGAGCAGCCTGTGGAGTATTTTTCTTGGAGTACAAAGCCATCTTTTGTTATCTTGTCCAAACCAAACTAATTTGTCAGTCTTCTTATATCAACTGAAGGGAAAGCTGGAGGGCAGAAGATCAGGAGGGTGCAAGGGTTGAGATGCGTCAGGATAATTGATGGGAGATTGAGCTTCCTTTTCTTTCTTTGTAGTTCGGTACTAGGACACTGAGTTCTGCTGCAGAAGGTGGGGCGATTTTTCTACACAGATTAAGGACTGTTTTACAGAAATCCTGTATAACCCTGGTTGGTTTTCCTATGCTGTTGCTAAAGGTTGTGAAACTAGGCTGTGAAACCATGGCTTGAAGGTGGTTTGCCAAAAGCTATCTGTGCTGATGAAGGCAAAGTGTTAATGTCTGCGACCAGCAAACCATGGTTAAGGCAGTTCTCCACCTCCTGCTGGAATCCTTCTCTATGCTCCCTAGGGCTAGCTAAACCATGGTTTGGCTGTATGTCTGGGCTCTTGACCAGAATTGAAATAGCCAAAGATAATTAAGTGTTATGCTATCAGTTCCATCACAGCAGGTATAGCCACGTTGGTAGAGCACGAGAATCTTAATCCCAAGGGTCGTGGGTTCGAGCCTCACGTAGGACAAAAGATCCCTACATTGCAGGGGATTAGACTAGATCAGTGATGGCCAAACTTGGTCCTCCAGCTGTTTTGGGACTACAGTTCCCATCATCTCTGACCACTGGTCCTGTTAGCTAAGGTTGATGGGAGTTGTAGTCCCAAAACAGCTGGAGGGCCAAGTTTGGCCACCACTGGACTAGGTGAGCCTTGCGGTCCTTTCCAACTCTACGATTCTATGTGTCCCTGGCTTGCATGTGGCAAGGTGGAGAATTTAAGGAAGAAGTGGCTGTTTGTGAAACAAAAGGCTTCCTGCAAGCTTATTTGCTTTATTTATTTATAAAACAAAAAGTATATACTGTAGTGAATTGAGCAGAATGGAAGGTGAGAGGTTGGGGGGGATGCTGAATTTTGGCCTTGTACAGGGTGCCGCTGAAATTTGAAAGACCAAAGACTGCCCCTGCTACTTTCTTTATTTTGAAAAGCACTTTTCTATCCATAGTGACCACAAAGACATGCTTGAAAGTGTGTGAGAATTTGTAAAGGCAGAGAGATGGCTGGGTAAGTTCTGCAGTGGCTGGGAACAAGAAGTGTGGGTCCTGCAGAGGCTTGTGTTACTAACAAAGCAGAACACATTGTGCAAAATAGTTTCATAAAATCTTGGGGGTGGGGGTGAATCTGGAAAAGGTGATAAAACGATACAGTTTCTTAGTTTGCAAAATTTGGATTGCTTTGATACACAATCTTTATTTTAAAGCTTGAGTTATGCACAGTTTTTCAGCACTGCTAATATTTGCAATGCACGCAGAAAGCTGCTCTATCCCAAGTCAGATTGGTCCATCTAACTCACTACACTGACTGGCAGCAGCTCTCCAAGGTCTTCCACAAGGAACTTTCCCAGCCCTAGGTAAAGGTAAAGGGACCCCTGACCATTAGGTCCAGTCGTGGCCGACTCTGGGGTTGCAGCGCTCATCTCACTTTATTGGCCGAGGGAGCCGGCGTACAGCTTCCGGGTCATGTGCCCAGCAGGACTAAGCTGCTTCTGGCGAACCAGAGCAGCGCATGGAAACACCTTTTACCTTCCCGCAGGAGCGGTACCTATTTATCTACTTGCACTTTTACGTGCTTTCGAACTGCTAGGTTGGCAGGAGCAGGGCTGGAGAAACAGGAGCTCACCCCGTCATGGGGATTCGAACCGCTGACCTTCTGATTGGCAAGTCCTAGGCTCTATGGTTTAACCCACAGCTCCACCCGCGTCCCTACCTGGGGATTAAACCTGGGAACTTGTGTATGCAAAGCCTGCACTCTACCACTGAAGTACAGCCCTTCCCCCAAATTGGGAATCAATTCCCCCCCCCCTTGGGAAGCAGGGAATTACAATGTGCTATTTTAGAGCACCTGATGAAAGCTGGCTTGTTGTGGCTTGTTGAGGGAACTACATTCCCTCCTGTTTTTTCTTCTTTTATCTTTTGGCGCTAGGAAGAAATGCCATAGAATCTAGGAATCCTAGAGAGAAGGGTGACTTTGAAAAGGAGCTAGATTTAGCTGCCCAGTGGGGGTTGTAGAAAAGAATGGAAACCTAGGCAATAAAACCTGGGCTGCATTTTATTATCAGCCTATAAACTTCAACATGGCTGTGTTTAACGTGTGCTTCTATTGTGTCAAGATGGGCTGGAGCCAGATTGGGAAGAATCCCCCACTATTAAGGGGGCAGCCCAGCTCTTGATAGATGGACTCCATCTCAAGTGTTGTAAAGCGATAAAAAGAACATTGGAATATATTGGGTATTCTTTTATATATGTTCTTTGGTTATTCCGAGGAGCCAAGTGGAGAGCATTTGGCAGCTGACCTGCAATTTAGGAATCCCTGGCTTCAGGTCTTGTCCTATCCATGAATTCACTAGGCTGTGTAAGGCAAAGAACCATTATTATTATTATTATTATTATTATTATTATTATTATTATTATTTATTACATTTATTAGTCGCTTTTTAAAACAGGAAACTCAGAGCAGCTTACAAAAATGAACATTAAAAATAAGTGTAAAACAACCTAAAATACACAAGTAATATATTTTTTAAAATCAGGTCCAGCTCCACCACAGTAAATGATAAGGAGAAGATTAAGATGCAAAGACTAGGGTAAATAAGACCATTTTTTGCCTGGCACCTAAGAACAGATAGTAATGGCACCAGACATTGAGAATTCCATAAACAAGGAGCCGCCATATTCCTCAGGTCGAACTTAGCTGTTAAGGGGGGGGGATAAGGTGGGGAAAGGGGAGAAGAAGTAACAAAGAGATGTTGGGAAATGTAGGGAATTTTAATAAACTGGTAAATTACCCAATGTGTTTCATTCGAAACTTTCCTCAGGGACACTGGAAGAACAACAAACTGTAATTCATATCACCGTAGAAAATCATATTCATAACATATTTTTCCGTGCATAAGACGATGCTTTTTGCTAAAAAATATTAGGCAAAAATTGGGTGTTTTCTTATACACAGATAGTGAATGCAGAAGGGGGGGGGGGACGTGCGATTAATGGCAGCAGCAAGCAGGAGATTGGCAGCGGCGATTGGGCGGGTGTTTGGTGGCTGCGGCAAGTAGGTGGGTGGATTGTTGGTAGCGGCAAGGTGTGCGATCGGCAGTGGCTGTGGCAAGCGATTGGCAGTGGCAGGCAGGCAGGTGAGTAATAGGCGGGAAGTAACCTCCCCCACCCTCCCAAAATGCTAAACGACTTAATTTCTTATATGTGGGAAAACACGGGAAGTTGTGTATGATATCCATAGGTGTTAATTGCAATCAGCCTGACCATATTAAATATCATATAGTGATGCAACATTAACTGCATCTTATTACAGTGGTACCTCAGGTTAAATACTTAATTCATTCCGGAGGTCCGTACTTAACCTGAAACTGTTCTTAACCTGAAGCTCCATTTTAGCTAATGGGGCCTCCCACTGCGGAGCACTATTTCTGTTCTCATCCTGAAGCAAAGGTCTTAACCTGAGGTACTGTTTCTGGGTTAGCGGAGTCTGTAATCTGAAGCGTATGTAACCTGAGGTACCATTGTAATGTGTTTTTCACAGCGCAGTCCTTAAAAGGAGGCCTCTATCACTGCCCATCAACAAAGCAGCCGTTACAGAAAGACTCTGTGAACACTGACAAGTGTTAACCGCCTGACTTGGTTGTGATGTCAGGTGATTGACAGGCCAGTGGCTTCGGCCACTTGTCAGAGTTGGCCATCACGAAGAGTGGGGGATTGAGGGATCTGGCCCATTGGCTGGATCTATTTCTCCCCCGCCTCCTGCTCTTCAGTTGCAGCCAGCAATGTGGAGTGGACACAGGAAAAGACCAGGCACCGTGACTAAACTCTGCAAAATTAGACTGGGGAGCAAAACATGCGGCTTCCATTTTGTTTTACCAGTTTGGCCCCGTGCCATCTGCAACACAAGGGTAACGTTAACCTGCCTCACAGGGTTGTCGTAACTGAGGTAATGGATGTAAAATACATTGAACACCAGATGGATATATAAATTATTACAGCAGCAGCGTTATATTTATTACACGGAGGGCAGATGCTCCTGTGGATGGTGCTGGATTGATAGGAATACTGCAGTCCACTGATACAAATGCACAAATAGTTTATTGGGCTGCAATTTCCTTTTAGCAGCTTTATCTGCCCACCCCCCCAACCCCCTGAGGGCTAGACACTTCAGAATCACAACTGGATTCTTGGAATTCCAAAAAGCAATTATAGGCCACGTTAAGCACTTTAGGGGCATGGAGTCCAGGCTATATTGCTTGCACCTTGCCAGCCATTGTCATACAGTGGCACTTTGGGGGTGCGGGGAGGACAGCTGGTTAATTGCTGATTTCATATCAGGCTGCATGTCAGTCCTGGGCTATCGAAAGCAATTTTCACTGTTATAAATTAGACCTAAATTGAGACAGTATTTTATTTTCCTTTATTAGCCATCTGTTTGTCTATGATGCAAGGAGCAATATAATTTGGGCTGTGCAGCTGCTGCGTTGATTATGGGCCTCTCTTGTGATGATGGAACAAGTGCTGTCATGCTGGACTAGGTACCAGACCAGGAAATGGACCCGGTGCTCCTTCCATCCAGGGAAAATGTTTAAGGCCCTAGGAAATAGTTGTGGCAGAAGCTGCCAGCCGACATGAGTCAATTAAAATACAAATTTCTCATGTTTGGATTTACCTATTTGTTGGTTGACTACAAGCATTTAACTGCCGATCCAAGTGTTTAGCCACTCGTGCAAATTATCTGTTTGTGTGAGTGGAACAACGTTGGAGGGAGGGGAAATCCCTGCTCACAGGAGCTGATAAGACAGGTTCTGTATGTCCCTTCCTTGCTGCTACATTGTTCACTTGAGTGGACCGTACGGTAGGCTGTTAAATTTGTGTTTTCTCATACTTCCTGATAAGTGACGGACAATTCATTTGATCACCTAGAAGGCTAATACAGTGGTACCTCGGGTTAAATACACTTCAGGTTACATACGCTTCAGGTTACAGACTCCGCTAACCCAGAAATATTACCTCGGGTTAAGAACTTTGCTTCAGGTTGAGAACAGAAATCATGCTCCGGCGGTGCGGCAGCAGCAGGAGGCCCCATTAGCTAAAGTAGTGCTTCAGGTTAAGAACAGTTTCAGGTTAAGAACGGACCTCCGGAACGAATTAAGTACTTAACCCAAGGTACCACTGTACTTCCACCTACCAACCCCCCTGGCATCTCCAGTTATGTGGATTGGGTACCAGGTCGTGGAATGATCTGTCTCTCCTGGAGAGCCACTGTCATTCCAGGTAGACAGTATTCAGCAAAAGGTCTGAACTGCTTGTAAAGGCAAGATTACTCTGTACATTTGAAGTGGACCAGAGTAAGAATGACTTCACCCTTAGAGGAGTCTTTATTTTTACACTGTAGCATAGCTGCTAGGAAGGACGCAGGTGGCGCTGTGGTCTAAACCACTGAGCCTCTTGGGCTTGCCGATTGGAAGGTTGGTGATTCGAATAGCCGCAACGGGGTGAGCTCCCATTGCTCTGTCCCAGCTCCTGCCAACCTAGCCGTTCAAAAGCACACTAGTGCAAGTAGATAAATAGGGAAGGTAAACGGTGTTTCCGTGGGCTCTGGTTTCCGTCACAGTGTCCCGTTGCGCCAGAAGCGATTTAGTCTTGCTGGCCCGGAAAGCTGTCTATGGACAAACGCCGGCTCCCTCGGCCTGAAGGTGAGATGAGTGCTGCCCCCCATAGTTGCCTTTGACTGGACTTAACCGTCTAGGAGTCCTTTACCTTTACCTATAGGAGGCCCTTCTTGAGAAACACTGTAAAGGCAACCTTCAGCAACCTGCCCTGTAGATGTTTGGGACTATGATTCCCATCACCCCCAGCCATCATAGCCATGCTGACTGATGCTTGCGGGAGTTATAGTCCCAAACTTCTGGATGGACACCAGGTTGGCGAAGCAGGTGCGGATGAATCTGTCAGTTTCCATCTTTCCATTTCTATTTTTCCAACCTTAAGTTCGGTACAGTCATACCTTGAGTTAAATATGCTTCAGGTTGAACATTTTCAGGTTACACTCTGCGGCGACCCGGAAGTAACGGAACACTCAAAATGACGTCACATGCATGCGCAGAAGCGGCGAATTGCTACACACAGATGCAGGTTGCGTTCTACTCAGGATGTGAATGGGGCTCCGGAACGGATCCCGTTCGCATCCAGAGGTACCACTGTACTCTACATTTCCACATCAGTTTGCAATTTAAAAACAAGCACTCATGAAAATTCATCAACATTTTAGTGCAACATTCTCCTGGTGTACACATTTTTGTATTCAATTTTGCATAATATGCACATTTTTACAAGCAAAGTTCCCCAATTAATGCATTTTAGTATGTTTTTTTCATTAATAGTGTATTTCTATGCACACTTTCCACTAACATATGCTGCATTTTTGTCCACGTTAGTTGGTTTTTAGAACAGCACCACAACTTTCAGAGAAGTGCAAAATTCACGTTAGCTGTCCTTTGGTTCGTGTATTGTTTTAGGAACTGTGATTTCGACAGTTTCATATTAATAGGGGAATCTCCACCCACCCCCCAGCTTTAAGGCAATTCCTGCCCCTGAGCGAATTCCACACTTTAAGTAACGGTATCAAATCAGATTGTCAGGGAACTGCCATCGGAGCCAGAGGCGGAGGCAAGGCTCCAGAGCGATGCTGGAGAGGGGCCCAGCAGGGGGAGAGGCAACCCATCTGCTGGGGAAGGAAATCAGCGTAACACCAGGGGTGAAGGGGGGCAGATGGGGGAATCGGCGAAGGGGCTCCAGGACTCCTCGCCGGAGACCAGCGGGGAGAGCACGGATCCTCCGCTGCCCACACCCACCCTGCGCAGAAGACTTCCGCGCAGGGAGAGTAGGCGGAGACTTGGCGTCAAAGAACTTCTATGCTGGAAGAAGTTCAAGAAATGGCCACTGACGGATTCTGCCAGCGACTGAACAGCCCTGAAGTGAAGGGCTGTCCAGACAGAAAGGGTTCAACCAGGTAACCTAGCCAGGAGTGGCGGCAACTTACGCACGAGCAACCCCTATAACCATTACACAGATGAATCTGTATTTACATTTTGCAGTGTTTCCTTACTGATATTTCCTTGATGCATTATGACCAGATTTTAATGCAAATTTTGCACCAGTGCTCCTCATGTGAGGTCTTAGGATTTGCATCCGTTCCAAGTAGCGCTTCAGATGTAGAAGCCCACAAGAAAGATGAATGCTTTGTGGTCATTTGACAGAATCGTAATCAGAACAAAGTTTACTGCCTCCCTGTGCTCAGCCTCTCATGTGGAACGCAGCTGTGCTGTTATTTGTTCTTGATTTGCAGTTCACTATGCACCAGTGAAAAAGACTTGGAAATTAAAAATGGGAGATGAGAAAACAGATGGAATTGAGTGGGGAGGGGAATTAGTAGGGGAGGAGAGAGCATTGTTGTACAACATGTGATTCAGTAGTTGGGGAGAAGCTCATACTTTTTGAGATAATAATAATAATAATAATAATAATAATAATAATAATAATAATATTTATACCCCACCCATCTGGCTGGGTTTCCCCAGCCACTCTGGGCTTCTTCCAACAAAACACTAAAATACAATAACCTATTAAACATTCAAAGCTTCCCTAAACAGGGCTGCCTTTAGATGTCTTCTAAAAGTTTGGTAGTTATTTTTCTCTTTGACATCTGGTGGGAGGGCGTTCCACAGGGCGGGTGCCACTACCGAGAAGGCCCTCTGCCTGGTTCCCTGTAACTTGGCTTCTTGCAGCGAGGGAACCGCCAGAAGGCCCTTGGCGCTGGACCTCAGTGTCCAGGCAGAACGCGCTCACTTGACTGATGCGGTTTCCTGCATTCTTCTGTATGCAGTGGGAGTGAGGCAGGCTGAGGGAGGCTGAAATCCAAAGTGATTAGGATGTTAATCCATGACTGGCTGAATGTGTTGTCTAAGAGTTGATGGTCAAGGAGAAGAGACAGTTGACCTTTTCTTGAGGATCGTTTTTCTGAACTATGGTTTGACCCTATATTTTGGGGTTTCTTTTGGATCTTACCTTCTGGCTTGTGCTCTGGTTCTAATTTGCTTTTAGTGACTGCTTGCATGGGCTGCTTGGCTCACACCAAAAAGCTGCCCACAGTCCAGTCCTGACGTCCTGCTTGCATAATGAGGAAGTTGATGAAGCCATCTTCCCAGATGTCTCTATGCAGGAGACAACGAAATGTTGAGAAATAAGATGTTATCCAAAGCAGGACATTGCGCCGTTGAGTGTATTCCCCATTTGAACCTAGCAGTCTCCTTTGGGGATATGAATGATAGCTGTAAAATTGTGAGGTTGGGGTGGGGGGAGTCAGAGTGGATCCTGCACTCAGCTAAACATGTATCAGTTGTTTAACCTTCATACCTCAGGGATTCCTGCGGAATTTGATTTGAATGACTCTTGCCTTCATCAGCTGCAGGGAGAGAACTGGCCCTTTGCGTCTCTGGATGAAGAAATGTAACAACCAAAAACGGAATTGTTTGAGATCACTGTCATCTTTTCCCTTGTCATAAATAGTCTTCTGAGTCACACCTCTAAACTAGGTCACGGGGTTGCACGGGTATACTTCAGGGCAAGATCTGGCTTGTGCAGCAACCTTTTGAGGCATCTTCTAAATGCATTCCAAAGTGAAGATGTAATTGTCAAAAATATGACTGCGGGTAGCATGCTTCATTAAGGTGTCCCATGCCAGAATATCACATGGATGCAATTACGACTTTCATAACTGTCTAGCATTGGGAGCCGAAAGGGAGGGGTTTTTCCTAAGTTTTCCAGTATGTGGCTTGATCGTAAAATTTAAAAATGCTATATTGCTTTATTTGAAATACATTTATTATTAAGGTTTGAATAATGGTCTTGTTGAAGTCATGTTTGTTGGTTAATTACAGTTCTACAAAATGCACGCTTGTTTTGATTTTAGTCCTTTATCTCCTGCTAGTATGTATGGGAAATATATGCCCCAGAATCTTTTCTACACAAATAGGCTCTGTGGCAGATTAGCAGGTACAGAAAAAGGGATTGTGGGTGAGTGAGTGAAAATGGTAGAGTTGTGACTCATTCTTCTCCTTCTCCCTTCCTCTTCTATCTTCTTAGGGAGGATTTTGGATTTGAAGACTGGGACAGTGAAGAAAGAGGGCCAACAATCTTCAATGAGAATGTGCATGGGATCAAGGCGGTCGTTCATATGCAGAATGAGGTATACCCTTCTGTTCAAACATGCAGTGCTTCAATGCTTTTCGTGTGCCTCCCAAAGCGGCAATATGGTGGAATAGCCTCCAGTGGAGATTAGCTGCAAAATATTTGGGTAGACTTGATGAAAATACTGCAAGGATTTGGTGGAGTTCAATTGAGTGGCGTTGCCAGTTTGCAGTGGTAAAATTTAGATTTGTTGTTCTGCCCACTTTTGCCTCTTGCTATGCCCACCAGTTGTGTGTGGTACCCAGAAGGAACCCTTGGGTTGAAAAGGGTTCCCCACCTCTGTTTTTAACTGGAGATCCCTGGGACTGAACTTGGAAGATTCTGCATGCAAAACAAACACCCCAATTTCCCCCCTATGGGATTCCCATAAACACGTGGATGTCCATTGTAGAAAGCGAGGGGAGAGGCGTTTCCCTAGACCAGCAAGGATTCCTATGAATTGTTCCTCTAAAAAAACAAATAAACTTCTAATAGGGTTTCATTGGACAGCAGATAAAGTCCACAGACTTTCCTGCAGACCCTTGGCACCGAAAAGCATCCAGATACATTGATGGGTATCTTCCCTTGAATTCAGCCTGTGCAGTAAAATATGGGGAACATGAATGCTTGGCAAAGTTAGGGGTCTTTTCTCTGAAGTTAAAGATCTGACTGGGACAAACCTTGTTATGCTGAGCTTGTATTTTGCACAATTTGTATACAGTGTCTGTTTGATATTGTGTGGGTTGCTATGCCTAATAAAGGAGAAATATAAAGTTAGGGGTCTATGGCCCTGTGATAGACCTTCTGATCGGCAAACGTTCTCCCTCTTGAGTGGTCACCTGGAAGGGTTCTATTCTATCTCCGTGCTTGGCATGTGAAAGGTCAAAGGATCAGCTCCCAGCATTTCCAAGCTGCAAACTGGACTAGTGAGAGGGCGTGGCAAGGTCAGGAAAATTCAGAGACATTGGAGGAAACTCTGGATTGGCTCCACTGCTGCACTATCCCTACCCCGACCTTGTCTCTACCTTGCAACAGCAACCCCTCACCACTACCTGCTCCTCCCTTGCAGAGCCGCTACTAGACAGCACAGCCATTGCTGAGTTAGATGGACAAGTGGCCTGGCTCATAAGTTTCCGTTCAAATATGAGTCTCCATATTGGTGGTTCAGCAGGCCATGAAAAAGAGGTCCGATCGTTGATTTCGATGTGCAACGAACACATCATTTTACGAAGTGGATTTTTGCCAAGCCATGAGTAGCATGTGCTGTTAAGTGAACTCTCTGGTGCCTGCTTTCATTACCACGTCAATAAATCTGAATTTTGCATTTTTCTGCCATTAATAAAAGAACCAACAGCTCATATCTTTTCTACAGTCGTGTTTACCAGAACTTAATTTTCCCCTGTACTTCTTCAGGAGGAAAAAAATGATTCAAATCAACCACCGGAATGTGAGCCTTTGTGTCACCCTAATAATGTGTGACTATTGAAAGCAGCACTTTAGGGCCCAAACATTCCACAACGGAATGGAAATGGGGACTGTGTTTGTGTTTCACAACAAGCCAATGTTATTATTTAAAAGCATGTTGAAAGGCAAGAGGAATTAATCACCAACTAATTTTAGCAGATGAGCAAATCTGGAGAACATCTTCATTTTGCAATTTTCAAACATTTTAGGTGACTGCCTGTTAAATGTTTTATTGTCTCGGTCAAATTGCATTTGCAGTAATTAAACATCCCATGGGTCTGTGGGTTATGATTTAGCCATTCTTTGGCCTCAGAATATATTTGGGATTCTTTTACTCATTCTATCTCATGCATTGTTTTTTCAGCTTGAGGTGCTGAACATCTTCATCATAATCATCATCATCATTTAGTATTTCTTAGATTTCTATACCACCCTTTATCTAACGATCTCAGGGTGGTGTACAACATTAAGAACATAATTTAGGGAGTGTAATAATATAAATATAATATAAAATAATATAATATAAATGTGGGACGTGGGTGGCGCTGTGGGTAAAACCTCAGTGCCTAGGACTTGCCAATCGTATGGTCGGCGGTTCGAATCCCCACGGCGGGGTGAGCTCCCGTCTTTCGGTCCCAGCTCCTGCCCACCTAGCAGTTCGAAAGCACCCCTAAGTGCAAGTAGATAAATAGGGACCGCTTTATAGCGGGAAGATAAACGGTGTTTCCGTGTGCTGCGCTGGTGCTGGCTCGCCAGAGCAGCTTTGTCACGCTGGCCATGTGACCCGGAAGTGTCTTCGGACAGCGCTGGCTCCCGGCCTCTTAAGTGAGATGAGCACACAACCCTAGAGTCGGACACGACTGGCCCGTACGGCCAGGGGTACCTTTACCTTTAATAATATAAAACATACAGAGCAAAATACTAGGCAGCATAATGAAATAATAACAACAACAACAGTCTCTCCCCCCCCCCCGCCCTCCAGGCTATAGATTATTTAATGGCCAAAGGCTTGAGTAAAGAGGAATGTTTTTGCCTGGTGCCTAAAGACATGTAATGATGTTCTTGTGTTGTCACCCTCCAAACTTCTGGGGGAGTGGGGACATAGAGAAGGGCCTTGGATGACAAGTGCAGGATCTAGGTTGGTTTGTATGGGGAGAGGTGGTTCTTCCTGCCATGACAACTGTTGGCAGCCATTTTGTATCTTTCCAGAATCATAAAATTGTAGAGTTGGAAGGGACCTCGAGGGTCATCTAGTCCAACCCCCTGCAATGTAGGAATCTCAGCTAGATCGTACATGACAGGTGACCATCCAACCTCTCCTTTAAAACCTCCGAGGAAGGAGAGTCTGCCAGCTCATGAGAGTCTGTTCCATTACCAAAGAGCTCTTACTGTCAGAAGGTTCTTCCTGATGTTTAGGAAGATGTTTAGGACAGTACAAAGGGGAAAGAAGAGGTGACAAATATTCAGAGGAAGTTCTGTAAAGTCGCCTTATTCTTTAGCGGGGCTGAGGTGGGGAGAAGGCAAAGAAAGAAAGAAAGATCTCGGGAATTTCCTCAGAAATAAATGTCTTCAGATAAATTCCAGCTCAGCTCTAATTGAAAATCCTTGTAGTATGCGCTCTCCAAGTACAGTGGTACCTCAGGTTAAGAACTTAATTCATTCTGGAGGTCTGTTCTTAACCTGAAACTGTTCTTAACCTGAGGTACCACTTTAGCTAATGGGGCCTCCCACTGCTGCCGTGCCGCCACAGTCTGATTTCTGTTCTAATCCTGAAGCAAAGTTCTTAACCTGAAGCACTTTTTCTGGGTTAGCGGAGTCTGTAACCTGAAGCGTCTGTAACCCGAGGTACCACTGTATTGGAAATTAACTTCTGTGAGTCATATTTACCGGTCAGTCTTCCCAAACAGCCACCTGGAGATAAAATCGATCCCTTCCAGGTCACCACTCTAGAGGGAGAACGTTTGCAGATCAGAAGATTCTTTTGTTTTCATTCAGCTCACCACAAAAATGACTAACACAGGCATAGGGCTTGTAAAAATAATGATTATGGGCGAGTAAAAAAGAATCGTGGGCTAGGAGCTCCTTTACCAAACTGCTATTGATGGTGCAATTTGTATTTCACCCTTGTTCTTTTATGAGTTGCCGTTTTCTGGTGTGTGTTTCCCTACCCCTCCCTAATTTGAACAATTGGAACATCTAGGGCAGCCTGGTATCTCCAGAAACCGTTCTGAACTAAACATACTGGTTGGGCCTGACAGAGATCCCCATGTGTGCTATACATTCAAAGTACTATTATACTGATTTAAGAAGTCATGGCTTGCCCACAAAGAATCCTGGGAACGATAGCTTCCTAACTAAAGGTAAAGGTACCCCTGCCCGTACGGGCCAGTCTTGACAGACTCTAGGGTTGTGCGCCCATCTCACTTAAGAGGCCGGGGGCCAGCGCTGTCCGGAGACACTTCCGGGTCATGTGGCCAGCATGACAAAGCTGCATCTGGCAAGCCAGCGCAGCACACGGAAACGCCATTTACCTTCCTGCCAGTAAGCGGTCCCTATTTATCTACTTGCACCTGGGGGTGCTTTCGAACTGCTAGGTTGGCAGGCGCTGGGACCGAGCAACGGGAGCGCACCCCGCCGCGGGGATTCGAACCGCCAACCTTACGATCGGCAAGCCCTAGGCGCTGAGGCTTTTACCCACAGCGCCACCCGCGTCCCTAGCTTCCTAACTACAGGTTGCTAATAGCCTCACAGAGCTACAATTCTCAGAGCTCCTTGGGAAGAGGGATTGATTGTTAAAGCACTCTGGGAACTGTAGCTTTGTGAGCGCAAAGGGGGTCTCCTAGCAACTCTCAGTACTTTTAACACACTACAGATCCCAGGATGCTCTGGTGAAGCCATGGCTATTTAAAGTGGCACAATACTGCTTTAAATGTATAGTGCAATGGGCCTGAAGCTGTAGGTCAGAACATCTGAAAGGCAGCCAGTGTATTGGGTGGAAACAGGTCAAGGGACAGTTTCAAGGAAAATAGGCTACAGTTCTCAATCTGATTAGGTTTGCTAAAAATCGTCTACCCCAAAAGATTCCTGATGGCACATACCGTATTGGCCTGAATATAAGCCTCACTTTTCCCCCAAATTCTGACCGTGAAGAGTTAAAGTATGGCTTAGATTTGCAACCTTACAAAAATTGGCTTTTACGATATTGCTGCTGAAACAGACATACGGTAAAACGGAATGGGTGTGAGTGCCCTCAGAATTTTAAGGGAGCGTCTTATATTCGGGTATTGTCTTTTTTTCTCCCGCCCCCCCCCTGAATTTTAAAGGTATGGCTTATATTCGGGTGCGGCTTACATTTGGGGCAATACGGTATTGTCTCTCCCCTTCCCTCTGCAATCAAGTGTTTTTACTCAACTCGTTGATGTGCTGGTTTGCTTGCAGGTGTGGAAATGCCCCACTGGATCACTTGCCTCTAAACAGAATAACCACCATGCGAAAAAGATACAGGTAGGTGTCTTTCCCTCGCTGGTTTGACATCCGGTTGGCCGTTTCGTTAGGTCTCCTCTTGGGAACCTGTAGAGTTGTTGCTTTTCAGAGTAGACATTTGGGTAGATCCAGGCTTAGCCACGTTTAGAGTTGTCCTCTTGGAATCAGTGGGACTTCATGTGCAAGTTAAGTCACATTGAATTCAGTGGGCCCCCTTCTCTTAAGGTTAACTCAGAGTATGTTCACGTTTGCAGCTTAAGACACAGCGAGGTCATTGCCACGCCCTGCATTTGAAGCACGGTGGATTTGATTTAAATCATGATTTAAATCACTAGTCAGTAAGACTTGATTTAAATCATTTTTTTTAACAGAGAGACTCATTCTTGCTGGTATAATCTTAATATTTACAACCAGATGAAGGTTTCATTTTTGGAATAATAAGTTTTCAGAGTAGTTTTTACAGTTATATCAAAAATTACTGACTTGGTTATACTCTTAGAACTACATTGATAGATAATCATGAAATTATTGTGAGGTTTAATAAGTTAACTGTTGATATTTGGACAACTTTTCTCCTGTACTTTATTGGAAGGAGAAAAAGAATCAACAATTTAAACCATTTATTTAACTAAAATGATAACATTGTAGCATATGTATCCATGTTTGTTAACTGATGTGGTTAAACGATTGAAAAACAACAACAAACCAACCTTAGACTGAGTTTTAGCACACATGAAAAACTTAAAACAAATTCTTGTTTCCTGATGAATATAATGTAACTTAAATAGAAAACTCTCTTTAGAAAGATGGTTCCTCCAAAACCATTTTATTTTAAAAATCCGATTTAAATTTTTTAAAAATGATTTTTTTAAAAATATATATTAAAAAACCATTGATTTTTATCTACCCTGATTTCAAGCCGCATATTCATGGTGGTGTTCAGATCAGAGGTGGGGCAGGGATGCCTTACCCTGATGCTCATTACTGTTTTGGTTCTTCTATCCAAATGTTTTAATGTTGTATTTTAATCTTGTTTTTAAGTTGTATTCATTCAGCTTGTTTTTATTATTGGTTGTTAGCCGCCCTGAGCCCGGCCTTGGCTGGGGAGGGCTGGGTATAAATAAAAATTATTTATTTATTATTATTATTATCATCATCATCATCATCATCACCATCATCATCCCTGCAACCCGTGTGGAACTCCTAGTCATGAAACAGCCACCTGCACTTGTGCACTCTTCTGCGCATGTGTCTCATGTGTGCCCATTGCCACTTAATCCACATCCAGTTTTCTATTTAGACTGAAGCTGCTTTGAAGGGGGATGTGGAACCCCACATCAAACAGCAGTATTTCTCAAAGAACTTAAGAGTTGATTTGCATTGGGGCTAACGTCGTATGAACGTGGCTTCTAAAACTAGCAATGAGAGCACACTGAATGTGGAGTAAGTGGCAATGTGAACATTTGGATCCGCCCCAATATTAGGCTACATAGTGATGTGATTCGCAATAAGGAAGGCAAGCTCATATGGGCCGTTACTGCTGGCCAGTGATCATATTTGTGCGGCGAGGAAAAGAGTGTTAATTGCTTGATATGTGGAAGCTAAAGAATTCAGTAACTTTGCCAACGTGCTGATTTAATTTTAGCAGAGCAATTGAGCTAACAGTTGGCAAAAGAGTGGAATTACGGTGAGCAAAGAACTGATCTCATGCTCTCTGCGTTCTAGTGAGGACTATGATTCTTTCTAGTGTGGGGTGTTCCAGTTCCTTTAATTTACACAGCTCTGCCTGTACTTTTCTTTAGTTAAGTACATTTAATTAGAAATAAGATTTTTTTAAATGCCAGTGTGTTAGATCCCTATTTAGGTAGATAGGACTTAATCTTATACGCTATCCAGGTATTCATCTTTTGAGTGAAATCAGTGAATGAACTGGGAGGAAGGGAGATGAACACACTTTCTCCATCCTATGCCACCGTCTGCTCTGGGGAGTCCGTTCTAATTGTATACTGGTTATTAAACTAGTGGCTCAGTTCAACCATCATGTCAAACCATGGTTATGGAAGCTTTAAGGTTTGGCATTATGTCTGATATAGAAATGAAACTAATAATAACAACAACAACAACAACAACAACAACAACAACAACAACAACAATAATAATAATAATAATAATAAAAAATCTACAGTTTGCAGTTGGCCAACAAATTCAAATTGAAGTAGGTTTGCAAACCATGGTTTGACTTGATTCCTGAATTAACAAACTATAGTTAAGGCTGTTGCTCCACTTCCAGATGTAACTGCACCTGGAGAACCAAGTGCTGATTAGAGAGAGAACGGAAGCAGACAAGCAGTTGTAAGCCATGTTCAGGGTACTTAACTATGGTTAGCACAAACTATGGTTCAGTGTGAATTGTGCTAGTGCTGCTGCAAAGGTCCTTAAATGAGAACTTAGGGCTCAAAATTGAGAGGGGCATAATTCAGCCTCCCAACTGAGGCAATGTTGAGGAGCGTGAAAAATTATTTGGATGTTCGTAATGGTGGGGGCATACACGGAAGGGATAATATAATTTGAAGATGGATGTAGTTTGGCCTTATTGTGGGTTTGTTTGGGTTTTTTTTAAATGCTTCCTTTGAGCTCTGTCAATCACAAACTTAATGATACAAGTCTGGTTTATTTCCATTTAGGAATGGCCTTGGCCCAGTGAAAGAAGGAGAGGCCCAATATGCCGTGGTCCATTGTACTGGTTACATCAAAGCCTGGCCTCCGGCAGGTAAAATAGGCAAGGCACATATTTAATTCTTTCTCTATGAATGTTTTTGGTTTGGGGAGTGTCTCCTTATGTTCTGCTGAAATGGATGGGAGCACATCCATGCCCAGACAGCCTTATCCCTCTGACCACTCATCATTGTCCTACTACCATTCCCGGGGCTCTGAACCTTCTTCCCTCGAGGGTTCCCCAGCTGGTTCCTCCTACCATTCCTCCCTACCCAACCAGTCCATAACATCCCCCTTTGGCTTCCATCAAGGGCCCCTGCTAATCACAACAATGAGGTGCTTTTATGTTGTTTGGTGGGCTGGTTGACTTTTCTGGGCAGTGTTGCTTTTTTTTGGTCCACGTTATATTTGTTTTGGATTTCCATAGGTGTTTTGGGGAGAGGGTCTAAGCATCACCTTCTGTGAAATGGCAATTTCTTGGTGCTCACGACGGTTTATTAGATTTCCAGATGTGCCCCTCGGCCCCCAAAAGGGTTGGGAATGCCCTGAGTCTTCTCAAGAAGTGTCCCTGATTTATTTCTGCCAGTTGAATCTAGGCAGGTGTTACAGCCCAACTCAAGAGCGTAACCCACCCAATGCTGCTTATTCCCATATATACACTCTGCCAGCTTGTTTTGGTTCCCAAGGTGAGGGAAGCTTACCTGAGGCTCCAGGCAAGCAATAGCAGCACAGCATCTCCTTGTGGGATGAAAGTAGCCTCCTCCATGCTGCTTCCAAAACCATAGATCCTTGCAATGTCTTGACATTGCAACATCTCCTTCCTCTTGGGACTGGTGGGGGGTGAACTTCAGCTCCCATCTTCACTGCCCGAAAGTGCCAATGGCAAGGGGTGATGGGAGTTGTACTTTGGAAGCTGAGAAGCTGGGAGTTGTACTTTGGAAGCACACACACACACACACACACACACACACACACACACACACCTTTGAGCAGGGATGTGTTGGCAGGCAAGTGAATGGGGAAAGAATTGGGCCTGGAGGTGGCAATGGGAAATCAGTTTGGACAGTGAAACGTGACCAGAGTGGAGAAGGAATTGAGCTGATGGGTGGGGGCCTCAAATGGCCCAACCAAACATTGAACACCCCTCTCCCCAAAGGGTTTTTGATGTTTGATTGGGCCCCACGAAGGACTCTGATTCATTTTCAGGGCAAGCAGCCTGCAGCTCACCCATCCTTATGGGCAGGTCAGCTCTCGTCATCCAAGCTTTCGGATGGGCTCAGTAGGGTTTTTCTTTGGAAAAATCTGGCATTCCAACAGGATGTTGTAATGCATGCAAAGGAAAGAAGCAGTCCAGCTGTGCAGCCATGCCTTGGCCCTCTGTCCCCAGCCAGCAGCCACCTCTGATGCTGAACTGGTGTGGAAATGCAGAAGTTTGGGATCTAGCTATGGTCGCAATTCACACTGTGCAAAACCCTGTAAAAGTCATGGGTTCGCCACCCCCAAAGAATCCTGGGAACTGTAGTTAAGGGCGCTTCTACACACTGAGCTGCAGTTCCCAGCACCTGTAATAAACTAAAATTCCCAGGATTCTGTGGTATAAAAAGGTAAAGGGACCCCTGACCATTAGGTCCAGTCGTGGCCGACTATGGGGTTGCGGCGCTCATCTCGCTTTATTGGCCGAGGGAGCCAACGTACAGCTTCCGGGTGATGTGGCCCGCATGACAAAGCCGCTTCTGGTGAACCAGAGCAGCGCACGGAAATGCCGTTTACCTTCCCGCCGGAGCGGTACCTATTTATCTACTTGCACTTTGACGTGCTTTCGCACTGCTAGGTTTGCAGGAGCAGGGACAAAGCAACGGGAGTTCACCCCGTTGCAGGGATTCGAACTGCCGACCTTCTGATCGGCAAGTCCTAGGCTCTGTGGTTTAACCCACAGCGCCACCCGCGTCCCTTATTCTGTGGTATAGGAGTGTTTTAAATGTATGGTGCAGATGAGGCTTAAGTTATAGTAGTTCAGGGGTAGCCATCAGGTTGCTGTCTTAGATGTTTGGGGCTGTACTTCCCAGAATCCATGAATGTCAGGTATGCTGGTTGAGACTTGTAGTCCACAACCTCTGGAAGGGTACCCCATTGACCCACTCCTTAATGAGACCATTCTGGAGGGAGAGGACTTAGGTAAACACAAGGCTGCTGTTTCTTCAGCTTCTCGCTTGTCGAGTTTGACCTTGTTTCTTCAACACACAACAGCCATTTATCTCTGATGTCAAACCAGTTTTGGAACTGATTAGAGCTTCACAGGTAGCTTGTGATAACAGCATTGGGCGGGGGGCAGTGCTGATGATGAAGAGCATTGCATTTTGGCCAGAACAGGCCTAAATGAGCTGGGTGACTTCTGTGTAGCCTTGTAGACAGCTCAAAAGCACCCACTTCGAAGTCAGTGAGAGTTTTGCCTTGCAATTTGCTTCAGAACTGATGCTTTTGAGCATCAAACCCCCCAGGAGGTCCTGTTCCCTCTCAGTCTGACTCAGTACGAAACAGTGCCCTGTGTTCTGGCCGAAACACACTAGGGAAGTTGCTGTAGCTCAGTGGTTAGAGCATCAGCCTTGCATGCAGAAGGTTCCAGGTTCAATCCCTAGCATTTCCAGGTAGGGCTAGGAGTATCCTCTCTCTGAAAAGCTGGAGAGCCCCTCCCAATCAGGGTATACACCACTGAGCTAGATGGGCCAATGGCATGACGGTATAAGGCAATTTCCGATGTTCTGGCTGAACCACATTGGGTATCAATAGAAATGCAGTACAGTGGTACATCAGGTTACACATGCTTTAGGTTACATACACTTCAGGTTACAGACTCCACTAACCTAGAAATATTACATCAGGTTAAGAACTTTGCTTCAGGATGAGAACAGAAATCGTGCTCTGGCGGCGCGGCGGCAGCAGGAGTCCCCATTAGCTAAAGTGGTGCTTCAGGTTAAGAACAGTTTCAGGTTAAGAACAGACCTCCGGAATGAATTAAGTACGTAACCCGAGGTACCACTGTATGCTTCAGCATCTTGAAAAGAGTTATGCTTTTTTCTATTTCCCATCAGATGCTTCGCTTTTGTGTGTCTGTGTATGGACATTTTAGAATAATAGAATAATATAATTGGTAGAGTTGGAATGGGACCATGAGGGTCATCCAATCGCTTGCCATTCAGGAATATTTTGCCTAACATGGGGCTCAAAACCATGACTTGGAGATTAAGAGTCTCATAACCTGTTGTTGTTGTTGTTGTTAAAAATTATATACCTTCCTCCGAACAAGGGTCACAAGGCGGTTTACAATATAAAAACACAAAAATACATAACACAGCAACAAACAAACAACAATAAGGAGACACAGACGGAGGTAGTTTAAAAGGTCATGGATTGTTCAGTTGGCCAAAGGCCTGTAGCTTTTTGGAGCCTAGGCAGTATAACCTCTGCAGTAAGTCAATCCTGTTTTGAATGAGGGCTTCTGGGAATGACATTTCTTTTCCCCTTTCTTGGTCCATTGCACTGTTCAAAACACACACACCAGTAACTCAATCGCTCGCATGGGAATATTTCCATATGGGAAAATGTGAAAAACAACAGGAGACCAAGAGTAGAATCCAGCATTGTTAAGGGGTGGTTTGGCTGACCTTACCACTTGGATGAGCTGAAGAACTCCTCTTCCCTCTGACAGCTCCTGCTGATATGAATCAGAACTGGAGTTATCTTGCCCTTTCGTTGCCTGAGTTTGAACATACCACAAACACAAACTGGTGGCGGCTTTCTTTTCTCGGCCCCCCCCCCTCCTTCCTGAAGAATGCAAATGCCCTCATCCCAATCACACCACAGCCATAGGCTCTCTTAGCCAATTTTAACTTATGGCTGTACATATTTCTGCTGGGTAGTTCTGTATTCTCTTTTGCATCTTCTTGACAGTTTTAAAGATAGCTTGATTATTTTTTGTGTGTGTTTTTGCATGCATGCACGTAGATGGCGCACAGTACGTTCTTCTGGCATTTCAGAAGCCACTTAAACCAAACGAACCTAATTCACATCACATGGCTGCAGCTATGGAAAGTGCGGTGGGGCAGGGGGAGGTCAGAATCCTTCCTTTGTGTTTCCAGCTGGCACTTAAGAAGATGGTTGGGTTATTGTAAATCACAAAACCGTTTCAATTTTGCTTTTGGATTACTGTAAATAACAAAACAACAACAACAACAACAACAACACACCATTTAAACTGTGATTCTAAAAGAAAAGGTCGGCAAAACAATAGGAACACAGGAAGCAGCCTTTGTACCAAGTAAGCCTTTTTGTCTATCCAGCTAGTATTCTTTACTCTGGCTGGCAGCAGCTGTCCAGAATCATAAGCTGGGGTCCTTCCCATGGCCTACTACCTGATGATTTTAACTGAGATGCCGGGGATTGATCCCAGGCCCTTCTGTATTCAAAGCAGGTGTTCTGTTGCCCATGTAACTCAGTGTTACATACTGCAGCTGGCAGCAGATCTTCTGTATTTCAAGACTGGGGTCTCTCCCAGCCCTTCCTGGAGATGTTGGGGGTTGAACCTGTAGCCTTCTGCATGTTAATCAGGTGTTCTAATCACTGAGCTATGGCCTTCCCCAGAAGCTGCTTTAGAAGTCAGACCAGACCTAGTTCAGTATTGCATGCACTGACTGGCAGCAGCTTCATGGGGTTTCAGACACAGCCTTTCCCATATTTTCTTCCCTGGTCCTTTTAGCAAGGTGGAATATGGGATATTCTGCATGCTGTGGTCTTTCACCAGTATTCAGCCAATAATCATAAACCATACCTGAAACTTTATATCGATCCCATTTACTAATCTTTCACTGGTTGCCATTGGCAAGACAGTTTGCTTATAACTTTAGATACTATGTTCAGTCTGAACAGAGACAAGCAACGCTGGAGGGCTTTGAGTGACTGCTGTGGGTAGATGTTTGTGCATCAGGGGTTGCCAGTGTGGCACCCATGGGTGCATATGTGCCTTCTCTGGCACCCAGAGAGTCCCCTCTACCTCTGAGATTAGACTTGAAATAACCATTCGGTTGTACTGTCTCCCATCTTCAACCACAAATCCTCAGACCCTCCGGGGTCCACCTAAATCAGAGTTTCCCAAACTTGGATTTGCTGCTGTTTTTGGACTACAGTTCCCATCCTCCCAGACCACTGGCCCTGCTAGCTAGAGATGATGGGAGTTGTAGTTCAAAAACAGCTGGAGGGCCAGGTTTGGGAAGCCCTGACCTAAACGAAGCTTGCAGACCACTGGTGTTGTGTGGACCATAGTTTGGGAACCCTTGGTTCTCGTCAAAAGGGACAATCCGAAATTGGAATATAAGCCCATTGGTTGCTAAATCCACAGAAGCAGTCTAGAACAGGGGTCAGCAACCTTTTTCAGCCGTGGGCTGGTCCGCTGTCCCTCAGACCATGTGGTGGGCTGGACTATATTTAGGGGGGGGGGAATGAATGAATTCCTATGCTCTACAATTACCCAGAGATGCATTTTAAATAAAAGCACACATTCTACTCATGTAAAAACATGCTGATTCCCAGACCGTCCGCAGGCCGGATTTAGAAAGCGATTGGGCCTCATCCAGCCCATAGCTGTTAACTTTTCCCTTTTTTAAAAGGGAAATTCCCTTATTCCGAATAGGATTCCTCGCAAGAAAAGGGAAAAGCTGACAGCTATGCTCTGGCTCCTGGGCCTTAGGTTACCTACCCCTGTCTAGAAGCTTAGCTAGCAATCAATCAATTGCAAGTGCTGACCGTCTTGTTAACAGCCTCATCCCACTTCCTTCAGTCCGGCTACTGGTGATTTGAAGTTGGGCCAGATTAAGGGTGTCCCTCTGCCTGCTTATCATGATACTCCCACCCCTGATTGCAGGAGGGTAGATTTGGGAGCAAGTGCTGACATTTACTTAAAAAGTTATTGGGCAACTCCTGCAGCAGCCAAGAAAAATATTGACTTCTGATGTTCCATGCCAATGTGAGTCTTCTCTGTCCACCTTCTGCCTCTGAACCATTCCGCTACTGGCATGGGCCGGAAATGTACGGCTGGAAAGGTGAAATGAAGGGATGGCTAATAAAAGCTGTCTTTCAGGGAGCATGCAGCCTTTTGGGTGGGAGAGAACTTCCAAAGTCCCTTTCTCTCTAAGAACTTCACTGGGAAATATTTTTTGCACTTTCCATCTTTAGGAGAAGCCATTGGGGCCTTTATGAAACCAGTTGCTGATTACACTGTGCATATGCTCCTCTGAGACCTATTTGCATGCCTAGCTAACTGGGCTGGTTTCAAGCTAAGGCAAGGACAAAGGCTTTCCATGCCTAACAGGCCTGAAAAAAATGGTTTCTATCCCTGTGTTTTGATGAATCTCGGCCATTTCGCCCTGGTGAGTGGAGAATCTTGGCCAGGTCCAAAAAGTCCAAAAATAATCAAGACTTTGAATGCTTCCTTCGACTGGGTGTTACTTAAAACAGGGCTGAACTTTGCATCTTTTCAACCATGCTTTGCCTTGTTTTTGTATCAGAGTCTATGGCTCCTTACTTTATCAGAGGAGGGGAGCCTTTTTCAACCAAGGGCCACATTCACTTCTGGGCAACATTCTGGGGCTGCATGCCAGTAGAGGGCTGGGCCAGAGGCAAAGCAGGCGGAGCGAAGATTGCAAAATTTACCTTTGCAGATCCTCCATACAGGCAGTGGGTGGCACTGTGGGCTAAACCACTCAGTCTGGTGGGCTTGCTGATCGGAAGATCGGCGGTTCGAGTCCCCGCAATGGGGTGAGCTCCCGTTGTTCTGTCCCAGATTCTGCCAACCTAGCAGTTCAAAACCACACCAGGGCGAGTAGATAAATAGTTACTGCTGTGACGGGAAGGTAAATGGCATTTCTGTGCACTCTGGTTTCCGTCACGGTGTTCCATTGCACCAGAATTGGTTTAGTCATGCTGGCCATGTGACCCAGAAAGCTGTCTGTGGACAAACACCAGCTCCCTCGGCCTGAAAAGTGAGAAAAGTGCCGCAACCCCATAGTTACCTTTGACTGGACTTAACCGTCCAGGGGTACTTTACCTTTTTGCCTTACAGGCAGCAAAAGGCATTATCAGAATTCAATGACACATTCCCGCCAGTCAAAAATACTTGAGGGCATGAAGTATGGCTGCTGAGGTGTGTGGCTTGGAGAGAGATGGTGTAGCTGTGATGAGGAGGTGTGCCCTGGGAGTTTTCCAAGGACCTGATGGAGTGGGCTGCAGGGCTGCATTTGGCACTTGGGCTCAAGGTTCCCCACCCCTGCCGTAAATTGCCCAGAAGAAGCTGGCTTTTTTGACGGTGTAGCTTTTAGCAACGTTGCCTGCACACCATACATTTAAGGCACATGAGTCCCCCTCCCCAAAGAACCCTGGGAGCCGTAGTTTACCACCACAGTGGTGACATGTTAATTCCCTAGCCCACCCCCCAGCACACAAAATAAAATTAAGCGCAGAGGAAATTGAATTTGTTCACATTCTTCTGCCTTGTATAAAATTACAGCTGTTAAGATCAGGTATGGAGAGCAGCAAACGGCTGGCTTTGGCTTGCTTTGCGGGAAACTTTAGAACAACCTGTTCTGAACGCTGAAGCCAGTAACCTTGAAAGCAGGCCCCAACATCGCCCCCACCTCGCTGCTTCGCCTTGGATTCACACCAGAAAACCGAGGAATTCAGAGCAAGCTCCTCATATCTGAATAGCTGTTGCTACTGTTCTTTGGAAGCTAAATATGTACAGCGTTTATCTCTGAGGTATTTAGCGCAAGTAATTAATTTGAAACCTTCTCCTTTTTGCATACGTTGCAAACTGGCCTGCAGTTTTCCGAAGCCTATCTCGGGCTTTTGAGAGCTTTTTCAGAGGCTCAGCTGGCTTCAAGGGAGGAACTGCCAATGGCTACTTGCCATGATGGCTATGTTCCACCTTCACTGTTTGAGGCATTATGCCTCTGAATCCCAGCTACTAGGAATCACAAGCAGCGAGAGCAGCTGCTCTCAGGTCCTGCTTGTGGGTTTTCCATTGGGGCATCTGGTTGGCCACTGTAAGAACAGGATGGCAGACTAGATAGGCCTTTGGGCTGATCCGTAGTAGTAGTAATAGTAATATCCAAGGCAACACGATGACCAAGTACAGTGGTACCTCGGGTTACATACGCTTCAGGTTACATACACTTCAGGTTACAGACTCTGCTAACCCAGAAATAGTGATTCAGGTTAAGAACTTTGCTTCAGGATGAGAACAGAAATTGTGCTCCTGCGGTGCGGCAGCAGCAGGAGGCCCCATTAGCTAAAGTGGTGCTTCAGGTTAAGAACAGTTTCAAGTTAAGAACAGACTTCCAGAACGAATTAAGTACTTAACCTGGGGTACCACTGTACAACAATGTGATGTCAATATAAACTCTTTGTGTAATCTATACAGAATATTGAACAGTATGAAATATATGAAATATGCACTCTCTGCAAAACCAATTAAACAGAACTCTTATAAATCTTATAAATCTCAGAGCTCTTTTTGTGTTCTTAAGAAGGAAGCAGCAGACTTCCCTTCCATTAACTTCCTTATCTTAGCATCAGAGCCAGAGAACTTCTGATATGTGATCCTCCCCACCAGCAATCCCAAACTATACTGTTAATTCTGCATCAGGATCTCAGCTCTGTACCCTGCATGGTGCTCCAATGGGCACTGAGCAGCCATTTTAATTTCCCAGAATGCCAAGGAGCACCCCAGTGTACCATTGTGGGACATTAAAATAGATGCCTTTAGTGTTGCCATTTAAGTTTCCCACAATGCCCCAGAACAACAAACCCGCCAAGTGCCCCTATTTTCCAGGGACAGTCCCGGATTTTCAGTAGACGTCTCGGTTTCTGATTTGATCCCAGAATGTCCCACTTTTCCTTAGGACGTTCCTATTTTCTTTGGAGCGTTTGGAATAGGACATCCCTGTTTTCATCAGAGAAATGTTGGAGGGGATGTCTCTATTTTCATCCAAGAAATGTTGGAGGGGACACCTCTATTTTCATTGGAGAATTGTTGGAGGGTATGGAATAGGATGTCCTTGTTTTTCTCAGAAACATGTTGGAGGGTATGGAACAATGCTACATCAGTGCATGGCACTGTAAAAAGCTGAAATGGTAACTCCAAGTCACCTGGGACTCATCAGCAGGCTGCTGTCTTCTTCCAGAACTTCTGGTAAGGGGGACGCTATGCTAAGGGCCCCCACAAACCTAGAGTTTGCCCTGTAGACCAGATCCTGGCCTTTCATGACCGAAGTACTCACATGTGCCCAGATCTGGCGTTGACCTCTCAGAGACCAACCTTTCCTCTACCCTCATCTCTCTATCTATTTTTTACGTGTTTTGCCTGCCAAACATTCCTCATGGTCCTATGCTATTTATTTATATAGTACCAAACAGATGTCTCCAAGCTAAATGAAACCAGACTTCTTTGTCTCAGAATCATCTAGATACACACTCAGCTTTCCAGCAGTACGGGAGGCAGCTAATAAGAGATTCAGGGAAAGAAGAAGAAAACATTCCCCAACTCACCCCCAGCTAAATACACTTAGCAGCAGGTTTTTGGGGAGGTGGTAGAGGGTTGGTTTATCTCTCCCCCACCTCTTCCCGAAGCTGAATGCGCCTGAGATCAGAGTCACAAGGACGCTTGTTCTAGTGAGCAAACAGATGAGCTAATTTCACAGTCTTTTCACCTCCTTTTGTCTGGAGGTCATTACGCTAGGGAGCGGCTCTTTGATTCCCTCCATCCATTTTGAGAAAAAGGCTGGCACGCTTCTTGAAGTCTACCTCGTGGGTGGAAGGAGATGCAGAGCGTCGGCTCTTTTCCAGAACTACCTCATGATAATTACTTCAAGTCTCCATGGCCACCTCTCTGGAGAAAAGCCCTCAAACCCTTCAAAGTTCATATAAGGAATTTGGGGGTCATGTTTGGAACAGACGTGGCCTAGTCATTCAGTCATTACACCTTGGCACAGGGGCACAGGTGGAGGACTGGCTGAGAGCAGACGGATGTTGGTGGGACAGTGTCCCTTTCACCCTAATGGACCAGCCTCCAGTGGGGAGACCTGGGTTCAAATCTTCACTTACCTATTATTTTTTGTAACGCTTATTTTTACCAGTTTTCAAATTATTATGGAACCATAGAGACAAGTCAACCATAACAAAAATTTAATAATGCATCCAGCTAAAGGCAAGGCATACAAAACCTAAACATATTAAATGATAATACCCAGTCTAAAATCATGACGGCCATATTTCTCTAGATGGCGGCGCGGGGAGAGATACAGTATCTGTAAATCTGAAACTAAACTATATGAAATATAATCCCACCATATTGAATAGAAATGATCAGGATTTTCCTATCCCTCAGAGACCCATAACTCATTTTTTCTGCAATAACTGAATTCCAGAGATTTTTATACCATAAGGATATAGTCAGATTTTATAACTATTTCCACTGTTATGCTATAGAGATCTTGGCAGCTGTTAGCATCCAGTTCCTTATGGCAAAATGTCTTCATAGTATCCCCACTTACATTTAAAGCCCAGTAAGTAACCTTGACCTTCTCCCTACCCCCCCCCAAATATCTTAGCCTCCCTCACAGGGTTGTTGTGAGGGTAAAATGGAAGGATAACCTATGCTTCCTTGGAAACTCCTCTAGGAAAAAAATGTAATAAGTAGCAGGCCTGAAAACCTTTCACAGTATGCTGAGTTTCAGTGATTGACTTGGGCCACCGAACATTGAAAGCAGCAGGATACCATTTTAAATAGTCATGACTCTTTCCCCTGAGCCTTGTTAGGAGACCCGCATATTCCCTTCACAGAACTACAATTCCCAGAGTTCCCTGTGAAAAGGGATTGATTGCTGAACCACTCTGGTAATTACAGCTCTGTGAGGGGAAAAGTAGGGCTGTCATATTTTGAAGAGCAAAAGAGAGATAGCACATTTCCTGACTTTTAACTATGGATCACTATGACGACTCTCATTTTAAATACCCCTACTATATGTAGGCTATAGAATCTGTGATATATCGCTTGTAGCAATGTTCTTAACTTTCAGCAACAGCAAAATAGTAATAATAATACATATTGACCCCTCACTTGCCACATGAAAGTATTTGGGCTCACGTTCACATCTTTGTCAACATAAGTGTGCACAGAACAATTTATTAAACTGCTTAACATGTACATATGGGTTCTCCTTAAGGGCAGGGGGTGTTAACTCTTGCCCTCCCAGGCTCCTCTTGTAGCTGAGCCAGAATCCTTTTATTTCAGCCACAAGAGAAGGGATTTACACAGTATGTGGCCTGTTTAAGATGCTGCTCTGTTGTGATTCTCTGCTGCAGACTAGCTTAACCGGGTGCCTTAGATCTGAGTCTAGAAAAAAATTCTTGGGTTACCATAAACAAAACAAAAAACCTGGACATTTTGCCAATTTTAAAAAATCTGCCCAGACAGAAATGTTTATCCTGAAAAAGAGGACATATCCAGGAAAAAGAGGACCATGTGGCAACCAGACCTGAAAAAGAGGTCGTGTCCTGGAAAAAGAGGACACATGGAAACCCTAAGAAGGCGTCTCCTAACAACTCTCGGCACCTTTAACAAGCTGCAGCTCCCAGGATTCATTGCAAAAAGTCATGCTTTAAATGTATGGTGTGAATGTGGCCTTGGCTGCCAAGGAGCTCTAGCATGTTTATGTGGAAAGGTTTTTCTCTAGCTGAATGTAGGGTTTTGTTTTGTTTTTAACCTTATTGCCCTACAAAATAAACTAAGTGAGTGTTAATTCTGCACCCCAGGAGGGAAATGTTTAAAATTGCCTCATGAAAACCCATACTCTTGTTATCCAGCTATTTCAGTAGGTTATTATGACATGCGTAATGCATGTTTTGGTAGATTGTGAAACTGAGCACTGGGACATTAGTAGGAAGAGACGCCTTCGATGAAATGAGCCCTTTGCCCACACCTTTGATCATCCATTTGCTTTGTCTGCTTGGCTAGCTGGCTGGACATATTAACTTTGTATAAATTGTTGCATTAACCCTGCCCACAAAGTGCAGAAATGAAGTGCCCCCATCCCTCAGTATTTGTTGCTCTAAATTTAATTTTAAAAAGTTTTTGTCTCCCCTTCATCCCGCTCAATTAAGGGATCTCATATTTCTGAGAAGGAAATGAATTTTTATGCAGTCCATATGATGTTTTGCCTAATCGGTTTTGTTCATCGCATAACAATTGATGGAAAATATTTGGTTGAGAGAAACTGTAAAGAGTGTGTGTAGGAAGTTTTATAAGTGTTAAAGCAAAGCCAAGACTAGTGTTCCCATCCGGAGAGTTCCCAAGTGCACGTCGCACACAGAAAGACCCTCAACCCACCCAAGTGTCAATAAAATAAAAGCACATATTTCTTTTTCAGTTAATTCTCTCCAAATTGTCACTTTTTTTTCTAGCTATCCAGGTTCTGTTTACCATCAGGGCTGGTTCTACTATTGGAGTGAGGCAGTTGCTTCAGGCAGCAGATACTGGGAAGTAGCAGTAGCAGCCTCCTTTCCTCCTATGCCCCCTGGCTATTCCCCTCTGTTGGAGATTTGAGTTGTTTGTGCCACAGAACTATCACCCCCCCTTCCCCATACAATGGTACCTCGGATTAAGTACTTAATTCGTTCTGGAGGTCCGTACTTAACCTGAAACTGTTCTTAACCTGAAGCACCACTTTAGCTAATGGGGTTTCCTGCTGCCGCTGCGCCGCCGGAGTCCGATTTCTGTTCTTATCCTGAAGCAAATTTCTTAACCTGAAGCACAATTTCTGGCTTAGTGAAGTGTGTAACCTGAAGTGAATGTAACCCGAGGTATACCACTATACTAGGAGAACATTATTATGATGTTTCTTGTTTTGAAGTAAGATTCAACTGAGGGGTGCCATCTTGTCCCATTACGTACAGTGGTACCTCAGGTGACATACGCTTCAGGTGACATACGCTTCAGGTTACAGACTCCGCTAACCCAGAAAAAGTGCTTCAGGTTAAGAACTTCGCTTCAGGATGAGAACAGAAATTGTGCTCCGGCAGCGCGGCAGCAGCAGGAGGCCCCATTAGCTAAAGTGGTGCTTCAGGTTAAGGACAGTTTCAGGTTAAGAACGGACCTCCGGAACGAATTAAGTACTTAACCCGAGGTACCACTGTACCGATGTTCTGTGAAATCATAAGGATTAGCAGCTTTCCCCCACTAAAAGCCAGGCTATTTAGGATTTTGTGGGATCTATTGAATTTAGAAATGGACACCTTGCTCCAGAACTTGTGGCACATCTGTGTCATAGACAGAGCGCCCCCTGCCTCCTTTTGCCTCAAGCAGCAAGATGTCTTGAGCTGGCCCTGTTTGCCATTACTGCTTAACCAGTGTTTCTTTCGAGAGCCTCATAGTCCAGCAACCTTCATCTCCATTGTTGTTTCAGTGACTTTTCCCCCCTCACAGAGCTACAGTTCCCTATGCCCTTAACAAATTAACAGTTCCCATGGTTCTTTTTGGGTGGTTGGGTGGGTATTGTGCTTTAAATGTATGGTGTGTAAACAGCCTAAGTAGCTGGAGACATAGCTGTCAACTTACAGATTTGAAAATAAGGGACCAGCAGCCTCAAAAATAAGGGATCAGCAGCCAAAATAAGGGATCAACAATTACTTTGATAAAATACATATTTTGTTGCATGCAAATGGCTTTACATACCTATTAGATCCATAAATTACCATATAGCATATATTCAACACAAAAAAACAGCAACAATTTGTTGTTGACAAAGCACAGCTGGACATAGAAAGGGCCCCATTACCTTCAGTAGCTTATTTAAGGGACATCATCAATAAGGGACAGCAGCGGGACATGGCACTGGGATAAGGGACTGTCCCGCCAAATAAGGGACGCTTGACAGCTATGGCTGGAGATGGAGGAAATAATTGAACCAATTTGGGTAGGAATTTTAATGTTCACACACACACACACCTCCTCACACACACCTCCATGTAAGCAGAAAACTAGCACAGGGTGGAACAGATTGTGCTACCCACTCACAAGACTCTTCAAAAGCAAACACTCATTGTCTCTATCCTTTGACTACTCAAAGTATATTATTTACATTAGCCCAGCCATCTTTACAATAGCCCTGAAAAGGAGCTCAATGATATTATCTCAGTAGTTGCAAATGGGAGGGGACACTGCGGTTAGGAGTTTGTTCCTTGCCTTTAGCCACCTTCGCGGAAGAACAAAGGACAAAAGAAGACAGGTCTGCAAAAGAAATTGCATGGACTAATCCGTATTTAGAAATAGCTACTGTCATTTAAATAGAAGCACTACATACATGCCCCAAACGGTAAGCCCACTTCCACAATGATAACAAATTCTGCCCATTGCACAATATGCAAAATACCACACCCATATGGTGCTGTGAAATGGGGTGTATGAGGCTGGCATTTGGGTTCAACCTTGTTTCCAATATGAAATAATGGGCAGGCATCAGTCTTCCTGGTGTAGCCATATATGTATGCAAAATTATACGTAACATTACAAAAGTGGTAATCCACCTTAAATCCTTGTTAATGTTCAAAAGTTACTTATTTGCAACTATCAGCCAGGAGAAGAAAGACTTTTTTTCCAAGCCAGAAATGTAAACGGTGGACTTTTACCAATAGTAGCACCTGAGTTGTGACTGGATTAATTTTTTGGCATATTTGCTCTGAAAGGTCTATTGAGTCATGAATTGATTAATACCAGACCAATTACTTGATTTCTTATATGTTGTGCGTATGATGCGATAGCACAGCTAATAAATTTTCCAACATTGTGTTGCTTTAATAGTATTGGCTACTTAGATTTAATCTACTTTTTTTTCCCTTGCCAGTTCTCCATCTATCAAAAACCTCATTCCTCAACAAGGTTTCAATTTTGGACATTTATTTATGTTTCTTTACATTTACAGTAGGTAAACTGTTTTTGAAAATGTCTTTTTTTTTTTTTAATAATATTTTTATTGAACAATTTTTAATATAACAAAAACAAAACATACATAAACAAACATCAGACAATAATAAAACATAAAAACAAGTACCATTTCATAACCCAATTTGTAAACCTTACTTCCTCGACCTCCCCTTACTTCCCGTTTCTGTATTCCAAATTCTTACAGTTATTCAGCGAAATCTTGCCTTATTTTATTATAAATTTATAATATTCACCCTTATTCTCTTTATCATAACCCTTACTGATAGTAACCATTTATTTTAATCCAACATCATTCTAACTGTCACCAATTTTATAATGTTTCTTTAAATACTCCTTAAACTTTTTCCATTCTTCTTCCGCCGCTTCTCTTCCCTGGTCTCGGATTCTGCTCGTCATCTCCGCCAAATTCATATAGTCCATCACCTTCACCTGCCATTCTTCCAGTGTGGGTAGATCCTGTGTCTTCCAGTACTTTGCAACGAGTATTCTAGCTGCTGTTGTAGCATACATAAAAAAGGTTGTATCTGTCTTTAACACCCCCTGGCCGACAATACCCAAGAGAAAGGCCTCTGGTTTCTTGGTGAAAGTATATTTAAATACCTTTTTCAGTTCATTGTAAATCATTTCCCAGAATGCCTTAATCTTCGGGCACGTCCACCAGAGGTGAAAAAAAGTACCTTCCTTTTCTTTACATTTCCAACATTTATTATCAGGCAAATGGTAAATTTTTGCAAGCTTGACTGGGGTTATGTACCACCTATAAATCATTTTCATTATATTTTCCCTTAAGGCGTTACACGCCGTAAACTTCAGCCCGGTGGTCCACAACTTTTCCCAGTCAGCAAACATAATGTTATGACCAATGTCCTGAGCCCATTTAATCATAGTTGATTTAACCATTTCATCTTGTGTGTTCCATTTCAGCAGCAGATTATACATTTTTGACAAATTCTTAGTACTGGATTCTAACAGTTCAGTCTCTAATTTTGATTTTTCCACCTGGAAGCCTGTTTTTCTGTCTAGTTTAAACATTTCATTTATTTGGTGATAATGTAACCAATCTCTCACCTTCCCTTTTAATTTTTCGAAACTCTGCAATCTCAGTTTGTCCCCTTCCTTTTCCAAGATTTCCCAATATCTTGGCCATTTCGACTCCATATTTAGCTTTTTAACTGCCTTAGCTTCCATTGGTGATAACCATCTTGGAGTCTTATTTTCCAGCAAGTCCTTGTATCTAACCCAGACATTCAATAGTGCTTTTCTGACAATATGATTTTTAAAACTTTTATGCGCTTTAACCTTGTCATACCACAAATATGCATGCCACCCAAAAATATTGTTAAATCCTTCCAGATCCAAAATGTCTGTGTTTTCAAGAAGCAGCCATTCTTTTAGCCAGCAGAAAGCTGCCGCTTCATAGTACAATTTAAAGTCTGGCAGGGCAAACCCCCCTCTTTCCTTTGAGTCCGTTAATATCTTAAATTTTATTCTGGGCTTCTTGCCCTGCCAGACAAATTTAGATATATCTTTCTGCCACTTCTTGAAACAGTCCATTTTATCCATTATTTGTAATGCTTGAAACAAAAATAACATTCTTGGCAATACATTCATTTTTATCACTGCAATTCGACCTAACAAGGAAAGCTTCAAGTTTGACCAAATCTCTAAATCTTTTTTCACTTCTGTCCACGTTTTTTCATAATTGTCTTTAAATAAGTTCACATTCTTAGCTGTCATGTTCACACCCAGATATTTCACTTTTTTAACCACAGCCAGCCCCGTCTCATTCTGAAACCTTTCTTTTTCAAACTGTGTTAAATTTTTCTCCAATACCTTAGTCTTTAACTTATTCAATTTAAATCCTGCCAGTTGACCAAACTCTTGAATTATTTCCAAAACTCTTTTCGTGCTAGCTTCTGGCTCTTGCAGTGTAAGTACTAGGTCATCTGCAAATGCTCTCAATTTGTATTGTTTAACTCCGACCTGAATCCCTTTAACCAACTGGTCCCTCCTGATCATATTAAGCAAAACCTCCAGGACCGATATAAAAAGTAAGGGGGAGATAGGGCACCCCTGTCGTGTCCCTTTTTCAATCTTAAACTCTTCTGTTACAACATTATTTACAATTAATTTTGCTTTCTGTTCAGAATATATTGCACCTATACCATTTTCAAACCCTTGGCCTACCCCCATCCCCCGGAGGTTCTTCAGCGTAAAACTCCAAGAAATGTTGTCAAAGGCTTTCTCGGCATCCACAAATATCAAAACGGCCTTAGTGTTTATATTCACTTCCAACTTCTCCAAAATGTCAATTATATTCCTTACATTGTCTGACAAATGCCTTTTCGGGAGAAAGCCCGCCTGGTCCCCATGAATCTCCTCCATCAAAACTCTTTTCAGTCTCTTTGCTAAAACATCAGCAAAGATTTTGTAATCCACATTTAGTAAGGAGATGGGTCGGTAGTTCTTAAGTTGGGTCTTTTCAGTCTCTGTCTTTGGTATAAGTGTAATATAGGCCTCTCTCCACGTATCAGGTGCCCTTTTCCCCTTCATGATCTCATTACAGACTTCCTTCAAAGGTTGTGTAAGTCCTTCCTTCAAAACTTTGTAATATTTGGAAGTCAGTCCATCTGGTCCAGGTGATTTGCCCAACGTCATGTTTTGAATGGCATCTTCTATTTCCTGTATTGATATCTCCTGATTCAAAATTGTCTTACTTTCCTGCGAAATCTTTTTCAACCCATTTTTCTCGAGGAATTGTTGTATATCTGTTTCATTCTGCGGCCCTTGTGTATACAATTGTCTAAAGTAGTTCTGAAAGCAATTTCTAATTTCTGCTGGGTTGCATATGTTCTTTCCTTCCACTTCTAAGTTTGTTACCGTGTTGAGTTTTTGTCTCTTCTTTATTTGCCAAGCCAATAACTTACCACATTTATCTGCAGATTCAAAAGACTTCTGTCTCATTTGTTTAATTTTCCATTCTATTTCTTGATTCATCAGTTCCATATATTGTGTTTGGTACAATTTAATTTCTCTTAGAATCTCTTGCGATTTTGGCTTCAATCTTAATTTCCTTTCCCCTTCTTTTATCTTATCCAGAATTTTCTCCTTCCTCTCATTTTGCTTTCTTCTCTTTAATGTATTTTGTTGTATCAAAAACCCTCTCATCACGGCTTTGCTTGCGTCCCATACTATTCTTTTTTCTACTTTAGTCCTTAGATTAATTTCAAAATAATCTTTCAGGGTTTTTTGGGCCTTTTTACAGATCTCCTCGTCTCTAAATAAAGTGTCATTCATTCTCCATCTGAAAGAGCCAGTTGTCGTTTGCTTCATCACCATCTTTACTGCATTATGGTCGGAGAGAGTTTTTGGGCAGATTTCCACTTTTTTTATAATTGACGCCATACTGCTAGTCACCCAGATTTGGTCGATCCGAGTCCATGTCATTTTGGCTTCAGAAAAGAAGGTTCCCTCTCTCTCTAATGGGTGTTTTGTTCTCCAAATGTCAATCAAGTCCATATTGTCAGTCATTTCAAAGAAAGTTTTTGGTAGTCTTCCATCTTTTGTAACTACCTGTCTTTGTGCTTTATCCATATTTGTTGAAACTACTCCATTCATATCTCCCATCATGATTAATTTATAATCCATATAGTCCATTAAAGTCTCGTGCAGCTTCTTAAAAAATTCTGCTTTCCCTTCATTTGGTGCATATATTCCCACTATCAAAAATTTTTCTCCTTGGAATTGAATTTCAATTGCCAAATATCTTCCTTGGTCATCCTTAAAGATTTGTTTCGGTTGCAGATTTTCCTTTACATAGATCACCACTCCTCTTTTTTTTACTCTGTCTGAAGATATAAATTCTTGTCCCAATCTCTTATTTATTAATAATTTTCTGTGTGTTCTTGTCACATGAGTCTCTTGTAGACAAATCAAGTCCAATTGGTCTTTCTTTAAAGCATGAAATATATTTTTCCTTTTTCGGGGGTTGTTTAGACCATTACAGTTCCAGGTTAGAAGTTGCAGAGCCATGATGAGGTTATTTACTCTTTCCTCCTACAGCTCCCAATTTTTGTTCCTCGTTCGTCGGTAGTTCCGTGTCCGTGTCTAATGAAGGATGCCCTTGCCCTGGATGCGTCTCTTTCTGTAGGTCTTCTTCGTGTTCTTCCAAGAACTTGTCTTTATCACTCACTGTCTTTATTCTTCTTTTCTTCCCCTTATATTTAAAAGACAAGCCTTGGGGGAACTCCCACCTGAATGGTATGTAGTTCCTTCTCAGCAAAATCACCAGGTCCTTGTAGTGTCCTCTTGCGTCCAAAATATTTTTCGGGATATCCTTAAAAATCTCAATGTGAGAATCTTCAATTCGAAGGGTTGTTTGGTAATGCAGGTTCAATATCTTGTCCCGTTCCTCCTTTGATCTCAGAGTTATTAAACAGTCTCTGGGTCTGTTCTTCTTCTGCCTTGCTCCCAATCTGAATGCACTTTCTATTTTAAATTGTTCTTTATCCAGCTCCTGCTTCCAAAAGTCAGAAAATTCTTTTGTCAAATAGTCCACCAGGTTGTCTTCTTCCTTTTCCGGCACAAGCCTGATCCTTAGGTTCCTCTCCTTGCGTTGCATATCTTGCATTGAGAGTGCCAGTTCATATTCATTGAGTTTCTTAAACACTGGTGGAAATTTTCCCTCCGCAGCAGTCGCAATTTCTTTAGCTTCCTCAGCTATCTTTCTTGTTGTAGATGATTCTTCCAATAATTTCCCAATTGCTTCTGCGTTTGAATTCACTTTGTTCCCAAGGTCAGTTATACTTTTAGTATTTGAGTCAATTTTCCCAGAGATTTCTTCAATTTTTTTATTTGTTTCAGCAACTTGTACTTTAGTTTCTGCACCTTGCTTTTTTAATTCCTCTAAAGAGTCACTTATCTTCTCCAGTACCTTAGCAAAGGATTCTTCTGAAGACATTATTTTCACTTTTGCCTTTGGTATAGCTGTAATTCCCGAGGCTCCTGATACAGAAGCCCTTCTTTGCATGGAAGAGTCAACTTTGTATTGTCTGCCAGATCTCAAGGTTGTTTCTTGTAAATCCTCTTTCTTGTGAAGTTTCTCTTTACCATCTGCCATAACAAAGTCTTTTACTCAAGGTCATTCCCACACTCTAGAGCTGTCAGACAAAAAGTTCTCAGATTTAAAGTTCCACTTGTCGCTGAAACAATTTATAAGTCCTCTAGAGGGCGTACAGTCAAATCCTTACTTTCAAATTAGTCTCCCACTCTCCATAAGTCAAGCAAAAGTCCTACTAGTTCTTTCCAATTGTTCTTTCTCTTTCTGAAAAATCCAAGTCAGTAAAATCCTGCAGAATAGCTTTACTATGCAACAAAGTAAATGTTTCAAGTTGAGAGTAACCAAAGTCAGTTAGTTAAAGATACTTTTTTTACCTTCTTGTATCAACAGTCCTAAGCCGGTTCCTTTTCTCCGGCAGTCCGATCCCAGGTACAGGAGCAGCGGTAAATAACTCGAATTCTTTTAAAAAGGCAGGAAAGCACTTTAAAATCTTCTTCCCTCCCCCTCCTGCCTTCGGGGAGGGAGTTCTTTACTTGGTGGTGGATTTATTAGCTCTCGCAGCTCCCCTTTCAATCGGTTACGGCTGAAATGTTTTTCGCTTTGATCTTTCTGCAGGACGGAAAGCAGACTTCCTTTTTGGTGCTTGTCCGTCTCGGTATCCAATTTCTTCAATTTTAGTGTCAAATTATATTTTAACGGTCAATCCTACTCACGGATAGACGTTCCTTTTAATCCAAATTCACTGGAAGAAGTCAGCGCTCTCCGCTGATGGCGACGCGGCTTCGCTTCGCAGGCTGGGTGAAGACGACTCTCAGCACCGCTCCAACACTCCCTCCACTGATCCGCAGCCTTTAAAAAGGCTATTTCACAGCGTCGGGGGGGCGCAAAGGTGCCCGCCGAGTCTCCAGTTCACAGGCTATGTGCCTGTGATTTTTTAGGGTCCCCGCTCCGCCGTAGCTGACAGGACCCGAACCCACGAAGCAGATCTCTCCCGGAGCTCCGGGAGAAATCCGCCATTAAGCGCTGGCGCTAACCCGGAAGTCCTGTTTTTGAAAATGTCTGCCTGGTCATTTGCACTGCACACTCTCTGTTCGACGGACTTCGTTTGCCTTTAGTGAGCTCATCCCCTAGCCCAATCTGGCTGGCTTTGTGGTGCAGTGATGCCATCCTGTTCACTATATGATTCCCTCATTGGCTGGGAGCATATATGTGACTATACCAGGAATATGACGGCTGCGCTAAGGCCATGGCGATGTGAATAGTGCATCAGCAACAGCAGCAGGAAAATCTCTGACGCCAAACACTACTACAGTGGTACCTTGGTTCTCGAACTTAATCCGTTAAGCTGCGGAAGCCATATCGGACATTCGGCTTCTGAAAAACATTCGCAAATCGGAACACTCACTTCCGGCTTTGCGGCTTTCGGGAGCCGATTTGTTCGGGAGCCAAGCCGTTTGAGTACCAAGGTACCACTGTGAATTTTTATTATTTCAGTCACAGACCAGTTCCAGCCCATATACAATATCAAGGAAGTCATAAAACACCATAGGGATACGTTTGAATTTGCGATTAGGTATAAAAGGGACAATACAGGTATAGCAACAGTTAAAAAATATATAAATTAAAACTTAGAAGGTACCACTGTATATCACACTGGCTCACTAAGCTTACCATTATGCCAAATGACTGGTGCACACTTGGCTCCTCCTCTTCCAGAAGTGCTACCCTCAGCGACCATTCCACCCAGTCACAAAACATTCATGTAACTTTGAAGAATAACAGCCCTTTAGTTCTTGCTCTTCGACTCATGCCAAAGGCTCACATGTTTGCCAAGGCTCTAGCTGTATAAGAGCACCGCTGGATCAGATCAACGACCCAACTAGTCCAGCACCTTGTTCTCATAGGAGCCAACCAGATGCCTGTCGGAAACCCACAAGTAGAAGCTGCTGTTGTTACCTTTACGTAACCTTTACCATGCGCAATCTGCCAAGGTGCATGTTGTTGCCTGGTACTTAAGGGTGAGCAGTAGGCAATGTCAGGGCCCCACGACCGGCAAGAGGAGCTACCAGCCTGATAGTGCTACCATTTCCACTTTGCACAGAACACAGTGGTACCTCAGGTTAAGTACTTAATTTGTTCCGGAAGTCCGTGCTTACCTGAAACTATTCTTAACCTGAAGCACCACTTTAGCTAATGGGGCCTCCCACTGCCGCCGCTCTGCCAGAGCACAATTTCTGTTCTCATCCTGAAGCAAAGTTCTTAACCCAAGGTACTATTTCTGGGTTAGCGGAGTCTGTAACCTGAAGCGTATGTAACCCGAGGTACCGCTGTATTCAAAATTCAGATGCAACAGAATTCTGTTTGCATGGCCTGATTCTTCCAGGTGAGGGTGCTGCGTTCACAGGCCCCCCCAAATCCTCCCTCCCTCTCTCTCTTACACACACACTACTGCCCATATAGAAGAGATTAAAATACTTTGAATTGAATTTCTTTTCAAAATACTGGCTTGCTTTCTAATCCACTTGACTAATATGCCAAAATATGTTTCTGAGCAATTCATAACTCTTGTGCGACTTGAATCTAAGAAACTCTGGGGAATGGGGCTTTAAATAGCTTAGAATCACTCAAGCATTTGTAGGAAGTTTATGGCCCCAAAACACATTTTGGGTAATCTGATTAGTTAAAGATTTAGAAAACTAGTGGGCAGCTAATGTACCCAACATCGCTATTTGTGCAACCCTGAGGCACCAAAAATAGTATTCTGGAATGCCTTTCTATTCTTTTCATGTTTAGAACATAAAATCCTATTTAAAAGGTTGGAAACACACAAAGTGTAATGAAACACCCACATATTTTTTCAGTTTGCTGGTTCCCTTTCAGTATGACAGAATATGTTGGTGATCCGTTTTTGTTTTTTTAAGAAAATGCGGAGTTCTTGTTCTACAATAAAAGCAAAAAAACAAAACTGCGCTAATGAACCAAGTATGATACATGAACGTACCCTGGGAGCAATCTTCATTGATCACAGTGATGCTGTTTGACTTGTAAACTTCGGACATCAACAAAATGCATTAAACCAGCTGAAATGCAACAACTAGCACTTAATTAAAATGCAAATAATTTTTGCAAAAATGTGTTGCTATATAAACTGCTAGCATGATGTAGGTAAAGGTAAAGGTACCCCTGCCCGTACAGGCCAGTCTTGACAGACTCTAGGGTTGTGCGCTCATCTCGCTTAAGAGGCCGGGGGCCAGCGCTGTCCGGAGACACTTCCGGGTCACGTGGCCAGCGTGACAAAGCTGCATCTGGCGAGCCAGCGCAGCACACGGAAACGCCGTTTGCCTTCCCGCCAGTAAGAGGTCCCTATTTATCTGCTTGCACCCGGGGTGCTTTCGAACTGCTAGGTTGGCAGGCGCTGGGACTGAGCAACGGGAGCGCACCCCGCCGTGGGGATTCGAACCGCCGACCTTTCGATCGGCAAGCCCTAGGCACTGAGGCTTTTACCCACAGCGCCACCCGCGTCCCATTAAGCATGAAGTAGGAACCCCATAAAAGAAAAAGTACTCAGCTTCCTCTGGATTCTTTCCTTCATTCCCTGACTTCCTCTGTGCTTATCTTAAACCAAAATAAACCCTGAAAGCCTCTATCACCTTATTCACTTGCTAGAGCAAGGAGGGTCAGTCAGTTCCCCTGATGTTCTAGTAAATGACATCATTACTCTGCGACAACAACAAAAAATATCTCAGAGCTGGGCTCCCTTTCACTACTGCACTGCTTTTAGGGTTGGTGCGAAGGAAAATGAGAGGCTCAGAGCTGCTGTCTGCTCCTTGGAAGAAAGACAGTGTACAAATGTAAAAAACAACAACCTGTATAACAGTGGAATTATTACATTGTTGTTGTTGTTGTTGTTAGGAAATAAACCTTGAAAGCCTCTATCACCTTATTCACTTGCTAGAGGAAGGAGGGTCTGTCAGTTCCCCTGATGTTCTAGTAAATGACATCATTACTCTGCAACTATCTATCTATATCTATCTATCATCTATCTATCTATCATCTATCCATCTATCTATCTATCTATCTATCTATCTATCTATCTATCTATCATCTATCTATCTATCATCTATCTATCTATCTATCATCTATCTATCTATCATCTATCTATCTATCATCTATCTATCTATCTATCTATCATCTATCTATATCTATCTATCTATCTATCATCTATCTATCATCTATCATCAGAGTTGGGCTCCCTTTCACTACTGCACTGCTTTTAGGTTGGTGTGAAGGAAAATGAGGGGCTCAGAGCTGCTGTCTGCTTCTTGGAAGAAAGACAGTGTACAAATGTAAAAAACAACAACCTGTATAACAGTGGAATTATTACATTCTTCTTGTTCTTAGGAATGACTATACCAGAAGAAGATGCCGAGGTGGGACAAGGCAGCAAATATTGCCTGGTGGCAATTGGGAGGCTTCAGGTAAATACTTTAAAATGTTTTCAAAGGTGTCTGTATGTTTTATGCCATGGGCCACTGGAACTGCATATCAAATCTCACCTATGATGTGATCAACAGGCCTTAACAAGAGGTTGTCGAAATCCAACAGTGCCCTTTCAAATACCCTGATCGTAAATCCTGTCAGTTTGAAAGTAAAGGCTTTCACACTCGTTGCATTGCAGCAGTCAGGAACTTGTCCCTGATTATACAAAACAGGTGGCTTCATCCTTGGAGGGCAGTTCCTTAGCTTATGTGTGTGGAAATGTTATACTGGTGCTTCCACATAAGATGCAGCTAATTGTAAGATGAAGCTACCTTTTACATCAGGGGTCGGCAAGGCTTACCGGGCATGGGCCGGATCACTCCTGCGGAGATCCTCTGTGGGCCGGGCTGGCACAGCACAACACCAGAAATTGTGTCTGTGGATGTCCACGGTGCCGGAAATCACTTCTGCACATGCCCAGACGCTGGAAATAGCGCCTGCGCATAAGCGATTTTCAGCATCTGGGCATGTGCAGAAGCAATTTCTGGCACCGTGAACATGCACAGACACAATTTCTGGCGTCTGGGCATGCGCAGAAGCAATTTCTGGAGCCGCAGAAGAAAGTTCGCACGCTGCACTGTGCTGTTTTAGCACAGTGTGCGGGAACTCACTGAGCAGGCAGCTCGGTTCGGGGCAACTCGTGGGCCGCTTCCGGCCCATGGACCACAGGTTGGGGACCCCTGTTTTACATGGATTCTTCAGAAGCTGTTTTATGCTGGCTGTCTTACTTGTGTTGTCATTGTACTTCCACATGAACCAACCACACAGTCCTGCCCAACCGATTTGCCATCATTCCGACCCCTTTCCTCTCTGCTCCCATCTTTTAAACTTTAAGCTCAGGCGGCTGAAAGTGAATCTAAGGGATGGATATTTTATCATCTCTCTTTATCTTAACAACTTGAAGGTGGCCGTATTTTTTATTGAATTTTTTGGGGGGATGCTGCTTCTCGTATGGACCTCTGCAGCTGTGCTTAATTTAAAGCCCATTTCCCTAAACCTCCACTGTTCACTGGGGAGAGGAGGGGGATGTTTGTGATTGTATTCCAAGTTCCTCCTCCTTTTGGCAGTCAGGGGGTCTTTTTTCAACACACTCTGTATTGCACGGTTCTCTGCGGTCAGAAACCACAAATGGAAAATGTTGCCGGTGCTACAGATTATGTTTGTGGTGAGTGTTCATTAGTGCATTGTACCATGCATTACGTACCCAATTTTTCGATTGTCCATACTGACGGATTGATAATAGCTATGTGCAGGTCCTTCTCCCAGCAGCAAAAATGAAGGAACAAAAAAGTACACCATGGTCTTCCTATACACCCCTTCAACCTAACCCAAATCGCATCCTCCTCATTACGTACAAGGATGGGGTTCAACTTGAGAATCACCTCAATATTCATTTAATATTAAATAGTTATGTTGAGGTGCACATGCATTAAGCGGGGAAAGCAGGAAAAGGCTAGCACGTTCTATACACAAATGACCGTTTGCGTAAAAAATACCTTTCAAACACCACCCACTGCCCGCACAGTTATAACCGTCAGCGATGTGTGTCGCACAGTTGCGTGGTGAAGAAATGCACAATTACCCCTGAGCGACAGTTGCATTTGTGAAAAATACGAATACAGCAATTCCTCATAAAGTAAAAAACATCAGTATGGGTGGTACCTTAGATGTACAGCTGAAAGGGACTTGGTTAGGTTATTTCACCCACTGGTTTTGGAAGGGCTTACTTCTAAGTAGGAATGGACAAACGTCGATTTTACTTCTCCCAGCTTTTCCAATCTTAAATTCAGTTTTCCACATTTCCTCATCAAACCTCATTAAAATCTTGAGATTTTAGTGCACTTTTTTCTCATCGCACATATTTTTCTATGCAATTTGACTGGCATACGTATTTTTCAAGTAATTAACCCAAATATAATGTGTTCCCCCCCCCCCCCACTAATACATGTGTTTTTGTACACACCGTTTAGCTGAAGAGCTGCATTGCAAAACTTGGAGAAGTTCCTACTTTCCTTGGAGGTTTTTAAGCAGAGATTAGATGGTCATCTGTTATGGATGCTTTAGCTGAGATTCCTGCATTGCGAGGGGAGGGGTGGACTAGAAAACCCTTGGGATCCCTTCCAATTCTATGATTCTAAGTGCAAATTTTTAAGGGTAGCTGTGTTTCAGTTCACATGTAGGTTTGAGAAGTGCAAAACAGATGATTTCTCACTGAAATGCAAACAATTGGATTCCTCTCCCATCCGTACTTCCAAGGAAGTGCATCTTTGCACTGCGGTCTTAATCACACTTGAAGATCCCAAAGTGATGGAGATGAAGGGAGCCAGTGTGGGTGTTTTGCGGATGATACAGCTGCCAAAACAAACTGTTTTCCATATGGAGCAACCAAACATCTCTTATATAAGGCTCACTGTGAGCAGCCGAGGAGATCATGGCATGCGATGAGGATAAGGGCAGGTTTAATCGCAGAGAAGTTGGAGGGGGCAGAAATTATGAACTCCTTTTCCCCAGGAAGTAAATCATTCAGCTGGAAGTCTTGTTTTTCCTTAGACTGACATCCTGACACTTGCTGTTTAGGGGACAGTTTTAAGGAAAGGAAAGGAACATTGTACGTGCTGTCCGTACCTGAGAAACTGATCTGGCACTGTGGGGTATGGAGAAGAGGTCATAGGGAAGAGATATTGCTTGCAGCCTGAAAAACAAATTGCTGATTTCCTCATAAAGTCCTTTGCATTCCCAGAACTCTTGAGTGGCCATGTTGCTGTCACAAAATAGGGTTAGAGTGGACTGCTCTTTAAAGTATGAAATACACACAGGCCACAGTGACCTTCCTCCTTCCTTCTCCTCTTTCCCATGCCCAAGGAAGAGATCAGAAGCACCCACATTCAGTTTTAAACTGTCCACGGTTCTGCACAATGCCCAAATTCTGGGGACTGCGGTTTATTTAAACCAAGATGTCAGAACAAGCCAGGATCTGTAACCACAGTTCAGTCGTGGCTAATGAATACTAACCATAGTTTAAAGAACTCACAGTTCCCTGAGTTTGGACGTGACGTAGATTGTTTAAAAACAGAAGTGGAACCCTCTAAACTCATTGCATGCACAAGGCAGGATATGAGTTCAAGTCTCACCTTGGCCCGTAGTTTTTATTGTTTGAATGTGGCTATACCCTCAGTTGCAGCTATTAGTTGCAACATGATCCTTGCATTCCTTGGCGCAAGGCATGGATGAAGGAAGTCGCACTTCCATTTCATGAGCTGCTTTGGGGCAGAGGAGAAGTTGTGTTCAGCCTGGGAAGTTCTGCTCAAAGTGCTTCCATTAATATGAAGTACATTTGGACAGCGCGGAGGGTTAGGTCCTCACTAGAAATGGCTCAATCTCTAGAGCAGGAGTCACCAAGCTTTTGGGGCCTGTGGGCACATTTGCAAACTGGAGAAACTGCTGTGGACGCCACACCTTCCCCCTCCCACAACCAAATACCACAACACCACCCATTATGTTGGCTACAAAAGAATGATTCTTTCCCCTAATTTCATTGAGGGGAAGGGACGCTTTGGGGACCGGAGAAGGCTTCTGCAGATGAATTTGCAGCTGTGGGTGCCATTTTCGCAACCCCTGCTCTAGAGTAGCTGAGTGAGAGAGAGTTCCATCTTTGCCTGCAGGTTTTAAAAACAGGCCCCTAGCTGGCTCAATAAGAAACATTGTGTGTAAATGTGAGGCAATGTGAGCATGAAAACACTGCATGCTTTTTTTTTAAAAAAAAAAAACCTCTTTGACTTTTATTTTATGCGGTTGATTACAGTTTGCATAGCTCAAAATGTAATAAAACTATTTTAAAATTCAACTCCAGGGTTTATTTAGACCGCTTTCAAAGACCTTTGATTATTTTAAACAAAACCATTTTACTTTGATGAAGCAGTAGCTTTCAGATAAACACTTGACGTCCTGAGAGTCTTAATCATCTTATACTAAGTGTGTTGACTTAAGATTTATTTCTGTATGGTATTTGTTTACTGTGTGAGACACTTGGAACAGCACAAGTTGAAAACGGCCCGTGAATTATTTCTTAATTCTGCTGGACACTAGATATCCCTTGTGCTTTTTGCTTGTGTGTTTGAATGATGTTACCTGCTCTAAGGGGGAAGTCACGTGACTGGGGTGAATGTTTAAAATGTGGGCAATACCACAACAGATTTTATTGCAGGCAGAAATCAGACTCTACTTGGAGATCTTCTTCCCTTTCCTTGGAATTGAACATCTCATATTGTTTCCCCCAGGTTACCAGTTCCCCAATGTGCATGGACATGAATGGAATGTCTGTCCCCACGGAATTCTTGTCCAGACACAACTCAGACGGAATCATCACCTTTGTGGATCCAAGATGCATCAGTGTCATTGGCTATCAACCCCAGGTCTGTTCGTTACCTTTATGGGAATTGTAGCTCTGTGAGAGAAATCTAGGTCTCCTAACGTAGGGCTGCTATACGTCCGGGAATTGGGCAGGAAAACAGCGTCCGGGCGGATTTTCGGCAAATCAGCAAAATGTCCGAGGAAACCCAGACGTATGGCAAGGGGGGTTAATAATTTTTTAAAAGGCCAAAGACATAGATTGGGGGAGAGATGTTCCCAAAACAAGCTCAAAAGTTTCAAGAAAATGGGGAAATTAAGGGAAGGAGGGGGGGGGGAGAGAAACAGCTCAATAACTTTGTCTGGATTTGCACTTTGGGAAATATGGCAACTCTACCTAACAGCTCTTAGAATCCTTAACAGCCCCCATGAAGGGCAGATGGTGTCATGAAATTCTACTCAGTATTGATCCAGAGTAGATTCCAATGTATAGTTAGCAGAGTAAGAACTTAAACACCCTGCAGGATCCCCCCAAAATAGACCAGAGGCAATTGTATTTCATCCAGCAGAGCTTTACTGCTTCTGAAGGCAAATGAGCATAATGGTTACAAATCCAATACATTCAGGATTGGCACTGTCCATAAGAAATCCAGTTGCAGCAGACTTAAACTTACAATTACTTATAATAAGTCTAAACCTTAACACTATGAACAGAACACCACACCAGAAGGAAGAGAGATAGTAAGAGAAAATGAAACCCAGGTTCCTTCTGGCCTTACTTTTATAGTCAGCATGACCTTGACAGAAGAGATAACAAAACCAGTTTAAACCAGCTGTACTCTGCTTCTCTGAAGAAATAACCCAAACATCATGAACCTTCTGCTTCTTTCACACAGAGAAACTTCCAGAACCCTCTTGAATTTATTAGAATAGGAAAGATCTCTACACATCAGATCAATACTTTCTGCCCCAATAAATGCAAACTGACAGATGGGACCTTAACTGACTGCAAGCCTTTGAGCCAAATGTGTTGGGGAGTGGCTTGGGAGTCCAAACCTGGGTCTTTTACAGGGGCCCCCAACATTCCCACTCCTTCCCCACTTTTTAGAAACTGCTTTTGGGTGCTGATGAGACCTCAGCCACCCACCATCTTGATTTCCCAGAGGCATCTATACATATAAATTAGCGCATTGGTGTAGCTTACTGCAGAATACAGTCAGCGTGAAGTATTCGTTAGAGTGTCAGATTAGGACTTGGGAGACCAGAGTTTAAATCCCGACTCAAGTCATGAAGCTCACTGAGTGACTTTGAGCCAGTTACTTTCCTTCAGCCTAACTTACACCACAGGGTTGTTTTGAAGATGAAATGGGGAGAAGAAGAACCATGTATGTCATCTTAAACTACTTGGAAGAAAAGTAGCTGTAAAGTAAAAATAATAATACAGTGGTACCTCGGGTTACAGACGCTTCAGGTTACAGACTCCGCTAACCCAGAAATAGTACCTTGGGTTAAGAACTTTGCTTCAGGATGAGAACAGAAATCGTGCTCCGGCGGCACGGCGGCAGCGGGAGGCCCCATTAGCTAAAGTGGTGCTTCAGGTTAAGAACAGTTTCAAGTTAAGAACGTACCTCCGGAACGAATTAAATTCTTAACCCGAGGTACCACTGTAGTACTTTGACTGCATAGGTCTTAAGGTTGGAGCAGCTGAAAGAATACAAATTCTGCTTAGAGCGACTGTTGCATTTTGTCTCTGAATCTATCTATTTGTAATAGCTGTACTGATACTGAAACTTATCTGATGCCTTATGGAGTTTGGAAACTTGTTTGTAATTTTTACATTGCTGTTTTTCTCCTTTTGCGGATGCTTTGCTAGGACCTTTTGGGGAAAGACATTATAGAATTCTGCCATCCAGAAGATCAAAGCCATTTAAGAGAAAGCTTCCAGCAGGTAACATCTTACCTAGAAACTGTGCCTCATTCCCCTTCCTGCTTTATACTTCTTTTAACACCAGCACTGTTGGGTGTTGTGTTATCCAAGTGTATAGATACATTATACATATATAACTATAAAAGTATAATATAGACAGACAAATATATAACCCTTGGTTATAATACAAAGAAAAATGGGTAAATTAGGTAGCCTGGGTCTCTCTCTCTCTCGCTCTGTTAATGCTAAAATCCTAAAACAGACTCACTCGTGAATCACTGTAGCTTTTATAAACACACAGATGGTTGCTGGATTACTATCTTAAACAGTCATTGTACAATCACATTACACACATGGTGTCTACACCAGTGGTGGCACTAAGGGGTTGGTATCACATTGAACCAACAACACTGGCTTATAGTTTGAATGTTAAGTACCAGTGTGGTACAGCAACTGCAGTGTTGGGTTTCCATGTGGAAAAATCAAGTTGGAATTCATGTTCATTTGTAAAAATAAAATAAAATTGTCCAGTGGCCTGTAACAAGTCAATAGGCTAGGTCACATCATGCCAAGCCACAGTGTAGGTCTACCAAATACCATCTGGTGGAATTCAACATGTGATGCAATGTCATTGTGCTCTGAATTATCCCCTGCCCACCCATGGCCCATGGAGACAAGGAAACTCACAATATGATGAGGTCATATCACACATTGTGTTTCCTTAGACATTTTCTAAAACAAATGGAATCTGATGGCAGAAATGGCTAAAAGCAGCAAGCAGTTGTAATAAACCAAGGAGGAGGAACCCGTGGCTCTTCTAATGTTACTGGGATTCAACTGCCATCATCCCTGAGCATTGGCCATGCTGGCTGAATCCAATGAGAGTTGGAGTCCAATAACCTCTGAAGGGCCACAGGTTCCTCACTCCTGCCATAAAAGAACAGTAAGAATATCCCTAAAGGCCATAAGGGGAGAACTGGGGGGGGCATCCTTGCAGAAGGAGTTCCATTGCTTTGGAGCCACCACGAAGAAGTCACTGTCCCTTGTTGCTACTTGAGGCTGTTGACCAAATTTTATCAAAGGCAACGTTTTGAAATAAGCACTGTGTTGGCTCAACTCTCGTTGCAGGAGTCAGTGGGTGTTTCCCTGCCAATTTAAACAGAGCCAAACATACTTAAGCTGTCAATTAACATGTTTAGAAAATACCACCCCTACGATATAATTGATTTTTTTATATATAAAAAAAAGTTGTTTACTTAAAATCACCAAGAATAAATGTATAGTTTCTGAATATTTTGGCTTTCAATAGAAAGAATTCAAATGTAGCATACAGATTCTCCAGCAGAAACATACAAGCATATGGAAGCAATTCCAAGCCTAGTTTTGGGTTTCTAGAGCACCAGTGATATATAATCAGAATTCATGTCATTGTACGACAAATTGAATCTGATTGATCCAGCATGTGTTTTGCCAAGCAATTTGGCATGTTACCAGTCACACCTTCCAGATGCGTTTCTTGCCATGTTTAACAGCGAGTACTATGTATCGACTTCGGACGGTTACTGGAATTCAAATTTTCCAGTTGAAATGTGGACGGCTAATTTTAATGGGTTATATAAGTTAGCAGAGTGGCTTGAAAAACGCAAATGAAGTTCAGAGAGAAAAGAAGCTGAGTAAAGTAAATCGGATAGAGTAAATAATAGGAGGATGAATATGCAGAGAGGTTTTATATTTCTTAGGGATTCATGCCTAGTTCACAGCAGGAAGATATTCAACAGCACATACAGGAGGAAACTCCCTCAGAACTACACAGCCAATCAATGCGCAAGCTGCCCCAGCAAGAATCATGGCATTCTGACTGGTTGCTGGCAACCAAGAGGGTCTGGTGACTTAAACAGTTAGCAGAATTAACCCTAAAGTTGCTTATTAAATAATCCCTGCTGTTGTATTTCCAACAATATATAAAGGGTGAAAAGTAGTCCTGGTTTATTCTCCCAAAATATTTTTGCCTTGCAAAGAGACATAAGAGACACTGCTTATTCAGGATCTTATCAGCCAAAGGGGATGTGTAATTATTGCAAGGATTGGGTTTTTGAATAGTTACTTCACATTGTATTTTGAATCCTAGGTCATGTGCAACAGTCTTAGTCACCTTCGTTTCCCCATTCATGTTGCTGACTGGCTTGCTATTTTAAAGACCACTTCTTGCCGTTGTTCACCATTCAAACTGCTAACAGTTCTGCTATTCCTTACCAGTGCCAAGCTCTTGTACAACACCATTTGCTCATTCAGATTGGTGGCCAACTTACTTTTTTCATCCCATGTTGGGTCCACACTATTGTACACCTTTACCCACTCTGCTCACATCACTACTGTTCTCCCTACCCTCTTCATTCTGCAGATCTGCAAAAAACAAACAAACTCAGAAATGTTTTGTTCTATTAGGGACATTTATCCATAGTTACATTTTTTGCTTCCAGAAAAAATGAAAGTGGGTTGATAATAATAAAGTCAGGGAAGCAACTGATCTCCCAATATTTTTGTTTTAATTTCTGTGATTTGTTATGCAGGGAGCCTTTTAAAATATAACTCTGAGATTATCTCATCAAAGGCCCTGACAATCAATACATTGTTATAAGATTAACAGTGGGTATAATAAGCCACTGAAAATTAGATGTTTTTGAATTGCTGGCCTTATCAGGAGCTGTTTAAGGCAAGACTGTGTGGTGAGGGATTTTGGAGTGTTTGTCCAGTGTCTGTTTCAGGGTTTTTACTTCCTGTCAAAGATAAAGTCGTTCGTCAGGGGTGGGAAAAATTAAGTCTGAATGAGGCACTTGGAGGCCAAAAACAACAAGGAGAATTTTGTATCAAAAGTTGGAGAGGATGGCTATCTAATAATACCTGTTAGGAAACAGTTCAGCTGGCCATTTACACACTGTTCTGTTTCATTTTACGATGCCATTGCTGGGTGTGGCAGTAGAAAGTTGTTGTTCAAAGGATATGGCTCATCTGATTGAAGCTAGAGATTTATTTTAAATAAAGCATGAGCTCTTTGGGAGGGGGGTTCTCCCAGGCCTGAATTTCTGGGAACTGTAAAAGGGGAAGAAAAAAAGAAGAAACTCCTTTCCGATCCTGCCTGTTCTATTGGAACTGAAGATTCCACTTCACCCATAGATACCCAACCAGTTTACAGCAGGTCCCTCAACCAGTTAATCCAAAAAGGCAGTGTTGTGTGGTAGACAGAGCTCCATACTTGGAACTGGGAAACCTGGGTTCAAAATTCCTATTCAGCCACGATTCTCACTCTCAAAGGATTGTTTAAAGGGGGGGGGGGAGCAAATAATCTCTTTGAACTCCAGGGAGGAAAAACAGGATACGAATGCAAAAATATATAATAATGACTTGCTGTGAGGATGTGAGTTCTCTTCAGGTAAACAAGATGGAATGAGTCTTATTTGGAAACCCCAATGCAAATGGCTAAAGGAAAGGACTCCCCAGTGGGAAGTTGGTGGCCATCTTGAAACTGAGGCTTATGCCAAGACAGGTCATGCCTTGAAGATTCATAGGCCCTGTCTGTTATTTCCATGAAAAATACATACAGTAGTAGGTGTTAAGGTTGAACTGTGGACTGTATATCGAAAAGGGCCTATGGTACCAACCACCCATCCATGCCAGTGCCCACAAAGGGGCCATTTGTGTTTATGTGTACTTAAGGGATCTGTCTACCAAAATGTTCTGTGTCGTTTTTGCTGGATGAGGCAAGCTACCCTTCAGTTGTAAAAGCAGCTTGCCTCATCACCTGAAAGATCTACAGAACTATGCAAAAAGGAGGAGAAGCACCTTCTGTTGTACATAGGGCTCCCCTACAATCACATATATTGCTCCTTGGGAGCACAGCCCATATCAGTTACTGATATCACTTCTGCCACCTTCTTTCCGTGAGAGCCAGTGTGGTGTAGTGGTTAAGCGCAGTGGACTCGTAATGTGGAGAACTGGGTTCACGTCTCCACTCCTGCACATGCAGCTGCTGGGTGACCTTGGGCCAGTCACACATCTTTGAAGTCTTTCAACCTCACTCACCTCACAGAGTGTTTGTTGTGGGGGACGAAGGGAAAGGAGAATGTTAGCCACTTTGAGACTCCTTAGGGTAGTGATAAAGCGGGATATCAAATCCAAACTCTTCTTCTTTTAAAATGGTCTCTGCAGGTTGTTAAACTGAAAGGACAGGTGCTCTCTGTGATGTATCGCTTTCGTACCAAGAACCGGGAATGGATGCTAATCCGGACCAGCAGCTTCACATTTCAGAACCCTTATTCGGACGAGATTGAGTACATCATCTGCACCAACACTAACGTAAAGTACGTGTTTCACCCTTAAATTTATGGTTTTCCCTATCTCCTTCCCTTCTCCGAAACACTTTTATGCCCTGCTCCTTGTGGTTTTCTAAAGATAAAAGTTACTCTGTCTGCACTAGGCCTTGCTTAAAGCCATTCCATGTATTATGACAGAGAAAACCCAAGCTTCTCACTGAATGCACTTAAGAACATAGGGAGCTCCCTCATATCAAGTCAGACCGCTGGTCCAACTAGCTTAGTATAGTCTGAACTGACAGGCAGTGGTCCTCTAGGGTTGCAGATGATGACCTCTTTAGGTCCTACCTGGAGATACTGAGGATTTATCATGAGTCTTCTTACCCTCAGTGGAGATGCTCTACCACTAAGCAATGTCTCTCCCTTGACAGCTCAGCTAATCCAGTTTAACTGATATGTTGTACTTGTATGATACATGTGTTTCCATTCATGCTTACATTTTAATACGTACGCTCAGGCGGGGCTGGGATGTTACACATGCACCCAGAAAAAACGCAATGTGTGAAATGATCCTCCTTTTCCTGGGTGTCAGAGTTCAGCAGGGCCAGAGGCAAGCCGTATGGTCCAAACGAGCATCATTGGTGCTGATCCCTGCTGAGAGGTTGGTTTGTTTAATGATACACTGGGAAGGAAGATTGCTTTGCACAATCAAATGGCCACCTGCTATGGATGCTTTAACTGATATTCCTGCATTGCAGGGGGTTGGACTAGATGACCCTTAGGGTCCCTTCCAACTCTACAAGTCTATGAAATCCCATGTATTCTTATGGAGCTCCAGCAGCCATTTCTCAAGCTTCCTGGTCTGCAACTTGAAAAAGGGGCCTCCGGTGCCTTAAAAAGTCTTAGCAGATTTGTGGCATAAGCTTTCAGTGGACCTTATAGCACAGTTCATCTGATCCTTCAAGTATTGTCCTCTGTTGGTAGAAAAAAACATGAGTACAGGCAGGGAGTGGATGGGATGATGGAAACACCTGCAGGCCAACCTAATATGGAATGAAATCTCCACCTCTTCTTCCCTGCTTCTCATTGCCTCACTCTGAGAAAGAGACTACTGGGTCCTCCTTCAGAGCCAGGCATTATTTTTTATTTTTTATTCTTTATTGAAAAAGAAAAAAGTACAAAATTACAAGTGCACTGAGTAAAATATGACACGAAGAAGAAGAAGCAAGAAATAGTACCCATGTTGAAAAAAAACCAAAAAAGATATTGAGTACATTGCAAAAAAGGGGGGAAATTGTTCCTGTAGTTCACTAGACCTTAACCTAATAGAGCATTTATAAAAATGAATCACAAATATCGTTAAATTTGTCTATAACAAGACTAAGTTTGTAAACAACTTGTTCACGTGTAGCGAGTTTGTACATATCTTCAATCCAAACATTAAAGGGAGCTGCATTTTTATTTTTCCAGTTCATCAATACCAAAAAGGTAATCATACTTTTTACTCTAGTAAGGGCGCAGAGAGTCCATTCACATTTCCCCTTTGTTAGATTCCATGTGTTGGGTATATAATTCAAAAGAACCAGGCATTCTTGGCGAGGTGGTAGTGTGCATGATGGTGGTTTGCCAAAGCAGCTAGGAAGGCTTTTGAAACAGATTATATATATATATATATATATAGAAAGCTTTAAAAAAATAAAATAAGCTTTAAAATACTTGTAGCTGCTGCAGCAACGCAGACATCCTCCTTGCCATCTTGCCCAGAGTGCCTCGCTGTGGAGAAAGGACCACCTTGGCCTTTTCCCAGAGCAAGGTGAGACATGTCTGAGGAAAGAAGATGGAGAAGCCTCGTGCTAGGCCTGAACAACTGCTTTCAGGTTAGATCCACACTGTGCATTTAAGGCATATTTAAAACACATTACTTGCCCCCCCCCCAAGAATCCCGGGAGCTGTAGTTTTCAATGGGTGCTAGGCATTGTAGCTCTGTGAGGGTAAACAATAGTTACCAGGATTCTTCGGGGCAAGTCATGTGTTTCCAATATATACTGTGGATGTGAACTCTTTGTCACCTGAGACCAGACTGAGGATCTCAAGGAGGAAAGTTTTCTCAGTGATATTGCCTTCACTGTGGAACTCTTGTCTGTATGGAAGCCTTCCAAGCTAGTGGTTCTTTTTAAAAGGCTGATGGGGAAATGTTTCTGTTTTGCTTTGGAGGTGGGTGGCTAAACTTGTGGTGTCACTGTTTTTTTTTTTTCCAGTCCTCCAAAATCTCTGTGCTGGTTCCCCCCCAGATTTTTTTAATGCCTGCTGCTTTTTTATTGTGTGTTGTTTCCCCCCCCCCTTCTCCTTTAATGCGGTTTTAAACATTATGTTGTTTTGATTGGTAAGTCATATTGAGGGGCCTGACTTGGGTCCAAGTGCTGGTTAGGAACTTGACAATAAATCAATGTCTCTTCCACATCAGCGAACTGAAGGAGCAGAAGGGGCCAGCTCTGACAAACAAGTTTCTGTTTCCGCACCGTCCAGAAGGCTTCAAGAATCTGGCCTTTAAATTAGTCGGTGTTGACTGTTCTGCCAGCCTTTCCCTTTCAAGGCTGCATACATAGGCACGGCAGTGCATTCTGAGAGAAATGATGCCGCGGGGGCCTTCCTTGGATCCTGTTATGGCTATCCTCAGTTGGCTTCGCAAAACAAGCCCGACTTGTTGCCCAAATATGGTGGTTGGCTACTACCAAGGTCTCCGGCTAACGCATTGTTATTATTCTTTCCTAGTGAAATGGTAATGTCAAAGAGGATATGGCAGCCCTTTTTCCTTTTTCTTTTTTGGAAAGATGTGCCTGTAGCATTATAAATATTAGAAGGAGCTAGGATTTTCCACATGTTGATAATTCTGGCAGATTGTTCCTCTTTTGAGAGCTCTGTCCATGAACTTGGAAAGCCTGCTTCGGTTGGCATTTGCTCGCATCTCTGTCAAAATGAGCCAAGCGGTTTTCTGACAGTGATGGATGATTCAGGGCCTTGGACTGCAATTGGTGGAGTTATTCTTATCCTAAGGTTGGCGGGTGGTCATTGGTTGAATTGCTGTGACCTAACAGATGCTGCATTGGGACGCGGGTGGCGCTGTGGGTTAAACCACAGAGCCTAGGACTTGCCGATCAGAAGGTCAGTGGTTCGAATCCCCACGACAGGGTGAGCTCCTGTTGCTTGGTCCCAGCTCCTGCCCACCTAGCAGTTCGAAAGCACGTCAAAGTGCAAGTAGATAAATAGGTACTGCTCCGGCGGGAAGGTAAACGGCATTTCCGTGCGGTGCTCTGGTTCGCCAGAAGCGGCTTAGTCATGCTGGCCACGTGACCCAGAAGCTGTACGCCAGCTCCCTCGGCCAATAAAGCGAGATGAGTGCCGCAACCCCAGAGTCGGTCACGACTGGACCTAGTGGTCAGGGGTCCCTTTACCTTTACCTTTAACAGATGCTGCAGCTGCCGAGTCCCCAGCGCTCTGGTAGTAGCCCTTATAAAATTATGCTGCATCTGGAGTATAGTGGGAAATTAGCGTAGTGGCTTCCTAGTGCCAGTTGGGAGAGAAAGCCCTAAACGGCCTTTGTCCAGTATACCTGAAGGAGTGTCTCCACCCCCATCGTTCAGCCCGGACACTGAGGTCCAGCACTGAGGGCCTTCTGGCAGTTCCCTCACTGTAAGAAGTGAAGTTACAGGGAACCAGGCAGAGGGCCTTTTCAGTAGTGGCGCCCATCCTATGGAATGCCCTCCCATTAGATGTCAAGGAAATAAACAACTATCTTACTTTTAAAAGCCATCTGAAGGCAGCCCTGTATAGGGAAGTTTTTAATGTTTAATGCTGTGTTGTGTTTTTAACATTTGGTTGGGAGCCGCCCAGAGTGGCTGGGGAAGCCCAGCCAGATGGGCGGGGTATAAATAATAAATATAATTAATTTTAGAAATGCCCCTGCTAGGTAAACCCAGGACCACTTCAAACCTGGTGTTAGCTCTGGCTCTGCCACTGGGCCTAGCTAAATACTAGCCAGAATTTCAACATTTCTCAGAAGCTATGTGATGCCACCTTAAGTGCAGTTATTTTAGTTCGATAAACAGCATTTCTAGGAACTGTTTACATATGAAGTGCAATTACCCATTTTACTCCCTTAGAATGATATTTGTTATTAAAAGAGGCAGATAAATAAAAATGTGCTTCAATAATAAATGTAGGTAGTGAATGCTATTTTCTGATACGAACACTCAAAATGGAAAACAAAAGAAAGAATGAGTGAACGGTAACATTTTCTTAGCAAATATCAATAGGCTGGGATTTGCTTTTAATAGAGGCAGATAGATATAAATGTACTTCAATAATAAATCTTTTTAGTGAGTGCTGTTTTCTGTTAAGAACACTCAGACCCAAAAAATAAAAGAAGGAAATACTGAATGATTTTTTTAAAAAAAAACCTAACCAAAAATCAAGAGACAATCTGTATAGAAACCAGGGTGAAAAAGCTATCCATAACCATCAGATAAAAAAGTAAAGCAAATGCATAGATTTATTTTTACTTTTTTTACAGAGAGCTGTAGAGGGAGCTGAAGATTGCATTAGTTGGTTGTGTTTATTTGATACTGCCTTCCGGCTGGAAGCCATCAGCTTTCCAGATCTGGTTTCCGAGTGGAAAGACAACTAAACATTAGGTTCAAATGTTCACTTATTTCCCTGCAAAAGAAAATAATAATAATAAAGATTATTTTGGGCACAACCATCCAAAATGAACTTCCTGGAGAAGCGAAGAGTTTAATGTTTAGCCCTTTGTGCTTTGTTTTGCTCCAAAGGAGAGTCCCATGTAAAAAATTTGCCTTCCCACAACATTCCCATCTGTGTTAACTTCCGTTGACTTTCGGCGGAAGAAAACGTACTGGTTCCATCCAAAATATGAGACCTGATGATGTTGAATGGGATTTATGCCCCTTTCCTACGAACACTAAAGTGGAATGAGAGATGTGTCCTCCTAATATGATAAGAACCCATAAGAAGAACTGTGCGGAGTCTATCCAGTTTAGTATCCTTTTTTCCACCATGACTAATCCAGATGCTTCTGGGAAGCCCACAAAATTGATATCCCCTCCACTACTGTGGCTCCTCAGCAGCTTGCGTTTGGTGGCATACTGCATTGATCCTGGTGGTTCAATATAGCCATCATCGCTAATAGCCATTGATAGTCTTATCCTCCATGAAATTGTCAGATCCTTGTTTAAAGGCAAGCCATCTAAATTGGTGGCTGTTGCCACATCTTGTAGTACTAGATTCTTGTAGTACCCTGGATATGATCAGGGCTGGATTTAGGTTTGATGAGGCCCTAAGCTACGTTATATGTCCAGCTGTCCTTTGTCAACAACGAATTGTCGCTGTTTTTTGTGTTGAATATATGCTATATGGTAATCAGTGGCATAGCGTGGGTTGTCAGCACCCGGGGCAAGGCAAGTAATTTGTGCCCCCTAACCCGTGGATTTTAGCACTTGAGTGCGAGTACCCCTCCAGATGTTGCGCCCGGTGCGGCCGGCCCCCCCTGCACCCCCCACGCTATGCCACTGATGGTAATTTAGGGATCTAATAGGTATCTAGAGCCATTTGCCACTGTTGTTGTATGTACGTTTTATTTTATTTGTTTTTTATCTCATATTTTGGAAATGTACATCCATTTTTTTTCTTTAAATTTTTTGGGGGCCCCCAAGAGATATGATGCACCTTTTAGCTTCATTGGCTAAACCAGGGGTTTAGTATTATAAGAGTTGAATATGAAGGGAGCCAATTTCGTAAATTTGCTGTCCTGATAGATAACATGTAAGGTGTTCTGTGAGCAGTACAAATATTATTGAAGATGTCTTTTTTAAAAAAGAGAGAGAGAGCAGTGTATGCCATCATCTTTAGAGTTGATTTTATGAGTGTAGAAATCTATGCAGATCTAATTGATTAAAGAATCAGTTGTTCGATTCAAACTTATGTGATTAATGGACTAAGATTTCTTTAATTGGGTAACAGACCCAAGGCGGACCCATGCCAACTAGAAATATTCATGCGGAGAGAAAAATGTATGGCATATGAACCACCAGCCTTGTTGGTTTCAAATAAACTGACTTTTGGCATTTCCGAAAAAGCACCTGACACTGAACACAGATTATGTCTGCATCCGAGAGATTTATACAGGCATTTTTGACATATTTCTCTTCCTCATTCTGATTCATTTCACCTCCCCTGTATTGAATGTGTCAGTTTCCTTTGATGTAGAGGGCCTTGCTACTGCACATTTTAATTTACTTCCAAAGTTTTCCTAATTGGATTAAGGCTATCACCCGCAGGGTGCCCCCCTCATGCATTCAGATGGCTTTATTTCCTTCAATCTTAGTAGGTTGCAATTGAGAACTTCAAAAAATTCTAAAATTGCCTGCCGGAAAGAAGCAGGAGCTCAGGTTTTCTGCAGCTCCCATCCCAAATGCCCTTTTCTTTAAATTGGAAAATGATTTATTGCTGGAATACCTTACAGGGGAAGAAGGTTACAAACACCTGCATGTCTCTAATTATGGTTCTGCATACACAGACATCTCCTGCTTTGTTCCTTCCTGGTCCCACCAGTCACCCATCTTTCCTCTCCTGTGTTGGGGCAAAATTTAAAACCATGCTTGCTTTATCATTGGGGAAGGTGAACAGGTTGGACCAAGAGGGTATAGGGCAAGGAGGCGCACGTTGGATATTAAGCTGGCGAGTCACAGCCAGCCAGACAATCTTCCTGTCTGTTAAATATAGTCCTGCAGCAACAGTTTCTCTTTCCTGCTTCCAGGCAACTTCAGCAACAACAAGCAGAGCTTGAGGTGCACCAGAGAGATGGACTATCATCATATGACTTATCTCAGGTGAGACATACCTGGCGAGGTGGACTCCCTGTTTGTTTGTTTGTTTGTTTGTTTGTTTGTGTATAAAAATAGGCAGGAATTGGAAAACTAAGCAACACCACAAGCACATACTGGCCTGTTCTACCCATTTTGTTGTTTAGTCGTTTAGTCGTGTCCAACTCTTCGTGGCTCTATGGACCAGAGCACGCCAGGCACTCCTGTCTTCCACGGCCTCCCGCAGTTTGGTCAAACTCATGCTGGTAGCTTCGAGAACACTGTCCAACCATCTCGTCCTCTGTCGTCCCCTTCTCCTTGTGCCCTCCATCTTTCCCAACATCAGGGTCTTTTCCAGGGAGTCTTCTCTTCTCAGGAGGTGGCCAAAGTATTGGAGCCTCTGCTTCACGATCTGTCCTTCCAGTGAGCACTCAGGACTGATTTCCTTAAGAATGGAGAGGTTTGATCTTCTTGCAGTCCATGGGACTCTCAAGAGTCTCCTCCAGCACCATAATTCAAAAGCATCAATTCTTCGGTGATCAGCTTTCTTTATGGTCCAGCTCTCACTTCCATACAAACCATGTGGGGTCTACCCATAATACTAAGCTAACAGTTCAATGGGAACAAGCAAGTATGTTGTTGCACAGGGAGAAAATCACAGTCATGAGAGCTAAACCATGATTTATCTAACCATTACAGGTGAACGCAGGCTTTTGGTTTGTCTCACTCCAAACAAACCATGAGCTGTAACCAAGGTTTGTTCTTGGCTCTACCACTCATGGTTTGTTTGGGAGAAACAAATCATTTACCCCAAGTTCTGATGCAGCACTAAGCCAAAACATGGCTTAGTTTGCAGTCACATGGCAGCAGTATCAACCACAGATTTCTCCCTGTCCACCGGAATACTTGCTGCTACACGATAAGCCGTTGTTTGGGAATGAATGCCTGACACAGAGGACCCCTGGTTCATGTCCTGAAGAGCATTCAAATGGGCCTGAGTTGCTCTGTGGCAGTACAGAAAATCGTAAGACAATTGAATCTTGAAGCTTACTGCTGTTGGAAAAGGTGGAAGCTTAGCCATAAAGGGGTGTGTGACTTCCTTCTCTCTGCCTGTTGCAAATAGGTACCCGTTCCAAGTATACAGTCTAACGTTCATGAGAGTGGGAAGCCAGTGGAGAAGCCTGATGCCATCTTCTCCCAAGAGAGGGATCCAAGGTTTGCCGAGATGTTCGCTGGCATAACTACTAGTAAGTAAACTCTGCTCTTAAGATTGTTATTGGTATCGCTGCTATTTGTGATCCTCTATTCTGACAAAATACTTGTATCTTCAATAGATACAGAACCAAACATTCCCTTCCAATGTGCATACCTTGGTGGGAGGGGGGGCGCTAGTAAAAATATAAAGGTAAAGGAGCCCTGGACAGTCCAGTCAAAGGTGACTATGGGGTTGCGGCACTCATCTCGCGTTCAGGCCAAAGGAATCGGCGTTTGTCCACAGACAGCTTTCCGGGTCATGTGGCCAGCAGGACTAAACGGCTTCTGGTGCACCGGAACACCTTGATGGAAGCCAGAGCGCACGGAAACGCCATTTACCTTCCCGCCACAGTGGTACCTATTTATCTACTTGCACTAGTGTGCCTTTGAACAGCTAGGTTGGCAGGAGCTGAGACAGAGCGACAGCAGCTCACCCCATCACGGGGATTTGAACCACTTACCTTCCGATAAACAAGCCCAAGAGGCTCAGTGGTTTAGACCACAGCACCACCCGCGTTCCTATAGTGGCTAGTAGCTGAGGATGGCTAGCAGGCCCCAAGCAATTAGGTTTCCTTATAGGAAGGGGAGAATCTGAGTCTGATGGCACCATGATCAAGTAGCACAGCTCTTCAGGGCCTCAGATGTTCTCTCCAAGCCCTACCTAGGGATTAAACCAGGGACCTTTTGCATACAAGGCAGATTCTCTGCAACTGAGCCACAGGCTCCTGCCTAGGCAATAACAAAGGATTGTATCCAACAATGTTCTGCTGACAGTAATGGATTTAATGGACCTATGTTAGCCATATCCATTAATTTCAATGGGTCTGCTCTGAGTAAAACACTGTTAGGTGCAGTCCGTCAATCATTTTAACCAAGTTCTTACAACCACATTCTGTGCTGCTTTCAGCAAAAGTCACTCAGTAAGTAACTCTGGTCTCGTAGATAAGTTTTACAATGCAGCAGATTAATAAAGAAAGTTAAGTTTAGTAAAAGGGAAAACCAAGGGGCTTGCTTCTCAAACGGTGCCTGTCAGCCTGGTGAAGAACAGTACAGCAAGTAGCTATTCCATCCATAAACAAGCCTAGTCTCTTCCTGGGTGGGAGGAGTGCTGTGTTTTTTCAGTAACAGTTTAAAGAAGTGATGTTTTCCCCTTTTTATTGTTCCTAACCTTCCCTGCTGAGGATGAAGTTTTTACATTTGTTTTGAATTAATCATCGTGCAAGTAGCTCTCAGCTAAGTCCGAAACATCCCACTGTTTGCAACTAAAGAGAAATGAGGAGATAGCCACCAGGGGGTCCTTTCTAGGTACACAATGACCTTTTGCCAACAAGGAAAAACATTAGGTCTCCCTGAACTTCTTGTTCTGCTTACCTCACCCGGCCTTGACTTTTCAAAGTCGATCTGGGTCACCGTAGGAACGGTCCATTAGCAACCAACAAGATTCCAACCTACAGCATCAACCTGTGTCATCCCAAGCAATAATTGTCCCGTGCTGCGTGGAGGCTCCCAAATATTGGAAGAATCGTGGGAGTGGTAGCAGTGGGCCAGGACAGCTATAGCCAGTCATTATAGACAAGTTGTGAGCTAGATGGACCAATGGTCTGACCCAGGCTTCCTCAACCTCAGCCCTCCAGATGATTTTGGCCTACGTGATTTCTGTTCTCATCCTGAAGCAAAGTTCTTAACCCGAGGTACTATTTCTGGAGCGTATGTACATACCTGAAGCGTATGTAACCTGAAGCGTATGTAACCTGAAGCGTATGTAACCCGAGGTACCACTGTAGTCAGTGCTGGGCTAGATTGAATGGAGGAAAACAACAATACAGTTGAACCTCAGAAGTCGTACGGAATCCGTTCCGGAAGTCCATTCGACTTCCAAAAAGTTTGGAAACCAAAGCTCCTGCAGCCAATCGGAAGCCCCGTCGGATGTTTGGCTTCCAAAATTAGTTCACATACTGGAACACTCACTTCTGGGTTTGCGGCATTCGGGAGCCAAAACGTTCGAGAACTAAGCTGTTCGAAAACCAGTGTATGATTGTATAAGGCAGCTTCCTGTTTTTAGAGAAAGTGCACAGCTCACTGGCCTAGTGCATGCTTTGTATACAAAAGGTTCCGTCTCTGGTATCTTGAGCTGGGCAGAAAAAGATTCCTCTCTGAAACCCTGAAGAGCCACTGAGATAGATGGAGCAATGGTCTGGCTCAGTGGAAACCAACTTCCTGTGTTCTTATTATTTACATTTTCCCGCAAACAGGATTGCAAAACTGGGATTTGATCCTACTTTACAGGGCAAGTGCAAACTATAGTTTGCTGTTTGTATGAGTTTTGCATACCAGGAAGGAACTAAAGCAAATATGCAAGGGGTGGAGGTTGACTACAAGACTTAGATGAACGGCACGAGAGATATTTTCATTTGTGTGTGTGTGCGTTTAATAAGTTCCACCTATGGCTTTCTCTAGATTAGGCACCATTTATAATTCCGTGTCCTTTTTTCCTTAAATGATAAAAAGTCGCATTTTTCACTTAGGTGTGATCAAAAATATACAGTCAAACCTGCACGTTACTTCTAGGATTTAGCATTGTGTTGATTTTGGACTGGTTTTGTGCAAATAGTCCAAGCTCATGCAGAGGGGCCAATCTTGGTGGGGACGTTTGCTCTGCAGCCGTCAAGCACGTATCTTAGCAGGAAGAAAGAGCCATATGTTTATAAGCAGCATGTCTTACGAGACAGATTATATATATAAAACTGTCGAGGACATGGGCTGAGGTCAGAAGTTCTGCACTTGCTGAGAGTCCAAATTCGAAAATAAGGAACTCTCCTTCTACCCCCTGCCTCTGTGGAAACACACAGCCAAATACCAGAAATCAGATTTTCTGGGGAAGCCTCACTAGATGGCTTTCCTTAGGCACACAGCTTGGCCTAGCAAGTGGGACCTACAAGCAGATGTTGCAGTGCAGAGTGTTTCTGTTCTGGATTCCAGCCACTCCATTCCCCCCCCCAAAAAAACCCTGTTTCTGCCTCCCCATGCCCAGTCAACCTTCCGTTGCCACTAGAAGGTGCTTTCTAACAAATCAGGCCATTGGCCCATCCAGCCCAATATTGTCTGCTCTGACCTGCGGTGGCTCTCCAGGGTTTCAGGCAAAGCCCTACCTGGAGCTTAAACATACAGAGCAGATGCTGTACCACTGAGCTGTTACTGCCTTTCCATATGACGAACAATTGGATGGCCATAGAACATGTTACATTGAGTCAGATCACTGACCTAGCTTACTTCCTACTGGGATGTCTGAGTTTTTCCCATTAAGGTTCCCCCCCCCTAATTTTTGTTGTTCTTCTTCTGCAAACTACTTGGGGTTTCCCTGAACCTGCTGGTGCCTCCCTCTTGGGTGTAAAGGTAAAGGGACCCCTGACCATTAGGTCCAGTTGTGACCGACTCTGGGGTTGCAGCACTCATCTCGCTTTATTGGCCGAGGGAGCCGGCGTACAGCTTCCGGGTCATGTGGCCAGCATGACTAAGCCGCTTCTGGCGAACCAGAGCAGTGCACGGAAATGCGGTTTACCTTCCTGCCGGAGCAGTACCTATTTATCTACTTGTACTTCTATGTGCTTTTGAACTGCTAGGTTGGCAGGAGCAGGGACCGAGCAACGGGAGCTCACCTTGTCGCGGGGATTCAAACCGCCGACCTTCTGATTGGCAAGCCCTAGGCTCTATGGTTTAACCCACAGCGCCGCCCGTGTCCCTCCCTCTTAGGTGTAGGTAGTGTCATTTTGAGACCCTAAGTGGCAGCTCTCACAACCACTGAACATCAGCTCAAGAGAGAGAGAATGATGCTGCTTCAAAAAGAGAATGTAAAATTGAGGGTCCGCAGTGTGTCCATTCCATCCACTTTTGTCCCCTAAAGTCATTTCGGCGAACCTGCTATCATCATCTGAAGCCCTTCTCTGTGTGCCCCTTCCAAAGGATGGCGGCAACAGGAGAGCAGGCCTTTTCGGTGGTGACCCCCACCTGCTTGTGGAATGTTTTCCCTAGGAAGGCACACCTGGCAATATCTTTATTTTTACGGGCCTGGCAAAGGCTTTACTCTTTACCCAGGCTTTTAACCCTTAGTTTAAGGGGTGGCATTGTGGCTTTTTTTTTTGTTTGGGGTGGAATCTGTAAGCCCTGAGGAGTTTTATCTGTCTAGCTGTGTTTTTAGATTTTTATTGGATGTTCTGAACTGGTTTTTATGTAAGTTGTGTTGGGTCACGCTGTGAGAAAAACAACCAACAAATATTATTCTTATTATGTGAACTTGAGAACCTTATATGCTGCAGTTGTCAAAATTTTCATTAAGAAGAGATTTTACCCAACTTAAATTTCATTTCATGCACCTCGGAGTAGTTTCTGGATCAAACATCCCTTTGTTTTTCATACAATCGTTTGCGGGGGATTTCCTTTCTGTAGTAATGATGATATATATCATGTTCATGTGTTCATGTCCAGTTTTAGGGAATCTAAAACAGAAGTTGTTTGTTTTTATACAATCATTTGCGGGGGATTTCCTTTCTGCAGTAATGACGACAAATGTTACTACATGTCCATGTCCAATTTTAGGGAATCTAAAACAGAAGTTGTTTAGCAGTTTGTGGAGCTTTGGCATGTATGTGAGTCCAATGGACAAAAGTTGACATTGGGAAACAAAGAGGTCATGTTAAAAAATCATTGTATGTAGTTATTAAGCTTTTCCCCTTATCTTTCCTCCAAGAAGTTCAAGGTGATACAATGAATTCTCTCTTCCCATTTTATCTACACAACAACCCTGTGAGGTAGCTTAGCCTGAGAGAGAATGACTGACCCACACACCTGCATGCTGTGTGGGGATTTGGGACTGGTTCTCCCTAGTCTCTAACCTACTGCTCTTCAACCTTGGCTCCCTAGATGTTGTTGGGCCACAACTTCCATCATTCCTACCATTAACTAAACTGGCTGGGGATGATGGGAGTTGCAGTCCAACAACATCTGGGGACCCAGAGGTGAAGAACGGCAGCCCTGACACCTTGACCTCCACACGGTGCTCTAGTGTCACCAGTTTTGCTTTGACAGCTGCTAAATCCTACCAGCTGCCCACCGACTCGTCTCCAAATATCTGAGATCAAGCTCTGAGGAAATGCTTTTTAATTGTTGTGCAATGTCTTCAGGTCAATTTGCTGCTCTATGTAACATTGCAGTTGTTGTTTGCAGTGCGTTTTAGATTCCCGAGATTTGTTAATGGCCGGAGGCCAGGAAGACAAATAAGCTTGAACTGAACTGAACTAGATCCATCCCTGGTCAGCAACTAAGTCTTTAACTGCCTCTGACTCACTTCCAGGAGCCAGGCAAATGGCTGTTTTAGCATACACATTCTGGCGGTGAGGCCAGCCCTCACCTCACATGCTTCAGCTGCTGGCTCTGCAGTGCCCGTGCCACAACTCCTGCACAGAAACTCACATTTTGAACCTTGTGGGCGTGGAGAATAGCTTGCGGCTTGTGAACAAAGCAACACAGGCTTATATCAGGTCCGATTATTTAAGAACAGCGGGAGCTGTCTTGTACCAAGTCAGACCATTGATCCATCTATCTCAGTATTACTTACACTGACTGACAGCAGCTTTTAGACAGGGTTCTCTCCCAGCCCTGCCTGGAGATGCCAGGGATTTAACCTGCTGGCAAAACACAAGTTCTACCATTCTGCTACGGCCCTTCAAGCCTTTTCTGTCTAGTCCAACCCTCTCTTTTCTGACTGACAGCAACTTGCCAGAATCTCCTCCAGCAGAGAGCTGTCTTTCCCATCACTTCCTATGTGCCTCATCCTTCTAAACTGGCGGTGTCAGGGATAATAATAATAATAATATATTTTTTTATACCCCGCCCTCCCCAGCCAAGGCCAGGCTCAGGGCGGCTAACAAGCAATAATAAAAACAAGTTGAATGAATACAACTTAAAAACAAGATTAAAATAAAACATTAAAACATTAACATGCAGCCTCATCACAGGAGGAGAAAGGGAAAAGAAAGAGGGGGAGGGAATCAAATTGACTCCAAGCCAAAGGCCAGGCGGAACAGCTCTGTCTTACAGGCCCTGCGGAAAGAAATCAGATCCTGCAGGGCCCTGGTCTCATGAGACAGAGCGTTCCACCAAGCCCTGGCTCTGGTTGAGGCTAATCTAACTTCCTTAGTGCCCGGGACCTCTAGGGTGTTGCAATTTATGGATAGAATCCAGAACCCTATGCATATAAGGAACGTGCTCACTCACGGTGCCACAAAGCAGCTGCTGTAGATGTTAGATTTTGAGCACTGTTAAAGGTGCCAAATTGTACGTACTGTATGTTTTGTATTGTGATGATGCACCTGGAGAGGGCACTGTTTCTACTTCCCCATTCAAGGTCCAAAATGAACAGAGGAAGCTTTTTCCAGGTCAGACATAGGGGTACATCTGTCTACACTAGGATTATCGATTCCGACTGGCAGTGACACCCCAGGGTCTTAGCCAGAGAGAGGTATTCTCCATCACTGGCTACCTGATCCAGGTTTAATGCTAAGAATTAAACCTGGAGCCTTTTGCATGAGAAGCATGTGATCTACTACCAAACTATAGCATCTCCCCAGAGCAGAGAAGCAGCAGACAAGGATAGTGCTACGTGGATAATTGAGTGTGTGCTGCTACACTCCAAATCCCCATCTCTTGCAGCGGTACTCCCACCTCCTGCCCCCACCGCACCTTTTTTTTAGGATGATACAACTGTCTTACTGTCAGACTATTGCCTCGCAACACAAGGCCAATAGTCTTTATGCAGGCTAATAGCAGTTCAGGCTCAGTAGAAAGCACAAGGTCCAGGAGCCAAGAGTTCAGGATCTGTGAGGAAGGGAAGAGATATGACAAAGGCAAGACCCAAACAGGAGCTACAGAGATGTCCCAACAACTGCCATGCACCTCCCGCCAAGCTTTAAAAGATAAGACAGGGTGTGCTCACGCATGAGACTCTCACCCTATGAGCCTGCTGAGTGTGCAGCTGCCTGCTCCTTCAGGATAGGTGCAGCTGCTGCCACCTGCAAAGGCAGCCCTGGACTCACAGTGACAAGACCTTCCCTTCTACCTCCAGTGTCTCTTCTTCAGCTTCTCCGTTGGCTGGTCACAGTCCCTCCCTACACACACACAAAGTTTTGATGGGATGTGCAGAGCTTCCTGGTGGGTTATTCTTAAAGGAATGTGGTTAAAAATTGACCTGACTGTATCAGCCTTGCACATAAGGCCACAAACATTACTAGCCTGAAAAAGTGTGCATTGGCATAACTGTGACCTTGGGAGCAGCCCCACTAGTATAACTGGAGTGCAAGATTGTCTCATCAGTCCTGAAGCAAGTTGTTAATTTCCACATTGTTTGTACAGTGGTACTTTGGGTTATATACGCTTCAGGTTACAGACTCCGCTAACCCAGAAATAGTACCTCGGGTTAAGAACTTTGCTTCAGGATGAGAATCGTGCTCTGGTGGCGCGGCGGCAACAGGAGGCCCCATTAGCTAAAGTGGTTCTTCAGGTTAAGAACAGTTTCAGGTTAAGAACGGACCTCCAGAACGAATTAAGTTCTTAACCCGAGGTACCACTGTAATGGTATTTTTGAAAGGGAGCCCTACCAACTTTTGGTTTTGGTTGTGTGCGTTTTGTAGTTGTTGTTGTTTTCCTACAAGAGACCATTTTCCCATTGCCGCGCAATGTGCATTTCCTGTGCATTCCCATCCCGTTATCCTGAAATGGCTTTTTCTGTGCTTGTTCTTGCAGCAGATAAAAAGATGATGCCTTCAGCATCCACAGCCGGTAACCAGCAGATCTACTCTCAAGGGAGCCCCTTCCAGCCGGGACATTCTGGAAAATCGTTCAGGTATTGTACATGGCAGCAGAATGAATCACAAGAAAGGAAACGCAATTGTGTAAGAGTCATAGATGGAGACGGCCCTTGATTCTTAACAGCATCATGGCTTAATTCTCCATATAGGAAAGAATCCCTGTGGCCACATTCCAGAAATCACTTTGCCCTGGAATCATCCACTAATAGGATTTTTCAGGATCTGAAATTTTGTATATGGGCCGCATCATGGTGTTTTTGCAAATGTAGTTGACTTGTGCTCACCTTCTGGGAATGTTGATACAATACAGTTAGTCGCAGTCTAGGTCTCTTGCCCTGATGTATATAGCTGACAATCATTTTTTGCCATTTCTTGAGGGTCTTTGCTGAAATAACTGAGTTTGTAATAAAAATAAAAAAATAAAAATTTGGTAAATGCCTTTTTAGAGAGCGACTAATAAACCTGGCTCAGGGCGCAAAAGTATAAATCTCACCTGGATACAGTAAAGAAAAGACAGCTAGTAGAATGCAGGAGGGGGGGAATTAAGACAAAATGCAAAGAAGCGAAAAGGGGACTGCAAAGGAGGAGGAGGAGCAAGATGGGAAAGGAAGCAAACCCAAAGAGGGGCATTATAATAGTAACAACAGCTGGGGGGGCGGGGTTGAAATACAAGGTAAAGTCTGATGCAGCTTAATAGATTTATTAGTTAGATTAATTGATTTATTTAAAACTTTTTGCCTGATTAAAAAAGTGCCCTTTTTTATTTAGAAAAATATTCATATATTGCATCATTCAGCAATATAAAAACATTAAAAAGAACACAGAATAATAATCAAAATGATTATATTTCTTTCGTGTGTGTGTGATATAATTTTTATACAACTAGTTTTAAAACAGTGGTTCCCAACCTTTTTTTGGCCATGCCCCACCTAAGCATCTCTAAAATCCTGATTGCCGCCCCCCCCATGACATATAATTCTTATTATTCTAAAAGTGAACTCCTATTCACATGGAGGAAGCCTAAAAGGCCATTAACTTGGTCTAACTCATTCTGGAATTGCCCCTCTTAAAAATCAAATTGCCCCCCTGCGGGGCGTGTGTCCCATGTTGGGAACCGCGGTTTTGAAAACTGCAGAAGGCAGACACCATCTTAGAAGAGGCAACCCCCTTCTCTCTCTCATTCAATTAAAATGCCTCTTCCAAAAAAGGGATGCCTGTTCTTATACACAGATGTGCATCGTCTAAATGCACATTAAACAGCTGTAACTCATGCAGCTATTCAAGTAGGATTTCATTGAATTGTGTAGTGACCCTAAATTTCAGAGCCGCTGAACAACGAACAAGAAAGGAGAGAGGGTGAGAGAGCACACCATTCACCAGTTAGGTGCCCAGGAGAGGGAATTAGAAATCAAATGCCAGCTATGTTTTTGTAGAAACGAGTGTGGTGTGGTTTATTTTGAGCATATAATTGATAGTGTTGTTCTTGGGAAGGAAACGCTTTTCTTGGAAAGAAAAAACCTTCCTTGATGTTTATTGCCTGAATGAAAAAGCAATCAGTAAGTAGCCCTAGAGGATATTGCCAATATTAAAATATGCTTTAATTAAATCTGATATGTGAAGCTAGGACTACATTACTTTTTTTTTTTTTTTTACTAATCTTTTTATTGATATTTTGGAAACGACATCAAACAATACAAAAAAGAAAAAAGACTGAAAAGAAAAAAAAGCAAACAAACAAACAAACAACAACAACAAATAACGCCTATAAACATAAAACAGACAAACCAACATAACATCACTCAATTGACTTCCTTCCATCTCAGTTTAGGCAAAATAAACTCATCGCTTATCTGCAGATTGTATTATATCAGCTCTTTACATCGCAGGTTTTAGATTCCGCCCACTGTGATTTTGGTAATACCTAGATTGATTTCAATGTAACTTAGAAATTTATTCCAGTCGTTCGTAAACTTAACGATTTTTTGATGCCTAATTTTTTGTGACATTCTAGCTAATTCTATATACTCATATAATTTCATTTGCCATTCTCTAATGGTGGGGATATTGGAAGTTTTCCAGTTTTGCGCTAACAAAATCCTGGCGGCCACCATTGCATATTGAAAGAATGTTTGGTCTTCATTTTTGATCTCCTCTCCGATCATACCTAAAAGGAACGCTTCAGGTTTTTTGGGGAAGGTGTATTTCAGTATTCTTTTTAATTCATCGTAAATTTGTCCCCAAAATCTTTTCACTTCGTCACAGGTCCACCACATGTGAAAGAAATTACCCTCTTTAATTTTACATTTCCAGCATGTGCTGTCTCCGGTCTTATACATCTTCCCCAGTTTTGCCGGGGTGATGTACCAACGATACATCATTTTCTCCATGTTTTCTCGGAGAGCAGCACATGCTGTGAACTTCATACCTTTCTTCCAAAGTTTTACCCATCTGTCAAACTCCAGATTATATCCAAGGTCTCTGGCCCATTTGACCAGGACTCCTTTCACCTCTTCATCTTTAGTATCCCAGTCTAACAGTTGGTTATACATTTTGGATAAAAGTTTAGTATTACTTTCTAAGATTTCCACCTGGTACCTGGACTTTTTTTCACTCATTCCTATTTTTTTATGATCGTACCATAACGCATTAATTTGGTGAAATTGTATCCATCCAGTTAATTTATCCTTTAGCTCTTCGTACGGTCTAATTTTCCACCCTCTTTCTGATTTAACTAGGAGATCTTCGTATGTCCATCTTTCACATTCCAGATTTAACTTTTTTATTGTTAAGATATCAATTGGTGAAAGCCACCAAGGGGTGTCTCTTTCAATCAGCTTTTTGTTCCTGTTCCAAACTTCTAATAACGAGCCTCTAATGATATGATTAGAGAAGCCTCTGTGGATCTTTCCTTTATCATGCCACAAATAAGCATGCCAGCCGAATCTAATGTCAAATCCCTCTAGATCCAACAAATCCGTGTTTTTTAAAATGGCCCATTCTTTTATCCAACAAAGACAAGCGGCTTCATAATAAAGTTTTAAGTTCGGAACTGCAAAACCCCCTCTTTCTCTTAGATCCGTGAGGAGTTTGAATTTAATTCTTGCCCTTTTCCCTTGCCATATAAATTTAGCTAAAGTTCTTTGCCAATTCTTAAAACATGCCGTACCTCTAATTACCGGGATATTCTGGAATAAAAACAGTAGTCTCGGAAGAATGCTCATCTTAATCGCGGCCATCCTTCCTGTCCAGGACAATTTTAACCTATTCCAAGTATCTAAGTCTTTCTTAATTTCTCTCCAGACCTTAGTGTAGTTATCCTCCACTAAATTTATATTTTTCGGGGAGATCCATATTCCCAGGTATTTTACCTTTTTCACCACTTTAATACCTGTTTTTAGTTCTAGCTGGTTTTTTACATCTTCGGCCAAATTTTTTGTTAAGATCTTAGTTTTTATTTTATTTAACTTAAACCCAGACAATTTACCGAATTCCTCTAATAACTCCAGGGCATTACTGGCACTTTCTATTGGGTCCTCTAAAGACAATACCAAATCATCGGCGTAAGCCTTTAATTTATATTCTTTTTCTCCAATTCTTATACCTCTTATTTTTGGTGTTTTCCTTATTTTATTTGCGATTATTTCCAAAACCATAATAAATAGAAGGGGAGACAACGGGCACCCCTGTCTCGTGCCCTTTGCAATTGTAAAAGAATTAGTGAGATTATTGTTAATTATCAGTTTGGCCCTTTGGCTTGAGTATATTGCTTTAATACCTTCCAAAAATGGTCCTTCTATTCCTACTGTTTTCATACATTGTATTAAAAACCTCCAAGAAACATTATCGAAAGCTAGGACTACATTACAGTGCAACTAATTTCCCATGGCTGTTCTGAGGTTTGGGATTCCTGAACTGTTTTCTTTGAAGGCTGTGTGTAGATTTCTATGCTATTCTGTTGGGTGTCTCCTGCAACATAAAAGTGAGGCCGGTATAGTTAAGAAGTATTTATTTGCTTTTGAATGTTACATAATCATGAAAACAGACACAGCACAGAAGATCTCTGATCTCCTTTTTGTGTAGTGTTAGTAATCTGTACAGGGCAAATTTATTACAGTACATAATTTATTACATAACATAACTGCATAGCTAGTATATTTTGAACCAGATTCAATTCCCCATTCAGGGAAATTCCAGAAAGGTACATCATGTCATAGAAGTCATAACAAGACAGCGATCGTGCAGTACAAAGTAGTTATGTATTTTATTTTTCCCAGGTTCTTTGATCTTAAAGACTCAAAGTCTGTAATGGTGAGGCTTCCTAAGTTCGCAATCCTACACACATCTACTTGGGAGTGAGCCCCATTGAACTGAGCAGGGCTTACTTCTGAGTTTGCTTGGATATTAATACTCTACAACCCCTCAACTTGGGATAGCTCAGTTGGTACAGCATGAAACTCTTTATCTTAGGGTCGTGTGTTTGAGCCCCACTTTGGGCAAAAGATTCCTGCGTTGCAGGGGGATGGACTAGAGGATCCCCATGGCCCCTTCCAACTCTGTGATTCCACCGTCTTAAGGCTGTATGCTTTTGAATACCGGTTTCTGGAAACCACAGAAGGGGAGAAAGTGCTCTCGTGCTCAGGTCCTGCTTTCCAGCAGACATCTGGTTGGCCACTGTGAGAACTGTGGTCTGGGTCTTCTCACTGTTTTGTTACAGGGATCTGATTTACTTGGCGTGTGGACTTGGTCCAGAGAAACATGCTGGGTGAGTCTTGCCTGCCTCCCATGACCCTTAAAATGTTACACATGGTCCCTGGGGCACATGACTTTGCCGCATCATCTGACTGCCCACCAATGAGGGTCCATAGCTCAGCAACAGACCACATGTTTAGTTTTCAGGCAGGAGTCTTTCCCAGCCCTACCTAGAGGAGCCAGGGATTGGATCCATATGAAGTGTGCTCTCTACCACTGAGCTATGGCCCCTCTAGAAAGGTTTTAAGTACGACTGAGAGAATGCCTGCAAAGCACTCTGAACCCTTGGCCTTTGTTAAACAAATGCTGTGTGTTGCTATTATTGTTTTCTGAGAAGAAAGTGGAAATGGAAAATATATCATGAATTGAGAAGTGGGGAAGGAGATATCCTCTAGGCTGCTGCATAGCACTTTTCTGTTTGTTTGTTTGTTTGTTTGTTTGTTTGTTTGTTTGTTTGTTTGTTTTTTGCAAAGGAAACAAAAGTTTCATATCTCTTTTGTAGGAAAACTATACTTTTGGGGCATTCTACAATTATGAATAGCATCCTTTTTGAAACCAATGCAGGAGGAGGCAATATCACCCATAGCAAATATATTAATTGCATCCATCCTTCAGTTATATCTGGACTGATCCATGTAAAACGAAGGAATGGAGGTTGCAGGCCTCTGCTAAGAAGACTGTTGCCCATTGTGTGTGCTCATGTAGGCTGAGGAGGCTCTCTTGGAGTTTGAAAACACCTGCAAAGGGCTGGGGGGGAGTTGTTTTCATCTTCTCCTTTATGCTGCCAAGATTTGAGTCCCTCGGTTGGCACTTTCTGGCTCTGTTACTGGAGCAATTCCCCAAAATTGCTGCCAGGGTACATTTGTGTGTGCCGTGAGTGCAGTGCTAGCATACCATGAGAAATAAATTAAATTATTAAGAGTGTTTTGCAAGCCCAAAATATGTGCCTGTTGCGTTTTTGTGTGTTTCACTGCTCCTGGCCATGCCTCCCCTTAACCAACCTCTGGGGGGGGAATTCTGCTGCAATTCTTCGTCAAATATGACTAGAATGTTCAGAAACGTTGCTGAATTGGTTCATCCTCAGATGAACTTGCCTGTTGCATCTCTGCATGAGTAATTGTTCCAGGTTTAATACTTCCTTCCGGTAGGCACATCCAGGTTAGTGACTTCTGCAGAAAGAATGAGCAGTGGGCATCTCTGAAGGCAGGTATTCCTTCCTCTTGCACACTCTGAAAGTATCTGTGTGCATATAAGCTACAGTGGTACCTCTACTTGCGTTCACCTCTGGTTACGTATCCTTTGGGATACATACATGGCAAACCCGGAAGTATTTTTCCGGGTTTTGCCATGCACAAAAGCATTAAACCGCACCATGCGCAGAAGCAGCACCTCCAGTTGCGAATTCCTCAGGATGCGACCGGAGCTCCGGAACGGATCCCATTCGCAACCGGAGGTACCACTGTACTTATATTCTTGTTAATTCCTTATCAGGGTCCCTCTTCAGCTTTCTGTATATCTTCATTGTAGGTTGATATAGAATATCAGGCAATAAAAAAAAACCCTGTATACTTTTAAAATATTGCCATGAGTCCTAGGTAAAGGTTTGTTGTTGTTGTTGTTGTTTAGTCGTTTAGTCGTGTCCGACTCTTCGTGACCCCATGGACCAGAGCACGCCATGCACTCCTGTCTTCCACTGCCTCCCGCAGTTTAGTCAAACTCATGCTGGTAGCTTCAAGAACACTATCCAACCATCTCATCCTCTGTCGTCCCCTTCTCCTTGTGCCTTCCATCTTTCCCAACATCAGGGTCTTTTCCAGGGAGTCTTTTCTTCTCATGAGGTGGCCAAAGTATTGGAGCCTCAGCTTCACGATCTGTCCTTCCAGTGAGCACTCAGGGCTGATTTCCTTCAGAATGGAGAGGTTTGATCTTCTTGCAGTCCATGGGACTCTCAAGAGTCTCCTCCAGCACCATAATTCAAAAGCATCAATTCTTCGGCAATCAGCCTTCTTTATGGTCCAGCTTTCACTTCCATACATCACTACTGGGAAAACCATAGCTTTTACTATATGGACCTTTGTTGGCAAGGTGATGTCTCTGCTTTTTAAAATGCTGTCTAGGTTTGTCATTGCTTTTCTCCCAAGAAGCAGGCGTCTTTTAATTTCGTGGCTGCTGTCACCATCTGCAGTGATCATGGAGCCCAAGAAAGTAAAATCTCTCACTGCCTCCATTTCTTCCCCTTCTATTTGCCAGGAGGTGATGGGACCAGTGGCCATGATCTTCGTTTTTTTTATGTTGAGTTTCAGACCATATTTTGCGCTCTCCTCTTTCACCCTCAATAAAAGGTTCTTTAATTCCTCCTCACTTTCTGCCATCAAGGTTGTGTCTGCATATCTGAGGTTGTTGATATTTCTTCCGGTTTACTTCCGGTTTACTTAAGATCAAAGGGTTATTCTGGGATGTTCAATGCAGCAAAAGTAATAGTCTGCATTTTTTGCATTTGAGTTGTAGTCCATGTATCCCAAAACATGATTTGTTTAACTGGTTTACTGGTTGATTGGGAGGTTTGCAACTGTAATTACAGGTGTTCTTGTAAACAGTAGTTTGCATTCAACAACGTTTTCCTCAGAGCCATTAAATTAATGGACCTAAGGTATTTGTTGATTTTGTTAGGTTTATTCCATGAGTAACATTGGATGCAACCCTGTGAGCATCCTTATAACGTCAAACTCATTCCTGTTCTCTCCCTTTGAAGCTCGTCTGTGGTCCACGTGCCCGGCGTCAACGACATCCAGTCGTCATCATCAGCTGGTCAGAACCTGTCCCAGATCTCACGCCAACTAAATCAGAGTCAAGTTGCCTGGACGGGAAGTCGCCCTCCATTTCCAGGACAGGTAGGAGAGTTATTGAAAAAGCTATAGAAAATGTTTCACTTCCTGGGCCCAAAGAGAGAGGGCAGTAGAGACAGGAGTCTTACTCTGAGAGGGGACCTTCCTGAATACATATTGCCTAAAGACTCTCACAAAGCCTTGAGCCAGCACTAGCTAACCTCAAGGTCTCTTGATCTGGTCCTTGAAACAAACCCCAAGCCCATCTCTCACTGGCCCTGTTTGTACACGGAATGCTTTAGCCTGGTTGGATGTGTTAATTACTGATTTATTGTGGATTTGATCAATTGCGGAGTAACCTCACTTGTAGTTACTGCAATTGTTAAAGTATTGTACATGCAGGAATTCGCAAGTGAATAGCTGATGGTTAAGGATAGGTAAGTTTAACGGAATGTGTATTAGAAGCAACTAGGAAAATAAATCAGCAACAAGAGGAAACTTTGGATGCGTCAAGAACGGAGTGTAGGAAACCATTTTTGCACACACACACACACAAACAAAAAAGAGTATTAAATTTATTTTAATTTGTGGCTGATTAGGTAAAATTTAGGGACACGGGTGGTGCTGTGGTCTAAACCACAGAGCCTAGGGCTTGCCGATTGGAAGGTCGGCAGTTCGAATCCCTGCAACGGGGTGAGCTCCCGTTCGGTCCCAGCTCCTGCCCACCTAGCAGTTCAAAAGCACATCAAGTGCAAGTAGATAAATAGGTACCACTCCAGCGGGAAGGTAAACGGCGTTTCCATGTGCTGCTCTGTTTCGCCAGAAGCTGCTTAGTCATGCTGGCCACATGACCCAGAAGCTATCTGCGGAAAAACGCCAGCTCCCTCGGCCTATAGAGCGAGATGAGCGCCGCAACCCCAGAGTCATCCGTGACTGGACCTAACAGTCAGGGGTACCTTTACCTTTTTAGGTAAAATTTGGAAAAGCAATAAAAACAATTTGGCAAACTTTAAAAAAAAGCCTGGCTGAATGTGTCCTTGAATTCTGATAATGCCTCTTCCTTTCCTGGATGGAGGATGGGGTGTGTTTGTGTGTGTGCTGTACAAAGGTAACATTGACATTCATTGCTGCACCCACTTTTGCCTCTGGTCTGGCTGGCCACTGGCATGTGACACCCCCCCCAATTCCCACCCAGGAGGGAAAAGTGGCCCTCAGTCTGAGAGGAGCTCCCCACCATTGGCCTGGGAAGATTTTGTAGCACATAGCTATGCTTTGGGTTTCTTGAACTTCAACAGCCCAGAACCCACGTTGCTGGAGCACAGCAACCCACCTAACTAGCTCTGCAAAGATGCTTGTTTTGCAAATAGATGTGCTGAGATGGAAGTCTGTTACGCCACTTTGTTCTTGGGTCAGATGCCGCAGGAAGGATGATAACGCCTTGATGTTGTTGTCTTTCACTCTCCCATTCAGCAAATTCCTTCGCAGTCTGGCAAGGCTCAGTCTTCTCCCTTTGCAATTGGAACCAGTCACACTTACTCTGCTGACCCAGCGTCGTACAGCCCCCTGTCCAGTCCTGCTACCTCCTCTCCGAGCGGGAATGCCTACTCCAGCCTAGCTAACAGGACAGCAGGATTTGGTAGGTATCGAGCCTGGCTGCCTCGCCTAAAACAAAAGCGCCACGAGGTACAATGAGGCAGTGGCGTAGCGTGGGGGGTGCAGGGGGGGCCGGCCGCACCGGGCGCAACATCTGGGGTTAGGGCAAATGCACAGGTTAGGGGGCGCAAATGCACGGGTTAGGGGGCGCAAATGCACGGGTTAGGGGGCGCAAATTACTTGCCTTGCCCCGGGTGCTGACAACCCACGCTACGCCACTGCAATGAGGTCTCTTCAACTTACTACGAACATATCTCTTGTGGATCAGGCCGTTGTCCATGGCCCACCTAGTCCAGCATCCTGTTCTCACAGTGGCCAACCAGATGTTCCAGTGGGAAGCCCACAAGCAAGATCTGAGTGCAACTATGATGTGCAGCTGTCACAGTTCATGTGATCTGGGGGCCCAGCAAGCAGAATGGCCAGTTAAAGAGGCTAGACAGTATCTGCACTTTCAAAGCACATTTCTACCACTGTAACAGTCGTGATTTCCTTTTCTTCTCCACAAAGGAATCCTGGAAACTGTAGTTTACCCCCTCGCAGAGCTACAATTCCCAGAACTCTTAAAAACCACATTTCCCAGAATTCTTTGGGGGAAGGTCGTGTGCTTTATATGTATGGTGTGGGCATGTAGCTTGCTAGACTAAACTGGTGAGCCAGGGTGCACAACCAGAAAGTAGCATGGTTTATTATTATTATTATTATTATTATTATTATTATTATTATTATTTATTGATACCACACCCATCTGGCTGGGTATCCCCAGCCACTCTAACTGGCTCCCAACAGAATATTAAAAACGCAATAAAACATCAAATATTTAAAATTTCCCTACACGGGACTGCCTTCAGATGTCTTCTAAAAGTAAGATAGTCATGTCTCAGGTTACAGACGCTTCAGCTTGCATTTTTTCGGGTTACGGAAGCGCCAATACCCGGAAGTACCGGAACAGGTTACTTCCGGGATTCGGTGGTCGCGCATGTGCAGAAGCGCTAAATCGCACTATGTGCAGAAGCGCCAAATCGCAAACCCGCGCATGTGCAGATGTGACGCTGAGGGTTGCGAACATGCTTCCCGCACAGATCACGTTCACAACCTGAGCATCCACTGTAGTTGTTTATTTCCTTGACATCTGATGGAAGGGCATTCCATAGGGCGGGCGCCACTACCAAGAAGGCCCTCTGCCTGTTTCCCTGTAACTTCACTTCTCACAGTGAAGGAATATATATTGAAGGAATAATTGCTGAAGGACCAGGGTTCAGATCCAGCACTCAGCCGTGAAGCTCTTACTGGGTGACCTGCAGCCAAGCATTCTCTCCCAGGCTAACCTACCTCCTGGGGTTGTTGTGAGGATAAAATGAGAAGGGGGAGAACCATATATATTGCCTTGAGCTCCTTGGAAGAAAGGTGGGATATAAATGCAGAGAATGTTGAATGGTTTCTTTAAATGTAAAGGTTCATCATTGTTCCACCTGATGTGTATGTCTTTAAGGGGCCAGAGCAAGGGCCAGAGCAAAATAACGAGACCCAGCTTTACAGCTGTGAAACATAGCAGGTGCTGCTGAGTTGTATTGATTAAACTGTGTCAGCAATTGGGTGTAGTATATAAGGAGCAGCACCTAGCTCTCCCATTACCCTGGGGGATGGGTTGGTGGTTGGGTCTGGTTTGTTGTTGGTGTATTTAGTGTATAAGGAGTTTTTGCTTTTGTTATTAAAACCTTGTTTAAGTTATTTTTTGGTCCATTTTTAATGCATGGTCTCCCCAGCAAGCTCTCTGCAGCGCTACTAAACTGCAAATAGCCAACAGAGAAATGAGTAGGAGACACGAATGTACATCTACAAGCCTAAAAGATGATAGTCAAATCCATTCTTCGTGTGTGTGTGTGTGTGTGTGTGTGTGTGTATAGAGGCAGTTGTCTAAAGCAGGGGCAGCAGCCAACATGGTTCCCTCCATATGTTGTTGCACTCCAGCTCCCATCAGTCCCAGCCAGCAGAGCAAAGGGATGATGAGCATTGCGGTGCGACAATATATGCAAGAGAGAGATGCTGACTACCCCAGTCCATAGGAGATATATGGCGCTCATTGGTCATCACAGAGTCCATCCACCTTGAGCCCTGAAACCTGGCCGTCTTTTTTTGTTGAGTTTGTTTGCACTTGGAGAAAATGCTGTTGTGCTGAGTGGGGAGAGCTTGAATTTATATTTTCTCGCGTCAGCAAACTGAAGAGCATATCTCAAGCCCGGAGTTTGTAGCAGATAATTCAGGACAGGCTATGAATCAATTTCTGCGGTTTGAAGGCGAGTGCCAGGAACAAAAGGTGAAGAGAGATCACTTAGATACCAAAGCCTCCCGTAAGCATGGGGGTTATTATTACTGATGTTTTTTTAAGTCACACTCAGAGAAGCTCAAAACTCGACCAAAATATTCCCATTGAGGAAGGGTCTTTTGCTTTGACCTTACCAGACTTCGTTCAAGTTTCCTAATTCAGTTACAGTGGTACCTCTGGGTACTTACTTAATTCGTTCCAGAGGTCTGTTCTTAACCTGAAACTGTTCTTAACCTGAGGTACCACTTTAGCTAATGGGGCCTGCCGCTGCCGCCACACGATTTCTGTTCTCATCCGAAGCAAAGTTCTTAACCCAAGGTACTATTTCTGGGTTAGCGGAGTCTGTAACCTGAAGCGTCTGTAACCCGAGGTACCACTGTATTATGAATTGGGTCCTTTTACATAATAGATGGCCATAATACTCTCTTTAACTTACCATCCATGAGCTCAAGGGACACAGGGAGACTTTCTCATTGGGTGCCTCTCAGCTTTGAAATTCTCTCCCCTTTTACAGGAGATTCACCAGAGTCTCTGCACCTTCCAGAATCTGTGGAGGATGTTCTCCTTCAAAGTGGCTGTTCTGTCCAGGGATGGGGTCAGGTTGGGCCAGATGAGATTGATTTAACCAATGCAATTGGTAGGGGTGGGTTATGCAAGGTTTTGAGATTAGGCAGGCAAATTGCATTCCCCATGGGATTCCACAGCACTCTAAGCTAGGTCATTTTAGACTGTACCTAATGGTCTTGGGGGGGGTGCTCTTCAGAAGATAATGCACAGGATTACTTCACATTTTAAAATGTGTCAAGTCAGCCCACCTGCATTGTGGGGAGGGGCTTCCTGCTCATGCCATTAAGTGAGGCCCTTGACTTCTGCCCTAAAGTCCTGCCCTCCCCACGCACGACTGCTGGGATTCCAGATGCAGCTGTTCTGCATGTGCTCTGTTTATTCAGGGTATTACTATTATGATTAAGAAAAAGGAGTAATTTTAACTCTTGCACAAAAGTGCAGATATGGAACCAGTTTTCAGCTATGGCATTTGGCTTTTAAAAAAAATAATTAGATAAAGTTACGCATTTGACCCATTCCTTGATTTCAGACTAGTGGGATTAGGTGATGAATATTATTTACATGTTTATGTAATTGTTGTAACTTTTTACAGTGGTACCTCGGGTTACAGACGCTTCAGGTTACAGACTCCTCTAACCCAGAAATAGTGCTTCAGGTTAAGAACTTTGCTTCAGGATGAGAACAGAAATCGCGTGGCAGCAGCAGGAGGCCCCATTAGCTGCTAAGTGGTGCTTCAGGTTAAGAACAGTTTCAGGTTAAGAACGGACCTCCAGAACAAATTAAGTTCTTAACCTGAGGTACCACTGTATATACATAGCATATCCTTCCTACTTTATCAAGATGCTTAAGGCAGCTTTCAAATTTAACCAGCAGAAACCAGTGAAATACAGTCTTTAAGCATACTTTAGAACCCATCTGATTAGTTGATACAGTAATACAGAGCAAAGCTCCTAACAATCTGTAATGCCTGCATAACTTACTTTTTAAAAATCTGGTTTCACATCCCTGCTTAAATGATTGCAGTGTGGGGCTTTGGTACACCTCTTTTGGAAGGGGGTTCTAGGGCTGGGGAGCCACCACAGGAAAGGCCCTGTCTTTTTCAGTTTCCCTCTGGACAGATGCCACATCCGCACTATACATTTAAAGCAGTATCATACCAATTTAAACAGTCAGGGCAAATCCTAGGAAGTGTAGTTTGTAAAGGCTGCTGAAAGATGTCTGGAGACACCTATACTCTTCTCACAGAGCTACAATTCCTAGAGTGGTTTTAACAGTCAGTTCCTCGTCCCAGTGAACTCTGGGAATTGTAGCTCTGTGAGGGGAATAGAGATCTAACAACTCTCAGCACCCTTTACAAGCTACAGTTCCCAGGATTCTTTGGATGAAGCCGTGGCTGTTTAACGCAGTATCATAGTGCTTTAAATGCAAAGTGCAGATGGGGGCAGAACGAGAACAGAGCCTCTCCTTTAGCCCTTGACAGGCAATGCATGTGAGTGTGCGTGTAACTTTATAAAGGAGAAGTTAATCCTAAATGCATGAAGGAACACTGTTCAAAACTCAGGCACAGAGGACTAGACCTAAGGTAGGCAGGAATGAATATAACACCCGTCCTGAAAGACCTACACTGGCTCCCAGTACATTTCTGAGCGCAATTCAAAGCACTGACCTTTAAAACCCTAAACAGCCTCGGCCCAGTATACCTGAAGGAGCGTCTCCACTCCCATCGTTCTGCTCAGACACTGAGATCCAGCTCAGAGGGCCTTCTGGCGGTTCCCTCTCTGCGAGAAGTGTGAGGTTATAGGGAACCAGGCAGAGGGCCCTCTCAGTGGTGGCGCCCGCCCTGTGGAACGCCCTCCCATCAGATGTCAAGGAAATAAACAACTATCTGACATTTAGAAGACATCTGAAGGCAGCCCTGTTTAGGGAAGTTTTTAATGCTTGGTGTTTTATTGTGTTTTTAATATTCTGTTGTGAGCTGCCCAGAGAGGCTGGGGAAACCCGGCCAGATGGGCAGCGTTTCTACATTACTACTACTACTACTACTACTACTACTACTACTGTTATTACTATTACCATTATTATTATTTGTTTAGTCAAAAAAGAAAAGAAAAGCAGAAGTACATTTTAAAAAACCCACTCTTGTAACTTTATTTTATTTTCCAGCTGAAAGCAGCCAAAGCAGCGGACAGTTCCAAGGGAGGCCTTCGGAGGTGTGGTCCCAGTGGCAAAGCCAACATCACAACCAGCAAAACAGTGAGCAGCATCCTCACCAGCAAACCAGCCAGACAGAAGTGTTCCAGGTGAGTCCCTGGACCCGTGATTCAGCATGGCAAGGTGATCCGTCTCTTGCAGGTGACCTTTTGGGTCCTGGTAAAAGGCAGCAAACTGTCAACAAATATCATTTTAACCAGGGGTCAGCAACCTTTTTCAGCCATGGGCCTGTCCACCGTCCCTCAGACCATGTGGTGGGCCAGACTATATATTTTTTTGGGGGGGGGGAATGAACGAATTCCTATCCCCCACAAATAACCCAGAGATGCATTTTAAATAAAAGGACACATTCTACACATGTAAAAACACGCTCATTCCTGGACCGTCGGTGGGCTGGATTTAGAAGCGATTGGGCCGCATCCGGACCCCGGGCCTTAGGTTGCCTACCCCTGGTTTATTCCTTATGGAAAGAACTGGTCGGTCATCTTGTTACATCCAAGCTAGATGGTGGCAGGATGCTGTATGTGGAGCTACAGAAACTGAAGTTTGGTGCCAGCTCCAGGTTTAAGTGGCCCTACGCAGGTGTGGGCCCTGGTGGGCTTACCTGGCTGGGCTGGCAATGCGCTACACCAGTCCTGAGATTTTGCACAGAGCACTTCTTTCCTTAAATTGCCAGCTGACTGTTCCTTGCTGCTTTTGCCGTTAGTTGCTGTACAGCAGGCTTCCTCAACCTCGGCCCTCCTGATGTTTTGAGACTACAATTCCCATCATCCCAGACCACTGGTCCTGCGAGCTAGGGATCATGGGAGTTGTAGGCCAAAAACATCTGGAGGGTCGAGGTTGAGGAAGCCTGCGGTACAGTTAAGGGACAAAGGGGGGAGATGCTAAAGGGGCTTTGCCCTAGATAAGGATGCAGTGGTATCTCAGGTTAAGAACTTAATTTGTTCTGGAGGTCCGTTCTTAACCTGAATCTGTTCTTAACCTGAGGTACCACTTTAGCTAATGGGGCCTCCTGCTGCCGCCATGCAATTTCTGTTCTCATCCTTAAGCAAGGTTCTTAACCCGAGGTACTATTTCTGCGTTAGTGGAGTCTGTAACCTGAAGCGTCTGTAACCCAGGGTACCACTGTACAAGAAAAATCACGTTTCCCTTTCATTTTCTTTTATCATCCAGGATATGCTGCCTATTCCAGGAGATCCAACCCAGGGGACCGGCAATTACAACATTGAAGATTTTGCTGATTTGGGAATGTTTCCTCCATTTTCTGAGTAAATTTTACCTAGCCAGATAACCTCTGCAAAGGACATTCTGGGAAAGGAAATCAGCATACCAGGGTAGTATGAGATCCGCTTTCCCTGTGTTAACATTATCATAGAAGCTATAAAACAAGAAACGCCCCCTTCTCGTACTTCAGATAATCACTTGCGCTCCTTCCAAGTGTTGACCATGCAAGTTCTAATGAAATAACCTAACGCCACCTGGTTGGCATTCGCCGCGAGGATTCATTTTGTATTTCATTCCCATTTGTGGTAGGGTTTTGAGCTTGGGTGGGGTGGGTGGTGGGGACGAGCAGGGGGGTGCTTTGATTTTTAACTTTCTCTCGGCTCTTAATATTTGAATGTGAACCATTTCTAACTTCCCTCCTTAGAGAAAGCTGCTTGTGTGAACAGATAATGAAATACGCACTCCAGTCCTCTGCTGGCTACTTGAAGATAAGACTTCTAGTTGTGTGACTCCCTAGCTGTGACTCATAGACCACAGGGGGGTCAGAGAGCTCCATTCTGGTGGTTCTTGGAAAGGTAGCAGAACAGCTGAGAGTGTCTGTACATGGTTGTGCAAATGGTCCCCTCACCCCATGACAACAGAGATTGAAGCCATTTTGATCCTTTTTATGGTCATTTTAGGCCAATTTGAATGTAAGGTTGTGTAACTATAACCTAGTCCTTTCTGGCAGGAGGTTCCAGCGCCTTTCCTATCTCATTTTAACACAGCTAGGCTTGAATGTATGTACATTTTAGTACTATCTGTATATCTGGTGTTGTACAAACTGGATCTTGAGTTTTGGATTTGTTATTTTACCATATACAAGGGAAGTCTGTGCCTGAAGAGGGTAGCAATATATTTGGAGGGCTTACAGTCCAAGCTTAAGGGGACTGGTTGCACATGTATTTCATTTTGAAATCCCTATATGCCCTTTGGGGCTCTGCACACCATTCAGTCGGCTATATAAATTAATGTGGCTTTGGCAATCTACGGTTTCATCTGCTTGTTAACACTCAGCCAAACCATTATGACAACATTTCTGTGCAGTGCGCCTTTGCACCCTACAGCTGGATTGTGACCATAATACTGCTTGAAAGTGGTTTAGAAAACAAACAAAACATGTGGGTTGTTGTTGCTTTTTAAGCTCAGCAAGAAATTGGCAAGCAACCTTGCAGCAATAGCTGTAGTCAGCAGCTGTGTGGGCCATTGGTTTCTGGAAAGGGGCAGGTTCTAATGTGGAGCCTAACTTGCTTCCTAGCCATCTTTAGCTAACAAAATGATGGTGGTGGTGGTGCTTCTGTTGAAAAGGCTAGTTCAAAATGTTTTATCAAATGGAAGGTGGAAAGACATGTTAACTCTGTACTTGGAGCTGCTGTCAAATCTCCTACTTGCAACTGTTAGAATCAGATTTCACCCCCAGCCCTGCTCAGCTGTGATGTGTAGGATCTATGGCCATGAGGCCATGTTATGGAATGCTTTCCTGCCCATCATTGGCCGCTGCTGGCTGGCGCAGAGAAAGGCAGCAACATTCCAATAAGGGGATTAGCCATTTTGTTCAAATTTTAATGAGAGACCTCCTAGTTCATGCTTTCTGTACCATTAAGCCTGCCAAAACACAACTATCCTTTGGAATTCACACTTCTCTGAATTTTGCAATGGAGTTTCTCCAGACAGAAAATGTGTAAATTGGTGGAAAGTGTGCATAAAAATGCATGCATTAGTGAAAATGTCACATAAGCATGCAGTTTTTTTAAAGGAAAATTGCAATAATTTGTATATTGGCCAAAAATGCACATAGAAATGTGTATATTAGGAAAAATTAGCACTAAAATGCTGACAAATTTTAATGAGGATTCCCTCCCCCCCGCCCATTGCAAATTGCTGGAGAAATGAACTTAAGAGTGGGGGGGGGGGAGAAACTTGGAGAACCAAAAATTGACAAATTCATCCAACTCTACAAAATGGGCCTGATATGCCTGGTGCAGCAGTGCCATTTTCAACAGAAGTCTCACCTTGAGTGTAACATGTAGTTCCACCTATAATTTAAATCATCCGTTTCCATATTTTCCTTTCTTTGCATTAAAGCACAGTATGTAATTATAGGTACCTCTTAATAAGTCTACTGTTACTTAAGCTTCTAGTTCATTTCTGGCGCAGTGTTAACCACCATGTTTGATTTCTCCTATTACCTCAATGTGCATTTTTACACACTGGACAGCATTCAACTAAATAGTTGCACTAGCTCAAGGATGAACACTAGTGCAGTGGGATTTTTTTCTCCTCTCATCCCCCCATGCCATCCCCAAATCTGCTCTGAAGGGTTGGAGAAAACCCCAGAACAGATTTAGGGAGCCCAGCAGGAGGAGAGAACATTCCATTGTGCAAGAAGAAATCCTTCTGCTAGTGGAACATTTTGCATAGCGCTACATAGAATACAACTCTGTATCCTTGTTTTTCCTCTCCCTTCCAAAAGTTACTCAGCCATGCAGCCATCAATGCCTTATCAATGTCATACTGTCTGATTTGTAGCCTCGCAAGATGGGCAAGATGGACAGATGTGTTTGAGAGTTGGTGAGTTTGTTTTTGTGGCTGTGTTCAACTTAGAAATCAAGAAGCAAGGCTGGCCCTTAGCTCTGTAGGCTGGGGAGGGGGCAGAAGGTGTTGCTAAACATGGGTAGGCAAAGGGTAGAATGGTAATGTTTTGCTATAAATATGGGAGCAAAAGATGAGCTAAATTGTCAAACCTGTTTTTCTGGATTAACAACTGCATGGACACAGGCCATTCTGCTTATAGTAACTCCTGGCATGATCCAGCCAAAGTTAAGCACTTTTCATACTACAGTGGTACCTCTGGTTACGTACTTAATTCGTTCTGGAGGTCCGTTCTTAACCTGAAACTGTTCTTAACCTGAAGCACCACTTTAGCTAATGGGGCCTCCCGCTGCCACTGCACCGCTGGAGCACGATTTCTGTTCTCATCCTGAAGCAAAGCTCTTAACCCGAGGTACTATTTCTGGGTTAGCGGAGTCTGTAACCTGAAGCGTATGTAACCCGAGGTACCACTGTAGTGAACCCAATCCAGCACTAAAGCCCCACTGATTTAATGGGAAAGAGTGGCAAGCAAATACTTAGTTAGAGCATCCCATTAGGGCTATCTAAGTATATCCAACCCATGTATCAGTTGCGGTCAGCTGATCATGCCCCGCTTGAGTTGTCTACATGACAAGCAGTTAAAACTGCAACAGTGAAAAGGAGGCATTTTGCTAAAGTGGCCTCAAGGCTTGCAGACAGCATGCTTTTAAATATGATGTGCTGTTTTTGGGCAGGGATTTGGTTGGTTGAGGACTACATCTATAATTATTTGCTGCTGTTGCATTAAATTGTTGTTGTTATTATCATCATACACTCCTGTGAACATTGGGAAAGTGCCCTCTAAGTATATTGACTAAATGTATTTGCTGGTCTGATCACATCCTGTCATGTGACCAGCGCAGAGATCTGACAAGCCAGCAAACCCAAGATTCTGGCAGGCTCTGACTTCCATGACTTGCCTCATCCTTCTCTTGACTCCAACCCTTGGTCTGCCCATTCATCCCGAGACATTGGTTTCTACCATGGCTCAGCCCTTGATCCTTCATTTCTGCCTGTGGGGCAGGCAGAATTCAACACAGTTCACATTTAAAGGTGGACATAGCTAATTCACACTTTCTGAAAATACGCAAAACAAAACACAGCCATCCTTTGAAATTCACGTCTCCAAATTTTGTGGTGCAGTTCCCCAAACAAATAGTGCATACAGAAATGCATATACCAGGGTAAAGTAGGCATAGAATAGTTTTACTTCAAAATTCCTTATATTAGAGAAAATTGCTTTGCAAAAATAAAAGTGTGTACATTGTATAGAAACGTGTATGTTATGAAATTTCATCACAATTTCAGTGCAAGTTTCTCCTAAGGACTTTTTAAAACAAAGAATTTTCAAACTGAAACTCAATCTGCGCTGATTTTGAGATAGGAAAAATGAGAACCTGAGTGAAACCAAAATGGACAGATTCATCCAACTGTAGCTCAGGCCCTTTTGTAGGTGGGAGCAAGGAGGAAACGTTTTTCGAACACCAAGCATTATTTTCCCACTGAAAACAATGTTCTTAACTATGGCAAGATCATCCTCATTGACCTCAGCAGGGAAGAGGTAAGCAGGCGTTTGGAACTCTCTTTCATTTAAAACTGAAAGTGCTCAGTTCAGAGCTTCAGATTATGTGCCATACCTTTGCCCCTTAAAAAATATATGCCAATGGTGTGTGTGTGTGTGTGCGTGTTTTAATTGACTTTTTCTACCATTTGCATCCGTATCTGTTAGAGCCATTTGGTGTCAATGTGGAACTGTGTTGTGGATAAAACTGTATTTTGTACTTCTAAGTGTTCTGTATAGCAAAACCAGTTTTGTGTGTCTGTATAATTAATAACCTGCCTTTTAAATTTTCATTAAAATAATAAAGCATCACGAGCTGTTGTTAATTGCTGCTGTCGTGTAACGCAGGGGTGGAGCACCTCCGTCCTGAGAGCCAAACACAACCATCAAGCCAGCCCACAGTTCTCTTCCCCAGGGCCGCATTCCTTGACAGTCTTGCTTCCTACACTCCTTGAGTGCTTTTGTGGGGCTGGACAGTGCCCTTGAAATGTGACGATTCCCCTTTGCTTGCCTGGACGGAGTGTGGAGAGAGGTGGGTGTGGTGTAGGAATTTCCGACTTTCACATGGCTGGAATGTAGCCAACTGTACAAAGGTAAGACTCGCATCTTTTGATCCACCCATTTTTGCCCACCTACACTGTCATGTGATTCCCAGAAGGCTCCCTGTGAAGTCCCTCAGACTGTATGTTCTCCTACACCTGAGAACATCATAAGAGCCTGCCGTATCAGGCCAAAGTCTCATCTAGTCCAATATTCTTCTTCATTAGTTTCTCTAATCTTTGAAAACTATCTATGTGGCCATCACTGCCTCCTCAGGAGTGAGTTCCATAGTTTAACTTTGTGCTGCATGAATAAGTACCGTATTTTCCGTTCCATAAGACACACTTTCTTCCTCCTAAAAAGTAAGGGGAAATGTCTTTGCGTCTTACAGAGCAAATGTGTGGTCGATCGCTGGCTCCCTTTCCGGGCCCACCCCCTTGCCCAGGCCTCCATTTGTTTCCCCAGCAACATGTGACTGGCTGATTAGATTATATTTCTGGAAACTATAGAAACGGCTCCCTTTCCTTTCCTAAAGAAGCTGCAGAACTGTGAGTTGAACCCCAAAAAAACAAGGCTTTCCCCCTTTGCAAAAGAAGCTGCACAACTGTGAGCTGATCCCCCCAAAAAAGGGGCTTTCCCCCTTTCCTCCTCTGAAAACTAGGTGCATTTTATGGTCAGGTGCGTCTTATGGAGCGAAAAATACTGCACTTTTTATCTATCCTGAATCTTCCAGCATTCAGCTTCATTGCATGTCCACAAGTTCAAGGGTTACGGAGGGAAACCTCTGTCCACTTTCTTCTCGCCCCTGCACAATTTTACAAGCTATCATGTCACCTCTACATAAAGTTATGGACACCACCTCTACACGATGTAGTGAATGTTCTTGATTCTAATGCAAAGAAATGGATCTTTGGGTTGTATCCATCTACATTGTACTCAGAGTAGACCCATTAAACTCCACTGGCCCAAGTTCCATCATTTTAGTTAATTTTAATGGGTGTACTCTGAACAGGGCTAGCAACCCTTTAATTTTATTGACTGAGCAACCTAGATTGCAATCTCAAATGTGCTTACTAACATGGCCCACTGATCTTAGTAAAAAATGCTTCGGATTCTACTATTCCGTAATTTGCTTGTGATTTTTTTATTATTCTGCATTTCACAATTTTTTGAGCAACTGCCTCAGAGGCTGGATGGCATGGGTAAGTTTATGTGTGTTTCCCAAAGGCAGGCAGTGATGCCTCCCACATGGGGTCACCACCGAGAAGGCTGTGCTAATAAACGGCAAAAGCAGCATTAAAAGATGGAAATCGGAGCAGGAACTCGCTCACTAATCTCAAAATACAGCACTGGGGAGGGCGGTGTCCCACTGAAGGAATATATATAATGAAGGAGAGGGCAAGGTGTAATGTATATGAGTAGGGAAGAAATTAAAACACACAAATGTTGTTAAAAGTAGCATCAGATTTTGCAGCGACAGCTAATCCAAAATGATCTTTGTGGTGGAAGTAGAATTGCCTCTTAATGGCCTCTCATGACCACCCTATGATTTTTAAGGGAGGCAATAAAACACGGTCACATCACATCCCTTTAGCCTTAGAAGACCTTCAACTTATCTTGCTTTGACCTAAATGCTGTGCATCCATTGCACTGAGTGCTGCAGCGTTTGCCAAATACACCGTGGACATCTCTTCCAATTAATGAAATATAGCTGTCCTACATTCATCTGCCCTGACCAGAACATGCCACCCGTGTCATTTCATGCCAGCTGTGTTTCCCTGGAAGATGTGCTTGGTTTGTCTTTCCATAGCTGGAACCAGGGCTCATTCAATACAATTTGCTGGCCAAAGAACAAGATGGCATTCGCTCCCCAAATTCCACATACGGAAGCCATCCAGACTGACAATTGAATCTTGCTTTAACACTGGTGGCAGGTAAGTATCTTCCAGGTGCTGGTGGTTATAAATGCTGCCCAGCGATAAACTATTCTTACACATCACCCCAATATCCACATCAGTGTGACATTCCAGGAGTTCCAGACATTTACCTGGGGTTCATGTTTGCTCTTGGAAATGAGGCACAGTGGAGATTGTGATGTCTTTATGATATATGGTTTATTTACACATATATACAGCCTGAGTCTACAATAGAGAGGTTCCTAGCATTGCACTCCAAAAGCGTCTCTGGATTCTCCCATAGGTGCTGCTGCCTTGGATCAAAAACAGAAATCAGCCATGCTCTCTGTCTCTTTTTTTACAGCCTGCTACAGTTTTTGCCAGTACATCACTGCCAACTGTTATCCCAAAAACTCTGGCCTTTTGTCCCCTTCTGACTACCTATCTGGGACGCGGGTGGTGCTGTGGTCTAAACCACAGAGCCTAGGACTTGCTGATCAGAAGGTCGGTGGTTCGAATCCCCGCGACGGGGTGAGCTCCCGTTGCTCCGTTCCAGCTCCTGCCCACCTAGCAGTTCAAAAGCACGTCAAGTGCAAGTAGATAAAATAGGTACCGCTTCGGCGGGAAGATAAACGGCGTTTCTGTGCGCTGCTCTGGTTTGCCAGAAGCGGCTTAGTCATACTGGCCACATGACCCGGAAGCTGTTTGCGGATAAATGCCAGCTCTCTCGGCCTATAGAGCGAGATGAGCGCACAACCCCAGAGTCATCCACGACTGGACCTAACGGTCAGGGGTACCTTTACCTTTAACTAACTACCTATCTAGAGAAAGACAGGACTCACACCTCTCTGCTATCTGGCACAGAGGAATTGCTTTGTTAATTTCACAGGTAAAAGGTAAAGACCCCTGGATGGTTAAGTCCAGTCAAAGGTGACGATGGGGTTGCGGTGCTCATCTCGCTTTCAGACCGAAGGAGCCAGCGTTTGTCTGCAGACAGCTTTCCCGGTCACACGGCCAGCATGACTAATAGAAAAACTTCATTGTCACTGTACCACTTGTTTAAAGTGAGATTAAATGAGCCCCCCCCCCCAATCTTTCAGTCCTTGTTACACTCTGTGTGCTGTTGTACAACCACCAACACCGAACGTCAGCTGCAATGTTGCTGTCTTCCATTCAGCAGCCTTATGGCCCACAGGTAGAAACTGTTCTTTAACCTGTTGGTGCGGCTTATCATGCTTCTGTATCTCCTGCCTGAGGGCAGGAGATTAAAAAGGTGCTGGCCAGGGTGTGAGTAATCCCTGAGAATGTTCTTCGCTCTTCTGAGGCAACGGTCTCCTACGATAACATCTAGTGGACTCAGGGGACAGCCCATGATATCATGTGCTGTCTTCACCACCCTCTGTAGGGACTTTCTGTCCATGGCTGTCAAACCAGCGTACCACACCACAATACAGTATGAGTGAAAACGTTCTATTGTGGACCGATAGAAGGAAATCATCAGTTGCTGTCTAGCATTGTTCTTTCGCAAGACCCTAAGGAAATGAAGTCTCTGTTGGGCCTTCCTAACCACCTGGGCTGCACTGACCTTCCAAGTAAGGTCTTCACTAAGATGGACTCCCAGGAATTTAAAGGAAGAGACTCTCTCCACACAGCCCCCCCCCCCCGATATACAACGGGGCTAGCTCCCCTCTTCCTCTGAAAGTCCAACACCATCTCCTTTGTCTTGCCAATGTTTAGGTGCGGATTGTTCTCTGAGCACCATGTGGATACCTTTTGACTCTCCCCCCTGTACGCAGATTCATCTCCGCCTGTAATTAAACCCATTATGGTGGTGTCATCAGCAAACTTAATAATTGCAGTAGATGGGTCAGATGAAATGCAATCATATGTATACAACGAATACAGGTATGGACTTAGCATGCATTCCTGTGGCGTGCCAGTGCTGAGCTTCAGGGAGGTAGATGTAACAGGCCCAGTCCTCACTATTTGTGTCCGATCTCTCAGCACGTCTTTAATACAATCACAGATGTTAGAGGAAAGGTCCAGGTCCCTTAACTTTCTGATGAGAATGTCCGGAAGGATGGTATTGAAAGCTGAGCTATAATCAATAAACAGCATTCTGACGTAGTTCCCTGGTCTCTCTAGATGACTCACTGCAAGGTGAAAAGCTGTAGCAATGGCATCATCTGTTGACCTGTTTCTCCTATAGATGAACTGGTGTTTATCAAAGTCCGGTGAAAAACATGTTCTGAGGTGTTGAAGGATCAATCTATGGAAGCATTTCATCACTACAGATGTTAATGCAATGGGTCTATAGTCATTTAGGCAGTTAATTGCTGTTTTATTTGGGACTGGGATAATGGTGGCTGCTTTCAAACATGATAGAACACAAGTGGTTTGCAGAGAGATGTTTAAAATCCTCATCAAGACCCCTGCTAATTGATCGGCACAAAATTTTACCACTATTCACAGCACCCCATCTGGACCAGTAGCTCTGCTGGGATTCACCGCCCGCAATGCAGCTTTCACTTGATGGTCATATAAAACAAGTGGCTGTGAGTTTGTAGGCTGGCAGACAGGAGCCGAGATATCTGCTCTTTTTGCCTCTTAGCTGGAGAAATAGATGTTCAGCACTTCTGGCGCAACAGAACACCGTGACAGAAACCAGAGCGCACGGAAACGCCGTTTACCTTCCTGCCGCAGCGATACCTATTTATCTACTTGCTCTAGTGTGCTTTCGAACTGCTAGATTGGCAGGAGCTGGGACAGAGCAATGGGAGCTCACCCTGTTACGGGGATTCGAACTGCCGACCTTCTGATCCGCAAACCCAAGAGGCTCAGTGGTTTAGACCACAGCGCCACCCGCCTCCTGTTAACGACTGCCATTCTCAGGCTTTGTTCCCCTACTGATCCACACTCAGCAATGGATCACCAGGTTGGTCTGGCTTGTATTTTTAACATAAGCAGTTTGGCTCAGTTTAACTCCACAAACTTTGATTAATTCTAACTTTTATTGGACCCAGGAATTTAGGGTGTCTGGCACCCCACAAACTCATAATGTTTTATTGTGACATCCAAACGCAGCTACTTTGTTCCTGGAGATGGCTAAGGCAGTGATCCTTGCCCCCAGAGCAGGGTATTACAAGTGAATCAGCCTGTTCCCATGCTCATCTTGGATGGTGACCAAGATGCTTTCTCTTATGTGAGATCAGACTGCACAAGGGGCGAGACTGGGGGGGGGGGCCTCGATCAATGGTGCAAGAGTGTGAACAACCCTTGACTCATTAAGAAAACAACGCAGAAGAGAAGGAAGATGCTCTGAGCTGGCAGGTGTGTAAATACAAGGAGACAGGAGATGTTGAGACGGAGCCAAATTGCATCAAATTGCCAAATCAGTCTAGACCCAAGTGTATTGGACTGAAACAAGTGCAGCTGACGCTGGCAAAAGTCTCCTAAGCAGGAGAGCTCCGGGGTCACTAAAGAGCAGTTCAACAAAGCCAGGCTACCCATGGAGCAACTTGAGTGGTAAGACATTTCTGGAGTATAGAACCATTTCTGGCAGCAGGATGTTGAGAGGGCAGGAGGCTGCATATCTGAATGATTCCCCCACGAAAAGAAAAAACTAGACATGTGAAAACTTTCCTTGGGAAGCTTCTATATCTTATACATGACATGACATTTTTCTGAGTGTAGGGAATATATGCAGTGGTACCTCGGGTTACAGACACTCCAGGTTACAGACTCCGCTAACCCAGAAATAGTACCTCAGGTTAAAAACTTTGCTTCAGGACGAAAACAGAAATCGCATGGTGGCAGCGCAGCAGCAGCGGGAGGCTCCATTAGTTAAGTGGTACCTCAGGTTAAGAACAGTTTCAGGTTAAGAACGGACCTCCAGATCAGATTATGTTCTTAACCCGAGGTACCACTGTATAGGGAAAGCACCAGGACAAAACTAAACAAAATCCTGCTCTGACAGGGAGCTTTAAAGTGTGGGCCTATGCCTGGAAAACACAGCACAAAAGGAAGTACAATTGTACCTCGGGTTACATACCCTTCAGGTTACATACGCTTCAGGTTACAGACTCTGTTAACCCAGAAATAGTGCTTCAGGTTAAGAACTTTGCTTCAGGATGAGAACAGAAATCGTGCTCTGGCGGCGCAGCAGCAGCAGGAGGCCCCATTAGCTAAAGTGGTGCTTCAGGTTAAGACCAGTTTCAGGTTAAGAACGGACCTCCGGAACGAATTAAGTACTGAACCCGAGGTACCACTGTATAGATAGTCTTAAAGCAAAATAAATCCATCACTAATGCACTATTCTTGCATCAATAACATGTTGCAGAATAAGGCCGCAATAAAACATGGTTCTGGAGGGACCCCAATATTCAGTTTAGTCCCTTATGAGCCGGTCCAGTTTTTCCAAGCTGCAGGAGAGGAAGGTTATAGGAACACAATTATTATTTCACAGCGGGCAAAATCATTGTTCATGCAAATTTGTCTTAAACTCAGTTTCTTTTAGGTTGTAGGCGCTTCCCAGCCTTGCAAAGGATGTTTACTAGTGCTTCTGCATTAAATGACGTAAGCAAACAAGTGTGGCGATCGGTGGGAAAGGGTAAGGCAGAGTGTATGATTCAGACTGAACAAGAAAACAAAAGTAGAAAACCTGGAGCCTGAGAAGGTTCCTCAGCCAAGAGCTGCTGTAAATTGGAACGTCTCTTCACTTGGCTCCTGGCGCCTGACCACCATCATCTTTCTTTAATTATTGTGTTAGTGTGTCTTTTTATTTAGGGCAGAAACCGTTTTCCAGAAATTCCCTCCCAGGTTCATTTTGCTTTTTCAAATGAAGCAATTGTGTTTTTTAATTGTTAAAAAGCACACAACCCTGAAAACCTCACATTGTCTCCACTTTGTACTTTCCCAAACTTGGGTGGCCTATAGAAGTTTGCTTTCTTTCATTTTTTTTTTTAAGAGAGGCCAGTTTCTAAAGTGTTAGCAGTAATGATTCCATCCTAACCACGTCTTCCAGGGAGAACTGATCTACTTTTCATTGTGCTGTTTGTTCAACCTTGACTACTGCATATCCCTCAAGCGTCCTGATTTGAGCGGGACATCCCAGAATTACAGAACCCATCCCAGTTTCTGACCAGATCCTGGAATGTCCCATTTTTTGATCTGGCACTCTAGCGCAAGTCAGCTACCTCGCAGCAGAGCGCTGGACCAAAAGACACTCATTTTTGTGTCTCATCAGCTTAGTTCTGCGAGAGTTCAGAAGCAAAAAAAACAGTGTCCTAATTTTGATCAGTGGGCTGTTGGAGGGTATGCTACTGAACTCAGGCTGCACAGGGGTCCTGGTAACCCAACAGTGTTCTATAAAGTTCTATAAAGCAGGTTTCTAAACACAGGCCTGCAGGACAAGATGTTTTTATAGCAGGCCTGCCTGATGCCAGGCAGTGAAAGGGACATGGGTAGCACTGTGGTCTAAACCACTGAGCCTCTTGGGATTGCTGATCAGAAGGTCGGTGGTTCGAATCTGCGCCATGGGGTGAGCTCCCACCCCATTGACCTGCGCCTCCATGGACAGCTGTGAGCCCAAAATGACTCCTGGGCTGTAGTATTAGTTCCTTTCATGTCAGCTGCATCTTACCCATTTGTAAGTTGCTTTAGGACACTTTTTGCAAGGAGACAGATGAAGAGACATAATAAACAGCAATAATCATAATGTTCTTAAGCACTCTGTTCCCATGTTTACCTAGAGCTCCAGTATACCAGTACAGTCATCCACCTTCATAAAAGACTCTTTATTAGGAAGACCCAGTGCTTGGCTCAAAAACTCTTAACCTGACCTTGCCACAAAGTAATCATGAGTAGGACAACTGTATGAAAAATAACAAGAACACAGGAGGCTGCTTTATACTGAGTCAGAACCCTGGTCCATTTTGCTCGGTGGCTCTCTGGCTTTTTGGACAAGGGGTTCTCTCTACCTGGAGATGCCAGAGACTTAACTTGGGACATTCTGCATGAAAAGCAGAAGCTCTGCCACTGAGCTTATACCAGCAGACCCTCCCAAGTGTCCCTATTTTGCAGGGACAGTCCCGGATTTACAGAAGCCATCCCAGATTCTGATTTGATCCTGGAATGCCTGTCTTTCCCTTAGGACATCCCTATTTTCATTGCTGAAATGTTGAAGGGTATGGAGTTATGAGGGACGCGGGTGGCGCCGTGGGTAAAACCTCAGTGCCTAGGATTGCATGGTCGGCGGTTCGAATCCCCACGGCGGGGTGAGCTCCCGTCTTTCGGTCCCAGCTCCTGCCCACCTAGCAGTTCGAAAGCACCCCTAAGTGCAAGTAGATAAATAGGTACAGCTTTATAGCAGGAAGGTAAACGGCATTTCCGTGTGCTGCGCTGGTGCTGGCTCACCAGAGCAGCTTCGTCACGCTGGCCACATGACCCAGAAGTGTCTTCAGACAGCGCTGGCCCCCGGCCTCTTAAGTGAGATGGGCGCACAACCCTAGAGTTAGACACGACTGGCCTGTACGGGCAGGGGTACCTTTACCTTTATGGAGTTATGAGACCCCTGAGACAAGGAGATAAGTAACTATACATCCATTAGAAGACATCTGAAGGCAGCCCCGTAGAGGGAAGTTTTCCAATGCTTAATGTTTTGCTATGTTGCGGGTGGCGCTGTGGGTTAAACCACAGAGCCTAGGACTTGCCAATCAGAAGGTCGGCGGTTTGAATCCCCACGACGGGGTGTTTTTATATATGTTGGAAGCTGCCGAGAGCGGCTGGTGCAACCCAGTCGGAAGGTGGGGTATATTTATGAATGAATCAGACATCCCTATTTTCATCAGAGAAATGTTGGAGGGCATGTACCAGAGAAAACACTTCTGAGGCCTGCCAAATAGCTGAAAGGAAGTTGCTTCACTGGGAAAGATAAAGGATGTCTGTTTCCAGTTCCACCCATCCTTTCTGCTTTCATGACCTCCTTTCTCTTTGCTCTGAAGGCTGCTGCTGATGGTGAGATTGAATAATCAGGATGCGATTGGTGTGGCTGCAGCTACGAAAATATTAACCCCTATGAGCTGCATCCAGGTGGTGTTCCTGCCTTCCCAGTTCATATTTGAACAGAACAAATAAGCATAGATAACGCTGACCTACTGTACATGGCCCTGCCCAGAGTCCTATTGGGAAAGCTCTTGGAGGGAAGGGGAGAAAATATCAGCGAAGCCTAATTTCTGCAAAATAAAGGATGAGTAATTTCCTCGCGTTGTGACGTCAAGAGGGCTCTTCTTCCGAGAGCACTGTTTGTTTAGGTGACTGGACTTTCAATGCACATTCATGCGTCAACAATCCTCTTCCTTTGTGAGCTGTGGTTTTGTGCCCAGCAATAAATCCAGTTTCCAGGAGAAATGGGGAAAGCCAACGCCCTCGCCGTTACGCAAGAGATCCCCCCTGTGTTTCCTGTCCGTTTTAATGCCTCCCTAATGCTCCTTTGACGGAATAATAGCTGAAGGCATCAACATCCTCAGTGGAGAAAAGCCGGCCGAGAACCGTGCCACTGAAAAATCCATAAACAAACCTTTTGGGATTTCAGGGTTAGTAATTTCTTCATAAATGGGATGAATTGTGAAGCAGCGACAAAATTCAGGTTGGGAGGAGGCAGCATCTAATTGATGCAATTCTCCCACTGGCCCAGAAAATGCTTCCATTCCCATCAGTCCTACTGCAGTGAAAGCAAGTCTGAGCTGCAGTCCTAAACATAGAGGGCAGGGGTTATGGGGGACACGTCTGTGCCATCTGCCAGCGGGGTGTGTGTGTGTGTGTGTGTGTGTGTGTGTGTGTGTGTGTGTGTACCAAGACTTTCAGTTTTTAAAGCAAAACCATCTCAGCACAAAATAAATGTTGGGGTGCTCAGCATAATGCAAGGCTAGAGACCACCATGGCACAATCCCATGGCACAAATCTTTTCTCTGTTTTGAACTATTTTGTAGCGATGCATTCCAACATATACTGTTTAAGCAGAACTCAGTATGAGCCAATAAATGGCTTTGACTACTCATGTAATTAGTCCCATAACATACTGTTACAAAAAGGTTGTGAAGATGGAAAAGAAACAAGTTTTTGTTTTCATTTCTAGCCTTTTGAAAACCTTGTTCACATCTATTTCTTTTTAAGAAACAGCCTTGTTAAGTACCATATCCTCAACTGCACAAAAACTATTTCACGACACACCTTTTTCTTTACGCTGCAAAGCATATGCCTAGTTGCATGTTGCAAAGACCTCTCCCCTAAGCAGCTAACAACCTTCACATTCAGACACAATGCAAAAATATGATATAGCATTACACAAACAAACCTCATGCCATGAGCTCCCCATCTCCACTATTCCCAGGCTACACTTCACGCTAGCCCTGCTTCATGTCCCCATCAAGAGCTTTTGCCCAGCTCAAATGTGACCTTTGACTGAGCTAATGCCTCTTGCTTGCTGGATGGAGAACAGGGAGATGTGTTTGGCTGGCGGCTGTCCATAGAAACCTCTGACTTTTGCTATACTGTACAAAGATTGGGGGGGGGGCTGCACGGCATAGCTCATAGTTTCTCTGAGTTATGCAAGCCCCTTCACCACAGCAAGGCAGTGATCCAGAGCAGAGACATCACCTTGCCAACAAAGGTCCATATAGTTAAAGCTATGGTTTTCCCAGTAGTGATGTATGGAAGTGAGAGCTGGACCATAAAGAAGGCTGATCGCTGAAGAATTGTTGCTTTTGAATTATGGCGCTGGAGGAGACTCTTGAGAGTCCCATGGACCACAAGAAGATCAAACCTATCCATTCTTAAGGAAATCAGCCCTGAGTGCGCACTGGAAGGACAGATTGTGAAGCTGAGACTCCAATACTTTGGCCACCTCATGAGAAGAGAAGACTCCCTGGAAAAGACCCTGATGTTGGGAAAGATGGAGGGCACAAGGAGAAGGGGAAGACAGAGGACGAGATGGTTGGACAGTGTTCTCGAAGCTACCAGCATGAGTTTGACCAAACTGCGGGAGGCAGTGGAATACAGGAGTGCCTGGTGTGCTCTGGTCCATGGGGTCACAAGGAGTCGGACACGACTAAACGACAACAACAACAACAACAAAGATTAGAGTCACACCTCTTACACCAGCCACTTTTTCCAGCCACTTGGAAGGCTGCCCATAAGGAATGCCACCCTCAGGCTGAAAATGGTTTCACATATCTTCTTTAGATGCTGCTGCAAATGGCCCAGATGTGGAGGGAATGAGCAGCAGTGACAGTCAAGGAAAGGGGCCCATTGAAGATATCTTGCCCAAACCTGGAGCCAGCATTGGAAATAGCCCTTGTCTCTGGTTGCCTTGGAGATCTGTTTCCAGTTGGTTTAGCCCAGGGATGGGGAACCCATTGCTTTCCAGATGTTGTTGGTCTCCAACTCCCATCATCCCCATCCACTGGCCAACAACCTTTGGAGAGCCATAGAGAGCTTTGACAAATACTGACCTAGACTGGAATTTGCAATGGGTTATGCTGGGGGGAGCCCAGAAAGAAACGCCATGGTACACCTGCATCAGCACAACTGGATGCTTTCATCTGCCCCACCTGCAACAAAACACGTCTCTTCCATATCATTCTCTACAGCCACAGCAAGCACTGTAACTCTCCAAGGGTTTGAACCAATAGTTTGGCTGGTGGCTGTCTATAGAAACCTCTGACTTTTGCTATACTTTACAAAGATAGGGGGGGCCTGGATCACTGCCCTGCTGTGGGGAAGGGGCTTGCATAACTCAGAGAAGTTTGAAGGCACACTCTTCCATTGTCTCCCAAGACAGATGGCTGCCAACCAACTCATTTTTTGTAAACACCCACACAAACTGTTATATAGTTTGATGATGGCCCTTGGCTAAGCAATCTGGATTTTACACTTCAGCCAGAGGCACTAATTGTACGACTCTGGATAAGGTAAGGTTACCAGTTTTTTCCCAAAGAATCCGGGGACACTTTTTTTTTTTTTTTTGAAAAGAGAGAAAAAAATAAGAAGTAATATCTTCTCTTCTGTGGTCTCCTCTGTCACACGGCCTTCCTCTGGGATCTCTTGGAGCCTGATCTCTTGGAGCGCTATCCGCCACGGAGTCGACTCGGTTCGGACTTGGGCTCGGCCACGTGTCCTTGCCCTCCTGGTGCTCTCCTATCTCTCTTCCTCAACGGCAGCAGCAGCGCGGCAAGGTTGGGGCTCCCTCTTTTTTCTTCTTTCTTTTTCTCTCTCCTCCTTCTCCTCTCCTCCTCCCTGCATCAGCCCCGGGGTTTTTACTGGCCCTGGAGCGCCGCTGGGGAGTTGGCTGGGTGGCCAGGTGGGAGATTTGGGTCAGATTTGTTTGAGTTGACGCGCCGGGCGTCCCTGGTTTCCCCTCAGCAGCGGTAGCGGCAGTCTCAGCAGCCCAGAGCCAGCCTGGTAGCGCAGTTGGCTCTGGCTGGCTTCAGGAGCTGCTCGCTGCCGTGGCGCCCACTATTTTGCCTCGCCGGAAGTCCCCATATGATGTGTCTTGTGCCGTTGAACCAATCACACAACATTCATTCCCTACTAATAAATCTACAACACTTAAAATATAAATCCAGGGACATTAAATGAAATCCGGGGACGGATTTTGTCCGGGGACAGATTTGTAAATCCGGGGACTGTCCCCAGGAAATGGGGACATCTGGTAACTATAGGATAAGGCAGCTTCCTATGTTTGTAGAACATTCATTGCTACTGAGGACATTTGCTGTATTCCAACGGCAACAGCTCTCTTATTGGGCAGAAAGCAGGGAGGCCAACAGTAGGTGGCAGTAGAGCCAATGACAGGCAGAGCCAATTAGTTCTAGTTTTGTCCCCATCCTCCTCCCTGCTGAGCTCTATGGAGGTGGCAACTCTAAGGAGATGGAAGGAGACAGGCAATACCAACTCCTGAAACTTTGAGTAAGCAAACAGGCAGGTGGGGGCTGGCTGAGGGCAGGCTTGAGGTTGGTGGAGCAGCCCATTTGCGCAAATAGAACAGGCTCCACTGCCATAGTCTGAAATGGTCCAGTCCATTCTACCATAGGGGGATTATTTTATCTCAACACCCCCCCCCAAGTTTGGCTGCATATGTAGACCAGGCCATACGTATGCACAATTACAAAGCATTACAGCTGGGAGTGGGTGAGTAGGGGGGGGGGGGGGAGATTAAAACGAAATACACCATACGAGGACACATGAGTGAAAGAGGAAACAGATGCAAAGCAGCTTAATGGCAGTTCTGCTTCGTTGCGCCAGATGTCTCTTATCAGGGAACAGCTTCTGTGGCTTGAAATAAACATTCCCCCCCACCCCACCCCGAAAAATACATCAGATAGGGCTAGTGATTTGTAACTATCTTACCCTTGAGAACATATGGCTGATAGCTTTGGCAGGCTAAAACTATCATGATAATTGCCACACTTGGTGGACAGTTAACAAAGAGACCTAGATGTATCAACCATGAGTTGTTAATAATAATAATAATAATAATAATACCCATCTGACTGGGTTGCTCCAGACATTCTGAGCAGCTAATGCAGGGATCGAAGATCCAACTGTGAGTTGCTGATCAAACCACGTAGCTTATTTACTGGGGTTCAGGGAACTAGGGATGCTTCTCAGTGGATAAAATCTAGGTGGTGATGCTTTTGTCTGCCGTTGACCTCGGTGCAGAAATAAGGAGACCATAACGTTCACATGTTGCACAAGTGGGAGAACACAGCGGGGGTGCAGTTAAATATAATTTTAGGCTGTGGACGAAAGTCACTTCCAGGCAACATGTTTATTAAGCCTTCATCCTGTTCTGTTTGCACAATGTTTGCGGGAGAGGTTAGCAGCTACTTATTGAGGATTAATTCAGATTTGCTGGCAGCAGGGATGGGGAACTTTTTTTCAGCACAAGGAAGTCCACCCAAGATTTAATACCAGCTGGGAAGGGCAAAGTCAGATTATGAATGGGAAAACAGGAGTCTGCTTTTGACTGAATGCAAGGAAGGAACTCTAGAATAAAACTCCAGATCTGTTGAGCTTAGTCTGAATCTTCATTCATATTTCTAAAAGTCTGGACAAAACTGAAGGGAAAACAAACAGAAGAACAGGAAAGAGGTGTAGGTCAGTGGAAAGCACAGGTTCTCGATGCAGAAGGGCCCAAGGCATCTCCAGGTAGGGAAATACTGTGTCTGAAATCCTAGTAATTTTCTGCCAGTCACCATGGACAACGCTGAGCTACCTGTAGATGGTCCTATGGTCTGACTTGGTGTAAGACAGCTCCCTATGTTCCTAATGCAGTTGTGAGACTGCATCAACTCCTAAACTTTCTTCCAGCACCGCAGGCAAATGAATCTAACTCTAGACTGGAGGTTCCTGAGAAGAGAGCAGAAATCCTCTACACCACTCAAGTGCAAAGCCTGATTTCCTTGGTAACAGTTCAGCAGTTTCCAAAGGAACCGGCCAGACCGTGATTAATCTTGGGAGACGTTCTGTTTGCATAAGCTTACTTTCACTTTTCTCTTCATGTTAGAAGAGTGGAAATATGTGAGTGGAAGCTGGAGCTATTATCTCCAGTGACCTTCAGAAAATTTCCTGGAGGTGAAACACAGATTATCAAATGAAGCATTCAGCATTTCCTATCAAGGGGAGATCAGACTTGGGAGTGGGGTGCATGAGAGATATTATGGTCTGGAGGGCTTCAAATCCTCCCTCCCCCTTACATCGCTTTACATGTAGAAATGAACAATATTCAGTGGCATAAGGAGCATGAAAAAGTATTGTAGAAACTCTAGATGGGAACCTTAATGTAAAGGTAAAGGGACCTCTGACCATTAGGTCCAGTCGTGGCCGACTCTGGTGTTGCGGCGCTCATCTCGCTTTACTGGCGGAGGGAGCCAGCGTACAGCTTCCGGGTCATGTGGCCAGCAAGACTAAGCAGCTTCTGGCGAACCAGAGCAGTGCACGGAAACGCTGTTTACCTTCCCGCCAGAGCGGTACCTATTTATCTACTTGCACTTTGACGTGTTTTCGAACTGCTAGGTTGGCAGGAGCAGGAACTGAGCAATGGGAGCTCACCCCGTTGCGGGGATTCGAACCGCTGACCTTCTGATCGGCAAGTCCTAGGCTCTGTGGTTTAACCCACAGAGCCACCCGCGCCCCAGATGGGAACCTTATTTCAGCCCAAAGTCTGCATTCCCTGCAGGACAACCTTCCAGGAGCCAAATGCTGTTGGGTGAGACCAGAGGCAAGCATGGGTGGAACAACAAATATAATTTTTACCTTTCGAAAGTAGGCTATTTTCTGCACCCTCTCCACTTTATCCTCGAGGTGAACAAAAAGCATTGCCTAAGTTAAATGAGTTCAATGGCACACTCAATGGCCAGACCAAAATACCCAAGGAGGGTTTGATTTCTTTTACAAAATTTATGTACCGTTTGATGGTAGTAAAACCTCTGAGCAGTTTGCAAGAAATATTTAAAATCACCAATAAAGAAACTGTTTTAAACATTTTTAATTAAACATAATTACAATTAACAATAAAGGCCATTCAAACACATCGACTTATATGTGCCTGAATAGGTTTTCCTAACTTAAAACGTTTTAAACAGGTGCCAAAAAAAGTACACTGAAGGTGCTTGCCTGAAATCAATGGGCAAGGAGTTCCAAAGTCTAGGCACCACTGCACTAAAAGATCAATTCCTTACAACTGTGGAACAGGTATAATGTGGCACCTGTAACAGGGCAGTTATTTAGGGTTGCCATGTTTCAAAAAGTGAAAATCAGATTTTGGCAAAGTTCTTGAGCCTTGTAATCCCATGTAAATTGGACGCCTGTGAGCTATTTTAGAAGGAAATTGGCAAAATGACACAGCCAACATCTGTTGCCATCCCTGATTGTTGTTGTTGTTTAGTCGTTTAGTCGTGTTCGACTCTTCGCGACCCATGGACCAGAGCATGCCAGGCCCTCCTGTCTTCCACTGCCTCCCACAGTTTGGTCAAACTCTTGCTGGTAGCTTCGAGAACACTGTCCAACCATCTCGTCCTCTGTTGTCCCCTTCTCCTTGTGCCCTCCATCTTTCCCAACATCAGGGTCTTTTCCAGGGAGTCTTCTCTTCTCATGAGGTGGCCAAAGTATTGGAGCCTCAGCTTCACGATCTGTCCTTCCAGTGAGCACTCAGGGCTGATTTCCTTAAGAATGGATAGGTTTGATCTTCTTGCAGTCCATGGGACTCTCAAGAGTCTCCTCCAGCACCAGAATTCAAAAGCATCAATTCTTCGGCGATCAGCCTTCTTTATGGTCCAGCTCTCACTTCCCTGATTACAGGATGTGAAATGTAGCTGGGGATGTATGTTGCCTCAGGAGAGGGAGTGTGGCCTAGGGAGACTTAGTTTAAAGGGGCAGAAAAAGAGACTTAGCCCTGATGTTGCTAACCTTTGCTCTGGGTCTTCTAGTGGCAGCACACCACCTCCTTTAACCACGCCTATTCAGCACCACATACTCTAGCTGTGGTAATGCCCCCACTCTGTGTCTCTAGACTTAGATAAACATGCCCACACTAGAGTTGTCGTATTTCAAAGTTGTTGAGCTTTTTTGGGTTGATTTTAAGCTTTTGGGGCTGTTTCTGCTGCTTTTTCCATCACATTGACATACATCCGGTTTGGCAAAATTTCTCCAACGCCATTTTTACACCTGAAAACCAGGACGTGTTAGGAATTTTCCTGAAGTATGGCAAGCCAAGGTCAGACAGTTATTGACATTCACATGTATTGCTCTGTCACACAAAGGTAAATACAAAACACAAAATTATTTTAATATATACTCTGCTTGATCAAAAAAAATGGTTACTCCCAAAAACTCTTCTGAATTCAGCAGCTTATTAAAAATCAGAAACCACATTATATTTTGAATGAAGCAGAGACAGGCAAGAAAAAATGAGACGTTGCAGAAGGATATGACTGAAGGGAGTATTCTGACATGTATAGAAATCTCATCCAATTTAATCTTTGAAGCAAAATGCATGCAATCAAAGTTGGGTTTGATCTGTCAGCTCAGTGCAGAGGACCGGAAGCCATTTAACTCTCCCTCTTTCCCAACTGTTTTCATTCAAGGTGATTATATGTAGAACTATGGAACTTGCAGAATTGCTGCCCGAGTTTTCATGTTTTCATCTTCATGTTTTCAGCCTGTCAGGATTAAGGATGGAGCGTGTGTGTGTGTGTAGAAACAGCCTACTGTACAAAGGTTAAACTGACATTTGTTCCTCCACCTACTTTGTCTCTAGCCATGTCCACCACAGGCATGTGGCCGTTCAGAAGGTTGCCTAAGGACTGCAGCCCTCAGACTGAAAAAAGATTCCCCACCTTTGTCTTGGGACTGTATCCCTGCAGGCAGGGTCAGCCTTGCACAGCCCTAAGTAATTTTTTAGGCACTTCAGAAATGGCGAATTACAAGGAGAAAAGCACAATTGAGCATGTACAGAGTGCCTTTCCCTCATCACCAAGCACCCACCACCTCTCCTAACAGATCTAGAATTTGGGAGCAAGGCTTCCTCCCTGAGCATGTCTAGTGTAGACACTTTAGACAGTCTGCCTGAATAGCACAGTTGGTTAGAGTGGTGCTGATAACGCCAAGGTTGCAAGTTCGAACCCTGTATGGGACAGCCGCATATTCCTGCACTGCAGGGGGTGGGGCTCAGCCCAGTATACCTAAAGAAGCATCTCCACCCCCATCGTTCTGCCCGGACACTGAGGTCCAGCTCTGAGGGCCTTCTGGCGCTTCCCTCCCTGCGAGAAGTGAGGTTACAGGGAACCAGGCAGAGGGCCTTCTTGGTAGTGGCACCCGCCCTATGGAATGCCCTCCCCTCAGAGGTCAAGGAAATAAACAACTATCTGACTTTTAGAAGACATCTGAAGGCAGCCCTGTTTAGCGAAGTTTTTAATGTTTGATGGTTTATTGTGCTTTTAATTCTGTTGGGAGCCGCCCAGAGTGGTTGGCAAAACCCAGCCAGATGGGCGGGGGTATAAATATTATTATTATTATCATTATTATTATTATTATCCTCAGGGTCTCTTCCAACTTTACAATTCTAGGATTCTAAATAGGAAACACACTAATAATAATAATAATAATAATAATAATAATAATAATAATAATAAATAATTTTATTTATACCCCAGCCAAGACCGGGCTCAGGGCGGCTAACACCAGGTATAAAAACAATTGATTGAACTACAACTTAAAAACAAGATTAAAATACAACATTAAAATGCAGCCTCATTTCAGTAGGAACTCAAATCAAAAACGTTTTTGGGGATGAAAACGTCAAGTCTTCACCAAGGCCAACTATCCAGACTGGTCCTAATTCCAGACTGGTCCTAATTCCAGACTGGTTCTAATTCTTGTTTCACATTTGCTGCTCTAGGGGTCAACTGGGAATAGAAGACAGAAAACCTCCACGGACTTTAAATCTGCGGGGCAAGGAGCCTTTAAGGACACGTAAGTTACTGGAAAGCGAAAGCAATGAAGCTGCTCGCTCATTGGCACATTTGCACAGCTAAGCAGGGTCTGGTATGGTTTCAAATTGGATGGGAGACCACGTTTCGAGATGCTTGCATTGCAGGGGGGTTGGACTAGATGACCCCCTGTGTCCCTTCCCAACCCTACAATTCTATGACAGCCCCACGAGTGAGAGAAAGCAGCTCAGCAACCCCCTCCTGCAAAAGGCCAGCTGCGCGTGCGCAGTGCGCTCTGCTGCGGCGGGCGAGGGACAGAAAATGAAACACTCCGCGATCTCTCTCCTATGAGGGTTACGTCAGGGAGGGAGAAGAGAGCCAGCGATTGGCCCGCTCCCTTTAAAGAGGCCGGCACCTCCCTTACCCAATCCAGCGCCGCGTCCCAGCGCGCGCCGCAGTCACGCCTTATTACACCTGCGCCAATCCAGGGGGCAGAAGAGAGTTGATGGCGCTTAGAACTCTATGGTTGAGAGGAACGGGGTGTGTGTGGGAAAGGTAAGGGGCGCGGGGAGCGCATGCGCACGCCGCCGTCGGCCCACGCTCCTGATTGGTCCGCCCGGCTCCTCGCTCCCTCGCGCTATCTCGCTCTTCCTCTCCTCCGCCGCAGGGTCCGCTTCTTACAGCGGAGTGAGGGTCAAGAGAGGGGGGGTAGGCGGGCCTTAACCCGGAAGTGGTGTCGCAGGGGGGAGGGGGGAGGTGGTGAGGGGAAAAGAAGAGGACGAGGAGGGACCCGAGACGTGATGGCCGCCGCCGGCAGCTCCGTGTGAGAGCCTTCATTCGACCCCCCGGCCTCTCTTTCTCCCCGAAGTGGACCTGCCCGCCTCAGGGAAGCAGCCGCGGCCGAGCGGGAGCGGGGCGACTCTCCATCCCCTGACTGACAGGCAGACACTCAGACTTCCAGCTGTTCCCCTCCGGGCTTCGGCCTCCTCCTCCTCCTGCTGCTGCTGCTGCCCTGCTCTGCTAGGCGTCCCCTCGAGGCCTCCGTCAGTGTAGGGGGAGCAGTTTGGAGGTCGCGAGCGTGTTGTTTGTGGCCTGGTTAGGTCTTCAGTGTGGAGAGGGAGGCGGAAGGGGGGCGTCCTCGTGAGCTCAGGTGTTTGGGGAGGTTCTCCTTTGAGGAGGGAGAGGCTGAGGGTCTGCAGGAAGGCGGGGAAGGTTTTCCCTTTTTGAGGTTGGGCCAAGTGGGCTTCAGCCGATTAAGGGGCGAGGCTCCTTAGAGACCCTATGGGACTCTATAGAAGGGAAGGTTTTCAGAGTAGGGCTAGGTAGATCTTGGGAAGAACTGGAAAGGTCTTTTTTATTTGGAGAGTTCATGGTCTTCTGTTTGAAGAGGAATTGTGTTTGTGTTTTTTTAAAGGAGGAGGTGTTTTTTAAAGGGGAGGACCGGGTATTTTGGCTGAGCTCTGGGAGGGGCTTCTTCTACCCATTCAGTTCAGATAGATCTGTATAGCACAGGTCGGGAGAGCAAACCCTTGTGGTGCGTTTCGGACTCCTTCGGTGACAGGATTGTATTGGGGTCATGCAGGGTTTCCAAATCTGGGTTAGGTGACAGTTTTAATGCTGGGAGGCGAGGAGGGCCTGGTAGCGCATGAGGTGGAGGGTCTTACAGGGTGTAAAGATTGAACTTAAGCAGCTTCACGTTGCTGGAAGAAAGAAGCACTTTGTGAGGGCTTGGGTGGGAGGCAGTTTTCAAGGAGCTATAGAGAATGGTGTTGAATTTTGGGTGTCATCTTGGGTTTCCCTGCAGGTAGTTGGCTTGTTGGGTGTGGAAGACTAGTAGTAGTCTAGTAATTAGATTGGTAGTTAATGAAACGGGTTGCAATTAGCCTGTGTAGCTTGGGGTGAGACAGTTCATCCCATATCCGCTGTGAATTTCCCTCCATCTCTCCTTGGTGCGGTTCTCCATCAAGCGCCTCTGATGCCAGAACAAGGCCCCAGAATGAACGGTTTCTCTCTGGGCGAGCTATGTTGGCTCTTCTGCTGCCCACCTTGCCCCAGCCGCATAGCTGCCAAGCTGGCTTTTCTGCCCCCAGAGCCCACGTACACTGTGATGCAACCAGAACAGCAGGAAGGTGGGGCTGCTGCAGTGGGGACGCCGACAGGTAGCTGCAGCCTGCACTTGACTGAGCGGGCGGACTGGCAGTATTCCCAGAGAGAGCTGGATGCCGTGGAAGTCTTCTTTTCACGCACAGCCCGGGATAACCGGCTGGGATGCATGTTTGTACGCTGTGCTCCTTCTAGCCGGTATACACTGCTGTTCTCCCATGGCAATGCTGTTGACCTGGGCCAGATGTGCAGCTTCTATATTGGTCTAGGCTCCCGCATCAACTGCAATGTTTTCTCGTATGATTACTCTGGTTATGGAGTGAGCACTGGTAAACCATCTGAAAAAAACCTTTATGCAGACATCGATGCAGCTTGGCAGGCCCTCAGAACAAGGTAAATAGCTGTTGGGTAAACATGCCCATGAAAATGGTGGAGGGTATTTCTGATTTCTTTGGGGCTGCTTGTTTGACACAATACTTTTCCCTTGTTGTGGAATCACTGTAAACTGGCCTCCTTTGATGCAGTAAAGTTCTCCACCCGTTTTTTTGTGATGATGAGTTAGATGACCTCAGAATCATACAAGCTTCTGTTCAAGGGAGTTTATGTTCCTTGAATGGCAGCCCCCCATGCTGTTTAGCAAATCTCTCCTGAAACTGAGAGGGTGTTCAAAAGCAACTTGTAGCATAGTATTGCGAGCTACGGTTGGAGTGGTGGGGAATGCTGGGAGTCTTAATTGAACCTGACCTATCTTTAGATCCTAGATTTTGGAAGGTGGTGGTATTCTTGACTTGCTGCTCTGATCATGGAGCAAGAAATGCTCAATGTAAAAACATGGAATTAAGAAACATAAGGGAAGCCCTGCTGGATTTAGGCCCATCTAGTCCAGCACCTTGTCCTCATAGTGACCACCCAGATGTGCATGGAAATCCCACAATCAGGCCTTAAGTGCGATAGCCACTTGTGATTTCTGGCAACTGCTATTCAAACACATACTGCTTCCAACAGTGGAGATAGAACGTAGCTTGTTGTATGTACTCATGACAGCTAAATGGTACAGGAGAACTGTAATGGCTAATATACATCATGGTTTCTTTGTATTCTTGGACAGTGCAAGAGGGTAACATATGACATTTTAGAATGCTAGTAGCATTACCAAGGATTAAATGTACCAGTTGCATCATTGCATACTATGATGCAGCTTCAGCACTGAGGTGAGTATGGGAGTACCAGAGTTGGTGTGCTGCACTCTTCAGAGTTCTTAATCTATTTAGTACGTGATGAACTTATGCAAAGACCTTTCACCCACACAGTCTGTCTATTTTTAAAAGATCCAAAGTTCAGGTACATTTGATAACTACCTATAACAAGGAAGTTTCTATCAGTGTTTGTTTCTAGGGCTTTGTCTTTACTTTAGATTTAGTTCTTGGCAGGTAGTTGATGGTTTCGTTTTGAGTATTTGCTCCAACAAAGCCAAGATGGATCTTGCCCTCAATGCAACTTGTTTGATTTGGGGCTAATGCTGAGTAGATACTGTATAGCTTTGAGTATAAATGCTGAACGGCTGTGCTAGATTGGCTGCTGGCTGAGAACACCAGTTACTTGGAGGTAGGAGTCAGAGGCAGTATGCTTCGGATTATCAGTTGCTGGAAAGTTAAGGAATGGCAAGTGCTGTTGTGCTCAGGTCCTACTTGTGGACTTTCCATAGGCATCTGGCTGACCACTGTGAGAATATGATGCTGGAAAAGAAGGGCCACTGGCCTGATCAAACAGCTTTTTCTTATATTCTCATGTGTCTTACATGTTTCCTTGCAGTTTCTCAATACTGTATACAGACTTTTCACTCGCAATTGGAAACCAGTTTAATGTCTTGTAATTTTGTTCTCTGTGAAAAAAGTGAAAAAGTTGTTGACTTTGCTTTGTTTACTGTCCCAAGCATTTAAATCAGGTAGGGGGAACCTGTTGCACTCCAGATGTTGTTGGTCTCCAGCTTACGCCATCCTCAGCCAGTATGGCCAAGGGTCAGTGATGATGGGAGTTGTAATCCCAAAACATCTGAAAGGCCAAAAGTTCCCCATCTCTGATTTAAACTCAGTTAAACTGGGAGGCTCTTGAACACAACATTGCATGTGAAAACCCAGGTTGTATAAATGACTAAAAGTGTTCTTCTTCCCCATTCCTCCCTCCAAACAAACATACTTATCCTGATGAGACAACTGTGACCTTTCAGCTCAGAATGATTTGTTTTCACCTTTATGGGCTTGAGATTTGACTAGTGGGAGAGGTTGTCTTCAAATACATGTCATTTTGTCTTTAGCTTTCTTTAGGATTATCAACAAACTTATCTAACCCAGGAATCATGTTCCCCATGAACAGAATAATCAGTTATGTAATTAACACAGGTTATGCATGTGTTTGATGTAATAAGAAACACTGATAATCCATTCAGTTTGAGAAGAGGCTAACTGAGCTAGGGAGGCTCTGTGTCTCAGTTGAAGATGAATGTTCAGGGAGGGATGGAATTTGAACAATATTAGAGGGCAGAAAGGAGCCCATAGGGGATTTAGGACTGGATTAACGAGGAAGGACATTTGGCCACTGAAACATCTCAAATCTGTGCAGTCTTGTCTTGAGTATGTGGCGGTGGGGTGTATTAAAACAATTATGTGTCACATTTTTCCTATGAATGGCGCGCAAGCTGACTACTAGCTAATGACAGAGGCTGCATTCACATTTTTAAAGGAAGCTATCTTGCTAATATGGCCTTTTTGTTTTTGTATGATTCTTTGGCATCTGATGAATGTACTGTTAGAAGCCGGTTTCTGAGATCTGGTAAATTTGTTTTTTTGTAAAGTTCTATGCCTAATTTCCTCTAGTCATTCTTGGTACTTTATTTTAAGATTCCTGAGTAGGTTTGATGGACCCATGTACTGTTCATTGGCATCAAATCTTGATCTGGTAATTTAAAGTGGCCACACACCTTTCTGGCTTAAGCTGTTTAAAGGGCCACCCTTGATACTAGCCTGCCTGTGCTCTGAGATGGGCCTTGGGGGCTCTACTGGTCTGCCAGCCAGTGAGTTCTCATTGGGGTAGATGGGCATGAGAGAGGTGGTATTATCAGCAGTAGCCCTACAGTTACGGAATTATCTCCCAGGTGGTGTATATAAGGCACCTTATATGCAAGCCTTCAGGCAGGCACTAAGTTATTTCAGGTTGCATTTTCTAAATACCGTATTTTTCACTCTATAAGACGCACCAGACCACAAGACGCACCTAGTTTTGGGAGGAGGAAAACAAGAAAAAAAATATTCTGAATCTCAGAAGCCAGAACAGCAAGAGAGATCACTGCGCAGCGAAAGCAGCAATCCCTCTTGCTGTTCTGGCTTCTGGGATAGCTGCGCAGCCTGCATTCGCTCCATAAGACGCACACACATTTCCCCTTACTTTTTAGGAGGGAAAAAGTGAGTCTTATAGAGCAAAAAATACGGTAAGTGCTGTGATCCTATTGATTTTTAGTGATGTTTAAATGGGCTTTAAAAGCAATGGTATGTGACTGGTTTTATGACTTAGCTGGGTTATGTTTTTTTCACGTTGTAAATTTTGGGATTTGTAATTGTATTTAGTCTTGTAGAAGCCAATTTCTGAGGACATTTATTCTAAAAAGCAGATTATAAATGTTGTAAATGCATAAATAGAATGCAAATGCTTTCCCACTGAAAGTTCCTTGTCTAGCAACCTTCACTTGTGCGGCATTAAAGGCTTAATTTAATTTAGGTCACGCTGCCTCGATTTGTTTCGAAGAATGGAATACTTGGGTATATGAGTTTAAATAGTATGTTTTGATTGTGTGAGGAAATTCTTGATATGAAAAGTAATCTCATAACAAAATTGCCTGCTGTAATAGATTTTTGTTTGTAGGCTTATGGTGTGTTTCAATAATACCTCTTAACGACATTATATGAACAAGGGAAGAGCATTTCAGCCTGACTTGGAGAAAATTAAATCCGGCTTTCGGCCAAGGTGTACAGTTAACTACAATCTACTTAGGATTTTTTACATTGCATTCTTGAATGCATTTGAATTCTTTGGGACTTTAACAATTGCCTCTTTCTTTCTACTGCAGACAATATAAAATGGCATTGTATTCATTATTTGAGATTGTGATCTTTAACGTCTTGACTAAACTCTGCATCTGGTTTTCAGTGAGTGGAAAATAATTTTGGTAGAAATATAAAAGTACCTTAGGCTAGCTGTGTGTTATTGTGCATAAATGATGGCTAAATAGGTGCCTATCGCCTATTCTTTGTCTTCTCCCACCCCTCGTAATAGAACAACAGCTTGCACTTAATTTTCTTCCATACTTAGCATTTATATATAACACAGATTATGCATTTAATTGCTCAACTAAATTTCCAGAAATTCATTATGCGTGTAATCATTCCATTGAGATCTCCCAAGTTGAATAGCAATAAATAGAAGAGTGATAACCCCTTAAGACAGCTGGCCTATATTTTTGTTACAGTTAAAGCTGCAGTCCTATACACACTTACCTGGCAGTAAGTCCCATTGAATTCAGTGACACTTAGCTTCTTCTGTGAATACATCTATAAGATTACACTGAATATGTGGGTTTTAAAAAATTAAATGCATGTACTTACTGGGAGCTGTACCTAGTTCCCTATGACTAGTAACAATCTCTTGCAAGCAATCAAACAGGGAAACTTTTGCAAATTAGAGAACTGGTTCTTTCCCCCCTTTTGTTGCATCAGTCTGTCATAAATTACTAATATAGGTGCAGGTGGGCTAGTAAACCTTTGTGGAATCTTTCAAGGCTGCTTGATATAAGTGCTAACAAAACTTACTATAAAGTTAAAAGTAAACCACAAGCCATTCACATTGTCAAGGCATTAAAACAGGTATGGGGGACCCTTGTAGTCCTCAAGGTGACTGTTCATCCCAGATCATTGGCGAGGCTTCCTAGGGCTGATGAACGCTGGAATCCAATAACATCTGGAGTGCCACAGGTTTCCAATTCCTGCATTAGAGGGAGGAAAAGCCTTAACTCTTCTTTTTAATGAACTGAGAAAGGACTTTAAAAACAAACTCAAAATTTCCTAATTAAGCATGATACCAACTGGTTGCTTAAACAACATATTAGCCAGGTCTAAACTGAGCATTTATTTAGGGCCATAAATAAGTCCTTTGGTCATGAAACTTAAAAATATTCTTTAGCGCAAGGGGAAAGATAGCAAGGCTACTAAGGAAGATGATTTGCTTAGAGTACAGTTTTAAATTCATTTATTTGGAAATGTCCCCTTTCAGAATTTCTGCCAAGTAAACATTCATAGAATTCTATTGTAGGTATTCAGAACTTTCCAGTAGCAAAGTCTGGTGGTTAATGGACAGATCTGTGTTTTCCTATGAGATGGAAAGAAAATGATCACCATGTTATCTGGTGATGAATATTTATGATTCTGCTTCTATGCAATGGAGTATAATATAGAGCTCAGGTAGTTCAAGGTATAAAATAAATGGAACCAGGACTCTTTGCAAGTCCTGACTAGTGGTTACACATGGTTGGGGTCAGTGTAGCTATACACTGCACCATGATTAACTGTAAGCAGGGAAGAGACTGCAGCATGTTCCCCATTTCCTAACCATGGTTAAATGATAATAAAAATGTTGGAAGGGACCCTGAGGGTCATCTAGTCCAACCCTCTGCAATGCAGCGATCTTAACATGTGGTTCCCTATTCAATTCGAAACCATACCAGACCCTGCTTAGCTTTCCAAATGTGCTAGCAGTTTTATTGATGCCCCATAGCCTATTCTCGCATCCACACCAGACCTAAAAAGAAACATGACAGGCAAGCTCTTAAGTCTTGTTGCAGCAAAAACTTGTTTGCGTGCTAAATTAGTAGAAAGGCTAGTCCCTGTGGCTTTTTAATAACAGGTTTGTGCCGTAGCATGTTAACCTGCCACATGCCAAGAGGGCACAAAGCAGTTTTCAGAAGCACTTGAAGTTGTGGCATGGGGGAAAACAGACTGTGCCAGCTTCTTAATATCCCTTCCAAACGATACTGAAGGAGGTTATGGCCCTTAAGTGTGTGGAAACAAAAACTAGGCTTTAGTCATTTCTGCTGGTCTTACTTTTGAAGTACCAAGAGGTTGTTAGAAACCAACATAGAAACAAATACAGCTTGCAATATTTGAGTGTTGTAGTGTGTTTCATATCTAAGGATTTGGGTTCAGGTGCTGCCACTAAGGCAACTCAGCCAAGTGTCCTTCCACAAGCACAGTATTGCTGTCAAAATACAATCCTGTAGTGGGGAAGGAGAGACACCATGTAGCTGCTGAAGCTCTTTTGCCATGGTCCCATCCATACTACCGTGCGTCCAAGTGTTGCAAGCTAAATCAGACATTGCCAAGTAGGGTAGGCTGTGCATATTGGCATAGCCATGTTCATTTTAATAAGTGCTTCATGTGCCCCTGTGCCCCTGAAGCGCAGTACAGACAGGAATATGACCATGTTGGCACCATGCTACCCTGCCTAAAGCTACACTAGTGGCCAGAATTGTGGAAACGTTTTGGAGAAAGTGTATTTCCAAAGTTTGATGGCTCATAACACCACTTACTTTTGGAGTCATACCATAAATTTATATATCAATGGAAAGATAGTTTAATGAAGAATGTAATGCAACAAAGTTTGTTCAATTACCTGTATTCTATCAAAGCCAGATGACACCTGATTGGCTCGCTAAACACTCCTGTTTCTGGTTATTTGGCAACACAGATAATTGAACAATTGTTGCATTACATTCTTCATTAAATTATCTTTCCATTATTATATAATTTTGTGGTTTTACTCCAAAAGAAAGTGGTGCATGAGCCATCAAACCTTGGAAATACACTTTTTTCAAAAGGTTTCCACAATTTTGGCCACTAGTGTAGTTCCTCTCTTGTGGGTGCCTTCCTGAAGGGAACTTAATGATCTTATGCATCTGTTTTATAGACGGCTTTAAAAAAAGGTGCTGTTTGTTCACTTCTAGGAATTAAGTACTTATTTTCTTCCAGACTAGTTATGTAGCCTTTTTATTCATCATGGAATAAATTGATTGTGTCGTAAACACAGTAGCTGACCATTAAATGTACATCAGGAAATAGCTGAGATGGCTGGTTTTAGGCCTCAAAGAGATGGGTCCTAGAGAGTGAACTTTTGCCCTTCCAGCTGGTAGTAGATCTCATCAGCTGAGTTGTAATTGTTTAGAGCTGAATTTTGTTTCTGTTTTTTGTCTAGAGTCCTGGATTGGGGCTCATCTTGTTTCTGCTCTGCAGACTGGGCATTGTCTAGAAATCTCTCAACTGCACCTTGCATACAGTAACTCACTAGAAATCTGCAGCTGTAGTACAACAGCCTGCAAACTGTAGGAGAGCCACGTGCTTCAGCCTGATTCCTCAAGCATTCAAGTTGCCTAGATACAAGCTTCTGAAAGTTGCTGGATTGGATATCTTGGCGAGGTCTGCGTCCGGTTTCAAATGCCTAAATACTCTAGGACCGTATTTGCAGCCAGGCTGGCTTGATAGCACCAGCGTGGTTTTGTTTTAGGGCAGCTTGACGGGAACTTTGTGTAACTGAATACACTTCCTACCTGTAAATACCCTTGCTTGTCACAGGCTGCTGTGAGCCACTTAAGGAAGGTAGGGGAACTTCAGAGATTGCTATGTGAGTGCAGTTTATGACTGCAGAAAACAACACTACTTTGCAGGTGGCAGAGGAAAGTAGGAACTGCCGTTGGCTGGTAGGCTACATTTGGCTTGTGGGCAACAAGTTGGGCAGGGCTTCTGCAGCATACTTAGGATTTCCTAGTACTTTATGGAATGTTCTGAAAATATGGGTGTCTGTTCTTTTCAGGATGTAGTTATTCCGTCAGGCCCCCTAGGAAGACATGGGCTCCAATTTTGAATAGCAAAGTGGGATGGATTAGCATTTTCTGATTAACCAGGTAGGATTAACTAGAAATATATTATACAGTGGTACCTTGGTTCTCGAACGGCTTGGCTCCCGAACAAATCAGCTCCTGAACGCCGTAAACCTGGAAGTCAGTGTTCTGGTTTGTGAATGTTTTTCAGAAGCCAAACGTCTGACTCTGCTTATACTTGATTGCAGGAAATTCCTGCAGCCAGTCGGAAGCCTGGTTTTCAGACTGTTTCAAGAGTCAAACGGACTCCTGGAATGGATTAAGTTCGAGAACCAAGGTACCATTGTACAAGTAATCAAGCTTTACGGTAAAGTGAATCACATATTGGTGATAACCGATGTCAGAAATGTTAATATGACCAACAAGCATGGCAAGGGTTGGTAACTATTGTTATGGATGGGGGTGGGGTAGGAAAAGGCTTACATGTTGCCAGAGAGAAGGGGACTAGCACACTAGTCAAAATCTACTATAGTGAGGGTGAAATACTACTAGCAGTACTAAAGGAAATTTGTCCCAAGCTTCTTGCATATGATTATCAGCAGTGGTAGATTAACCATAATTGTTCTACAGTGCTTGTGTTGGTCAGCTAATGTTAAAATTCCTGAAAGTATACTGTGCGACCAGTGAAGCAAAACGATTCAGGCAAGTATATTGAATGCTATAATTCCAAATCAGTTCTTTAAGTGTCATTGCTTTAGTAGCTAAAACAGCAAGAGACATGAGGAGATATCAGTATAGTTTATTGTCAGTTAACTCTTATTTTGCTTTGTATTTATATACCTAAACCTAGATTGTGGATTTTTCTTCTTGTAGTATTGAATTTATTCTGTGTTTGTTGAATAGTTGGGTTGTTTTTTTTTCATTTTTGAAAGTACAGTGGTACAGGTTTACGAACTTAATCCATTCCAGAAGTCCGTTCTTAAACCAAAAGAGTTCTTAAACCGAGGTGCACTTTCCCTAATGACGCCTGCCACCACCGGTGCCCTTCCACCATTCGGCTTCTGTTCTTAGACCAAGGTAAAGTTCGCATACCGGAACACTACTTCCGGTTTTCCGGAGTTCTTAAACCAAATAGTTTGTAAACAGGGCAGTTCTTAAACCGAGTTACCACTGTATTTTGATGTTATGAATGTTTGCTGTAAGCTGCTTTGGGCACAGCTCATTGTTGAAAAGCAGCATATAAGTAAATTTAATCAGTTTGCAATAGTATAAAATAACTTCTGGGGTGGGGGGCAAACCCTGCTTAATCAGAACTGAACAGGTTGGCTGACTGTTGCATGGATAAATACTGGATGAGAAGGAAATCCATCATTGTCTGGATATATAATTTCCTGGTTCACACTGAGAGAAGCTATTTTTAAATGTCCTGGTGATAGAAGTGGAAATTACTCATAATAATCAATTGAGAAATCCAAGATTTTAATTAACTGGGATTGGGCACTTCAGGACAGAAGACTATCTCTTCCTGGTTTTAGTCTGTTAAGCACCACATTTAGTGGTGGTTGTGTTCTAAGAATAAAAAATCTACAAAAGTTGCTAGTTCACTTTTTAAAAAAAATAATCTGTCCACTTATACAGTCTTAAATTGTTATCACAATACCATCTATCTGAAAGGAGAAAAGGCAGCAACTTTTCAGTTGGCAAAACTGAAACATTGATACATTTCCATGTGCTCAAAAAACCCATTCTGGTTTCCTGGAGACCCTTGATTTACTTCTACAATGCTTTTTATACTTCTAAATCAAAGGGGAAATATATTCTCAGAGCACTATTTACCATAGGTGAGTGGCTATTTAAAAGCCAGTGAAAGTGTATTTTTATAAGGAATCCAAATACCAAGACTATTTAGAGACACATGTTTTCTATTTCAGAAAACATCGTGAATTCTGTACTTTCCTAAAGATCAGGGAAGATAACTTTGTCCGGGGGTATCTGTTGCAGAAAAAATCCCCAGAGAGTAGCTTTGTATAGAACTCATACACCAATCCAGTTAAAAGTATATAATGGAATGTAGCTCAGCTCTTCTGAATTATTGATACTTCGGTCAGTGAAGGGATTCCTTAGCGACCAGCAAATCCTTGCTGCCTGTGGTAAGTAAGCTTTTCTGTTGCTAACATTCCTTTGCTACAGGGCACGTTTAATTAAATGCAACTAACTCAGTTAAAGTGAATTTAGTGCTCTGTGTGTGGTTTTCTAAATGAAGCTGCGTACATTGATATGATATTAGACGATGTTTATCTTCTCGCTGTTCCTTAGAAAATGAAGCCATAACGTTAGGGAAGTCATGTAGTAAAAGTTAATTCATAAGACATGCACAATCTCTCTTCTCTTTGCATTTAATTTCCCACCATGTGCATAAATGCCTGCTAATTTTGGAATACACTTCATTTAACTGAATTGGACTGTGGTCCTTGCAGGTTTACGCCATACTAAATTTGTTAGACTTTAGGGCAGGAGTGGGAAGTCATTTTCACCCCCAGGGCTGCATTTCCTTTTGGGCAGCCTTCCAGGGGCCGCATACCTGTGGTGAGCAGGGCCAGAGGCAGAACAACAAATGTGAATGTTATCTTTGTACAGTAGGTTAATTTCTGCACACGTTCCCATACCTCGTGTCTGCCCTCCATCCAGACAAGCAAGAGGCATGATCAGAGTTCAAGAATGCATTTATAGTCAGGCAAAAACATTAATGGAGGGAGGGGGAAGCTGGACCTGTGGAAGGCATGGCAGTTCCCTTCTGTCTTGTTTATACCACCTTTTCTTCTCTGCTTTACCTTACAACATCTCAGCTAGCTACTTGTCTAGACTTAAAGGGTTAGATCTCCAGGTGTACATTTCACACATAAGACAGGAGTCAAATGAGAAGAAAGTAAAATGAGGGACTCAACCATTGCATCCTTATTTGTCTGACTTGCAACTTTAAGGAAGAAAATGCTTTGACGGTCTTTCCACCGGAGTCTCCTTCATAGCAGAATAGACAGTCTTCTGGTGTCTCTGTAGCCTCATCACAGCAGGGTTACCTGGTAGCACCAGCAAGGATATTTTTCTTTGAAGCACACAAGGATATTTTGTAGCAAACCAAACTAACTCTTCCATTCATTCGTATCATTAAGAAAAAAACACCCAAGCACCGCAGTCATAGTCGTAAAGCCATTAAGCTCTGCATTTACTTCCTAAATAAGCAGCTAGTGTAAATGTGTGTGTTATGCTAACTGCCATAGAGCAAATACACAGGAATTGAGTGCAGTACGCCAAGTTCCGTTTTAATATACCAATGCAGAAAGAACAGCTGTTTCCATACTTTCTGGTTCTCCCCTGATCTTGCCATGTGAACTCTGCAGATCTGTGCTGTGCATTCAACACAAGAGAAGCTGCTTGCACGGTCATCGGTTTTGGGGGGTGGGGAGGGAATTCACTTCCCCCTGGTTATTTATAGCAGGAGGCATTCCATGTTTTTGTTCCAAGTCAGTTTGTGGTTTCCTTCTGTTTCCAGCCAGTTCCAGACTTCTGCTTGCTGACATACAGGTTTCTACCATGGTGTCATTGTGCATCCCCCCTACTCTTGCATTGGTAGGTGTGATAAGTGCTCTGCATGGTGCTTGTGGTGCTTGCACTGCCACTGGACTCTCTCTTAGTGGTGGCGGTTGCGGTTTGGACGTCATGGTAAAAGTAAGGATTTTCAGGCCTAAGTGGGAACTGTGTATCGTCTCTTTTCCTCCCTCTGCACTATGGACCAAAACTGGTTCTGGGCTGCAGCTTTCAATATTAGCAGAGCTTAAGCTGCTTAAACATACTGACCCCTGTGCTTGAGTAGGGCCAGCTGAGGTGGGCTCTCTTAAGATAATTATTGTTAATGTTTGCATTTTTCCGTTTGCCAGTCACATGAATTCATTCAATCTAGCTCTCTAAAACCTTTGGAGTGCAGGTTAGTTTTGTTGTACAGATACAGTTGAAAATTGCCGTAGACTTTTTCAAGATTCGCTTACTTTTCAATGAAGAGCTTAACTTAGTGTACAGATTGGACTGGCTATTTCCTGATTATACATTTTCATTCCAATTCCAAGGATTCACATTGTGATAGTACCTTAAAAACCTGAGGAGGGTGTGGGGCAAAAGACACTTGCCTGTGGCCAGCTCTCTATGTCATCAGTAACTAAGTCAAAACACCTGGGGGGGTTTTATACAAAGAAAATGTTGTTGTGGCAACAGAGATGGCATAGACATTTGAATGTGGACATTGTGTTTATGCTGTCTCAAGGACGAGGATGGTTCAGCAAGACAACCTAGTAATTTTTAAGTTTAAATGCTGTTTCCATTAACCCATGGGTCACAAATGCTTTTAAAACATACAGTAGGCACCAACAACCAGCAGATCCAGGGCTAAATCTGACCCACCTAATAAGTGCTGTCCAGTTCCCTTAGTCCAGGGCTGGGAAACCTGTGGCCCTCTAGATGTTTTGGATTAATCCAGCAAAACCTAGAGGGCCATGGGCTCCTCATACCTGCCTTAGCCAATCCAGAAGCATGTGTTTTTGTGTGGTGGGGAGGGGTCTTTTAAATATGTATGTATGTATGTATGTGTGTATATATATATATATATATATATATATATATATATATATATATATAATTTATCATAAGCATATGTACAAGCACATAACCTTACAAACAGTAACAGAACAGAGCATAATCAGTATTATTATTATTTTTTACAGAGATGCAATTCCATATAGCTAAGATTTTAAGATGAGTCTATATAGCCCAGCCACAATGAAGAGTGAGTCATGGGAGGAGTAGTAATGTGATTCTCCCTTATATAACTCAAAACCAGAAACCAGACCACGTCAAACTGTCTGATTTAGTTTTGCCACAAACTATGCATTAACATCTGTTCAGATAAAGCAGTGTTCCATATACAGTCATATTTTGGATCTTGAGCGATTTGTGAGTTGAAAGTTTTGGGTCCCGAATGCCACAAACCCGGAAGTGATTGTTCCAGTTTTTGAGCGCTTTTTGGAACCCGAATGTCTGTTGTGACGTCTGTGGGTTCCAGTTGGCTGCAGGAGCTTCCTGCAGCCAATTGGAAGCTGTGCCTTGGTTTCTGAACTGTTTTGGAAGTTGAACGGACTTCCGGAATGGATTCCGTTCAACTTCCAAGGTACGGCTGTATTAGTAAAGCATGCTTCAGGCATAGGAACTTTAGATGGTTTCTAATCTGGCTGCTGATAGTAACATAAATACTAGACTTTTATAAGTTGTGGGAGGATTAACATAATTCGATAAAGAAAGAAGGGATCTGGAGGCAAATGTTGTTGAGTAATAGTCACTATCATTGAGAAAACCCAGGTCCAGAATTATTGACTCCTTACATTCCCACCACAAATGAATGAATGAATCCCTTTCCCCACACCCCATCCAACAAGAAGGAGACACAGTATTCATAATATGGAAAGGTGTCTAGTGCCGTCACACAATGACTTTAAGAATGGCCGAAATGGACTTAATAGGGGGGCTTCACCCATAATCAATCCCATTGTGCCTCATTGTATGGGTTCTGTGCCTTGAGACGGACTATAGCAGTCTCTTTTGCAGAGATGGCTCTCTCCCTGCTGTGACTTCAGTAAAACTAGTCTCTAACTCAGAGTAAATAGGGCAGAAACACTGTTTTTCAAGAGGAGGATATGAATAAAGGGCATGCTACTCTGAAATAAGCTGTTGATAATCGTGAGTCTAACCAATATCGGCTAGCAACGAATATTCAGATTCGCAACTTAATCTCCATCAGAGCAACATGCATTGGGACATGGTTGGAGGCTTCGAGCTGAATTGGATTGAACCACTCCAAGTGCACCAGAGAATCACAGCAGTCTCTAAACTGAAGAGTGCTTCAGATATTTCTGCAGTTACGGTTCTCAAGACCTGTAACAAAATGTGGATCATTATCGTTTAGGGCTGAAAGAGTAAACATTCTTCCTTCACATGTATCCCATTGAACTTGCTGAGTTTTAATTACACCTGGGGTTAGGCTGTGTGATGGTTATATGTAGATTTGTGGGGTGGTTTACACATGCTTGATGATTTCTCTGCAGTTGATGATAGGCAGCTGAATGTGTGAACCGTCACTCCATTGAAAAGCATTGCATTTGAGAAGATGTGCCAGTTCTGCTGAGGGTTGTTAGCTATGTGACAGTTCCCTCAAACATGTAACTTATCGCTTGATATGACAAACACTCAGTTTGTGCACCAGACCAATGTTTCTGCAGAATTGTGCCAGCTGACCAGTTCCCTGTTTTTTGGAATAAAAAAATGTGTTCAAATGCTGAAAAGAATTATTAGAGGAAGCAATAAAGTACATTGGAGCAGTGAACCTTTTGGACCTTTTCCTTCACCCCTTCTACTCTCTGGCTGAACTATGTATAAATAATACCTTGTTCGTAACTGCAGCCAGCCTTTCTCAACACACTGTTTAGGATACAAAGCTAAAGAGTAAACTGTAGTATCTTTCCACTGTGCTCCTCCCCCCCCCCCATATTTTTTTTAATGTGCTCTCCATCTGTTGTTTTTGGGTCTGTTCTGAGATGATCTTTACAGGAGCAACTCAGTTGCATACCCATAAATTTCAACCTGGACATTCCATTGGGTTTTCTGTTTTTCTCAGCGACAACAACCCTGTTGATTCAAGGAAGGTATTTTTAGTAGCTACTCAGTAAGTCTCCTTGAAAATGCACTGGGCACTCTCTCTAAGATAGACCACCAAAGAGCTGACTAGGACAGTCTGCTTCAAGCTATACAGCGGGTCAAATGTTTTTGTACAGGAGCAGTGCTCTAAAACTTCCTTGTTGAATATTCAGTAGTATCTGGGAAGCTGTCTTGTATACCTCTCCCCCCATAAAATCCTGCATTATTGATTATATAAGATATATTTGCTACAATTTTGTTCTGCTTATGGCTATTTACTCTTTATGTAGAATTTATGTAGTTCTTTCTTCACAATGTATCTTCACAACAGCCTTATTAAATGGATAGTGGTTTCCATATTGCAAGCAGGGAAACTGAACAAGGAACAATTATTTGTTCAAAGCCACTCACTGCATTAGTAAAGAATTCTGAGTATTGCTTCTTGATCATAAGTATTGAGAATGGAAGTCTATGTTTTTTAATGCACTTGATTCCCGGAACTTTTTCTTATTGTTGCACTAAGTCAGTTCGCTGTCAAGATCTCCTTTGCTTTCTTGCTTTCCTTTCTTTGCTCAGTTCTCTCTTTGTTTTTCCACCCGCATGTGGGGCTTGGAAACTCCAACAGCTGTGGGGGTTGACCATGCAAATCTTTTGCACTTGGCTGAAACTAAACATCTTTGAGCAGCAGCAGTGCAGTTGATGTCCCCGACCTGAAATGCATTTCTAGTAATGTGGCTATATATTAAATTTGTTTATGCAGCAAAGCAGCTGCTTTTCATGGTCCAAGTCAAAATGGCAGGTCTTGTTCAATGGCAGGCTTGATAAGTCTCCCACCGTATTTGCTTCCCCATCTGCATTCCTGTTTCTGTATTCCAAGTGGGCAAGTGGGTATTTTACATATGAGCTCTCACGCAGAACTGAAAGCAGTAACAAGAGTATTGAACACTTAAAATATCATATATCCAGACAAGTATTCCATATTCCATACAAGACAGGAGTAACCAACATGGTATCCTCCAGATGTTGTGGACTACAACTCCCATAAGTCCCAGCCAGCAACATCTAGAGGGCATCATGTTGGCTGCAAGGACCTTCAAAGTCCCATGAATTGACAGCTTGAAAAAAATAAATCTGAATTTTACATCTAGAGAATAAAAACGCCAGTTCCCCTCTCCTGGAATACCCTTTTTTAAAATAAATGCAAAACAAAGACAAAATACACTTCTCTTTTCCTCTTTTCTGTGTTTACAGGTATGGGGTCAGTCCTGAGAACATCATTCTGTACGGACAAAGTATTGGAACCGTTCCCACTGTGGACCTGGCATCTCGGTATGAGTGTGCTGCTGTAATCCTTCACTCACCCTTGATGTCTGGGTTGCGGGTAGCTTTCCCGGACACTAGGAAAACATACTGCTTTGATGCTTTCCCAAGGTATGTGCAGAACTTGCTCCCAGGAAACCATTGTTCATTTATAATACTTAAATTGGACATGTACCTTTCAAAATGACAACAACTAAGCAAAGGCCATGGGTACATTACTTAGCCAAGAGTAGATGTGGTGGGCTCAGGAGTATCAGCATATTAGAGGGTAAAAAGCCCCCTGCTCGGTGGTGCTTTGAGGATTCTTTCTTCTAGATATATCCTCCATTTAATGTTTATCATGAAGTATGTTGGTGATGATTTAATGAGGGTGGCCTCATTGGGAGACAGCACCTGCAAAGCATGCCAGGAGGGTTCCATGTTCACTGCTTGGCACCTTCACGTTATTTATTAAATTTGTATCCCACCCTTCCTCCCTGAAGGGTGCCCAGGGTGGCAAGTAGCATAAAATCTGCTGAAACCATATCCAGCATACAATAATGAAAATGATCTATAAAAATCACAGTGCCTAGGTGTAACTATTCCCTTCAAAAGGCCTGGGGAAATAAAAGTGTCTTAAAATTCTGCCTGAAAGTAGTCGGGAGAAGGGGACTTCCAGATTTTCCCTGGGAAAGGAGTTCCAGAGGCGGTGAAGAGCAGAAAGTGACCTCTGAGACTGTGGGAAGACGCTGGCAGCCAGAGTTGATCATGCTTGGCAAGATGGGCCAGCATTCTGGGTCAACAGAAATATCTTCAAATGTTCACATATTGCTATATACTTCTTAACTTGAACTGGCATCTTGAGTGTGGATCCACTGCTGACCTTTGCAAACCAAAGGTATTCTGTGTTTCTCCTGTAAATGCTTTTTGCATGTTCTTTAAAAATATTATGGGGTGTGCCTTTGTCCCATGTTGGAGGGAGTGGTGACCGGACTGGACTGGAGAATTGTGAAGGGGATATGTAGTTCAACTTGTATTGACCTTGAAGGTGAGAGTGGTGGGTGTAATTGCATACACCTTGTAGCGGTGGTTGAGTATTAGTCAATGACTGGTTACAAAAACCATTTCTACCTCCACAGTAGGCACCCTCTTCAGTATGGATGTTCTATTTCCACCCCCACCTCCAGAATGTGAAAAGTCACTTAGCTGAACTGGTTTCCTGTGTCTTGTTCCGAGGGAATGCATAGCACTTAATAGACTTTGCAGTTAGCAAGTTTGAAATGGTCCAGAGCACAAGCATTTTGGTGGTACAAGATCCACTGAAATGAATGGGCCAAGCTTTGAGAACCGGAGCTGAACTGGAGCAGTTCATCCATTCTTAGAGGGAAGTTTCTGGTGGGTTGTGCTGGAATTATGTGCTTTTGCTATCGTGTCTTGGTATAATTCCTCTGCCCTCCTGCCTTTCTAACAGTTACAAATATTTACTATATGACAAATTCTTCCTCTGAACATTCAGGCTTTTAAAAATTATTCACAAGGTTTGGAACAGAGCTTGGATGAAATAGGCCAAGTCAAATAGGAGGTGAAAAACATCAGGGCAGAGACAGCGGAGGTATTATATCATTCACTTTCTCTTTTTGCATTCTTGAGAACTGTTTCTTACCAATGGTCTGAATTCACTTGATCTGTTAAATGTTTTGGTACTTGAACGAATGCCCCCCTCCCTGTCCTTGTAAGAGAGAGAAAATTGTTCATTGCAGTTTACACAGAAATCTTTTGTGTTTGCTGATGTCTGATGGTCTCTGTAGATTTCTCTAGCTGCAGAACGGTGTGGTTAGGAATACCAAGTGAGGCTAATGTGCTTTCTGAATGCTGCGTTCCCAAGCAGCTGAGCTGGCAGTGGGATTCCTTCCAGTGGTTTTGCAAGCTGTAAATATTGTTTTGCTGAAATGCCTGATTAGGGATGAATGACACTAATTATGTGAGCACCACAATGGAGAGACTTCCCCCCTCAAGTTTCCTAAAAGTGAGGACTGACAATCTTGCTGTTAAGTCTTTGCATACATAATTTCATTAAGTGTTATTAATACATGTATGGGAGAATCCCACTTGTGGCTGTGTCAAGGATTCCAAAACGTAAGTTAGCAAGGGTAAGATACATTTTAAAAGAAATATATATTTGGGGAAGGATCCCTCTGAGTCCTCACTGCATCCTCACACCAGTTCACCACCCTGTTATAAAGAAAAGACATAGAACAGTGGTTCCCAACCTGTGGCTGGCAGACCTTCAGAGGGCTGTGGGGTTATCCCAAGGGGTCAGTAGCAGTGGCACAGGACAGTGAGTCCCTTGAGTGGCAGGGTGGAGGCTAGGACCAGGACAGGAGGGCAGGTGCTGAGGGCTGGGATGCCAGCAAGGCAGAGGGACAGTGGTGGCTAAATTTGCCCTTCATCTGAGGCGTGTGAGGCACTTTGAGTGGCAGGCTTTTTGGTGCAGGGCGTGTCCAGTGCTGCCATCCATTGGAGGCTCCTTGGTCTCCCTTACTCGCCCAGGGTTTGCCCTGCTAGCAGAATGACCTTCCATCCAAGATGAGAGCAACCCCCATTCTTCATTCCCTTTGGCTTTCCCTGACTGCTTCCATGCCACTTCTCTTTAGCACTGGTGCCTCCAACAGAATGATGCATAGTGAAACCGGCTGGCAGAAAAAACGAAAAGGAGCTGCATGCTGTGGTACAGCAGGGGTAGCCAGCTGGCATCCCGGGTCATGGCTTGGTGGTAGAGAACATCAGAAGAACCTGGCTGCTGGGTCAGGCCAATGGCCAATCTGGTCCAGTGCCCTATGGGAAGCCTGAAAGCAAAGTGTGTGCTTTGCATGCAGAGGGTCCCAGGTTTAATCCCTGGTATATCCAAGGAAGGCAGATAAAGTCCCCTGCCTGAAACCATGGAGAGCACGGCCAGTCAGTGTCAACAGTACAAAGCAAAATGGGCACTGGTCCAGCATGGTATAAGGTAGTTTTCTGTGTGCGCACTCCCCAGCACAGCTCCGATTGAATTCCAGTGTGTCTCAACTGTTCACTCCAACATACAGGCAAATATCCTGCTAACCCCCTTCTCCCTGGTGGGAACAACATCTAAAGTTTTGGCAGAATGCTTGTCTCGTTTCTTCTGTTCTTCCCATTTGCTTCTTGCATGGACATCAGCTGCTGAGTTGCACAAAGAGAGACTTCAGACAGAGACTTTGATGTTGTGCACACTGGGACGGAGAGGGTTAAATGGCCCCTTCGCTGTTCCCCATTTCCTGTGGGAGTCAGGAGGGACAGCCATTTCTGCCAGCACCCTTTGCTCAGTTCAGAATATGGCCTCTCCTTAATAAAAGCAATAGCCGTGAGCTGACATCCAGCCCTCCATGCTGTACTCACAGAGAGGGCTGAACATAATATTTTGCTTTCTTCCTCTTTAAAGATTCACAAGAGGTTCTTGCATCTCCCACAACAACTGCCCATGGTTGCCTCAGAGAGGCCTGCCTCAAAATCTGAGAACTGTGAGCCTCTGATGACCTCGTTGTATTAATTCTGTTTACTTATTTACATTGTGAATTTCCAAAATCCACTGCGAATCTCCAAGTGGCTTCTTAGAAAGAGCAGCTGTAGCCTTCCTGCCAGGCACAGTTGGACAGTGTTGGCAGAAAAGAATGAACAAATGGCACTTTCTTTTTCGGGACATATTGATAGAAAGACACAGAGCGTAAAGCTCTGAACATGAGAGTAGTCTAATTTAACAACAGCAGCATGAATGCTCATCCGGGCTTTAGAAGCTTCAGAAGTGGCCAGGCTGAATTAGCCATTTCTCCTTCTAGAATGCTGGAAACAGATGACAACAATTGTGACTTGTGTATCCCTCTGGCTTTTCAGTTACCTGCCAGGAGCCCTTTTCACAAGAATAGTAGATAAGACCAGTCATTGAATTAGACCACCGTCCTGCTTCCTCATAATGGTCCACAAGATGTCTCCAGAAAGCAGGGAATGAAGACAGTTGCCCTCTCCTGCTCTCTCTTCCTCCCTCCAGTTGTTTTTTAGAGGTTGTCTACCTCTGAAATATTGAGTTTATATATAGCTGGGCCCTGTTGCCCCATATTGTCTCAGAGCAGGGCCACAGAACATACCCAGTGTTTTCCTGTAGCTGTTTGTTGCGAAGGAGCATCTGCAGTGGAAGATGGAGTTATCTTTCAGGTGCTGCTGATGAGGACCAGGTGCACATCCCGGGAGTCATTTTCGACTCACAGCTGGTCCGAAATGGAGGTGCAGGTCAATTCTGTGTCCAGGCAGCTGTCTACCAGCTCCATCTGGTACGCAGGTTGAGACCCTACCTGCCCATGGACTGCCTTGCCAGAGTGGTGCATGCTCTAGTTATCTCCCACTTGGACTAGTGCAATGCGCTCTATGTGGGGCTACCTTTGAAGGTGACCTGGAAACGGCAGCTAATCCAGAATGTGGCAGATAGACTGGTGACTGGGAGTAGACGCTGAGACCATATAACCCCAGTCCTGAAAGACCTACATTGGCTCCCAGTACGTTTCTGAGCACAATTCAAAGTGCTTGTGTTGACCTTTAAAGCCCTAAATGGCCTTGGCCCAGTATCCCTGACGGAGCGTCTCCACCCCCATTGTTCAGCCCGGACACTGAGGTCCAGCGCCAAGGGCCTTCTGGCGGTTCCCTCTCTGTGAGAAGTGAGGTTGCAGGGAACCAGGCAGAGGGCCTTTTTGGTAGTGGTGCCCGCCCTGTGGAACACCTTCCCATCAGATGTCAAGGAAATAGACAACTATCTGACTTTTAGACGACATCTGAAGGCAGCCCTGTTTATGGAGGTTTTTAATGTCTGATATTTTATTGTGCTTTTAATTCTGTTGGGAGCTACCCAGAGTGGCTGGGGAAACCCAGTCAGATGGACGGGGTTTAAATTACTTCTTCTTCTTCTTCTTCTTCTTCTTCTTCTTCTTCTTCTTCTTCTTCTTCTTATTATTATTATTATTATTATTATTAATATTAATAATAATAATAATCTTTCCCAGAGTTTTCCAAAACAACTATGACAAAATTGGTTTTCTTTGGTTACTGAACTTAACCAGTAATGCTTTTCTGGTTTTTGTCTTTTACATCCTCAGCATTGACAAGATCTCTAAAGTAACCTCTCCTGTCCTGGTGATTCACGGTACCGAAGATGAAGTAATAGATTTCTCGCACGGTTTGGCGATGTACGAGCGATGTCCCCGGGCGGTGGAGCCCCTGTGGGTGGAGGGCGCTGGCCACAACGACATAGAGCTTTATGCACAGTACCTAGAACGACTAAAACAGTTCATATCTCACGAACTCCCCAATTCCTGAAGAAACCTACTTGATCTCTTTTCCTTTTCTTCTTTTTTTTTTACCTCAGTTAACTGTGAATGGAAGAATTTACCTGTTTTTGCACATGCATTAACTGGCTTAGCTGTAATAGCTTTATACTATGAATAAATGCCCTCTCATTAGGGTTTCTCCAATCAGCTCTCGACTGTCTTTTTATATCAGGAAACTGTTCTAACAGTCACTACTGTAATCCCAATTGTTTTTTTACCTTCAACACGCTAGAAAAGCTGGGAGTTTTAGAAGGGGTGCTAGCTAAACTTGAGGGATACTACTTAATCTAGCAGTTATAATACTTCCAACTTTTTCCCTACCCAACCCTTCAAGTTGCTTGTCTTATAATGTTTTCTTTCTCTTTGAGAAAAAATCTTCCCACAATCTGGAATGCAAGAAACCTGGATGATAGCTTCCTACTAATTTATGGAACCAGTCTAAGAGCATTCTCCATGTAAAATTTCTAGCTGTGCTATTGTAACTGGAAAGGTTTTTTTGTGGTGATTTCTCATTGTGTTTTTTTGTTTGTTTTTTGCCAACCTTCCCTTCCTAAGTAAATTAATTAATGAAAATTTCCCGGGGTCACAGATTTCTAAATGGGGCTAATTCTGAAATGACCTTTCACCAGTTTTCTGCATATTTACAAAATATTCCTAAAGGAATAATGACTGAACGGCTAAACCCTTTAATTCTTTTTACTTTTTAAAAAATGTGTAAATTTACTAAACCCAGTTATTCAGATGATGTTTACACTCTGAATAGAAGCCAACTTTGGCATTTCCTTGTGTAAAGCATTCCTTATAGAGGTTTTTAAAAGTATTGTACATAAGTGTATTTACATTTATGCATAACTCCTGATTGGTAGTTTAAAATTTAAGTCTAGTTAACAAATTCTGGTTTGTATATGAATACATTTTGTTAAAGTTTTTATCCCTGCATTATTTTGCTATTAAAAGTTTTATAAGATTTCCAGGACAACTAAAAATATTTACACATTTGTTTTTGACAAATTTATGTAAGAAACTTTCATTGAAACTGATCCTTTTTGTTTAGGGGAAATTTTTCATTCTCTGACACTGGAATTGCACAGAATATGCAAGACAATTAAATCATTACACTAAGAGGCCTGAGGTTTTTTCCCAAATTGTACGGCCTTAAATGTACTGTAAGCCTCTGATTGTTGTAAAAATGGATTGCGATGGATTATGGTTTGTGTTCTTGTTGCCAGAATGCAACAACAGTGATTGTAATGGAATAAAGGATGCATGGAATAGAGAATACTGGACTTCGCTTCACTTTGTCCCATGATCAAATTGCACCAAAGGCCACACAAAGGTCGTATATAAGTCTTTTTTCCCTGACACCAATCAAAGGATAAGGACTTGAAGATGTACAGACAGTATTGTGCTGCAGTGTAGACCGGAGACTGTTAATGTAGTGTAATGACTGTGGTGTTGGGCTTGAGTCCAGTGGGTCCTGCATTCAAATCTTGACTCCCGATTAGTCACCAGTAGCCTGCATGCTTTTCATGTTGAAAACCATCTGTGGCTTTCTCCCTGCTGCCGATAGGCTATTCTGGACTAAAATGATGGGCCAGTGTCCCTATTTTCTAGGGACAGTCCCGGATTTACAGAAGCCGTCCCAGAATGTCCTGTTTTTCCATGGGCACCTCTGTTTTCATCAGAGGAATGTTGGGAGGGTTATGCAACCCCTGAGCCAAGGAGATAACTCTACAACCTTGAAGGCTTGGGGAAGTTTTTTAATGTCAGCTAGGCGGGGTATAAATAATAAAATTGTTATTATTACTACCACTATAGAATAGGACATCCCTATTTTCATCAGAGAAATGTTGGAGGGCATGGTGATGTGACTCAGCTGAAGGCATCTTCAAAGCTGAACAAGGCAGCCATTGTATCCCAGTCCAGGGGCATTCAGACTTTTTGCCTTCATGGACCCCTTGCACATCACCAGAACAGATTGGCCCTTTCCAGCACATTGCAGTCTGCTGCATGTTCTAGGGGCAGTGGCAGTTACTTCCACAATTGCTGCAGAAGATCAGCAGTGAACTTGCAAGTTGTCTTTCATAGATCCTTAGCCTGCTGTCCTTGCCGATTGAGCCCCCCATTCCTTGGGACACAGGATGCAGGCTGCTGTTGGCCTAATCTACCCCGAAGGGCTATTTATTATACACCATCCTCATGTTAAGGAATGTGACTGTTACAGTACAGTACACTAAAACGGAAGCCTTCCTTTTGACTTGTGTAATGCAACTGCTTATGAGTGACACTTGATCAGCTCAGAGGGAACTATTCACTCATTGGAAATCCCAGCTTGGCACTTGTGTTTCAGTTTGGCCATCGTGGCCTTGCTTTGACAGGAATGCAATTAACTCATGTCAGTACTTCAAGTGTGTACGGATTTGATTTCATGAAACCGCAGGGGCAGAGTAATTAACATTAGACTGGTGCTTCCTTTCAGTACCCGGAACACACGAGAAGAAAACGTCTTCCTGTTAATCCACAGTATCTAGGGAGCAAGTCAATCTCTGAAATAGCCAGTCTAGTTCTAAACTTATATCCAGCGATTTTTATTTTATTTAGATTTGTACTCCATTCTTCAAATTATTATCAACACCATAAAATAACTGAAGTCTTCTGGCACCTTAAAAAGATGATCCAAACTTCTTAGGGCTTAAGCTCTTGTGTAGTCATTAAATTGGAAGGGACCCAAGGATCATCTAGACCAACCCCCTACAATACAGGAATAACCACATGTTGTTCCCCATCCAGTTTGAAACCATACCAGACTCTGCCTAGCTTTGCAAATGTGCTAGCAGTTTTCTTGCTGCAGCACTATGGAAGCTGTTTCTTTAATAAATCTGTTACTCTTTAAGGTGCCACAAAACTTAGTTGTATTTGCATGGCTAACTGGAAATAAAATGACTAATACAAGCCTATAAAAGACAAAAAAATAATAATCCAAGTAAAACAAATATTAAGGGTTTGCCTGGTGCCAGCAAAGCATTCCAAAGCCAGGACACAAAGTGCTGGAAAAATCCTCTCCCCCAATAACCACTTGCCCCAGCTCAGCGCTCAGGGAAACCCAGAGGAGAAGGGTCTGATTAGTCCCTTTTAAATTATATGAAGGCCTCTGTGGATGCAGCACCCCTTGGCTAAGGTTCCTCACTCAAGAACATTCTGTAATGCATTTTCTTGTACTGTAACTAGATTACATGTTCCCTGTTTCAAATGAGAGAAAAGAACAGAAGAAAAGTCTCAAACTCTTAAAAGCAACCCGTTTTTGGCCAACCAAAGTAGCATCTTTAATAAGCGTAAAAAAAGTGGATACCTGCAGTTCCTTTTTGTGCACATTAACCCTTATTCATGAGCAACTTGCGCGCACACTATGTGTTTACCATCACTGCTATAGTAAAAAAGGTAAAGGTCTTGACAGACTCTAGGGTTGTGCGCCCATCTCACTCAAGAGGCCGGGGGCCAGCGCTGTCCGCAGACACTTCCGGGTCACGTGGCCAGCGTGACATCGCTGCTCTGGCGAGCCAGAGCCGCACACGGAAACGCCATTTACCTTCCCGCTAGTAAGCGGTCCCTATTTATCTACTTGCACCCGGGAGTGCTTTCGAACTGCTAGGTTGGAAGGCGCTGGGACCGAACAATGGGAGCGCACCCCGCTGCGGGGATTCGAACCGCCGACCTTTCGATCGGCAAGCCCTAGGCGCTGAGGCTTTTACCCACAGCGCCACCCACGTCCCCACTACTATAGTACTACCTACCTATTCTGCTCAAATGCTGAGTAAGTTCTCATTTGTCTCTTGGCCTTATGGGATAATTGGTCTTTTTCAGTCCACTGCAATGAGATTCCTTATAGCAAAAATCTATGGAGGTGTTATACTGCAGTAGGCTGGGGTTTTCCCTCTGCTGAATTTATATATGGCGGGGAGGAATTAGCAAACAAACAAACTCAACGCTTCCACCATAAGTTTTCATCCTCCGAACTTGAATTTCATTCCCTTTCTACAGCCACAGTAAATACCTTTAAAAGATTGCCTACAGAAGACTTTTATCCCTTCTCACAAAAATGATATTTACATAGCTTTCAACATTTTGCTGGTTTGGGGTGCATGGTATTAAAAGAGTGAGTTCCGATGTCATAAATCCTTGCATCATCACAGGAGCTTTAGAGAGACATGTAGCACCTTAAGGACAAGCTAATGTATGGCATAAGCTTTCATGGGTCCACTCCATCATTTTATTATTTACATTTCTACCTCACCCAACGGAGTCCAGGGCAGCAAACAGCGATGAATAAATAAAGCCTAGTGAGAACACATACAAACATATCTAAAAGCTTTTTAAAACACCCACATGCCCTCATAAGCTAATAATTTCAAGATTGCCAGGAACAGTATTTTTCGGCCAACAAATGCCTGGGCAAGCAGGAATGTTCAAAAATTCCTCCTGAATGTTAATCATGAGCGTGTTATATGTGGCGAAAAGAGGTCAGAAGGAAATGCAAATGCAAAATTCAGATGGGATGATGATGATGATTACAATTTGTATACAGTGGTACCTCAGGTTAAGTACTTAATTTGTTCCGGAGGTCCGTACTTAACCTGAAACTGTTCTTAACCTGAAGCACCACTTTAGCTAATGGGGCCTCCTGCTGCTGCTGCTGCACCGCCAGAGCACAATTTCTCTTCTCATCCTGAAGCAAAGTTCTTAACCTGAAGCGCTATTTCTGGGTTAGCGGAGTCTGTAACCTGAAGCGTATGTAACCCGAGGTACCACTGTACCTCCCTATACTTGCAGGTCTTGGGGCGGTTTGTAACATAAAATCACAATATAAAAGCAAAATACATAATATAAAACAAGAACATGCCTCCATCATGAACCTCTTCCCACCCTGAAAATACTTCCAAACTCAACCCACCCACCCCCACTGAAGGCTACCCCCCTCCTCACTCCCACCCTGAAATAGGGGCCTGGCCATATTTCCCGGCCAGCCCAGCTGCCCCCTCTCATGTCACCTGTCCCAATCTCCCCACCACCACTGGGGCAGGACCCCCAGTATTATGTAATTGAGAGCCCTTCACAAAAAGAAGCTGCCAGCAGGGACATCTTGCCTTTGGAGAAATGCTATACAACTTGCAAGTCTACAGAAGCAGTCTAGACCTTTATCTAACCTGAATTGATTGGTCAAAGCACAGGTGATCATTTGGAGTCAGCATCACTGCTTGATAGCCCTGCAGAGAGCACTATTCAACACCTGCAAAGTCGATCCCATTGAATTAAATGGGGCTCAGTCCCAGGTGAGTTGGAACAGAACTGCAGCAGCCCTAGTTTTTTTGTGTGTTTTTCTTCGGCTAAAGGCTAGTTTAGTTTTGGATGAAGGTGTGAAAGAAGGGCACGCAGGCTTGGAATTTTGCATCGACGGCAACTCCTGAAACCTCGGCGAAGGAGAGAAAATAAATAACGCAAACCAGGTTATTCAGAGTACAGCCGCCGGGTAAATTTGGAAAGCAGACGCGAGGTGCACGTCCGGTGTGTGTTTATTAGGATGAGTAATCCTTATTTTTATTTTTAATGGTTTTGGGTGCCTTGGAGACACGGTGAAGCTAAAAGCAAGGATAGAAACGGGGTGCAAAATTGATTGCAAGCTGAAGATCGCTCTTTGCTAAGCAGCTACGCGGGAGGGAGGTGGCCTCGCATCATCTCGCCTTGGGGACAGCCTAAGTTTTGGCACTTAAAATGCAAAGAGGCTGAAGGGCCGCAAGCCTCGCAGCTAGTTACATTGCCTTTTTCCAAGTTGGCTGCAGTTGAAGGCGGCGGAGGCGTCTGCTGAGGAGGAAGAGAGATAGAGAGAGGCCGTGCGGGAAAGATCAGCTGCCACCGTCCTTTGCAAGATGTTGCACAGACGACGCGACCGTCCAGGTGAGGAGAGAGAGGGTAGGACTCGAACCCGCAGCCCAGTTCCACGTAGAGGGGTGTGGGCGCCGATAGGAAAGCGTGGCAGCCCAAGCTCCTCCTGCCTGGTCCTTTAGCTCCTCCCGGAGACTCCCTCATCAGGGCGCAAAAAGAGCATTGCAAAAGTGCCTCTCTGCCTAGGTTCAGACCAAGGCTGTCCGGCCCGCTGCGTTCTCTCTTGGGATAAATGTCCACTCACGTTACTCAGGCTCCCGTGTGCACGTGGATCGGGCCGGGCGGCGGGAATCCTATGGGGGCATCCTTGGGGGGGGGGCGGGGCAGGAAGAGTACGTCTCGTGCCCCTTCTTGCGGCTGACTCCCGAGTAACGAGAGCAAGTGGATCGGGGCCTATTCGGCTGGAAATCTAGGCACGCTTAGGGGGAATGATGGCTTCGGTGGGACTTCCGGCGAACTGCGCCTAAGCTGGGATGGACTAGCTCGGCTGCGATCCTAAGGACACTTCCTTGGGAGTAAGTTTCATTTCAGTTAGCCGGATGGACTCGCTTGCCAAATTTAACTGCGCCTGGGGATCGAGCCACAAGGCTGCAATCCCCGGCACACTTTGCTGGGGAGCAAACCTCAACGGAGCTTGCTCTTGAGTAACCATGCATGGGATCGGGACTGCACGAAGAGCCACCTCGTTGCGTCCTTCCAATTTGGGGAGGATCGCTTTGGGCTGATCTAGTGCAAAAATCATGAGGATCCGTGTTTTTAACCATGTTTTTGCGCCCCTGCGGCCCCACGAAACAGTTGATGCATGATTTTATGCTGCCTACAGAGTAAGACATGGTCTACAGTGTCATGGTGGTTTTATTTAACTTGAATGAAAAAATCATATGAATTCATGAGGATCCGTTTAAATCAGCTGGATCCGCCTTTTACCCTTTTTCATGGCTATGCAGTTTGTTAATGAGTGATCCAGGATAGGAGTCCTGGATGCGCCAAGGAATCTTCCAAGGCACGTGCGCGCGTTCTGGAACAGTAAGCCTTTAAAGCGCATTTATTTCCACCCGACCCCCCAAAGACTTATGGGCCCTGTAGTTTACCCTTCGCAGTGCTACGATGCCCACCAACCCTTAAGAAACCACAGTGCCCAGAATTCTTCCAAGGGGGTGGGTGCGCACCGAATGCGTTTCATCTCCATGTGCGCCCGGCTCATATTCGCCGCCTGCTCAGGTCTTGAAAAGAGAATCCGAGGGGCTGCAGCTGTTGCAAGGGAAGCCTCAGCCGGTTGCCGGGAGGAGCGGCTCGCTTGTCCTTAGACGGTCCTTCCCGCGCCCCTCTTCCTGAGCATTGCAAACATGCCTCGCCTTCCTAGGCAGTGAGAGTGAATGAAGCTCATTCCCTGGACCGGTGGAGGCGGCGAGACAGAGAGACCGTGATCCGGGCATCCCAACCCCCAAGGAGATTTTAGCAGCTGCTCTTCCTGTCTAGGGAAAACTCTGCATTAGCTTCCCGTCTGCAGGGATGGCGCTAAAATGTATTCTGGAGTCATTTCACTCGTCCTGCGGTGGTCCCCACAGGGCAGGACTCTGGGGGTAAGAAGTCCAGCAGAATGAAAGGCAACATGAGCAGGTTGTCATTACAGTTTTAAAGGCTGTTCACTAAAACCATTTCTAGGGGAGAACCTTCCGAAGTCTAAAACTACAGATTCCCAAACTGCACGATTGCAGCCCAGCAACCCTCACACAAGTCCCCCCCCCCCACAATTTGTTGTTCTTGTTGTTTAGTCCTTTAGTCATGTCCGACTCTTCGGGACCCCATGGACCAGAGCACGCCAGGCACTCCTGTCTTCCACTGCCTCCCGCAGTTTGGTCAAACTCATGCTGGTAGCTTCGAGAACACTGTCCAACCATCTCGTCCTCTGTTGTCCCCTTCTCCTTGTGCCCTCCATCATTCCCATAATCAGGGTCTTTTCCAGGGAGTCTTCTCTTCTCATGAGGTGGCCAAAGTATTGGAGCCTCAGCTTCACGATCTGTCCTTCCAGTGAGCACTCAGGGCTGATTTCCTTAAGAATGGAGAGGTTTGATCTTCTTGCAGTCCATGGGACTCTCAAGAGTCTCCTCCAGCACCACAATTCAAAAGCATCAATTCTTTGGTGATCAGCTTTCTTTATGGTCCAGCTCTCACTTCCATACAAACCATGTGGGGTCTACCCATAATACTAAGCTAACAGTTCAATTGGAACAAGCAAGTATGTTGTTGCACAGGGAGAAAATCACAGTCATGAGAGCTAAACCATGATTTATCTAACCATTACAGGTGAACACAGGCTTTTGGTTTGTCTCACTCCAAACAAACCATGAGCTGTAACCAAGGTTTGTTCTTGGCTCTACCACTCATGGTTTGTTTGGGAGAAACAAATCATTTACCCCAAGTTCTGATGCAGCACTAAGCCAAACCATGGCTTAGTTTGCAGTCACATGGCAGCAGCATCAATCACAGCTTTCTCCCTGTCCACCGGAATTCTTGCTGCTACACGATAAGCCGTTGTTTGGGAATGAATGCCTGACAATTCTTTGGCGATCAGCCTTCCTTATGGACCAGCTCTCACTACATCACTATTGGGGAAACCATAGCTTTAACTATATGGACCTTTGTCGGCAAGGTGATGTCTCTGATTTTTAAGATGCTGTTTAGGTTTGTCATTGCTTTTCTCCCAAGAAGCAGGCGTCTTTTAATTTTGTGACTGCTGTCACCATCTGCAGTGATCATGGAGCCCAAGAAAGTAAAATCTCTCACTGCCTCTATTTCTTTCCCCACACGATAGCTTGTGGTAAATTGTCAAACTCAGTGTAACTGGCAAACATTGAATTGTGTGTGCTCTATATAATTTGGGGGGCAATTAGCGGGGTGAGTCCACCACACTATTAACTGGCGGTAAGTGGTGGATCTGCTATGCTCTCCAATGATGAAACTGAATGTGAATATGTTGCTCAAAAAACCAGAAAAAATAAAGACTCGTAGAGTTGGAAAGGAGCCCAAGTTTCACCTAGTCCAATCCTTTGCAGTGCTGGAATGAAGTGTATTTTGTGCTTTGTGTAGTATGCTTTCTCATAGGTGTCTTAAGATGAAGTATTATACTGACTGTGGTCTTTTCTAGGTGTCAGTTCATCATTCAATGATGCATCGTGCATGTATAGAACATTTCCCTCATTTTCACATATACACACCCCAAATAGTATCTTAGAATGGTAGAGTTCAGAGGGACCTTGAGGGTCATTTAGTCCAACCTCCTGCAAGGCAGGAATCTTTTGCCCAATGTGGGGCTTGAAAGCTATAAAACATAGGGCATTTTTATTCACCCCAGTGATTTTGACGGGTGAGATAATCCTGGACAGCCATTTTAATCAAAATCTGAGATGTAGTATTTTAAATTTATTTTATGCAGTGATCTGTCATGGAACAACCCAACTGAAGAAGCTAACAGGGGTTACCCAGACCTCATTGCTGGTTGGAAAGGGGTCCCCACAACTGTTCGATGTTCAGGGCCCCATAAACATAGGTCTCCCACTGGCAGGAGCTCTGCCTCTGTGCTGTGGTCCTTCCCTAAAAGGTCAAACATAGGAGTCAGCATTGTAATGCGCCAGAATTGGACCCTGTAACTAAGTTTGTCTACCCTGTGGCAGCAGCTGCCAAGGATTTCAGACAGGATTCCCTCCTTGATCTACCTAGAGCGTGGGTAGGCAAACTAAGGCCCGGGGCCCGGATGCTGCCCAATCGCCTTCTAAATCCGGTCCGCGGACAGTCCGGGAATCAGCGTGTTTTTACATGAGTAGAATGTGTCTGTGGCGATCACACAGGGTCCCCGGATGTTTGACGGTCTATTGATCCCTGTGCCACCACTGTGATTACTTCCCCGCTGCCACCAACCCATTACTCTCGGGTAAAACACTGAGTCCAGATGGTTGTTAAAATTGAACCAAATAAACAAGTTTATTTTATAAGTATTAACAAGTTTATGGTTTCTCAGATAATATTCTTGTCAGTTTCTTAACTTTAGTTTCTTTACCGGCCTATACCTTCCTAATACCTTCTGACTGATTATATCAACTGTTTGAATGACTCCTCTTAACAGATTCTCTCACTCTCCCACATCAGACTAGCAGACTTATCCTCTCTGTGTCTTCTCTAACTCCAGACTGACTTATTAACAACTCTAACTCTAATTCTAACTACTCCCTTTGGGTTCCTATTGGTTAGTCATTTTACAATTAGTTAACCCTTTCCTTATGAACCCAGTATGATGTCACACACCTAGGAGGCAAACACCACAGTGTCCTTTTATTTAAAATGCATCTCTGGGTTATTTGTGGGGCATAGGAATATGTTCATTATTTTTTTTCCAAAATATAGTCCAGCCCCCCACAAGGTCTGAGGGACAGTGGACTGGCCCCCTGCTGAAAAAGTTTGCTGACCTCTGATCTAGACCAGGGGTTGAAACCAGGACCTTCTGCCTACAAAGCAAATCCTCTCCCATTGAGGAAGAAAGTGTACAGATTCCGGAGAGGAAAGCTGTGTTCTATGTTTCTTGCAGGGTTTCCCTGGCCCTGGGCTGCTTCTCTCCTGCTCCCTCCCTCTAAGAAGCTGCTGCCAGCAGGAACAGACCCTTGGGGGACCAGACTGACCCATTTGTTCCTTTGGGAACTTCCAAAGTCACCCTCCCTTCGACCAAGAAGAGGATCTGAGAAATGGGGGCACCATTGGAGGGACCAAGCTTACCACCATGTGCCTGTGTCCAGTGTCCTGGCATTAGCCGGCTGTCTCCTCCTCCTGTCTGCCTGCATGCCGGCCAGGTGCTTACGTAAGACATTTAAACAACCATTTAAATCCATTTCCCTGATGAAATAAATCTGCTTTACCCCTACATGGCCAATGGAATCCAAGTGAATTCCCAGTTTTGTGGATGGGGCTGTTTCCACAAGGAAGCGGAATGTTTGAAGATTCAGGACAGAGCATAGAATTGTAGAGTTGGAAGAGACCCCAAGAGTCATCTAGTCTAACCCCCTGCGATGCAGGAATCTCAGCTAAAGCACCCATCATGAAAGAATGCTTCCAAAACGTTCGAGAACCAAGGCACGGCTTCTGATTGGCTGCAGGAAGCTCCTGCAGCCAATCGGAAGCTGTGTCGGACGTTTGGGTTCCAAAGAACATTTGCAAACTGGAACACTCACTTCCAAGTTTGCAGCATTCGGGAGCCAAAATGTTTGAGTCGCAAGGCGTTCGCCAACCAAGGTACAACTGTACTTCCCTTCATTCAGGGAAGGGCTGCAAACTTTAATAAAAGCAATGCGCTCCACAGGGGCCTCCTTTGAAGGTGACCCAGAAACTACAACTAATCCAGAATGCGGCAGCTAGACTGGTGACTGGGGGCGGCCATATAACACCGGTCCTGAAAGACCTACATTGGCTCCTAGTACGTTTCCGAGCACAATTCAAGGTGTTGGTGCTGACCTTTAAAGCCCTAAATGGCCTTGTCCCAGTATCCCTGAAGGAACACCTCCACCCCTGTTGTTCAGCCTGGGCACTGAGGTCCAGCTCCGAGGGCCGTCTGGCGGTTAAGAAGTGAGGTTACAGGGAACCAGGCAGAGGGCCTTCTCAATAGTGGCGCCTGCCCTGTGGAGCGCCCTCCCATCAGATGTCAAGGAAATAAACAACTACCTGACATTTAGAAGACATCTGAAGGCAGCCCTTTTCAGGGAAGTTTTTAATGTGTGACATTTTAATGTATTTTTAATCTTTGTTGGAAGCCGCCCAGAGTTGCTGGGGAAACCCAGCCAGATGGGTGGGGTACAAATAATAAATTACTATTACTATTGGGGGGCAGCTGAGCCCCACTCCACATAATTGATCTCAAGACATCTCACAGGCACAGTATTTGAATGGTGATGCCCATCAACTTTGGGTTGGAGGGTGGCCTCCTCAGTTTTTTTATTGGTGGGCCAAAGGGACCTTGGCCCCTAGGAGTTGGGTGCTATGATTCAGGAGCAGGGGATCTAACTCAGCTCGAGGGCCACTTTACATCTTGGGCAACCTCCTGGGGGCCACATGCCTGTGCTGGGAGGAACCAGAGGCAGAAGTGAGCAACAGGAGTGAACCTTTAGTTTGTACAGAAAAAGTCAGAGGTTTCCACATACAACCACCCTAATCACTTTGTCTTCCATCCAGACAAGTGTGAGGTATTTTCGCACTGCAAGGACTCAGTCCAGCCAGGCAAAAATACTTGAGGAGGGTACACAATGGGCCATTAAGGGGTGTAGCATGATGATAGAGGGTGTGGACTGGGCCAAATAGAGAGATCCAGAGGCCCACATCTGAGCTTGAGATTCCACATCTGTGTCCTGGCAGCTGTGAGAACAGAATGTCTGACTAGATGGGCCTTTGCCTTGATCCATCAGGGATCTCCTCGGTGCCTTATTTCATGACCGTTTCCCCAGCCACTCTGGATGGCTCCCAACAGAATATTAAAAACGCGATAAAACATCCAACATTAAAAACTTTCCTAAATAGGGCTGCTTTCAGATGTCTTCTAAAAGTCAGGTACAGTGGTACCTCTGGATACGAACGGGATCCGTTCCCGAGACCCGTTCGCATCTAGAAGCAAACGTAACTAACGACGGTATGTCTGCGCACGCACGTGTCACTTTTCGCTGCGCATGCGCATGACGTCATTTTGAGCGTCTGCACATGCGCAAGCGGCGAAACCCGGAAGTTATGCGCTCTGTTACTTCCGGGTTGCCAAGGAGTGCAACTCGAATGTGCTCAACCTGAAGCACATTCAACCCAAGGTATGACTGTAGTTGTTTATTTCCTTGGCATCTGGTGGGAGGGCATTCCACAGGGCAGGTGCCACTACTGAGAAGGCCCTCTGCCTGGTTCCCTGCAACCTCACTTCTTGCAGGGAGGGAACTAGGCAGAAGGCCCTTGAAGCTGGACCTCAGTGAACCTTTCTGAGCTGCTCTTACAGAACAGGGAGGTGCTTATTCATTTATTATATTTAGTATATAATGGGAGAAAACACACCTAAAAGTTATTCTGGGTCCTGAGAGTATATGTTAACGGGGTGCATTTTAAATACAGCTGCATGTGGTCAAATGAATCTTGTGATAACCTATTGGAAAAATAAATATTTTAGGGGCAATGAAGTGCCACAAACAGAGTTCTTACGATATTTATGATTGTTTCAGAAAATAGCCTGAATCCAAACAGTTCTTTATGGGATACAGATTATAAGGAGCTGTTTCAGAGGATTCTCCCAGAGGCCTCTGAATCTTCTAAATTCATGGACGCGCTCAGAAGTAACAGCCCGCTAAGTCGCGAGGAGCAAATGCAGTTGTTAACAAGTCAGAACTTGACGGCGAAGATGGAGGTTGAGCAAGGAACGTGTGATCTGCTCCTGAAGTTTTCCCGATATGTCTTGGTGAAAGCTTTCGGGCCTAGCTTGGCGGCTGCTCTCGTTCAGCGCCAAAGCTGTGACCATCCAGATGACCCACCCCAAATCCAGCTGAATCCTCACAAACTCTTGCATTCCAAAGTAAAGCCTTCGTTCTTACACTGGGTCCATCGGCTGCTGAGAAATGTGGGAGTGGTGGTTGAAATGAATCCCTCCAAGATGCCCTCAAGGAACTGGATGCTCGAAACAAAGAAACATCTGGCTAAGCCTGAAGTGAAACAAAATGGTAGGTGTGCAAAGAGATTGTGCATGTTCCTCTGCAGCAAGGATGGGGGGCGGCTACTTTGTGAGGGGCCATTGACTTTTGGGAAAACCACACAGAGACCATCTTGGATGGTGGGTGGAGCCACAGCTGGTGGGTGGGGCCAGAACCAAAACGGGCGGAGTTTGTAGCATGATATAGCTCTTTGTGTGAACCTTTTCAGCCATTCTGAGAGTCACATGAAGTCCCCATCTGCACCATACATTTTGTCATTGAATTCTACTCAGTATGATCTGGAGTAGATTCCAATGTATCGTTAGCAGAGAAACAATTTACACATGTTGCAGGATTCCCAAAAATAGACCAGAGGTAATTGTATTTAATCCAGCAGAGCTTTACCGCTACTGAATGCAAATGAGCATAAAGGTCACAAATCCAATACGTTCAGGACTGGCACAGTCCATAAGAAATCCAGTTGCAGCAGACTTAACTGAAACTTACAATTACTTATAAGAAGTCTAACCTCAACACTAAGCATACTATGTACAGAACACCACACCAGAAGGAAAAGAGATAGGAAGAGAAAGTGAAACCCTGGCTCCTTCTGGTCCTACTTTGATAGTCAGCATGACCTTGAGTGATGGGTAGGCAAACTAAGGCCCAGGGGCTGGATCCGGCCCAATTGCCTTCTAAATCCGGCCCACCGACGGTCCAGGAATCAGTGTGTTTTTACATGAGTAGAATGTGTGCCTTTATTTAAAATGCATCTCTGGGTTATTTGTGGGGCATAGTAATTCATTCATTCCCCCCCTTCAAAATATAGTCCGGCCCCCCACAAGGTCTGAGGGACAGTGGACCGGCCCCTTGCTGAAAAAGTTTGCTGACCCCTGCCTTGACTGAAAGAGATAACAGAACCAGTTTAATCCAGCTGTACTCAGCTTCTCTGAAGGAATAACCCAAACACCGGGAACCTTCTGCTTCTTTCTTCCACATAGAGAAGCTTCCAGAACCCTCTTGAATTAATTCGAATAGGGAAGATCTCTACACATCAGATCAATACTTTCTGTACTAAGAAATGCAAACTGACACATTTAAAGCGGTATCATACCACTCTAAACAGCCACGGCTTCCTCCAACGAATCCTGGGAACTGTAGTTTGTTATGAGACACCTCTTCCCCTCAAAGAGCTACAATTCTCAGGGTTCTTTAGGAAGCGGCATTGATAGTTAAACCACTTTCTAAAAGGTTCCCCCCCCCCTGCAAAACTTGAGTTTCCCCTTGCCCAAGCCTGTTCTATGTGGATCATGTGCCCTTTTTGCTGTTTGCAAGGGCACTCCATGCCTGGACATTATAAATAGAGCTTGCATCCAAAATGGCATTTCTAAAATTGCCATTTTATGAATTAAGTGGAACATACACAGAGCGTATTGATGATCCCCGGTGCAAAAATGTTTCCATGATAAGATCAATAGGAAAGGCATTAGAGAGGTGATCGGTGTGTAAAGGCGACCTCTGTTGGTTAAAGTGAGATTGCAGCACTTAAATATTTGCATAAATCTATCTTAAGTCTTTTCTTAGAGAAGATCGCTGTGCAGAGGGGGACCTCTTTTTAATTCTTATCTGCAAAATAGGGTCTCATTTTTCTTTGAATGTGTGAAATCTGATTCCTCCTTTTCTCTGATTAGTCTCCTCTCACTTTTTATCCCCCCCTCCCCTTAAAAGGGCACTTAGCTTTTATTTCTTGGCAAAAACATTGGTCCAAGCTCCAACTTTTGGATCTGGGCTTGAAGGTTCCAATAATACTTAGCATTACAGTGGTACCTCGGGTTACATACACTTCAGGTTACGTACGCTTCAGGTTACAGACTCCACTAACCCAGAAATAGTACCTCAGGTTAAGAACTTTGCTTCAGGATGAGAACAGAAATCGCACGGCGGCCGCGGGAGGCCCCATTAGCTAAAGTGGTGCTTCAGGTTAAGAACAGTTTTCAGGTTAAGAACGGACCTCCAGAACGAATTAAGTACTTAACCCGAGGTACTGCTGTATATGGTATTTTCAGGTGTTCAAAGCATTTAACAAACACCCTGCAACATATAATGGTATCATTATCATAGCTGTCAACCTTCCCTTTTTTTGTGGGAAATTCCCTAATTCCAGTGCCGTTTCCCGCTGCTTCCCGCTGCTATCCCGGATTGTTAGATATCCCGTAGACTGTCCCTGGGACAGGTGGGGCTGCTGTTCCCTTATTTTCGGGGCTGCTGATCCCTTATTTTCAAATCTGAAAGTTGACAGCTATGATCATTATTCTCATTTTGCAGATTTGGCGGGGGAAGAGTGAGGCTGAGAGAAACCACCTTGCCTATCTAGTGAGTTCCTGGCTGAAGTGAGATTCAGATCAGAGGGTCCCTGTTTCATTTCTGAAGAATTCTGGGTGCTGTAGTTTGTTAAGGATGCCGAGTGGAAAATCAGTCTCTTCCTAACAATGCCTAGCACCCTTAACAAACTACAGCTCCCAGAATTCTTTGGGTGAAGCCATGACTACTTAAAGGGGTATCACAGCTCTTTAAATGTATAATGCAAATATGACCCAGATATTTATCAAGGAGCAAAACACACTTCCTATTCATTTGGCTTTTTGTAAGTTGCCGGATGGGGAATTTATGGAGTTGGGAAACCTGGTTATCTCCCCCAGCCCCCCTGCAAATTGCAATAATTTCTAGCTGTAGGGCATGGCAATTAAAGGCAGATTTTGTGTCTTCCTAAAGACTGAAACATTGTGAAATCTGAAAAGAATAATCTACTGGCCAGATTTCAAAGGCACAGCTCTGGTATTTGGCTCACTATTGGCCTAGCTATCACCATGCCAAGAAAACATAAGAAAAACCTGGCTGGATCCAGCTAAAGGACCATGCTAATGCAACGTCCCATTCCCTGAGCATGGCGGCTCAGTTTAATTGGAATGACCAATGCCTGCTGATAGAGCTTGTCCTCCGTGAATTTGCCCAATTGTGAAAAGGCCTCTGGTAGATTGGAGCAGAGGGTAAGCATTTCCTCCCTGCTATGGCCAACCAGATTCCTTTGGGAAGCTCACAAGCAGAGCATGAAGGCAACAGCTCTCCCCTACTGTTGTTCCCTGGCAACTGGTATTTTCCGTGTCATACGGTTTCTGCCATGATCTAGAATTCAACAGTGTCTAGGCAACACCATGACCATATACATACGTAATAGATAATCTTTATAGAATTCCTTCAAATCATAAAAAGTTCAAAATGAAATCTTTAGTCTCAAAGTCTCTGAAAATCTTTAAATGAAGCAAGGTACTAAACTTTATATGGTGGAATGTATATAAATGTATATACCCTTAAATGAAAATATCAAATGCTGTGGAACAGTGCTCATGTAATAATGTAGTCATTCATTTGAAATAAGATGGGTTTATGAAACATTCTATATCCACCCACCACGCTGACGAAGAATTCTACGAAACAGTAGTCAAGATCTGGAATTACTGTTCAGTGTTGGACATCATTGTTGAATACACAAAGCTTCACAGCTTGTCTTCCACCGTACAAAGTTTGGTACCTCGCTTCATTCAAAGATTTTCAGAGTCTTTGAGACTAAAGATTTCATTTTGAACTTTTTATGATTTGAAGGAATTCTATAAAGATTATATAATACATATGTATATGGTCATTGTGTTGCCTAGACATTGTTGACGTTCTCTTTGCAACACAGGGATTTGTTTGGATACTTAATGATATAGAATTCTGCAGGCCCGGCCACACATGACTCCTAATACCATGTGCTCCCTTGTCAAACAGACGCCTGGTCAGGGCAGAAAGTGTGGGAAAGCTGAATTTTAGCCACATTTACTTGAGAGAAGGTATAAGCTAATAATACGTCAACCTGGTCTCAGTTGCTCATTTGTCCAACCAGTTCTCCATGTTTCAACATCAGTTTGCAATCCCGCCCCCCACAATGTCCTCACAAAAATTCATCCGCATTTTTGGGTGTGAATTTTTCATACGCAGTTCTTATCTGCAATTTTGCCTGATTGATGTACTCATTTTGGCAAACCCATTTCCCCCTTAATACAATGCATTTTTGTATGTTTGTTTCACCAGTATATGCATTTATACGCACACTGTACCATATAGAACATGCTTTTTTGGACATGCGTTATGTGGCTGGAGAACTGCGCTGCAAAATTCAGTGTGGATTTCAAAAGAGGGGCTGTGTTTCATTTTGTGTATCGTTTCGGAAAACGTTAATTTGTTAAGTTTGAACTGAATCTCCCTTATCCCTACTAAAGATGTACAGTGGTACCTCGGGTTAAGAACTTAATTCCTTCTGGAGGTCCGTTCTTAACCTGAAACCGTCCTTAGCCTGAGGTACCACTTTAGCTAATGGGGCCTCCCTCTGCCACTGCACGATTTCTGTTCTCATCCTGAAGCAAAGTTCTTAACCTGAGGTACTATTTCTGGGTTAGTGGAGTCTGTAACCTGAAGCATTGGTAACCCAAAGTGTCTGTAACCTGAGGTACCACTGTAGTCCAAACGAACTCAGTGGCTTATCATTAGAATGCTATTGGGTTGCACATCTTAAAGGGGACTTCCTAATGCAAAACTCACAGAGAGAGAATATTCTGTGAAATGTCAAATTTGCAGGGTTACTGACTCGATCCCTGTGAACCTCATTCATCAGTGAAAAGTGACTAGTTCTTCCTTCCTCCATCTGGGCAAACAGGAGGAAACAGGACACCCGTCAGGAGGGAGTGGACTAGAGAGAAAAGAAAGGGCCACGCCTCTCTGTTCCTGCATGATATTTCTTTCCAGATATTGGAAAGAAAGAAATGTTTGAATTGCTTTGTCGGAAGCATCTTAGAGCTTTAGTTTCTCTGAAAACCATGCCCATTGGTGGGTCTTATGAGGAGACACCACCACCAGATTCACAGTCGAATTATGGATACTGATGGAGGAGAAACTCCATACAGTCTGTACTTAGATGTGAACTTACTTTGCGCTTTCTGAAATAATGTGAGAACCAAAACACAGCCCTCTTTCTGCACTTCTGTGAATTTTGCAAAGCAGTTATTCGCCCAAGTGATGCATTTGCTAGGATAAAGTGTGCATATAATTGCATATAACACTGAAAATAACAAAAAGAACCACATATTAGGGGGACATTGCTTTGCAAGAATGTGTGTACAGTATTAGGAGAAATTCGGACAGAAATCCTAATGAATTTTTATGAGGATTTCTTTTTTAAGGGGAAAAATTGCAAAGTGATGTGAAAGTATTGGAGAATCCAATTTAAGACTGGAAATATAAGAAACTGTGAAATAAATTGGAAGTGACATATTCACCCACCCCTAATTATGGGTAGGAAGGAAGCGGTCCCTATCCTAAGTCCAGTGCTTTTTTTCTTTAAAAAAAGTGTTTAGGGGTACTCTCATTTTCCTAGTCATATTTTAATACATCCCCTTAATGAGGCCAAACTTAGATTCACAAAATCTTTAGGAGTACACTACTTCTGTGTCCCCCCAGAAAAAAAAACACTGCCTAAGTCCAAGCCATTATTTCATCTCCCACTTTCAGCCATATCATATTCTGTAGCCTAATAAACCAATAGCTGAGAAGATTGGTGTAAAAAAAACCCAGCCAAAATTAGGGAGTGGGGTTCCTCTGTGCCCCCTGTAATTTTAGTGCTAACATTCATAGCCAGTTTAGAAAACCAAGAAAATCATGTGCCCAAGCTTTTCTAGGCCTATACCTCTTTAGATAGTTGGGTGGTGTGTGTGTGTGTGTGTGTGTGTGTGTGTGTGTGTGGAGGCTTTTTATTTTACCTTCCCAAAGAAATGAGGAATCCAGAAACATTGCTTGTTCAGACGATACACTAGGTATTATAAAAGCAATGTGAAAATAGTAAGATTATGCATATAATAAGTGCATCAGAAGTGGTCTGAGACTGCAATTATGTGTGCATTTATACTCAGGAGCAAACCCTATTGACATTTGTGGGGGGGGGGTGACTTAATCAGTAAACGTGATTGGTTGAGTGTGCTGCAAAATATAATGATTTTGGGGACTTTAGATTTCCCATCTCTTTAAATAGCGCCATCAAACTCAAAGATAAATAAAGGATTATGAAATAATTCAGGTGAATGATTAGGTAAACATCGACCTGCTTTTCCTAAGAAGCAACACTATTCCACAACATTGGAAAATCATGAAAAATTCTGAGTAATGACTAGGTAAACATAAACTGGATTGTGCCAAGAAGCCATGTTTGGGGTTTCATCCAATGCTAGTCCTGTTCAGAGTAGACCTATTGAAATGAATGGGCATGATTAACCAAAGACCACTAATAACTGGACTTTCCATGAGGGGGAAAACACTTTGGAAGGACCCGGGTTGATGAAGCAATGACTGTAAGCCTTACTTTTGTATAGTGGGCTAGTTTCCCTGTCTATCCATCCAGGCACTCAGGTGGAGTTAGCAGAGTTCAAGGGCACCTCCTGGCTAGGCAAAAACACTCAAGGGGTGTGTGGCCTATGGAGAGTACCAAGGGCCAGTCAGAGAGGTCTGGAGGGCCACATGCTTTCCCTGTCCTTGTGTTAGCTCACGCCACTGCAGCTATTAAAGATTAGGTGTGTTTAAGTCAAGGGGTGAGGAACCATTTTCACCCCTCAGTTCTGAGCACGAAAGAATCCAGATTAATGACTAGGTAATAATCAGCCAGGATTTCCCCAAGAAGCCTGGTTGGGCATCCATCCCAGGGGTTGGTTGGAGAGAACATCCATGGATACCATTCCACAATATTGGATGATGCAACTGAGCATTGGTTGGCTTTCCATTGGGGGCCAAGTTTTTTAAAGGTCCAAGGCTGGTGGAGCAATGAATGCCCTGGAACTCAGACGTTTTGGCTCCCAAACGCAGCAAACCCAGAAGTGATTGTTCCAGTTTGTGAACGTTCTTTTGGAACCCGAATGTCCGATGGGTCTTCTGCGGCTTCTGATTGGCTGCAGGAGCTTCCTGCAGCCAATCAGAAGCAGCAATTTGGTTTTCGAACATTTTGGAAGTCAAATAGACTTCTGAAACGGATTCCGTTCGACTTCCAAGTTACAACTGTAGTGGGTTGGCCAAGGGGAGCAACCGATACAGCCAAGCAAAAGTCAGAAGGTTCCACACACATTCCTCTGTTCTCTGTCCAGGAAAGCAAGGGGCACAATCAAACTGCACTATCCAGCCAGGCAACAGCACTCAAGGATGGTGTGGAGCAGGATTGGTGAGGGGGAGAGTCTTGAGGGCTGGTTAGAGAACTCTGGGGGCCATATTCAGTCTCCAGGCCTGCAGGTGGATTTCCATCCCTGGTTTAAGTTGTAAAGGGGTGTGTGTGAGTGAGTGAGACATGACATGACATGACATGGCAATGTGAAATTGTCCAGAGCAAAGAGAATCTCAGCATTCAAGAATTTGGGGACCCCGCTGAAATTTATTGGCAGCAGGTTTATGACCTTAAAAGGGAGGTGGGAAGGTCTTTTTCATATATACAATGCATAATTCACTAATCAAATTCATGGTCCCGATATGTAATTCATAATCAGGGCATTTTGGGGGGGAGCTGCCATAACCCAACGTCTGCAGAAAGCAGGATCGAACCCATTCCATCCATCAGCTGATGAGAGGGGGGTTTTCAGTCCTGAGGGAGATCATCCTAGAGAACTCCATGCACAGCTCAACCCTGCTTAGAAAGCAGGATTTCAGCTTACGAATGCTGTCATCAGATGATTGACAAGTGCGTGGTCTCGCCCACCTGCCCTAGTTGGCCCATGGGATGCCGGAAGGTTCCACACCCCTGCTCTGTGGGGGCAAGTACTCCATACTGGAGCGTACAGTTTGGGGCAGGGAAGTCCTGTTAATTGTTAGCATTTATATAGTGCTCTTGAGTGGTCCCCCCAATTATATTTTATTGTTTCAACATTTTTAACATATGCAATCAAAATACAATTTAGTCTTTTCTCTTAATCTTATCGACTTCCCACCCCTTTTCCCATGGAGTTATTGTTTCTCCCTTCTGCTACACCCCACCTTCTAGCTATTAAATCATAGTCAAACTGTATTATCATCTAATTACTTCTGTTGCTCATAGCTCGAAACCTGCTCATGAGTTCATTAGTGCACTTGAGTGTTCAAAGCACTCCCCATACAATGGCCTGGTGACTTTACAACAGCCCTCAGAGGCAGGTCAGTATTATCACTGCAGAGGTGAAGCTGGGAGTGAGCCCTATGGCTACTTTGCATCCATTTGAACCAGGCACCTTGATTTATAGCTTAGGCTGCAACCCTTATACACATGTGCCTGAGAATAAATATTATATATGTTAACTTGTGAGGTCTCCAGATGTGGTAGACTCTCCCAGCTTCCCCATCAGTCCAGCCAACATGGCCTGTGGTCAGGGATCATGTGAATTGACAATCCAGCTTATACCTGGAGGTTCACAATTTCTTGCAATTTCTCTATTCCTGATGTATTATAGGGCTGCGCTGCATATGGATAGTTCTGTTGGTTAGAGCTTGGTGCTAATAACAGGATCGGTCCCCATATGAGACAGCTGCATATTCCTGCATTGCAGGGGATTGGACTGTGATTCTATAACTCTTAGCCACTGTGCTTGCAGTGATAGTAGGGCTCGAAACTGTGGTCTAAACCACTGAGCCTCTTGGGCTTGCCGATCAGAAGGTCAGTGGTTCGAATCCCTGTGATGGAGTGAGCTCCCGTTGCTCTGTCCCAGCTCCTGCCAACCTAGCAGTTCAAAAGCACACCAGTGCAAGTAGATAAATAGGCTCTGGCGGGAAGGTAAACAGCGTTTCCTTGAATTCTAGTTTCCGTCATGGTACAGTGGTACCTCGGGTTAAGAACTTAATTCGTTCCGGAGGTCTGTTCTTAACCTGAAACTGTTCTTAACCTGAGGTACCACTTTAGCTAATGGGGCCTCCCGCTGCCGCCACACGATTCCTGTTCTCATCCTGAAGCAAAGTTCTTAACCCGAGGTACTATTTCTGGGTTAGCGGAATCTATAACCTGAAGCGTCTGTGTGCTGGTCCAGGGGGGAGGTTACCGTGGGGCGAGGTCCAGGACCTGAGTTGAGGGTCGGCAGACAGTCCTCCTCGGGCGAAGCGGGGTCCACAGCGAGGAGCCAGGCAAGGACAGGAACTCTGGGGAAAACAGGACTAGATGCTGGCCGAAACAGCTCTTCAACGACGTTGCTCCCGCAACCTGGGACCGGGCTGACTGGCCTTTATCTTCTCTGAGGCCAGGGGCGGTCCCGGCCCCCAGGAGACCCGCTTCTCCTGGCCTTAAGGCGAGCACTCCTCCTGGGAGAAACCAGTTCCCTTCGCCTCTCTGCCCTGAGCCTCTGCAGTTCAGGAGAGGCTGAAGGGTTACTGGACCCAGGGGGAGACTCACCTGTAGGCACTGAGTCCTCAACTACCTCCGGAGCCAGAGTGGATTCACCTGGTGCCTGCTCCCGAGAATCCGGCACAGGTGCAGGCGCTTCAGCATCAAGGCCCTGCCCCAGTTCAGCCAGCCCTGGAGGCGGGGACTCTTGTGCAGGCTGGGATTCCTCCGGTTCAGCCTCTGAATTGGATTCCCAGGCCATCACACCCTGTAACCTGAGGTACCTCTGTATTCCTTTGCCCCAGAAGCGTTTTAGTCCTGCTGACCACATGACCCAGAAAACTGTCTGCGGACAAACACCGGCTCCCTCGGCCTGTAAAGCGAGGTGAGTGCCACAACCCCATAGTTGCCTTTGATTGGACTTAACCGTCCAGGGGTCCTTTACCTTTTTACCCTATAGTTCGAAAGCACGTCAAAGTGCAAGTAGATAAATAGGTACCACTCCGGCGGGAAGGTAAACGGCGTTTCCATGCACTGCTCCGTGCACCGCCAGAAGCGGCTTAGTCATGCTGGCCACATGACCCGGAAGCTGTACGTCGGCTCCCTCGGCCAATAAAGTGAGATGAGCGCCGCAACCCCAGAGTCAGTCACGACTGGACCTAATGGTCAGGAGGTCCCTTTACCTTTACCTTTAGGACTCTAGTCAAATCCATGGTGCATTGGTCAATCAGCAGCCGTTAGCCATGATAGTTTAGTGGAACAGTATACCTCTCAATACAAGGCAGCGAGGTCAAGCATCTTCTTTTGTGCCCCTGGGACTCCCAGGGGAATCTTGCCAGTCAGTGTTGGAAGCAGAATCCTGGGCTAGATGAAACTTTGGTCTGATGCCGGAAGGCAGTCCTTACGAATCTCTGAAGTGCAAAGTTAATTTGGCAGTGTGGGAAAAACAGCCCCCTAATGAAGGTAATATAATTGGCTGGTTGAATATTAAATATAATTCTCCTGCTTTCCTTTGGACCACATCAGCAAGGCCAAGAGAGGGGTCTTGTCGTCTGGGCGGCTCAGGACCTCCATACACACTGCAGAGTCTTGCGCCCTGGAAGGGCCACCTGGGTGCTGCTAATGTAACAAAAACAACACTAGAGGCAGCAGTGATGAGTTACTGGTATCTGCAGCCACAGCAGGTGCTGTGATTCTCCAGCGGTTTTTCCACCCCTGGAGGCACACTCCATTGTCTCTTGGATAATGATAATAATAATAATATTTTATTTATATCCTGCCCTCCCCAGCCAAAGCCCGGCTCAAAGCGGCTAGCAACAATAAAAATAACACAACATTCTAAAATCAATTCATTTTAAAATCAATTCAAAATCAAATTCATGGCAACCATTGGGCTAGATGTCAGCAGCTCCCAGGAAGATTTGCATAGGATCGGGACCTGCGGCTACACGATTCTGCAAAACCAGTGTGGTAACATGAAGAACGAGTGTGTGTACATTGTGGGTGAAAACAACAAGCCCTCCTCTGTGGTCAGTTGGGTAATTTAATTCTGGAAGAAAGAACAAAATGTTAGTACAAATTATTATCATGTATGTCTCGCTACATTACAGCCCTCCCACTGCCAGCAGACATTGCATTTTCCACTGTGGGTGTGTCTGTTTCTCAGGTTTGATAAGCATCTGTAAGAAACGGTACATCCTGTCTCATTATAAGGAGTAACAGAAATTCGTAGAAACACAGGAAGCTGCACTGTACTGAGTCAGACCATTGGTCCACCTAGCTCAGAGGCATCTACACTGACAGGCAACAGCACAGATGGATTTCAGACTGGGAACCCTACCTGGAAAGGCATGTGCTCTAACCATTGAGAAATGGTCCTGTTCCCCACCCCCTGCATGACACCTTTGGGGAAAGGGGCTGGTTGATCCTGTTGCTCTTTCGCCTTTGCTATGGGCATCCTGAGCCAACTGCCCTCTTTGATCTCTTTCCTGAGCTTGGTACAGGTAAACCAGGACTGTATTTCCTGGGCACACTAACAAGCCTGGATCCTCAGTTGGTTAGAGCGTGGTGTTGATAATGCCAAGGTTGCGAGTTCAATCCCCGTACTGGACATATTCCTGCATTGCAGGGGGTTGGAATAGATGATCCACAGGGTCCCTTCCAACTCTACAATTCTGTGATTTGGGATTAAGTACAGGCTGGACCTCGGGGTGGAGCTGTGCTGGGCCTAATGGACTGGGCCTAATGGTCAGGGGTCCCTTTACCTTTACCTTTTACAGGCTGAGCATCAGCCCCCAGTATGGACAGCCCCCTCTTCCCCTCGCAACAAGCGGCTGAGTCAAAGCAGAGCCGCTGTTTTAATTTCCCACAATGCCCCTGCCATAGCACTGCAGTGGTGGGGCATTGTGGGAAATGAAAATGGTGGCTCACAGATGCAGACACTGGATCAGAGTGATGCATAGCTGTCAACGTTTCCCTTTTTAAAGAGAAATTCCCTTATTCCGAATAGGATTCCTCGCAAGAAAAGGGAAAAGTTGACAGCTATGGAGTGATGCTGCTCTTTGCTGGATAAGGCTGCTGGGAGGATGGGGAGGCACTTGAGAAAGGTCTTCGCTAATCTGAAGCTGGTCCTGATTAATCACTGTTAAACACAATGGGACTTGCATTCCCAGCTTGTGAGTCAGAGGGAATTTTAGGGTCACATGGCCAGTATGACTGCCCTGGGTGCAGGGGGCGCTGCAACAATGATGTTGATGGGGCATGGGGGGGGCAGCAAATGTTAGTGTCTCACAGAGCATGAATGAAATTTGGGAGAACGGCCACTACATGGGTGCTTATTTCAGATCCCATGATACAAAGAAGGAAGGGGTGAGGCCATCCAAATTTGGCCAGGGGCTCCTGCCCCTTTCATAGTTGTGCAGAGAGAACTGCTCTTCAACTGGTGGGTTGGGAAAGGGACGATCAGATAGCCATCTTCAAATATCTCAAGGGCTGGAAGAGGGAACAAGCTTGTTTTCTCCTGCTCTGGAAGGCAGGACTGGAACCCAAGGCTTCAAGAAAGGAGATTCTGACTAAAAACCAGGGGAAAACTTTCTGGCAGTAAGAGCTGTTCCGACAGCGGAACTGTCTCCCTTGGGACGTGGTGGACTCTCCTTCCTTGAAGGTTTTAAAGCAGAGGTTGGATGGGAGACAGTAAATGGGGGTTGGACTAGTTGACCCTCGGGGTCCCTTCCAACTCTACAATTCTGTGACCCCCCCCCAGTGGGCTGCGGTCCGCTTCAAGGTGCGTTGCGCCGGGAGCATCGCCCCCATGCCAATATGTGGTTAAATACAAATAAACAATTAAGAAATGTGCAGGCGAGTCCTGGGTCTGAAAAGGTTGAAGACACCTAGCATAAAGGAAGGGAAATCTCATCAGGTGCCGCTTGCATGGCAGGCGAGAGGGTCCGTGGCTTCCGCGTGGCACCTGTCGCTGGCTCCTTGACACTTGAGCCCCCTCTCCCAGGCAGGCGCGATGGCGCAAACCTGCGCCCAAGCCCCCTTTGGAAGCGCATAGCTCCCGTGCTCACGTTTCCAGCGCCAAAGGAAGGGGACGCGTAGCTTTTGGGAAAAGGCACGTGTGGTTTCTGGGCTGCTTGGAAGAAGAGGCGCCCAGGGGTGCGGATCCCGGGGAGTCCTCGCTCCGAACGCGCTCCAAGTTTGCGCAGACTTGGACCTGAACCAGTTCGCTTCCGAGCAACTGAGTAGCAGCCAAGGACACCGGGAAAGGGGGGGGGGAGGCGATTCGCTTCCAGGGAAAGTCCAGCGATCGACTAGGAGGAAGAGAGATCGCGATCCGCGCGGTGCTCTCCCTCCCCCAGTTTTTTTCGGGGTTTGCTCTCGCCCCCCCTTTTGGCAACTCGGCGCCAACAGCCGCGCGGTATGTCCAGAATGCGAAGCGGCGTCACGGGCCGGGGAGGAGCCAAGCGCTCAGCTGGTGTAAACAGCGCGGCTCCGAGATCGCCTATAAATAGCGAGGCTGGTGGCCGGGCAGGGAAAAAAAAAGCCGGGCAGCGGAGCGCTCAAAGGAGAAAGAAAGCCTTTGGGTTCCCGAGCGCGTCTCTCTCTCTCCCTCTCCAGAGCCGTCTAAAAATATAGATTTCTCTCAATAATCCACGTCGCTTCTCTTAATTGCTTCTGGGGAAAAAAAGAGGATCGCCACCAGCTCAGACCGTCCAACTAAAACAGAGAGCTGGGTGGGAACGGGGAGAAAAAACCTCGCTTCTTCTGTTACCAAAGGGTTCAATAAAAGCGTTGTGCGCTTTTCTGCCGAGAGCGCAGAGGTAAGGTACGAGATGATGGACTTTCTCGAGGGCTTTTTCCCCCTTCAAATCGCCACCAGGAGGCGCTGCCGCCGGTGGAAATGCAGGGAGTTAGGGACGCTTGTAAGCCTGTACGCCGAGGGGAGAAGGGAGACCGAGCAGCCCGGTTCCCGTGTGTGCGCGCGTGTGTGCATGTATGTGCGTGTGTGTGTGTGAGAGAGCGCGTGGTCTGTGGTGTGTGATCGGAAGGGAGAACTTGTCCTTTGCAATCATCATGACAACAATAACGAAGTTCTTGCAGAGATTGTTGGACGAGGAGGCAGGCTGCAAAGGCGAGGTAAGGAAAGGCGCGGCTCAGGATCGCGCGCCGGCTTGCGCGGCCACGTGCTGCTTGATACCGCCTTCTCCCTCGGCAAGCGCGCCTGTGCGAAATCCGGGCTCGCCTTGACTGGGATTCTTACGTGCGGCCGACGGTTGATTGGAGAAACAGAGAAGGGGGCGCGCGTCCCAATCGCTGCAACAAGTTAGGAACCTCGACGGTGCGGACGCGCGTTTCCTCCGGCGGCGCCCCGGCCAGCTTGTTCTTCCAGCAGGTGCCGGGATCCGCTTGGAGGGGTCAGGCTGGGCTGGGCGCAACAGCCCGGGGCGCTGCTCCTTCCGGAGACTGCAGGTGGCAGCGGTCTGGTCGTCGCTATAGCGCCCGATCCCGGAGCGGAGCCGCAGCGCGCAGGCAGGTGGGTCCTCGATTGCTTCCTTCCACGGTCGCGCTCTCCCTCTCCGTCGAGGGCTGAGCTCTTGCACGCAGAGCTTGGGGCGGGAGCGCTTGCTCCCTGGGAAGCGTGCCTAGGATGGATGGAAGCCTGGGGGTCTTTTTCTCTCTTCCTTTCTGCAGGGAGCTCCTGCCTGCCGCCCGCCGCGCACCTCGCCCCGTGGCGTCCGGGACATAACAGCAGCCACGCTGCCGTCGTGGGCCGAGGGGCGGCTCTGCGCTTGGAGAGCTCGGCCACTTTCCACTCGCTGCTCATCCAGGAAGGAGGTAAGGAGGAGAGGCTTTTGCGCGGGCAGCAGGCTCTTAACGTCGAGGGGAAAAGCTGGCGGTGGGGAGGGAGGTGTGTGTTGGCGGGTGCTCAAGCTGCGCCCGATCCTGTGCCATTTAACCTTGGACCCAATCCCCACGGAACTCCAAGGGGCCAAATCCCATGTAGGAAAACCCATACCAGTTTAAGTTCAGGTGTGTATTCTCTGACTTCTGTATTTAACTTGAATAGTGCAGGTGGCACTGTGGGTTAAACCACAGAGCCTAGGACTTGCCGATCAGAAGGTTGGTGGTTCAAATCCCCATGACGGGGTGAGCTCCCGTTGCTCGGTCCCTGCTCCTGCCAACCTAGCAGTTCAAAAGCATGTCAAAGTGCAAGTAGATAAATAGGTACCGCTCCGGCGGGAAGGTAAATGGCGTTTCCGTGCGCTGCTCTGGTTTGCCAGAAGTGGCTTAGTCATGCTGGCCACATGACCAGGAAGCTGTACGCCGGTTCCCTCAGCCAGTAAAGTGAGATGAGCGCCGCAACCCCAGAGTCAGCCACGACTGGACCTAATGGTCAGGGGTCCCTTTACCTTTACCTTTAAAGTTGAATAGGTGCTGCTGTCTGATCTCATGACTATTTATTTGCTTGGCTGTAAAAAGCTCTCTGCATTTGTATTGACCGAATGCATTGATTACTGCATCTAATTGATTCAGATTGCATTTTATGCACCAGGTGCAAGTAACTTGGAGTTAAAGACAGAGGAAAGAGGCTGAGAAATAGTGAAGTGTAGGGGTCAGAATGTAAGACTAGGCCCCTTGAGACGAGGTTCAAAAACTCACTTGGTCATATTTAATATTATGATGATGATGATGATGATGATGATGCCTCTCAACCTAACCTGCCTCACAGGGTTGTTGAGGGGATTAAATGAGGAGGGGGGAGAAGCATGTATATTGCATTGAGCCCCTTGGGGGCAGAAGTGGGACATCATTGCAATAAAACCAGCCAGTCATTCATTCAATCAATCAATCAATCAATCAAACAATCAATCCATCCTCAGCTTTCCAGTGACATAAATTGAATGGGGGTTGGGGGTTGGTTGCCCTTTAATGTTCTCGGATTCTTGTGATCCTGTTATATTTGCAATTTTTTAAAAGGGCAAAAGCATTGTTCTCCTCTGTTCAGGGCATATTTTTGTTCATGAAGTGTTGACATTAATTCCATAAATAAGAATATCAGAGGAGCCCTGCCGAATCAGAGTAATGACCTGCTGAGCACAGCATCCTTTTCCTCCACCCAGTGGCCCTCTGGGTGAGGCCAGGAAACCACAGTGGGCAATAGTACAATCCCCTCTTGGTTCTAATGTAGCTCTGTGCAACCTCCAGCATCAACATGCAAAGTACCAGCAGCTGGGGAGCAGGAAAAAGCTGCCTTTTCCTGCTCCCCAGCTGCTGGTACTTGGAGGCATTTGGCATGTTGATGCTGGAGGTTGCATAGAGCTACATTAGAACCAAGAGGGGATTGTACTATTGCCCAGTGAACCTAATATAAGAGTACAGATTCTACAGTACAGTGGAGGGATGGCTGTGTTAGTTTGTCACATCAAACAGCAGATTGGGGATGTCTTGTGGCTCATTACTGTGATACCACAAATATATTTTAGGCTCTTTTGGTGTTGGAAAGTTTTGCACCTGAATGTGATTCCTGTGCAATTATCTTTCCCCGTCCCCTGTTCTTTGAACAATACATGTGGGGATGTTTTAGAGCCAAAGTCTGACCTGCTGGTGCAGTTTAGAACTTACTCCTGAGCCCGCGCCTCCTCTAGTCCTTATTATCATCAATATGACAGATGTCGGGGTCTGAGACCGAGAGAGTGACTTCCTTGGGGGCCACCTAGTAAATTGGCATGGGCGAGATTCGAACTGGGGTCTTGCCAATCTGTTGCTTAGCCATTACGCCAAGGCTGGATCTAGACACATCAAAAAAAGCGTTTCAGGAAAACGTGCTGTAAAGCGCAAAGTGGGAAAACATGTTGGCAACAGAAGGAACTCCACAGCGCCGTCTGGTGTCACATAACGCATAAAAAACACTTTTTCTTTACTAACGTAGCTGAGTCCTAAGTGTGGGGAACCTGTGGCTCTCCAGGTGCTATTGGGCTCCCATCAGCTCCAGACTGTGTGGCCCAGTGGTCAGAGATGATGGGATTTGTAGTCTTGGGATGTGTTAAGTTGTGGGTGAACATATCAGACGACACAGTGATTCTTCAAACAGCTCTTGTTTATTCACAGGCCAGAACTGAACTGAACTGAAGGGTTCAGCTAGCCTGCTTATATAGAGCTCCACTAGAACGCAACAGTAACCATTTTCTGTAACTATCCAATCACTGAACATCACTTTCAATCCCTTATTTGCATATGTGGACCTGAGTGAAAACTATCTACAGTATCCCCCTGCTGGCCCAGGGTGAGAACTTCAGTACATAACAGGATGTCTGGAAGGTCGTAGATTCATCACCTGCACTGCAATATGCTATGCCAGATCACAAATCTGAGAAAATTGTTCTCTCTCTCTCTCTCTCTCTGCTTCCCTTCCAGGGATCTTAGTATTTGCAGATGATCCGGAGGAAGCCATCACACTACGAGCTCGCAGCATCCTTCTTGAGGATGGCGGGGCACTGTATGTGGGCTCTGAATGCCGCCCATACCATTCCAAGGCCACCATTTCTCTCTACGGGAAAGCCACCGACGAAGCCGACGTGGATGGCTATGGCAGAAAATTCATGGGAGTGGGCAGAGGTGGCATCCTGGAGTTGCACGGAAGGAAGCCTCGATCCTGGACGCTTTTGGCCAAAACCTTGTACCCGGGTGGACTTCGGTACGGCCGGTACACTTCTGAGAAGCGTTGGAGTAGTCGTGGCCTCAATGTCCGGATAGTGGATGCGGGCACAGCCCAGGTAGTGGCCGCTGAACGCTTTGACACCCACCTCCTTGTTGACGAGAGCCACAGATTGAGGGAATTCCTTGCCCACCAATCTCTGGGCCACATAGTAGCCGTGGCAGTGGGGGATTCTGCAGCCAAGAGTTTGACCTTGGAGACCCGGCTCTTCCTCAAGAACTTGCTGCACAGCAAATACGTCCTGCACCTACAATACAGGTAACTTTGCAAATGTGGCTTCTTACTTTCACGCATGCAATTGTGCAAACATGTAGGCCATCCTGCTGCCCTGTGCTGTGGGGGCTACACAGATAATGACCTCCATATTCCCCCCACCCCGGATTAGACACCGTATTTTTTGCTCTATAAGACTCACTTTTTCCCTCCTAAAAAGTAAGGGGAAATGCGTGTGCGTCTTATGGAGCGAATGCAGGCTGCACGGCTATCCCAGAAGCCAGAACAGCTAGAGGGATTGCTGCTTTCACTGCTCAGTGATCCCTCTTGCTGTTCTGGCTTCTGAGATTCAGAATATTTGTTTTTCTTGCTTTCCTCTTCCAAAAACTAGGTGTGTCTTGTGGTCTGGTGCGTCTTATAGAGCGAAAAATATGGTAATTATCATTCTATGATTGTTTGGATGTGTATATCCAAAGAGATTGCACCCTAATGTTTTAATGTTGTATCTTAATCTTTTAAATTGTATTTTAATCAACTTGCTTTTATTATTGGTTGTTAGCTGCCCTGAGCCTGGTCTTGGCTGGGGAGGGCGGGGTATAAATAAAAATTTATTATTATTATTATTATTATTATTATTATTATTATTATTATTATTACAGTGGTACCTCAGGTTAAGTACTTAATTCGTTCCAGAGGTCCGTACTTAACCTGAAACTGTTCTTAACCTGAAGCACCACTTTAGCTAATGGGGCCTCCTCCTGCTGCCATGCCGCCGGAGCCCGATTTCTGTTCTTATCCTGAAGCAAAGTTCTTAACCTGAAGCACTATTTCTGGGTTAGCGGAGTCTGTAACCTGAAGCGCATGTAACCTGAGGTACCACTGTATTATTATTATTATTATTATTATTATTATTATTATTATCATTGTTATTATTATTAGCTGTTTGTTTCAGGTGTGCTTGTTTCCTAAGCGTGGCCTGTTAACACTAACTTGGCAACTAGGATTAGCTGGCTGTTCATTGTAGTCTTGCTTTAGTGGCGGTGGGGAAACCTCTGGCTCTCCAGAGGAAGCCAAGCTACAACTCTCATCAGCTCTGACCATTGGCAATGCTTCTTAGGGCTGATGGGAGTTGTAGTTAAGCAACCTCTGGAAGGCCAAATGTTCCCCATCCTGGGTTCAGTGTTGTGCATGCACATGGTGGTTTCCAAAGAAGGGGAAAGGGAAGGAAACGAAAATAACCTGGGTTGTCATGTTTGCCAGCAAATGAAACCCTATAAGGTTAAGGAGCAGTGAGGTGACTTTTTTTGATGGCTCACAAATCCCATTTTCTTCCATAGGCAATGTGGATGCTTTGGTTTGGTACACTGGGGCTAAAAAAACCCACGTTCAGTGCCTGTGGAACTTGCCAGTTGAACTGAATGGTGTTCTCCCTTATATATTTTTGATAGTCTTGGCATTTTGATCAGAGTGCAAGGAACCAGAAATTCTGTGGTGTTTAAAACGAGGTTATAGGGATATCTAAGCATAGGGTGTTCCAGCAAACTCTTTTTAGGTCTATTAACCTGTAAAAGAGAGAGCATGCTTGCGCTTGGTACATGTAGCAGTGAGCTCCTTCAGAAAATGGTTCTGTTGGAAAACTTAACATTGCCACCATGGACAGCTCCTGGCCCCTTTTCCTAACTGTTGTACTGCTGTCCAATCTAGCAGAGTTATCCCCTCCCCTTTTGTGCTTGGCAATTCATGCAAGAAGTTTGTCGGCTTCCACATTCCTCTGAAGGTTTGTCCCCAAAGCAAATGACATCAAAGCTGAAAACCTGTGCCTGTATTTAAAGGATGCGGCGTGCAGTTTTGAAACTATCAAAACTCAGAAGCCTGTGTTACCTTTTTGCCAGTGCTGTTGTGTTGCTTTAAGGACAGAGTTTGCCTTCTGCCTGATAAGCTGGTCCCATTTCCCTCTTCTGAGATAACTGGGTGCAAACTCAGCGGAGACTTTGCCTGCACTCTCGCCGATTAAGATGAATTATATTCAGTTCTAGGTTTTGCATATTGTGGACTAAGGCCACAGGTTGCCTGCAGAATAGCTGCTGGGCTCTGTTGGTCTTTGGAGTTACGGTGCTTCGTTGCTTAATCAGAATTTCTCAAAGATAGCTGCAGGTCCGTCATGGCAGCATGAGTTAGCTACCTCCACTGTTAAGCTAAACTTTAGAGGATTTCTTCTGGTGTCCCACTTCCCTGGAAGCAGGTGCTTTCCCCAGAGAGCATCGTATATTTTGATTGCAGATTTTTGGAGCAGGACTTGGCCTTCAGACGATGCTGGACACTGAATATCTGAATGAATTTGAGGTTCAGATGCGAACAGGGTGTTCCATTTCTGCATCACAAGTCTGCTTTCCCTCCTCCTCCAGGCAGCCCTGGGTTCTGGTTGGGATTCTTGGCGGTGATGCATCTTCCATCACAGAGGATGCAACGCCTTCTCAACGCAACGGGACAACAAGGTTGGCAACAGCGACAAGAGAATTTAAGACATATGAAGGCATTGTCTTTACAATCGCTGCTCACAGCGGATGGATCAAAGGTTTTTAAACCCTTTTCTAATCTCTTGTTCAAATGGTGTTTATCTTCTTTCTCTCCCCTCCCTGAGTATGTCTTTTGAGCTGTCGCCCAGTTTATAGAAATCTCAAGTCTATCTGATTGATTAAATTTGCGTATGAGTAAACCAATAAGGCTGAACCAAAATCCACACTCCTGTTTTTAGATCTTTAACTGTTTTTTTTAAAAAAGAGCCTTTGATAGATTACAAACCAGTTTATTGATTAAACCCTGCTGTTCTAGCTTTTTATCTCTGAAAGCCAGACAAGGTCATAGGCTGGGGCAATCAATTGATGATCTATTATTTGGCTGTAGTCAAATATTCCATGAGGCTAAAAATATCCTTGTTTGGTGCATGGTATGCATTTTTACAGTGAAGTGTATGTCAAAAGAAGGTATGAAGGCTGCTTGCTTTTCCCAACCATGTGTGAGTTAAGAACTGTGTGTACACACACTCTCCCCCCCCCTCTCTCTCACACACACTTCTTTCATCCAGGAGCATGCTTCCTTTAATTTTCTCTATTATTCATTTTATTGTTTCTTTATTTTTTGCATTTCTATCCCAAGTTGCTCAAAGCCAGAGTTATTTTCACAATAACTTTGTGAGTTAGAAACAAAATAATAAAAAATAAATTCCTTCCAGTAGCACCTTAGAGACCAACTAAGTTTGTTATTCGTATGAGCTTTCGTGTGCATGCACAGTTCTTCAGATACGAAAGCTCATACCAATAACAACCTTAGTTGGTTTCTAGGGTGCTACTGGAAGGATTTTTTTTTATTTTGTTTCAACTACGGCAGACCAACACGGCTACCTACCTGTAACTAGATCTGTGAGTTAGGTTTTGCAGAGTGTGTGTGACTGGCAAAGGTGACCCACTGAACTTGACTGAACTTAGGGTCTCTCCAGCCCTAATGTGACACACTGTCCTCTATATTGCACTGGCTTCCGTTAGCACTGGACCATTCAGATATGGCTTTGATCTTTCATAGCAGGTATCTTCAACCTTTTCAGACCCGGGACCCTCTTTTAACCCAAACACGCATTTGGGGATCTTTTTCCTCAAACTTTTACCATGTATATATGTATGGTGGTGGTAGCACACCTGTGATACCTATTTTGGATCAGGCCACGACCCCTTAGTGGATCCTAACTCACCATTGAAGATCAGTGTCTTCTACTGACTACACTCACCAGACACACACACAAATTTAGAACGGTGGTTTTGTGTTTCTCTGGGGAAGCCAGCGAGAACTGCTTGATCTCTTGAATGTCGAAACTCTGCTCATTATGCTAGTTAACAGATTTTTCTCTTCTTTCATTGAAGTATTCAGTGTTATCTGCTGTCAAAATTCTTGTTGATAACAGTTCAGCCGGGTTTCTCCCTCCCTCCACCCTTTAGTATCTTTCCTCGTTACAAAATTAACACTTTATGTCCCGGGTCTGCAATTCGGCTTTTTTCTTTTGAGGATATAAACAGCCTTCACCAGCCCAGCAACTTTCAGATGTTTTAGACTCTGATAGGAGTTTGTAGTCCAAATATCAAGAGGGTATCAGGCTGCAAAGTCTGATATATTTGTAAAGGATAGTAGATCAGTGCCTCAATCCCATTCTCTTATAGAGTCTACTTCCTACATAGCCAAGGTACTGTGGTTGGGTGACGACACAGATTTTAATCTTATTTCATTTACATCCTGCCTCTTCTCCCTGCTGGAGCTCAGATCACCAAATGTTGATCCTTCCGTCCTGGAGCTACAATTACCCAGACTAGCTTCCTGGTTGAAGCTAAGCAGAATTGGGGCCAGTGAAGCCAGTGAATTTGGATGCCACGAAAGAGCAGCAAATGTTAATTTATTTTATTTTTTACTGCCAGGGAGGGAGGTGAAGAGGTGCTGTTGGGTTTTTCCAGCTGCTGACCTCTGCTTCAAATATTAGGCCCCTTTGGGGTACATGTATAACATTTGATCTGTCAATTCACTGGCTAGTTTTGACTGCTCAAACGGCTGTCTCCAATGCAGGAATGGCCAAAAAAAGCAGCATAGGGAACTGTCCTATTCAGGGCCAGATTTTATGTCCATCTATCCCAATATTGGGGATGTGGGTGGTGCTATGGGTTAAACCACAGAGCCTAGGACTTGCTGATCAGAAGGTCAGCGGTTCGAATCCCTGCGACAGGGTGAGCTCCCGTTGCTCGGTCCCTGCTCCTGTCAACCTAGCAGTTTGAAAGCACACCAGTGCAAGTAGATAAATAGGTACCGCTCCGGCAGGAAGGTAAACGGCATTTCCATGCGCTGCTCTGATTCTCCAGAAGTGGCTTAGTCATGCTGGCCAAATGACTCGGAAGCTGTACGCCGGCTCCCTCGGGCAGTAAAGCGAGATGAGCAGCACAACCCCAGAGTCGGCCACGACTGGACCTAATGGCCAGCAGTCCCTTTACCTTTACCTTTTTATCCCAGTATTGCCAGCTTCTATCCCCTGCTCCACTTGCTAACTGATGCTGGTAACTGGACATGGCAGGGATTGACTCTGGCAAGGGCCGCAGCTCAGTTTCAGATCATTGGTTTTACATGCAGAGGGTCTAGGTAAAACCCACGACATCTCCCAGGTAGGGTTGTGAATGCCAGTCAGTTTTAGATGATACAGAGCTGGAGGGCCCAATGGTCTGACTCTGTATAAGATAGCTTCCTGTTTGCCAGGCATATGCTTTAACACTGAACTCTTGCCCTTCCCCAAACAGAATGGGGACAGTGGGAATGTGACTGAGATGGTTGAGGTTGGCTTTGCTGAAGTGGGACTTGAGACGAGGTAGACTTGACCCAATAGATTGCGCTTGGTGAGTGAAGAGCTCCAAAAGCAAATGTTATTGATCACTTCCCCCCTTTCTAGGAGTACCCCATCATGGATTCAAAGTGGAAGTGTCTAACGGTGTAATTTTGGATTTGGTGGACGAAGTGATTAGTTGGCTCCCCGGAGACAAGGTCGTCATTGCCAGCACGGACTATTCCATGCACCAGGCTGAAGAGTTTAATCTTCTGCCTTGTCCTGAATGTCAGACGAACCAAGTGAAGATTGATGGTACGACCAACAATGCCTCCCTAAGGTCTCCTTTGCCAACAGAGCTCCTTAGTTTATATTATGAATGAAGGCGGGCAATTGATCAAAGAGCTAAAAATGGAAACAGTTTTCAAGTAGTGAGGAATGGTAGCATGGAGAGTTCAGTGTCCACCACTGGTTCATGAACAGCAGGTGCAACCATTTGACTCTTCAGCATAAACAGTGCGCTAGAGCCAAGGGTTCCCAAACTGTGGTCTTGAACCACCCATTGTCCGGGAGTTCTGTTCAGGTAGTTTGGGAGATGTCCTCAATAAATATTCATATTGATTTTTAAACATATTTTCACTGCTTTTCTTTCTAATATTGTATTTTACTTGAAGCATGGGAAGCCCCAATAAAAAATTATAATTTGGCGGAATATTTGGACTATATGATATGTATTTTTATAATTTGGAATATTTAATGTGATTTGATTGAATTGTTAAAATGGAAAATTTAATAAAAATTATTTTTTTTTAAAAAAAAGTTTGAGCACCACGTTGGGCAAAAGATTCCTGTATTTCAGGGGTCAAACTGGATGACCCTTGTGGTTCCTTCCAAATGTACACTTCTATGATTCTTTTACTAGGGTCATAGGAAGCTCCTTTAAGCAGAGTCAGACCATTGATCCATGTATCTCAGTGTTGTCTACATAGATTGGCAGTGGCTCTCCAGGGTTCAAAATTGGGATATTTGTAGCCCTATCTGGAGGTGCTCAGGATTGAACCTGGGACCATCTGTGGGCGACGGAGATGCTCTACTTGTAATGGCTTGAGAAAGCACAGTTAATATACTGTAGCCTTCAAATGAATTTCACTCACTCTTCCACCCTAAGGGATGGTCTTTATCCCTTTATCAGTTTCCTGCTCTCAATTGCTACTGATATTTCACAAGGCTCAGTGGGTTGGGATAGGGCATGAGGAAGACCCTTTCAAGCTTCTTAAAATTATTTTGCCAGGAAGTCCCCTCTATCTCCACATGGGTGAGATTGTGGATGGAGTAGACATGAGGGCAGAGGTTGGCCTCTTAACCCGAAATATACTTATCCAAGGAGAAATGGAGGACTCTTGTTACGGACCAAACCACTGCCAGTTTTTCAGCTTTGATACTTTTGGAGGACAAATTAAAGTAAGTGTGTTTTTGGTGGACATTGACCAAACCCAGCCCAGATATTTAGTGACCTGAATCTCCCAGCCCTGAAAAGACAGGCTTTGAAAGTCTTGGTTAACAAAATGAATACAGTATTGTAGGCCTAGTCCTTTATCTACTTTAGGAACCTCCAGATTCCAAAACAAGGGTAGAAACTTAATATCCTCTTGCTCTCCACACCTCTGGCTACTGTTCATTTCGCTGTCAACAAATGCTGTACCACTTGCTGGTCCTGATAATCAGTTTGTGCTTCTTCTTTCTGCCACGGACTCTTTCCTTATGTGTTCTTGTTTGTCTGAATAGATCCAAAAAGGTTTTACCTCTGTCCACATGTCAGGGGTGGAGTTGAAGAACATGGGCCAGCAGGTCCTAGGCAGCTATCCGGTACATTTCCATCTGACGGGAGATGTAGATGAGAGAGGAGGCTACAACCCACCATCTTACCTTGACAATCTGGCCATCCATCACTGCTTCTCAAGATGTGTCGCCATCCATGGAGCCAATGGCCTTTGGGTAGGCAGCTGTTTTCGTGTTTCCTGATTATAGTAACTCGCATGTCCATTTGCATTTGCATAGGGGTTTGGGTACCCCTAAGTTAATGGCAGTTATCAGTACGCTTGTTGCAGTGGTGGAATGTTTTGGACTAGGGCAGGCATGGCCAAACTTGATCCTCCAGATGCTTTGGGACTACAGTTCCCATCATCCCTGACCACTGGTCCTGTTAGCTAGGGATGATGGGAGTTGTGGTCCCAAAACATCTGGAGTGTTGTTCAAGAGAATGCATAACAGGTTGCTGGGAATGTTGTTGTAAGATAGATTGGGCAATCCAATGAGTTTCCACTAGACCAGGGATGTCCAGCTTCCGAGAGACTGCGATCTACTCCCACTAAAAACACTGGCATTGATCTACCCATTGTATTGACCAGAGTTGAAACTGTTGGGCTTTTCTTAGGGAGCCAGGGGGTCGGGGTTCCACAATCAACCAGGGGCATCCCGCAATTGACCGGTAGATCGCAATCGACCTGTTGGACAACCCTGTGTTGAAGTCCTCCTTTGCACAACATGAAATTTAATAGTGTTAAAAGAATATAATGTCGTATTTGAAAATGGCGCATGTTGCAGTATGTATTCTGTGTGGAAAGTTGAAGGTCAAAATGCAGAAGGATAAATGGAGATGTCTAAATAAGGATAAATCTGTATCGCATATTTGGAAGGTCTTGGAAATATGATATAATACATGGACCACATTGGTGAAGCCAAAGGGTCTTGTTGTCTCGGCAGCCCAGGTCCTCCATAGACACTGCCCAGGCTTGCGCCCCAGGGAGGTCACGTTGGTGCTTGCTAGCTAACGCAGCGGTTTGACCACCCCCAGAGGCACACTCCATTGTCTCTCTCTCTCCAGAGATGGATGCCAATAGCATGGCTAAGTCTGTTCTTTCTATCCATCTCAGTTTCTAGTGATGAGATGATTTGGGATGGCTCCAAATAGCTAACTTATATATAGCTCTGCAACACAATAAATGACCTTTGTGCTCTCCAACAATGCGTGTTGATGGCTATTTCATGATGTTCAGTCATGGTTAGGTTTTGGCACTCAACCTATCATGCAACATGAGGCAGGAGGAACCTGGCCAAAATGTTTCTCAGACTGTATCACCCAGGCTCACAGCCAGAAGTGTGTGATTGTGTGTGTGTGTGTGTGTGTAGCGTCAAAGAATATGTAGCAGGAGGAATTGTAAGTCAATGCTAAGCAAAACCTTAATCCAAGTAGTCCCATATGTTTAAAGGTGTGTGTTTCGGGTTAAACCTAAAATGTAAAAAAACACCCCAAAAGTCAAATGCTTCTCCTTCCGTGTGACTTGATACAGATTTTCCATTCCTGTCTTTGAGAGCAATCAGACTGGTGTGTCCAAGGAAGAGGACCTTTTCTGGGTTCCTTGGCCCCATGCTCAATGAATTGTTCCAGCTGAAATGCTTAGCATCTTATCGTTGTGGGTGTTCAAGGAGGCTGTATAAATCAATCTTTTTTTTTTACAACTCCCTTCTCTTGAATGAGGATCCTTCATGTTTAAAGAAGATTGGAAAATGTTTATTGAATATATGGGGGGAAATTATGTCTACTTGAAAACGTTGGCAGCATTAAGAGAGATTCAACAGCATAAACAAGTTTTGGTGGATGTAATAACGGAATACTGAGCGGTTTAGTTTATGATAGGCAAAATGAACCATGGAAGAAGGGAGGTCATTGACACTGTAAGAATATTTAAATGAATATTCTAAATTGTAAAACAGAAAATTCAATAATAAGTGTATGTGTATGTGCAACATCTGTAGAACACTACATTGGCTGTCTCCACACACAGGCTCAGGGGTGCCAGGGGTGTTCTGAGGGGGGATGGGGGGGCGGCCCTCTCCTGGTGCCGTTCCAAAGGGGGGACAACAAAATGCCAATCCCCGATCGGCGGCACCCTCCTGGGCTTGCGCCGCTCACTGCGAACCCCCCGGGAGGTGCGCCCTACCGCGCAGGCAGCATGCCACGCTCCCAGGATGCGTGCCACACCCCCAGGACATGCACTATGCCCGCTGCAGGTGGCACGCCATGCCCCCTGGGAGGAGCGCCGCTCCGGGTACCAGAGCAGGTTGCTTCGCCTCCAATGAGTGCAGCCTATTTTTAACAATTGTCCCTCCTTCTTTTGATGTGGGTGGCTTGTTTAGGTGAAAGATACCATCGGCTATGACACTCTGGGACACTGTTTTTTCCTGGAGGACGGGACAGAGCAGCGGAACACGTTTCACCACAACCTGGCTCTCCTTACCAAGGCAGGCACAATCTTGCCGACTGACCGCAACGAGGCCATGTGCCTCGCAATGCGAGATCATGTGCATGGAGGATATGTTCCTGTCCCAAGCACTGATTGCATGTAAGTAAAACTCCAGCTGTGGAGATTGTTGTGTGTCGCCATAGAATGCATGGAACAGTTCTGGTTTTTTTCCTAATATAAACAAGGTGCTGCATAAAGGATCAAGCACTTGATTTGTACAACCTGGTAGCTCACTTAAGGGTTTTACAGTCATACCTCGGGATAAATACGCTTCAGGATAAGTATTTTCGGGTTGTGTTCCACGGTGACCCGGAAGTAATGGAGCACGTTACTTCTGGGTTTCACCGCTTGTGCATGCGCACTGTCAAAATAATGTCACGCACATGCGCGGAAGCGGCCAAACGCGACTCACGCATGCACAGACACACAGTTGCATCTTACATTCTGTTCAGGATGCGAATGGGGCTCCAGAGTGGATCCCTTTCACATCCTGAGGTACCACTGTATTTCATCCACACACCTGTCCCATAAAGAGGCAGCGTTTGGATTTTGGGGCATGCAAATGCTGTGTCCGTAAGGGGATTCCTCAAGAACCCTTTCACCAAGACGCAGGGCCACATGGATCTTGCAGCACTCACAGTGTTTGCTTGCAAAATTGTTTGCAGAGGAAATAATAGAATCATGGAGTTGGAAGGGACCAGGAGAGTGCAGTGCAAGAATCTTTTGCCTATTGTGAGGCTCGAACCACGACCTTAAGATTAAGAGTCTCAAAGTCTGCCAGCCGAGCCAGTATGCAAAAATGGCATATGCTGGGCAACATGCATGCACTAAAAAAAGTTGCAGATCGGGAGCATTGAATTTAATACTGGAAAAATGGAATGGAAAGAACTGAACAAAGCTCAGCGCCCTTCCAGAAAATAATTCTGCTCCTGGCAACCCCAATCACTCTTTTTATCTCAGTAATATAATTAGGGACAGAGTCGTTTTGTTGTTGATAGGGTTAGACCTTTGGGAGTCAAGAATCTGTGCCGATTTACTATAAACCAGAAGGTCTACCTTCTGGCACTCCTCTAATGACACATGTCGCTTGAGTTTAATGTTTAACCGTTGATTGCATTTTACACTGTCTGCATGGGAGGCAGTGGCACAGCCGGGATGGAGAAGTCATGCAGACATACTGGTACGATATATCTATATCTGGACTTTTGATAAGATAGCATTCTCGAGTGCTCTTCCTCCTACAGAAGTTTTCCTGGAGAAACTCACCAGATTGGTGGTGATGACTAAGGAGATTGCGTTGTCGCAGATGTTATGGGCAGTCGGCTAGGTTTTGAGCCTGTTCTGCCAGCTGAGATAATGTCTTTATTCAGCAGAGTGATCTGGGAATGAGAAAGTTTGAATAATTAGAGACTGCATAGGTAGCTAGTGCTCAATAGAAGAAGAGTTTGGATTTGATATCCTGCTTTATCACTACCCGAAGGAGTCTCAAAGTGGCTAACAATCTCCTTTCCCTTCCTCCCCCACAACAAACACTCTGTGAGGTGAGTGGGGCTGAGAGACTTCAGAGAAGTGTGACTGGCCCAAGGTCACCCAGCAGCTGCATGTGGAGGAGCAGGGAATCGAACCCAGTTCACCAGATTACAAGTCAACCTCTCTTAACCACTACACCACGCTGGCGTGATGGCGAAATCAGGATCCGTTCTTGGGGGAATGCATATAATTTCTGGGGCAAATCTCTTTGTTTCCCCCCGCTGGCATTAATGATTCAGTTAGAACAGCCTTGTTCTGAAGGAACATCTGCAGATGGTTCCAGGTTTAATCCCCAGCGACGCCAGCAGGGACTCCATGCCTGAAACCCTGGAATGCAGCTTCTACTCAGCACATCTAAGCTAGGTAGACCCAGTGGTCTGCCTTAGGCTGTGTACACACTCTGCATTTGAAGCACATGACTTTCCCCAAAGAATTCTGGGAATCCTGTTTCTCCTGTGGAGCTCAGCTTTTCCGCTAACGATTTCTTAGCTGTAATTTACAACTCGGTCCGTAATGAGATTCTGTGACTTGCCTGACATCACTTAACGCCTTGAACTTCTCATAAAGAATGTCATTTATAGGACTTTGCAGACTTTTAAGGATTCATGGCAGTATTGTGGCCAAGCGCCAGCCACTGCGGTGCTATAACATTTTTTATTTCTTCCTGTTCAGTGACTTAAAATAAATCTCTGTGTTTCCCTCTCCCCAGGGCTGTCAGCTCCTTCTGGATTGCTAACCCAAATAATAATCTCATAGAGAATGCGGCTGCAGGTGCTCAGGTAAGACTGATAAAGGCTGCGTGCTTGCTTGTCTCCAGCCCTGAATCTTAAATCTTGTTCTTTAAACAGGTTCCCTTTTGCCCTCCATGGAATTCTGGGTATTGTGAGTTTTTTTGTGAGGGTTCTGAGAGCTTCTCACAGGCTTGTTGCCAGACATATGGGGTCGTATCCAGTACGCATAATAGACTCATTGAAAGTAATGGATATGGCTAACTTAGGTCTATTTTCAATGGGTCTACTCTGCGTAGGACTTATATTGGATACAGCCCATTGTCATGAATATACCGTATTTTTTGCTCTATAAGACTCACTTTTTCCCTCCTAAAAAGTAAGGGGAAATGTGTGTGTGTCTTATGGAGCGAATGCAAGCTGCGCAGCTATCCCAGAAGCCAGAACCAGCAAGAGGGATTGCTGCTTTCACTGCGCAGCGATCCCTCTTGTTGTTCTGGCTTCTGAGATTCAGAATATATTTTTTCTTATTTTCCTCCTCCAAAAACTAGGTGCGTCTTGTGGTCTGGTGCGTCTTATAGAGCGAAAAATACGGTAATATAATGCCCTTGCCCCCTGCCAGTTTAAGCTAGCTGCAAAGTTTAATTCAGTAACGTTTGCTCACTCTGGAGATTCTTATGCATCTTCTCCCTGCCCCCATTCTCCAGGACGTTGGAATATGGTATATCTTCCACCGGGTTCCTACTGGACAGTCTGAAGGACAGTATCCAGCCGGGCAGTCTGAACTGACTCCTCTGGGGACGTTTCACAACAACCGAGTCCACTCCAACTTCAAGGCATGTTGCAAATTTCTGTAAATACCAGGGCAAGGATGGTGAACTAAGGCCAAGATTCCATTGTGGGCGACCTTCCAGGGACCGCGTGCCTTGATATGAACATAGTCACAAGAGGATGTGGGTTTTATCTTTGTCTAGCTCAGAATTTCCCAAACTTGGGTCTCTGGCTGTTTTTGGACTACAACTCCCATCATCCTTAGCTAGCAGGACCAGCGGTCAGGGATGATGGGAATTGTAGTCCCAAAACAGCTGGAGACCCAAAGCCTGGTATAGCTGGTGCTACTGCCTCTCTTTTCCTTGGGTCAACTGTCTTCCCTTCTTCATTCCCTGCCTTTTTTAAAGGATCCTCTCAGATGTTGCTTTGGACTACAGCTCCCATCATCTCTGCCCATTGGCCATGCCTGCTAGGGTTTATGCGAACTGTAGTCCAGCAACATCTAGAGGTCCACTGGTTTTTCCATCTGTGCTGTAGGGCTTGAGCAGTCAGCGGTAGGCTCAGAGGCAGTTTTATTCCTGCTCTACCCTCATCCCTATTGGATTTTCTGAAATAGTGGGTGAACTGGAACACAGCCAGCCTTCGTAATTTTCACTTTTCTAAATCTTGCAGTGTGTTTTTTACAGCCAAGCTGTGTGTACAAAAATGCACATACAGTACCAGAACATGCATAATTCTGCGTATATTGGTGAAGCTAATATTAAAAAATGCTCTGTATTAGGGGAAATGGCTTGCAGATTTGTTCAAACGCCAAACAAAATTGTGGAATTGAAACGTTGGAGAACTTTAGTAAGGATTTTCTTTTTAATTAAAAATCACAAATTGCTGCAGAAATGTGGAGGCCTGAATTTAAGATAAATGAAAAATGAGGTCGACCAAAGATTGAGAAATTCATTTATCCCTACTCCCTAGATGTGCAGAAGTATGAAAGGTTTTCTAAGTAAACACTTAAGCTTCTGGGACTGTCAGAATGTTAATGGGACTCCAACTCCCATCAGCCCCAGTCAGCATGAGCAGCAGTCAAGGATGATGGGAGTTGGAGTTCAACAACATTTGGAGGGTCACAGGTTCTAGCATGCCCATTGTTTTTTGTGCCAATACGTTTCTATGTTTTATATCTCCGCTCCCTTAGCAAAACGCTCCAGACCTTACCAAGTATGGTACCCTTTGCTTGTTCAAAAATAATTGAACTCAGATGGTGAACGTTTGTGTGAGTGTGTATAAAATAATTTTCCAGGCTGGCTTGTTTATTGGGAAAGGAGTCAAGACGACGAAAGCCAGTGCTGAAAATCCTCGAGAATATCTGACAGTGGATAACGCCAGGTGTGTAAACAAAATGTCATGCTGCCCTTTGCGGTGCGTTGAGTTTAATTTTATTGCTTTAGGGGGATTTCCAGTCTGTGCGGTGCTTCTGTCTTCGCGTTTTGGGGTGGGCACTCACGTCTACTAACTAGCAAAATGTCTGAAATCTGAGGGGATGTGCAAGCCAGTGTTGCGTTGTGGTTAAGAGTGTCAGGTTATGCCTGGGGAGGCTTTGATTCAAATTTCCACTCTAGCCACAAAACGCTCACTGGGCAAATTTGGGACAATCCCTGTTTCCTCTGCCTTTTCTACCTCACAGGGTTGTTGTGATGATAAAATTGGTTGAGGTGTGTGTCAGCTCCATAGAGACAGATGGGGTGGGGCGGGGGGGGGGGAGGAACTGTCCGCAAATGGCTTGTGTGTTGCAATGGTCTGTCTGGTGTGCAGTAAGGAAGTGTGTATCCCCTTGTGGTGGGGCTGAATCTGCTTCTAAGACCCTCCCCCCCATGACAATAAACACTGCTCCTATTGGATTGGTTTAACAATCAGTCCCTCTTCCCAGGGAACTCTGGGAAGGGGAACAGAGGTCTCCTAGCAACTCTCAGCACCCTTAACAAACTACAGCTCCCATAATTCTCTGGGGGAAGCCATAACTGTTTAAAGTGGTATCGTAGTCCTTGAAATGTACTTTGTGAACATGGCCTAAGCCAATTCTGCGGATAGATTTTACGCAACCATCCACACACAATGCTTTGCAGTGGCATCAGCTCACAGAGGCAGGTGAGGCGCTGCGCAAAATGCCGTGGCTAGGCTTTTGGTGGGGATAGGCTGTAGCCAGCACATAACTTTGATGCTCGAAAACATGTACTGGCTCCCTGCATGCTGCCATGCCAGGTGCAAGGTTCTTGTATTAATTTGCAAGGCCCTTAACAACTTGGGCCCAGCATGCCCCAGGGACTGCGAAATTCCTTATATCTTTGGCTGATCATGGAGGACTTGAGGGTGTAGAGTCATAAGCTATGGGGGATCACAAGTAACCAGGCAATCTGTATTTGGGCTCCATTTAATGAAACTCCCTTCATTAAGCATATAGACCCTCATCTCTCGTTGTCTACTGAAAACTTTTTTTAAAAAATAAAAAATTCCAACAGGCATTTTTTGCTGAATTTTGATTTTATAATTTTAACTGACTTTTATTTTCTCCGCATTGAGTTTTGGTTTTTTTTACTCAGGGTTGAATATAATTAAGGGGTGTGTAAATTGTCAAAACAACAATATGCATGTCTGAAGTAGCCCAGGCTTTGGAGCATTTGGAGAATCTCAGATACTTGGCGTTTGGTCTGGGATCAGGGAAGAGAGAAGAGTTGGGAAGCTAAGTTACGTGAAGGGGTTTCTGGGACCACTTCCAAAACGATGAACTATCTCAATCCCTCGGGGCGTATAGCCCAGAGGTTTCTTTCTACTGTACTATTCCAACACTTGCTATTTTTAGCCATGCAAGTACCATATGCAGTAACATAAGCTCAGTTTGCATTGTTGAACGCGTTCCAACGTACGTTTTTATGTGGCCAAAATTGCTGGAAGACTGGAGCTTTGTTTCAGTTCAAGTATTTTGGGAGCATGGATGGTGGTTTTTGATTGATGCTTCCCCCTCATGTCTCTGATTTCCCATTCTTCTGGGCTCTTGGTGAACTGACTCGATTCTTTGCCCTAGATTCCGTCCGCATCAAGATGCCGACCCTGCGAAGCCAAGGGTTCCCGCTGTCATTGATGGCCTTGTTGCTTTCAAAAATAACGACCATGGCGCCTGGGCTCGGGGAGGAGACATTGTCTTCCGCAACTGTGGGTAGGTGTCTTCAGAACACCAGGCTTGTTACTTTCCGCCGCATTAAAATTAAGTTACTCGGCCACTTCGATCTGTAAAACTGGCACTGTTACCTGGTCCCTGCAATCCTCATCCCGCAGTTGTGACTAATTGATCTTTTTCCTACACTCTGAAATTAGATCAATTTTGCTGCACTCTTTTCGGCACCTGTTTAAAATATTTTTATTTAAGCAAGCCTATTCAGACACTAAGGGACGCGGGTGGTGCTGTGGGTTAAACCACAGAGCCTAGGACTTGCCGATCAGAAGGTTGGCGGTTCGAATCCCCACGATGGAGTGAGCTCGGTCCCTGCTGCTGCCAACCTAGCAGTTCGAAAGCATGTCAAAGTGCAAGTAGATAAACAGGTACCGCTCAGGCGGGAAGGTAAACGGCGTTTCTTTGCGCTGCTCTGGTTCCCCAGAAGCGGCTTAGTCATCCTGGCCACATGACCCGGAAGCTTTTATGCCGGCTCCCTCGGCCAATAAAGCGAGATGAGAGCCGCAACCCCAGAGTCGGTCACGACTGGACCTAATGGTCAGGGGTCCCTTTACCTTTACCTTTATCCAGACACTTGGATTTTATGATGCATTTTAGTCTTTTTTTATTGCTAAATTTAATTATTTTAAAAATATTTTTACAGTGGCACCTTGGTTGTCAAATTTAATCCATTCTGGGAGTCCGTTCGACTCCTGAAACCGTTCGAAAACCAAGCTGCAGCTTCTGATTGGCTGCAGGAGCTTCCTGCACTCAAATGGAAGCCGCATCGGATATTTGGCTTCCAAAAAACATTCGCAAACCGGAACACTCAGTTCTGGGTTTGCAGCGTTCAGGAGCCAATTTGTTCGACAGCTAAGCTGTTCGACAACCAGAGTACCACTGTGCCTGTTTTTAACTGGTTTTATTGATAATTTTAATATTTCTTGTAAACCAATTATGGGTTTTGTGACAATCTAGCGGTATATGAAATTTGTCAAATAAATAAAATGAAGGATGTCGTTTTGCGTTTTCAATAGCTTGTGCACTGCTGTGGAGACGATTGTGCCCTGAAGGGTGTTCTATGAACCTGTAAATAAATAAATGACTCTGTAAGGGTTTTTTTTGTGGGGGGGGAGGGGGGGGAGAAAGCAGCATTTTGCATTCCCTCGAACTTACCTTTTCAGTATGTTTTCTCCACTTCCTAGCTTTGCAGACAATGGGATCGGACTCACTTTAGCCAGGTAAGTTGTCCTTTCTTAATAGAGGCATATTTGTAATGAACCAGTGCTGTCTAGTAATAGGTGGTAGAGGGTCTCTTACTGCAAGGGGGGGGCTGTGGCTCTTCAGATGTTGTGGACCACAGCTCCCATCAGCCCCATCAACTGGCCATGCTGGTGTGGATTGATGGGAGTCCTCCAACATCTGGAGGACCAGAGGTTCTGCCTGTATCTTTCCATAGCTAATAGCCATTGATGGATCTACCCTAAGTGAACTGTGTAGACTTTTCAAAACAAACAAACCCCTTCATATATTACACACCGAGCAAACAAATCTCTTGGTCAGCCCAGAATTTATTTCCTTTTAGTTTCATTGGATGCCCCACCATTTCACAGAGGGGGGAAAAACTTCTTTTTATCAGCTGCTACCTTTTGTAAGTCTCTTTTCTCTAAGCTGATGCTAATGACCCCTCTCTCTGGCTGCCTTGAGACACTGGAGTGTTGCTACTGGTTGGAGTAAGCCATGGATGGGAAACTTGTGGCTCTGCAGATGTTTTGGGATTCCAACTCCTGTCAGATGCAGGTGGCGCAGCCAGTGGTCAGCAGTGATGGGAGAGGCATGGAGCAATATCTGGACGGGCCACAGATTCCTCCTGCTCTGTGGTTGATGATACTGGGCTAGATGCAAGACAACTCTGAGCTGGTTTAAGGCAGTTTTCTGTATCCCTGCAAATAAAAAAGCATATACAGTGGTACCTCGGGTTAAGTACTTAATCCGTTCCAGAGGTCCGTTCTTAACCTGAAACTGTTCTCAACCTGAAGCACCACTTTAGCTAATGGGGCCTCCTGCTGCTGCTGCTGCGCCGCTGGAGCATGATTTCTGTTCTCATCCTGAAGCAAAGTACTTAACCCGAGGTACTATTTCTGGGTTTGCAGAGTCTGTAACCTGAAGCGTATGTAACCTGAAGCGTATGTAACCCGAGGTACCACTGTAAGCTGCTTCATACTAGTTGAGACCATTGTTCTACCCAGCTCAGTATTGCCTACACTGACTGACAGTGGCTCTCTGGTGTGTCAGGCAGGAGATTTTCCTAGCCCTACATGGAGATACTGGGAGATTGAACCAGGATCCTTCAGGATACGAAACAGATGCTCTGCTACCGAACTACAGTGGTACCTCAGTTTACATACGCTTCAGGTTACATATGCTTCAGGTTACACACTCCGCTAACCTGGAAATAGTGCTTCAGGTTAAGAACTTTGCTTCAGGATAAGAACAGAAATCGTGCGGCGGCGGTGCGGCAGCAGCAGGAGGCCCCATTAGCTAAAGTGGTGCTTCAGGTTAAGAACAGTTTCAGGTTAAGAACAGACCTCCGGAACGAATTAAGTACTTAACCTGAGGTACCACTGTACACCCCTTCCCCTAAATGATTTAGCTTTTTTTCAAGAGAGAAGGTTTTTCAGGGTCTTGGATCATTTCGCTCAGTGTTTCCCAAACTTGGACTTGGTTTTGGACTACAGCTCCCATCATCCTTAGCTGGCAAGACCAGTGGTCAGGGATGATGGGAATTGTAGTCTGGGGGGAGAGCTGGACATCCAAGTTTGGGAAACCCCAATTTAGGTTGTCCCTTTCCTGTTACCTATTTTCAAGACAGCTACACCTGTGCTGGCAGAATATTTTTGGGCTGCGCTAATACTTGCCATCTGATTTTTGTGTTTCTTTGTCCGTGTTCATCTAATTATAGCGATGGAACTTTCCCCATCGACGAAGGCTGCAGCCTAGAAGTGACTCGTTCCATCTTTGTTGGCGAGAGCAACAATGTTGGCTCCCAGGGAGGACAAAACAGCTACTGGGGGAAAGGAGCTGGCGGAGAATATAGGACACTGCCCCGAAACAAGTAGGTTATTCACGGATCGTGTCTTCCTTTGGAGGTGAATTGGCATGTGATTTGGTACATAAGTTTTTCCAGAAAAGGGACTAATGCATCGTGGATACTTTCTAAAATTATAATGATTATAATGATGAGGAGACTGTTGGTGGGTGGTGGCCCTGGGGGCTGCAACACCTGCACCATTCCTATTGGTGGAGGTTGGAGAAACATCTGGCAGTGGGGTAGTGGGAATCAAGGGATGCTGTAGCTTAGGGGTAGAGCATCTACTTTGCAAAAACAAACAAACCATAAACCAAAATTTAAAACACTGAAGAAGGGCAGGGTAACCCTGGGCCCCACCCCCTGGGCCAGATGGAAAGGGCCTTCCAGGGAGTGGTTAACACAGTGTGAGGAACATTAAAGTACAATAAAGCAATATTTGGTTTATTAACTACATTAGTACACCAGCCAGGTGAGGGGGCATGGCTCTGGCCAAATGCACATTTTTAGTTTGCGCCAAAACTCAGAACTGCATCTGAGAGGGAAGGGGATTCCCGAATTGGGGTGCTACTATTGAGAATGCTCTCTCGTGAGTTGCCATGTACCATATTCTCAGAGGACTGTGGCATCATGAGGGCATCCATAGATCTTTGAATTCCAGGCAGGTGTATAAGGGAAAGGGGTTTTTTTCTGGCACCTGGGTTGTCCAGAGTACATTGTCAGGCAGAGGTGCCAGACCAAAAGGTAGTTGGAACATTCATTGACTTACCTGCTACTGTTTTCTCTCAAGATTCTATCACCTCAGTTTCTTGTGTGAAGAGATGTTTGTTTAAAAACATTGTCATGTAAAAATTGTGTCCCATACCAGAACAGAACACCTCCGGGGAGGAAAGAGACCCTGTCTCACTGGTCATCTTCTCTGAGGCAATTAGTTTTAACATGGGGTGCTTTAAGATATTTGACTTTCTCTTTCAGATCTGAGGGGGTATGGTCTTGTGAGAATATTTGAATTAGTCAGAATTGGGGAAAGATTATAGATGGATTGTCCTCTAAACAGTTTAGCCCTCCAACTGTGCCGCATGTGGACATTGGAGCTTAGAGTTCAACAAGTGGGACTCTGCAACAAGAGTTATAGATTTAAAGTGCTGTGATGCCGCTTCAAGTAGTCATGGCTTCCCCTGAAGAATTCTGGGAGATGTAGTTTGTTAAGGGTGTTGAGAGTTGTTAGGAGACCTCTCTCCCCCTCCCTAAACTACAATTCCCAGAGTTCCCTGTGAAGAGGGATTGATGAAACTACTATGGGAGCAGAACAGTGGACTCTGAGCAACTCACAGCACCCTTAACAAACCACAGTTCCCAGTGCAGATGGGGCGCATTTGAGTGGTGGGGGTGTCTGGGTTGATAGGGTGTGAAAAGCTGCAGAGGACCATGGCTCAATAAATTGCAATAGTCTTTTGTCATGGAAAAGAAAGATAGATAGTCATAGATAAAATTTGTACAATACGCTAACTGTAGTTGGGGGAATTAAGTTGGCATGTATTCAGGAAGCAGAACGAGGAAGGCGGGAACTTGCCAAAAGAGAAGGAGAGAGGATCTCCAAGATGTGTACGTGTGTATGTGCTAATGGAGCAGAACAAGGGAGGGAAGAGTTGTAAAAGTCAAACTGAACTGAAAGCAAGAATAACAAGCTAATAAACAAAGCTGTGAACAGATGCACAATCGCTGAGTAGAAACAAGAAGGAAATGTAGAAAACAGAGTTTTGAGAGCATTGCCGAAGCGTATTATACTGGACCGGTTTGCCCGTAACACTAAGGCAGACCACAGCTTGGTGCAAATGAGGAAACTTGTAGGCTCTTAGGGAAGGAGATCACTGCTGCTCTGATCCTCCTCAGACATCTTGGTTCTGTGCTGAGCTAAACCATGGTTTGACTTGGTATGTCATTGGGACCCTCTTTCCAAACAAAGCAGAAGTTTTAAACCATAAGACAAATCTTGGTTCCAACTTTTGGTTTGGAGAAATCTAAACCACGAGCCTGGGTTTGAATAGCATGTTAAGACAAACCATAGCTTAGCTCAGTGCAGTCTAAGCCACGGTTTGGCTGACGTGCAAATGAGGTTGTGTGTGCTTAAAAAGGGCATTTCAGAATGCTGAACCACCTTTCATTTTTGTAACTTTCATAGGACGTTTCCGATCCGTGGCTTCCAGATATACGACGGTCCTGTCCGGCTGACGAAATGCACTTTTAGAAAGTTTACCCCTACTGTGGACAGGCACTCGAGCGCCATTGGCTTTTTCATGAAGAACGCCTGGCAGATAAGTCCTCAGAACAATGCCTCGCTGGTCAGGATGGAGAGAAGCGTAAGTCAGGGGAGATGTTAACTGGGCCCATCTTCTTTTTGTGTGGGTTTGGCAATAGGGAATGTGCCTCTGCTTGATTCTCCTGTGTGCATTTTATTTATTTAAACAATTTATGGGGCTTCTTCTCACTTCCAAAGGAATCTCTGAGCCGTTTGCCATCTATTTTTAACAGTCAAATCGGCCTAGCGAGAGAAAGGCTGAAAGACCCCACAGTCCAGTCATTTAAACTTCCCCTGGGCGTGGTGCCAAGGGCCACAATTGGTCTTTTGGTTCTGAACCCAGGGGAATGCCCACTAATTCCTGCAGCCATTGGCCCATTTGGCGGCAGGAAATCGATCCGGCCTGTGATAAGCCAGTTCACAAGGGAGGCCTGCAAAGCCGTCCGCCCAATAAGGAGGCGAACGCACATCACAAAACATCAAATGCTGCAACTGATAATCAAATACATATACCAGAATGATTAAAATTATTTATAGCTCGCTCATCGTGGTTAACACAATGTGAGGAACATTAAAGTACAATAAATCAATATTTGGTTTAAGTACAAATCACCGTCAGATCAAGCACTTTATTAACTACATTAGTACATCAGTCAGGTGAGGGGGCATGGCTCTGGCCAAATGCACATTTTTAGTTTGCGCCAAAACTCCATTAGTGTTGCATCAAAACTCAGAACCGCACCTGAGAGGGAATGCCATTCCAGAATTGGGGTGCTACTATTAAGAATGCTCTCTTGGGAGTTGCCATATACCATATTCTCAGAGGACTGTGGCATCATGAGGGCATCCATAGATTTTGAATTCCAGGCAGGTGTGTAGGGCAGAGGTGGTCTTTCTGGCACCTGGGTTGTCCAGAGTACATTGTCAGGCAGAGGTTCCCTGGATTATGTTGGACTACAACTCCCGTCATTCCCAGACAACTTAGCCCAGTGGTCAGGCATGATATAAGTTGTCATGCAACATCCACAGTTGAGGAACATTGGTGAGGACAACACTGAGCTAGAGGAACCACTGGTTTGACTTGTTGTAAGATTCCTGCATAGCATTTAGGTGCCTGACTAATGTTCCTAGTGCATGGTCAGCACTGATTATTAGGGTTCCTAATTTTTGTGTGCAAAATTTAGGTGTGTCTGCTGCTTGCATCCTTGTGGTGAAGGGAAGTTCTTTTGGCCTCCTGCCTTTCAGTGAATCACACACTTTGCAACTTGTTTAAACGTTGCCCGTTGAAGGTCAGACGGAGGGTGAGGAATTCATTCGGTTGCGCCCTCCCGCAACCACATGGAGCTTGATAGCTGTGCAGAGCAAGTGCAAGAGGCTCTACTCTTGCAGGCCGCTTCTTGAAGATCACAAACGTTGCTTGAGTTGACTTGGACCAGAACTTCCCTTCACCACAAGGATGGCTCACTCTTCCTCATGCTCTCCTCTAGACATCTGGAGAAACTGAATGTGTTGGGGTGGAATCATGTTTTGCGTTTCCTTGCTCAGCTTCATTTTATGGTGGGGGCATAGAAGCACAGGGTATAGAAGAAGCAATGTAGATGCAGGGTTCTGTAGATACAGCAGAGGGTTTTAGCATCCACAGCTTTTCCAACAAAGATGTGTGAGGAACCCTGTCTGGAACTGGGAAGAGTCACTGCCAGGCAAGACTAGGGATGGAGAACTTGTGGTTTTCGGGATGTTGTTGGTCTACAACTCCCATTATCCCGTGATTATTGGCCATACTGGCTAGCGCTGATGGGAGTTAGAGTCTAACAGCATCTAGATGGGCATAAACTCCTCATCCAACAGGGCTTGGGCTACAGATACCCGGGTTCAAGTTTCTCCTTTGCTGCAAAGCTCACTGGGTAGCCTTTGGCCAAGTTGGTGCTTTCTCAGCTTAAATCGGCTTGCATGGTGGTTGCGAGGATCAAATCGGATATCCTATTGTGTCTTTTGGAGCTCCTTGGTACCCTAAAGTGGGAAACTGTCAAGCAAACAGTGCAAGACTGCCATGTTTTGTCCGTTACATAACTTCTTTGTCTTTTAAAATAGCATTGGGGAATGAGTGGCCCTTTGAATGTTGCTTGATCACAACCCCCACCACCCCTAAGAATTGGCCACGCTGGCTGGGGGTGACCAATACTGAAGTCCATCAACATCCGGGCTCCCTGGTCCCCCTAACCTGCTTTAAGAGCTATACAGTGGTACCTCTGGTTACAAACTTAATTCGTTCTGGAGGTCCGTTCTTAACCTGAAACTGTTCTTAACTAGAGGTGTGCTTTCGCTAACGGGGCCTCTTGCTGCCGCTGCGCTGCCGGCACACGATTTCTGTTCTCATCCTGGGGCAGAGTTCTCAACTTGAGGTAACTCTTCCAGGTTAGCGGAGTTTGTAACCTGAGGCATTTGTAACTCGAGGTACCACTGCATGGCAGGTGGAAATTCATCAGATGCATTCTTTCCAGTGCAGAGATACAGTGATGGGAAGGCCACACTTGTTGAACTTTCTGCCTGCTATGCAGTTGATAAATCACAGAGCCCTCATGGGGGGGGGGGTCCTGTCATTCCCACCATGGAAATCTTGCGACATAAGCACTGAATAGCTATTTTAGTAGCCTGAAATGCAATAGAGTTCCTGCAGTAATAATGACTCTCTGTTCTTATCTGTCTTTCTCCAAAGGTTGGGCTCAGAGTGTTCTTGGGCAGGCCAGGCCAGTGGTTTGGAGACAATAATAATGATGGTGATAAGGTCTCGATTTTCCATGATTTGGATGGTTCAGTGACAGGCTACCCAGGCACCTTTGTGGGCAGGTCAGACAACTATCTGATTCGTCACCCGGGCTGCCTTATCGTCCCAAGGTGGAACGGAATGATTTGCGCTGGAAAATATGCACAGGTAAGGCTGGACCATTGATGCTTATGCAGAGATGTTCTCAGTGGGATGATAGAACGCGGGTGGCAATGTGAGTTAAACCACAGAGCCTAGGACTTGCTAATCAGAAGGTCAGAGGTTTGAATCCCCGTGACGGGGTGAGCTCCCATTGCTCGGTCCCTGCTCCTGCCAACCTAGCAGTTTGTAACCACATCAAAGTGCAAGTAGATAAATAGGTACTGCTCCGGCGGGAAGGTAAACGGCGTTTCCGTGTGTTGCTCTGGTTCGCCATGCTGGCTTAGTCCTGCTGGCCACATGACCCAAAAGCTGTATGCCGGCTCCCTCGGCCAATAAAGCGAGATGAGCGCCACAACCCCAGAGTCGGCCACGACTGGACCTAATGGTCAGGGGTCCCTTTACCTTTACCTTAAGGCTGGATCATTGATGCTTATGCAGAGATGTTCTCAGTGGGATGATAGAAGGAAGCTTTGGTGTTGCTGAAGGGATGAAGGAAGGAAGGAAGGAAGGAAGGAAGGAAGGAAGGAAGGAAGGAAGGAAATGGAGAGAGGCTGGCATGAACAGAGGCTGGGGAGTCCCAGAGAGAAAAGCTAGCTGGCAAGAGAGGGGCCTCTGTGGAGATGTGTGAGAGAAAATGGGTGATGGACGGATGAAGAGAGAATGAAGAACAGAGAGAAAATGAATATATCTGCCTACAGCCCTGTCCAACTTTTCCTTTTCTCAATTCTTCACTTCTTACACATTTTTGCATGGCTCTGCTGGTTAGCATTAGAAGAGCGTTTGGAAAGCAGGAGTGTCGAAAGCTGCCAAAAACAGGGCGGGGGAGAGTTGTTGTTGTTGTGTGTTGTCTCTCAGAGCCTCAGATATATGATTAACATTCTCCAGGACTTTCTCATTAGCAAGGAGAATTCCTGGCTGCACGAGGGAATTTAAAACATGACATTGGGCTGTAGATCCAGCTAGCATCTGCTTAATATCCTTCCCTGAATAATTTACAGGGCAGTTTTCCCCTTGGCATGCAGTGCTGGGATAATCTGTCAATAGGAATAGTTTATTGTCCCCAAAAGTCAATTTAGCTGAGATATATATATATATATATATATATATATATATATGTATATGTATGTATGTTCTGGCCATCCTCATTGGCCTGAGGCCACCCTACATCTTCGTCTATGTAGTTTCATTTTTGGATTAAAGTAGTTTCTTTTTTTACATTTTACCTGCCATGGCTGAACCATTTTAATTGGGAACATAGTCAATGCATGATTAAGGGTCAAGCTGCAGGTTACAATACATTAGGCAGGCTTCCTCAAACTCGGCCCTCCAGATGTTTTGAGACTACAATTCCCATCATCCCTGCCCACTGGCCCTGCTAGCTAGGGATCATGGGAGTTGTAGGACAAAAACATCTGGAGGGCCGAGCTTGAGGAAGCCTGACATTAGGGATGAGGAGCCTGTGTCCCTCCAGATTAGCCACGCTGATGAGGAGTGATGGAGTCCAATAACATCTGGAGGACCACAGGTGTCCTCACCCCAGATTAAATGAATATATATGAAAGAAGAAGAAGAAAACTCTCATGGGTGCTAAATGGGAGCTTTCTAACACTAGTTGCACCGCCAGGGTTTGTTTTTTTCTAGAACCACAGCTGGGGAGGGAAGAGTTAACTCTCCCCTCTCTATGTTCTGCAATTTCATTGACATTTGGACTTCTCCACTCTTATTATTTATTCTTTTAAGAAATAATTTGAACCACAGTTGTGCATGAGAAGGAGACGAAGAAGTCTGTGACCCATGTATCCAATTTTGCTTGAGTAGCAATCCCTTTGAGCAACCTAATTCAGGGGTAGGGGGGAAGCATTTAATTGTTGTTGGTAGACAGTTGCGAGCCAGAAGCCTTTAATGATCTACTGCAAAGGAGCCAGACCCAGACCCATTTTCTGTCCCCAACCCCCACCCCAGCTTTCATGAATCTGCCAGGAGCAATGTAAGAGCTGCCACTATGCATCTTAATTACCATTTGAAACCATTTCCTAAGAAGAGGGGTTGAAGGTTAAACCACTTGGGGAATTGTAGCTCTGTGAGGGGAATAGGGGTCTTCTCCAAGCAGCCTTAACAAACTACAGTTCCCAAGATTCTGTGGCAGAATCCATGACTGTTTAAAGAATTACAGTGCTGCACTAAATGTAAAGTGTGGATAGGCTCTGATTTTGGATGCTTCTTGTATCCCATCCTCTGTGTTTATTTTGCCCTGTGTACCTGGCAAAAGAATCCATCGGGACTGCTTGCTGTGTAAAATATGGGGGGGCAGGTAACCCCCACCCCACATAATTGATCACAAGACATGGTGCACAAATACCGCTTGAATGGCAATGCCCAACAACTTTGCTGTGGCCCAGCCCCCTCAAACATGTTATTTGGGGGCCGAAGGGACCTTGGCCCCTAGGAATTGGTTCCCATGGTATCCAACATGGTGAAACAGACATCAGCATTGAATATATGTGGCACTGTACATAAGGGACACACAGAGTTTGATGTCTATGTTGGAAACCTGTTATGTGCAAGCTTGTCCCCGTATTTACACTGATGAGTAGCAATCTCGTGGACAGGGATGATGATGATGATATTTTAATGTATTGCCTCCTTCACTCTACTAAGATCCCAGGGTGGGTTACAAATATTTAAAATGCAATATTAAGAAGTTTTTTTAAAAAAAAATAATATTAAAATGCAATTAGAAAAAAACAGAGTGGGTCCTGAAAATATACATCTCAGGCATGAAAAGGCTAGGTTGAGTGCTGCATTTTGGCAATTCCCATCCCAACCTGAGGATAGGAATGTGGGGGAAATTTGATTCAGGTGACATTTAAAAAGAAGTTGCACTTTTCAAAACAATACGTAAATCAGAACAAACCCATCATTTGAAATGCACACCTCTGTGGACGTTGCAATGCAGTTTTCAAGCCAAATAATGCATACAAACACACACACACACACAAAAACCAACCCTATACACTAGGATAAAGTGTGCAAAAGAATGCATATATTAGGAAGAATAACGTTCAAAAATGCATAATATTTGGAGAAATAGCTTTTCATAAATATGTACACCACGTCAAACTGCATAAAAAACATCAGTTTTGGAAGCCATTCGCACAAAAATGCTGATGAATTTTCATGAACTGAAAATTGCAAACCAATGTGGAAATGTGGAGAAATGAACTTATGATTGTAAAAAATGAGAAACTGAAATTGACATATCCGCCCATCCTTACTGGGGTATGCCTAGGCTTGAGCCCAGTTCCTTCTGTGTGCAAAACATGTTCCATACCAGTGAGCCACAGCTCCACCCTTCACATGGGTAATGACTCTGCATCTAGCTACTTGGTGCTGCATAAAAATTCTGAACTGTAAACAAGATAAGCTCTCCCCCCTTTTTTTTCTTTCTCGCTCTTCTTTTTCTGGTCTATTTTTATAAGCGCATTATGGCACTCCATGCAGTGAGACCCTTTTTCCGTCCTAAGAACTTTCCTTGGCTGTGTAAGGCAAGAACAAACAGTCATTTTCTCTGGGACCTGTCCCTTCTTTACTAGAGTTTCCCATCCAATCAGCGTGTAAGCTGTGGGGAATTTAGTTCAGGACTTGCCTGGACTGAAGGGAAGGCATAAGAATTTGGCACGAGCGCAGGGAGAGGTATTTGCTTTGAAACGGAGCACAAATTTTAGCTTTCAAAATGCCATCAACTTTCAGGAGCTAAAGGCAGCATCCGTCTTGCTTAGACAGACTGGTGTTGTGTGCACGCTCTGAATTTTTGCTCTGAAAGGCATAAAAAGGACTAGTTCCAATCACGGAGGACTGTGAAACCCTTTGCTTCACTTTGATCTTTGGAAACTCCATGACCAAATCTGCTTTTCTTTCCCCTCCTGTTTTTGGATTCAGGAGACAAGACCCTGTATTCATTTGGCGGTACAGACAGGTGAAATTGCCTTTTAGTAAATGTGTGTTATGATCATTTTTATGCTGATTCTTGAGTTTGGTCCAAACGTACATGTATGTTCTGTGTGCACATGTATTAAGGATGGAGGGGGAGGGAGGTTTTCAACCTTTTTGAGTCCGCGGCTCCCTTGACCAACCACATTCTTTCTGCGGCACCCCTGTGGGGCTCAGGAGCCCAGTTATGTCTCCCTTGCCTGCAGAGCTGGCAGCCTCTCACCCTTTTTTGAACACCCTCCCTTGTGGAGGGTTCCCTCAGCCTCCTCTCCTCTCCTTGGGAATCCTAGAGAGCCAGGGTGGTGTAGTGGTTAAGAGCGGTAGACTCGTAATCTGGTGAACCGGGTTCGCGTCTCTGCTCCTCCACATGCAGCTGCTGGGTGACCTTGGGCTAGTCACACTTCTCTGAAGTCTCTCAGCTCCACTCACCTCACAGAGTGTTTGTTGTGGAGGAAGGAAGGGAAAGAAGATTGTTAGCTGCTTTGAGACTCCTTGAGGGGAGTGAAAGGCGGGATATCAAGTCCAAACTCGTCCTCCTCCTCTTCTTCTTCTTCTTCCTTTGGGCAGCTGCTGCTGCCACCCCTGGTCTCTGAGCTGCTCACCCACTCCCCACTCCCCAAAGAGAAGTGCTTCCCAGAGGCACCATTCACCTGCGGAGCTTATAGCCAAGGCTGCTGCAATAAACAGCTGCACAAGCCTTTGGGAGGCAGAGACATGAGAGGGCAGAGGAGGAAGGAAGGAAGGAAAGAAGGACAGAGACCATTGTTGCCCACAGCGCCTCTGACCACCATTCAAGGCACCCCAGGGTGCCACGGCACACTGGTTGAAAACCACTGCTGTACACTATGAATAACATACGATAAACATAAGAAGAGCCTGCTGGATCAGGTCACATTCAAGCACAAGAGCCTTCTCCCCTCCTGTGGTTTCTAGCAACTGGTATTCAGAAGCCATGGAGGCAGAGCATAGCTATCAAGGCTAGCCTAATCTTTTTTATTTATTTTTTAAAATATGCTTTTTCTTAGTTTTTCATTTCACATAAACAAACAAAATACAATAATGTTCCATAATCACCTATCCACTTTCTTTCTCAATGCCCTACTGAGCACTGACTTCCCTCCCTCCCTTCAGCAGGTTTTCTTACTTCAATCCCCTTTCCACAGTTCCTTAATAATATCCAGTCCACGTCATAAGATTTATTTCAGTCCTGCTAACGTCTTCACGTTTCTACAGTTATTACTTACATAATCCACAAATTTACTCCAATCTCTTTGGAACTTTGCTTCCTCCTGGTTACCGATCCTGTAGGTCAGTTCTGCTAGTTCCGCACAATCCACCAGAATTTGTCTAATCCTTTTTAAAGCCTCTCCTTATCACCAGCATTATTTTATATTCCTGCCCTATTTTGTGGTGTTTTGTTTCTTTTCCTATTTTATTTCACCGTTACCAATCATTAGCTATATCTTGTTGGTTGTGTTAGCTTATAGTGTGAGTTTCATTCAGAATCTTTGGGCCAAAAAGGTGGGATAACCTCTCCCACCCCCACCCCCAACCGTCCTCCATCAATAAGAAATCTCCCTGTTGTCATCTAGTAGTCCTATATTAAAAGCGTTGGCAGAAGGCCAGAAAATGTGCAGGTCAATAAAATTCTGTAGGCCTACTCTAAGTAAACTTTAGCTGAATACAACCCTACATTTTTAAACCAGGTATTTTTTTGGGGGGGTGTCATTGGTCACCAGCCTGCAGTCAGGTTATCTTTGCATTCACCTGCATGCTACCATTTCTTAATCATAGTTGCATTACAAGAAAGGACTTGTCAGTCATTCCAAACTGCATAGTAAAAGAATGAATATGCAGGACTCGATGTTGACTGCTTAGCTATAGGAAAGTGAGAAATGGTCTTGATTATAATCCTTGAAATTGTGCATGCGTTGGCTGCAGTTAGAAGTGCAGTCAGTCTAGAAATATTTCTAACTAACCGCAAAGCTTCCCCCTCTCTCTTTCTCCCCCCCCCTCTCTTTTTGTAACACTCACTGCATCCTTGTCAGAGAAACAGCAATTGCTAGTCTCTTTCTCTCGTGTGAAGCATAGCATGTAATGCAGAACTACCATAAATGCCGTTTGTTAGCATATATTGGGGATAAATATCTTATGGAACGTCTCTCCCAGTGTGAACTTGCTCAGACCTTTATGTCGTCATATGTAGTGTAGTGGCTAATTCAGGATCCCTTCTTGATTATCACAGCCATGCTATATAACCTTCTAAGTTTATACAGCAATCTTACAATTCTAGAATAATAATGATTAGGGATGCATTGCAATGCTTAGAGCAGATCTCTGCGTGCCTCCTCCAGTTGAATCTGGGCTTTCCCCCCTCTGTGCACATACATGGGCAAGTGATTTGGAGTGCTTTGTTATCTTCTTTTGGAGTGACTTGAGCTGTGTTTTCCTTGGCATTCCATTTGACATAACAAAACTGACACCCCATTCTCTTGAAACAGAAGCACCTTGTGTTTTCAATGTTCCTAAACGCTTAGCATAGGGACACGGGTGGTGCTGTGGGTTAAACACCACAGAGCCTAGGACTTGCCGATCAGAAGGTCAGCGGTTCGAATCCCCGCACCAGGGTGAGCTCCTGTTGTTCGGTCCCTGCTTCTGCCAACCTAGCAGTTTGAAAGCACATCAAAGTGCAAGTAGATAAATAGGTACCGCTCCGGCGGGAAGGTAAACGGCATTTCCGTGCGCTGCTCTGGTTCGCCAGAAGCGGCTTAGTCATGCTGGCCACATGACCCGGAAGCTGTACGCCGGCTCCCTCGGCCAATAAAGCGAGATGAGCACCACAACCCCAGAGTCGGCCACGACTGGACCTAATGGTCAGGGGTCCCTTTACCTTTACTTTAAACGCTTAGCATACAGAACAGCTCTTCAGTGCTCTCCGACAAGCCTTCTCCAGAATGACCCTAGGAGCCAATCCTCACCTCCTTTCACTTTGATTGGCTCCAGTCAGCACTAAGGATAAGAAGGCTTCTTCTCAGTGGCTGAAAAGTCCCTCTTGTTGCTATTCTTGAACAATTGGGAACAGAAATCCTTGGTGAACCAAAGGCCAACCAGTTGATCATGATCTACCTTCTTCCCACTCCCTGCAGCTCCCAAACTTTGCTAATGTATCCTGGCTCATTTTGCAGGGGCCACATTTTTCTTTGGCACCTTACATGGCTTTGTTTTTGTTTTCCAAGTAGCATGTCACTGCCCATTCTCTTGTTTTCCCATTGGGGAATCAGAGTTGGAAGTGACCACAAGGATCATATTGTCCAACCCCCTGCAGTATGGGAATATTTTGCCCAATGTAGGTCTTGAATCCACTACCCTGAGGTGAAGAGTCTCATGCTCTACCAACTGAGCTTAAGTGATTCCCATTTTTGGGACAATCTCTATTGCCTGTGATTATTTTCTCTCTCAAGAAATAACCCTTCAGAATGCTATTTGTGTCGCTGATGCACTATTTATGTTGGAAGTGGTCCATTGGCTACAGCTCTGGATGCCCAGAGCCCTTTGCTGGCAAAAGTCTTGAAAGGGGCATGCTGCTGATTGAATGCATGTGTGAAAGCTGAGCTTGATTGGCTGTAACACAGGTCTCTTCCCGCTTTCTCTTTCAGCTCTATATTCAAGCCAGGCGTCCTGAGAATCTGACCTTATCAATTGCCAGAGCCGTATACCATTTCCATCCTCTGAGGCTACACGGTGTGAACAGAGGGGTGCCGTACCAACAGTACCAGCCTGTGGTGATGCTGGAGCAAAGCTATATTATCCAATGGGATGGCAGAGCACCAGAAGATGTCATCCTTTACCCGGTCAACTTCAATAGGTACCATTGATGGAAAATGTGTGGCGCGATGAGCTCTGTGGTGTTTGCTAGCTTTTCTGTTTTTAAAAGCAGTTCCAGGTTCCTGCTGACTTTTCTTCTTCTTCTTCAAACTTTTGGAAAAGTTGGCCTACTTAAGGCTTCTAAAAATGACATTAACAAAAGACCAGCAAAGAAGCTATGCCTCTGTTTTTAACTTTCGCTGCCATCTCTCTGATGTGCCGTGTTGTTTCCCCTTTCAGTAAGGTTTTTTTTGGGAAGAGATTCAAGTTACTGTTGGCATTCCGGCCTCAAGATTAAATCCAGCAGATCCCTGGCATGCTGTTCATTCTCATTAGTTTACACTAGCTGCTCCGCTTGTGATTTATATCCCACCTCTCCCTCTTTCTGTAAAGGGCAGCAGTGATTATGAAGATTGCCTATGCAGGCTTGCATTTCCCCAGTAGTCTAAACACCACAATGGCTTTTTCATTTTTTTCCTGTTATATAAACCTGAAAAACAAAACAGCGGGACCCTCCCTACTGAAATAATTCAGAACTGATAGACAGCGGTCTGGAAGAGTAATAAGTTTGAGTGCAACAAGAAGGGAGGCCCAGATTCCATCTTTTTCTCTGCTGTTTTCTGTTTCAAAAAAGGCTAGGAAGGATATGTGTGTGTGTGTACATACATTCACTAACAGCCTCTTTCCTGACTTGGCTCAGGAATTCTAAAAAACAGCAACCTAACAAATCAGTGCAGTTGTGTCTTATCAGTCCATATGTCTGTGTCTGCTGTATATTTGGAAAGTTGTTTGTCTGTTCTGTATGCACTGAGATCCTCCTCTGAGGGTCTTCTGCTGGTTCTCAAACTGCGAGAAGTGAGGTTACAGGGACTTCCAATGCAGGAATCTTTTACCCAACGTGTGGGGTTCAAACCCAAGATTAAGAGTCTCATGCCCTTCTGACTGAACGATCCCAACTGGTTTTGCAGAATCAAAAAGTTAAAAGCAGCGGGTATAAAAAGAATTTAAGGTTTTGAAGTTTTGCATAAGCCCTTAAAGACTAGAAATCAGTTGTATTCTGAACCGAATACCTGTTTGTGTGCGTTGTTATGGAATGGTAGTCCTAGTCATTTGTTGAATCAATGAACGTGTGTACGCAAAGCTCTCATGTTAGCAACTGACCTGTTCTTTTTTTTAATAAAAAAAATGGCACATTGCAGTTACTTTTAGAATCAGGAAGTAAATGTTTGCAGATGTCAGCAAGACCAGACAGGTCGTACCTTCTTTAGTAGATCTCCCTTTTTTTTTTAAGTTGATGGGGGAAACTGTACAAACAATACGGCTGATGATTAACCCTGATACACCCGTGGCTTTTTTGACGCAGGAAAGAATGTGCAAAATGCGTATGGTGCAAAATGAGGAGACAACGTGATTGACACTCTTAATGTCAGTCTCCTGGTCTTGCTAAGCACAGCTTGATAGCATAATTAAGTTATTTTTACCCCAGTGGACAGAGATAGTGGGGGATGCTGATGTTTCAGAGAGGCAGAAGTCATGTTTCTGGAATACGTATTTGACATTGGCTAAGAGAAGCTCATAGGGGGAATAAAGAATTTATCACCGGGGATTTAGACTGTTCCTGAGGTAATGTAATCTGTAATATTGACACTCAAGACTTGCGTGGTTAACTCCTCTCCTGAAGCTAGAATGCCAAGAATCCACCAGAAGTAATGGAAGGGCAGAATCATTGCTGTTTTTCTAGGAAAAGAGGTGCCAGAATTCACCATGTTCTCTTATAATGGCAATGGCGCCCACCTGAGAGGTGTCAGAACTGAGTTCTGGCTGGAAAAACCCCCAGGAATGAGTAGGAAGAGGTGGATTTTTCAGAGAAACAGCTTTGGTTACGTACTCACTATATTTTTAAAGCACATTCAAAGCACATCCTGGCCCCCTCAAAGAATTCTGGGCACTGTAGTTTGCCAAGGGTTTCTGGGGATTATAACTCAGTGAGTGATTCTGGAACTACAGTGCCCAGAATTCTTTGAGGGGAAAGAATATGCTTTGAAGGTATAGTGCTAACTCAACACACTAATGATCAGAACTCTGTATACCAAGGATGGGGAACCTGTGACTCCCCCAGATGATAATGAATTCCGGCTCTCATCAGCCCCAATCAGTATAGTCAATGGTTAGGAACTCTAGGAATTATAATTCATAAGCCTTTCTGTTTTGGAAGGTGTTTGCTTTATTAACCAGATAAGCTTTTATCCAGTGTGTTTGTTTTCACCTATGGGATCATCCAGCCTTCCTTTTGTGCCATGTTTCTAGGTACAGGCCCGCACTTTAAATTATTATTAATTAAAGCTGAGAACTTATTCTTCTTTGTGTTCTTGCCCCGGCGTTTGTTCCCTGCAAAAACCTGTTCTTTACCACTGAAAACAATTCTGTGGAGAACCAGAATTGCAGTTTGTTCCGATATAGAGCATTAAAGAGCGAGTTCTCCTGGGGAAAGCAGCACAGTGAAAATAGTCATCAGGGTTAGTAGTCGCTGGTTGCTTTATCCTCCCTGAATTTGCCTAATCCCAAATTGGTGACCATCACTGCTTCTTGTGGCAGTGAGTTCCGCAGTTTAAGTGTGCGAATAAGTCCTTTCTTTTGTCTATCCTCAATCTTCCAATGTTCAACTTTGTTGGATGTCCCCGAGTCCTTGCGCTACGAGAGAGGGAGGAAAACTCTCTCCGCACCATGCATAAATGTATTCACTTCTGTTCTGTCGCCTCTTAGTTGCCTTTTCTCTAAACTAAAAATCCCCAAAACATATAAAAGTTTGAGATTTAAACTCTGGGGTGGGGGATTTGTGGTTCCTTGCCTCACCTCCACGAAGAGTTATCACAGGGATTGTTCAGAACAGAATAAGATGTATGGAAGCACCATGAGTGGTGATAAGTTTGAGATAATGACACGCAGTAGTAACCTTTGTGCAATTCAAAACTTCTTGATACTGTTCCATGGTACGGCGGGAGGAGAAAGGGGGACAGTTTGATGATATTTGGCAGAAGAACACAGAGGGCTGATTGGAATTTTAATTGCTCAGAACAAAAGTCAGTCTCCTGTAGAACTGATTGAGGTCCTTGTTCTTTGCCTGCGTTGACTACATGTGTAAAGTCCTTCCAAGTCCAGAGGCCTATGATCTTTGCACAATGGATTCTTTCTCTTTGCAGGCCAACTTCATACTTAGCGTACTCTTTTTCCTTCTCTTTCATGCACACATCACGTAAGGACCAAAATTGCAGGTAGGGAGAATTGCTCAAAGGAATTGGCTTACGTGGAATGGCCATTTGCAAAAGCAAAACCACAACCAAACAAAACACCCCAACACACCTATGTTCACGACAGACATTAAACTCGTTAAGAGGAGACTGTCAAAAGGAGAGATTGAGGAGGAGGAGGGATAGGTACAGCTGGCAGTGGGTGGAAATATGGGCATGGAATGAACCCAAGGTGTAAGGACTTGGTGTAACAAGCTACTGCCTGCACACCAGTCTTTTGCCTTTACTTGCTTGAAAAGCGGCGAAATTGAATAACATCTCCCACTTTGAGTAAATTGGCCCATCGGTGCTTTATTTGCAGGCCGAAAGACACACACATTTAAATCATCAAGAGAACTGAAGTGGTGGATTGTGTTTGCCGTTTTTGTGGACTGTTTTGTGGCGCTGTTAATTGGGCTCCAAAAACGCTGCAATATTTACTAAGAAGTCTAGGCATGTTTAATGGGGCACGGCTGGTTCAATAAAGCTTTGGGTCTTTATTTAGCATGGATCTCATCTACACTACTGACGATATCATGGATGCTTTAGTTGAGATTCCTGCATTGGACTAGATGACCCTTGGGTTCCCTTCCAGCTCTATGATTCTATGCCTCGGCCCTCCAGATGTTTTGAGACTACAATTCCCATCATCCCTGACCAGTTGTCCTGCTAGCTAGGGATCATGGGAGTTGTAGGCCAAAAACATCTGGAGGGCTGAGGTTGAGGAAGCCTTTTCTATGCCTTACTTATTTTGTTTTTACCCCACCCATCCTCCAAGGCATCATATGTAGTTCTTTCCCCCATTTTAGCCTTTCTCACATGTGAAGTAGGTTAGAAGGAGGGATGAGGCAGCCCAAGGTCACTTATTGAAAGTCTTGAGAGCCTAGTAGAGAAGCTTGGGGCCCACTGAACCATCTGAACCAGACCAGACTAGGATCTTGCCTCTTCCTCCACTCCAGGGGTGTGCTGGAGTTCACTGCTTTTCTTCCCTGATAAGTGAATATCTGCTGTAACTAGCACAAGCCATGTGATGTGGAGACACCATGGAAGTTGAGCTTGAGCTTGATATATGGACTAAGTCTGTAAATGGACTTTGCACGTTTCGTATCTAAGGTTCAAAGAAGCCATGGTTTCTCTCTGGAAAAGTTAGCAACTCCTGCCTCTTAACCTGGGACCGAGAGAAGGCTGCAGATAATGTGGGCAGATCTGAGTGTCTGCCCCTATTGATTCTTATCTTAAACCCTCATAAGTTTTCTTCCCCCCTCCTCCCGCACTGTAATTGGCAGTGAAGTCAAGTGCAGTAAAGTTTGCAGGCTCATACTCTATCTTGAACCAACAATAGCAACATTAACCAGAGATCCTTGTAAGAAGCTTATCTGAGCTGGTTCGTTGCAAGTCTGTTGAGATTAAAATTAACTGAGCGGAACAAAAGGCCAAAAAAGAGGCTGTAATTGGCTGTTCAGCCTAAAACTCTGGCCATATGAAGTGCTGGAATGTTTAACATAAGATTGGAAGGAATGCACATATTAAAATTCTTTGCTTAAGATTTATTGGCTTGGCCTCAGGAGGTGGGACTCCTCAGGGCGAATTTGGCAAGGAGTGTAACCTAGAAATAGTGGCTGAGGCTGGAAAAGGAGATACAGGAACATAGGGAGCTGTTTAATACAGAGTCTGACCATTGGTCCATCTAGACTAGTGTTGTCTGCACTGAGTGGCAGCATCTGTCCGGGATGTTAGGCAGGGAATCTTTCTCAGATGCTGAGGACTGAACCTGCATACTACAGGTTAAGTACTTAATTTGTTCCGGAGGTCCATACTTAACCTGAAACTGTTCTTAACCTGAAGCACCACATTAGCTAATGGGGCCTCCTGCTGCTGCCGTGCCACTGGAGCACAATTTCTGTTCTCACCCTGCAGCAAAGTTCTTAACCTGAAGCAATATATCTGGGTTAGCGGAGCCTGTAACCTGAAGCGTATGTAACCTGAAGCATATGTAACCCGAGGTACCACTGTAAGTTGATGCTCTACTGCTCTTGGGGTCCTGCTAAAAATGGCAGCTCCTTTTTTACTCTCACCGGTCCCATCTGCACTATACATTTTAAAGCAGTATTATGCCACTTTAAACTGTCATGGCTTTCCCCCAAAGAATCCTGGGAACTGTGGTTTGTTAAGGGTGCTGCCAATGGACCATTCATCCCACCCCAATAGTCAGCCACCATTCCATGCCCAATGAACATGCTCAGTCCTCACCTGACTGGTTTTTTTTAGGCTGGGCATTATGGGAAATAGAGGAGGAAGAAGAGAGGATGAGAATCCTTGAAGATCTAGTGCAGACCTATGAATCATGGTCCGGCACAAGCCACCAGTTCAAATCTTGCCTTGGCCATCAACTTGCTAAGGTTGCAGTAGGACAGCTTATGAATCTCTCAGCCTCAACACCCCCCATTCAGTTTCTTGTGAGTGCTTTTTCCCCACTGTGAAAGAGGCTTCAATTTTCCTGCCTCATTCTCAGGGTGCTTGGGAGTTTCTTTATAACGTGGGTCAGTGTGCGGTTTTGAGATTATTTCATGGTTCTGAGATAAGAGATAGACATATATGTGTTTCTTTCCGGTAAAGATTTCTCCAGCACTCCGCAACCTTCCTAGCTGCCCACACTTCCTGACCTGGAAAAATCCCAGGGGAGGCATTACCTCATGTTGTCTCCTCCTGGCTTTTGGTCTGAAGTATCTGGGAGAACTGCAGAATGGAGCTGATTTGTAAAATGGAAGGACACTCCTGCAGACACCAAGATTCTCTCTCCTCGTTGATAGTTTTCCGTTTTATTTAGGGTCAGTTGCCGGAGAATGGTTGCAAGTGGATGGGAAATGCAGGGGGAATTTCTGGCACAGCACTTAGGAGTGTTTGAAGAGTTTGAAGGCAACAGTAGCAAACAGAGGAGGCGAATTTTAGTTTTATAGACAGACACAGAAGTTTAGCTTTGCTTGGGACTGTAACTTGTTTCGTTGAATTAGGGTAGGCTTTCCCAAACTTGGGTCTCCAGCTGTGTTTTGACTACATTTCCCATCATTCCTGTCCACTGGTCCTGCTTGCTAGGGATAATGGGAGTTGTAGTCCAATAACAGCTGGAGACCCCAGTTTGGGAAACCCTGATGAGAATTTTGCATGTTTTTGGCTCAGGGTACATGGGACGCGGGTGGCGCTGTGGTCTAAACTACAGAGCCTAGGACTTGCCAATCAGAAGGTCGGCGGTTTGAATCCCTGCGACGGGGTGAGCTCCAGTTGCTCGGTCCCTGCTCCTGCCAACCTAGCAGTTCGAAAGCACGTCATATGCAAGTAGATAAATAGGTACTGCTTCGGCGGGAAGGTAAACGGTGTTTCTGTGCGCTGCTCTGGTTTGCCAGAAGCGGCTTAGTCATGCTGGCCACATGACCCGGAAGCTGTACGCTGGCTCCCTTGGCCAATAAAGCGAGATGAGCGCTGCAACCCCAGAGTCGGTCACGACTGGACCTAATGGTCAGGGGTCCCTTTACCTTTACCTTTACACCAAGGCCATACTACAGTTCTCCAAAAGAAACCTCTGAGCTGATGATGTGGACCCAGGTAAGCATCTGAGAGCAGAGTGGGTGGCTGCTTGGTAGGTGCCATTTGAAGTGCTGGGTGGGAAGGCCGGTGCTTAAATCAACCTCTGCCCACAGCTCAGGCCTGGCATTTGCAGGAAGAAGCTGTGGTCTGGGGCACATTCCCCAAACCCATGCACATCTGCTGAATGCCTCATTCTGCCTTTGCCAATGCTACTGCTTGCTCAGTCTTCGTGAACATGTGTCCCGCTCGCCTCTGTTGATCACACCCTCCTTTTAAAGTGTTATTCTTTCTTGCTCTCTAAGCTGTTAATCATGCAGTGATTAAATTCCTTGCCAGTGATGTGTTCCAGGGGGAAAGAGATGATAATAGACCAGGCTTGAACAAGCCTGCAGCAAACATGCCCGGCTCCTATAATTATTTTATTTCTCTCCACCCCGGCTCGTGAGCAATCATCTCTGTGTTTACAGTTGGTAGGGGAGGGGTAAATGAGGAGGACGACGAGGATGGGAGGGCAGAAAAACCTCTTGGCAAGCTTAAGAACTACCAGCAGCTGAGTGCTTTGATGCGCTCTGCAATTAGGATTCCAATTAGTGTTTCAGCTGATGGTTCCACCTAAAATGACCCACACCGAGGTTCTTTCTGAAAGCCCTTTGCTTGGCCCCTTCCATTGTGGGCAGAATTAACAGACTTGCTTTTCCTAGCTGATGGGGAAGCAATGGCAAAGGATGCAACTGAGAGGTTTAGCGGTGGAGACACCCTATTGCTTAGGAACATAGGAAACTCCCTTATATACCAAGTCAGAACAGTGGTCCATCTAGCTCAGCAGAGAGAGACCTTAGATTGGGAGGTCAAATGCAGGCTTCCATGTCTGGCACTCAGGACTCACCCCTGGGCCCAGCCCCACTCCACACCCTCTTGAAGTGCTTTTGCAAGTGCTCTTGAACTCGATAATGTCTCTTGGTTTCCTGGAGGGATGTGGGGTGTTTATATTGTAGAAAGAAACCTCTGAATTCACATGGCTGCAGCATAGCCTACAGAACAATGAGTCATGTTCTTTGCTCTGCCCATTGGTTGCCTCTGGAAGGTTGCCCATGAAGAAAGACAGTCCTCTATGAATGTGAAAGTTACCTCATCTCTGGTTTTCACTGACCGGCTGCAGCTCACAAGGGTTCTAGACCTGGGTCTCTCCTGTTCCTAACTGGAGAAGTCAGGGATTGGACCTGGAACCTTCTGTCTGCAAAGCATTGCTGAGCTACAGCTTTGTCGATCTTGGTTAAAAGCTAGGTCTTCGGGGTTACAGTCTGTTGTATCATCAACATGTGCCTATTGCATCTGTAGTTGCCTATACAAAATGTGGATCCTTAGGGCTGATTCTCACATTTAATTGATATCTCAAAGTGAATCCTTCCCCCCTTCGCTTCTGGTAGTATCCCCATTGAAGTGGGGATAGAGGTCAGTTTTGGAAAGGGCACATCAGCTGCTGATCTCCCTTATTGCCTCAAAATAATATATCGTGATACTCTGAGCAGCAGTATTCTTGACAGCAGCAAGGATTTCTATATTGGCTAGAGGTGGACAGAAAAAGAAAGTATGAGAGATGTTGTGGAGCAAGTGTCCTGTGCTTGTGATAGGTACCGCGGTTTCTCGTTTTCCTATTGTCATTGGCTGGGCTTTGAAGTAGTTGTCCAGATAGGATGAGCTGGAGGGTCCTCAAATTCAGCAGGACCAGGTTACCAAATTTTGAAGTGAGTAAATTTTGAAGTGAGTAAATTGTTTAGTCGTTTAGTCGTGTCCGACTCTTCGTGACCCCATGGACCAGAGCACGGCAGGCACTCCTGTCTTCCACTGCCTCCCGCAGTTTGGTCAAACTCATGCTGGTAGCTTCGAGAACACTGTCCAACCATCTCGTCCTCTGTCGTCCCCTTCTCCTTGTGCCCTCCATCTTTCCCAGCATCAGGGTCTTTTCCAGGGAGTCTTCTCTTCTCATGAGGTGGCCAAAGTATTGGAGCCTCAGCTTCAGGATCTGTCCTTCCAGTGAGCACTCAGGGCTGATTTCCTTAGCCCAATTCCATCTGAAGAGCCACCACTACAAGGCCATTAGGCAACTCTGTACCTATTCTCTCTGTGTAAATTCATTAGATTGGCATGACAGTCATTCCCAATCCCTTAGGACTTTCCCCACCAGAAAATTCTATGCACCCTTTGCTAAACGGAATGCATTGTGAGTTCCTGCCAAAAATCTGGACCTGATATTTTCCAGGATTCTCTCTAGAGAGGATCCTTCCTCTCTCAGGGAAGGAAATCCAAGTTCAATCAGTATGAAACCTTTAGAAGTCCGTAGTATGGGGGACTTACCCAAGCATTCATACCATAAGCAATTCTTGGTTCTCATACTGCTGTCAGCAAACCTCTGAGGAACCTATGGTTGGGTCTGTCTCCTTCTTAGGGATGCAGATGGACCAGTCTATTTCTGGTGCATGTTGATTTTACATGTATTCAATCCATTTTATCCCATTTTTGTATCAACTCGCCATTAAAAAAACCCTCACCAGATAGAGATTTGCATGATTTTAAACATATCTCCAGGGATGCGGGTGGTGCTGTGGGTTAAAGCACATCAAAGTGCAAGTAGATAAATAGGTACTGCTCCGGCGGGAAGGTAAACGGCGTTTCCGTGTGCTGCTCTGGTTCGCCAGAAGCGGCTTAGTCCTGCTGGCCACATGACCTGGAAGCTGTACGCCGGCTCCCTCGGCCAATAAAGCGAGATGAGTGCCGCAACCCCAGAGTCGGTCATGACTGGACCTAATGGTCAGGGGTCCCTTTACCTTTACCTTAAACATATCTCCCTCTCACAAAATGCACATTTTTGTTTGCATTTGATTTTTATCCTGAAATATGCATATATTTTTCCTATGCATATTTGGCATGGTTTTTGAAGCAAGGACACCTGCGTTCCAATTCATGAGTTGCTTTGGGAAGTTGGGTTGGGTTGCTTTAAAATGCCATGATGAAATCCTTGAGTATCACTGCTCTTGACTATTACAACCTTTTTGTGCTTCCTTCCAAAGACAGGTTGTTGTTTTTTTAGCATAACACCATGTGTGTGTGTGTTTCAGTCAGGCATGCCAAACCCTGCAAATGTCAACACTGCAATTAAAAAGAGACACCACAAAACAGCCACTAGGTCTAACTTGTCAATCATTACCAGGAGGATGTAAACAGATATATATATATATATATATATATATATATATATATATATATATATATAAATATCTGAAGCACACTGTTTGGATTGTTGGATGGCAGTGATGGCGGGAGAGAAGCTGTAGAGTTGAAATTCTTGTCGCTGGAATTTTTTTAAAGTTTAACACCACTTTTGGAGATGTTTCATGTTGCTGTGCTATTTGTTAACTTTGCAGTGGTTAATATTCAGCCTTGCTTCTTCAAAGGCAAATATTTGGAATGGTAGGCAGAGAAGCAAATATATTTCTGATAATAAAAAGCCAAAGAAAATAAAACCCTGATGGTCAAGTGAACTGAACCATATTGCTAGAACAGACAGTAAACAGATGTATTTCCTTATCTTTGCTTGATTTCTACTTAAGTTTAGTTTCATTTCAGTGGACGCACCATCAACTTAAACAGACAATCTGTCTTTTGATTACTAATAGGGTTTGCCACCTTTCTTAAAAAACTTCTGGCCTTGCTCCTGTGCCTTTAACAGCTGCCATTCAGGCAGACATCTTGGTGGTCAGGCTTTTTCGGCCATGGAAATGAGATGGGGAAAGCCTTCTATTAGTCAGACTGTTGTAGGAATGAAGCGCGTAGGGGGGAAAACCCCAGCAATCTTGTCACATACTCCTGGATAAATCCTCTTGATTATTGGCAATTTTCTGCCCAGTTCCCAGTATATTATTATTATTATTATTATTATTATTATTATTATTATTAATAGTAAAGTTTTCCTTTGGAAGTGCTGTGGATGCCTCATGCAGTCTACTGTCTGAGGGTTGCCTCCCAATTACAGTATTGCACTACTTAGGTTTCCTCCAGTTTGCTAGAGGTTATGAGACTTGTTAGAACATCCCTTTCCCCCTGTAAAGGGAAGGTAAAGGGACCCCTGACCATTAGGTCCAGTCGTGACCGACTCTGGGGTTGCGGCGCTCATCTCGCTTTATTGGCCAAGGGAGCCGGTGTACAACTTCCAGGTCATGTGGCCAGCATGACTAAGCCGCTTCTGGCGAACCAGAGCAGCACACGGAGATGCCGTTTACCTTCCCGCTGGAGCAGTACCTATTTATCTACTTGCACTTTGATGTGCTTTCGAACTGCTAGGTTGGCAGGAGCAGGGACCGAGCAACGGGAGCTCACCCAGTCGCGGGGATTCAAACCGCCGACCTTCTGATCAGCAAGTCCTAGGCTCTGTGGTTTAACCCACAGCGCCACCCCCTGTACAGAGGTAGCTGCAATTCCCAAGTTCCTTGAGAATAGGGATGGATTGTTAAACCACTCTGCGAATTGTAACTCTGCGACTTAGGAGTCTCCTAACAACTCCCAGTCCTGATTTACTGGCCACCTCTGTTTTCAAACAAATGGAGCCAAACGAATATGAGTTTGGAAACACAAAGAGTATGAAACATGAATTTAGGTTGCATTAGCAGCAGGGGAAGCGCCAGTCAGGCCTTCGTGATCTGTTTGATTCCTGGATTTTCCATCATCCTGCGTAGTAGGTCAACAGATCTATCATATTTTACAAGGGAGAAAGAATTAAGGACAAGTTGTTCTAGGCTTTGGAAACCAAATTCAGATTCATAGACCTTCTGTTGTCCGTTGCAGCTTACATCAAACAGTGCCCTCTAGGTATTTGTTCGTTTTTTAAAAAGCCATTTCGGTTGTGAATTTACTGCAAATGGAGAAGTTTGCAGATGCAACTGCTCTGTTCTTTTCTTTCTTTTGGAGAATGATTCCATTCCATTCCATTCCCTTGTTGTTATAAGAAATGGTTTTTTCCCTAAGTTGCGTTCTCTTAAGTTCACTGAGTTCCTGAAGCTAGGACTACCGTAACGTTCTCAAGTTCAGGGAATTTGGCAGTAGCTTTGCAGCATTACAACATTTTGGATGTTGCCGTCCGAAGGAGAAGTGTTAAATAAAAATAGAATCTGTACAGAACGTGGAAGAGTGGGGTATAACAACAGCTGAGTGAAGAATCTGTGGACACAGTTCCCATTGCAATTATTACAAGCTGTTTGGCCAAAGTGAGTCAACTGACCGGGGGCAGGGGGTTTGATTTTGATGGGGACAGAAGAGGGGGGAGTGAGTTTGAAAATCCAGTTTGCTTTCAAGAGACTGTTTTTCATGACCAATTTTAGAAATAGTAAGTGGTGGTGTACAAAAAAAAAAAAAAAGGAAGAAAAAGAAGCCCAAATATGCACAGAGAATGACCCCACAATAATGGATATTTTGGCAAAGAAAGCATAGGGTAGAGGTAAGACAACTTTGTGCTACATGTTGAGCAAATCATGCCCCCCTCCCTTTGTTTATTTGAATTCCGGCAGCCTCTTACTAAGATTTGCTGCTTTTCTTGCTGTGGTGTTGTTGTTTTTAACAAAAATTAATACAAGGGAGGCTTGCAAAAGAGAGCATATTTTCCATTAGATGCAGCAATATTTCATCTAGTACACAGAGACAGAGATGGTGACAAGGCCAGCTGTAGGTTTCAGGAAGCCCTCAGCAAAGCACTCTCTGCTCCTGGTAGCTCTGAATGTAGTTGGGCAGGGTTGGTGGACGGCAGCAATATTGCAGCAGGTGCTAGGCAACTTGAAACTGTTTAAATGTTCCACGGTGCCTTGAAGCAGTGCTACGTACATTGGGAGCACTGTGGATAATTAAAAGTGGAGAAGCGCTGATCTAATACAGAAGGCCTCCGGGCTGGACAATGCTGGCACCACAACAGTTGCCCACAGATGCTGTGTGCTGATTCTGTGCCTGTCTGGTGTATTTTTTCCCCAGTGATCTGATGGTTCCTGCACTATATCTCGCCTCCATGGTCAGGGCCAGTAATGCTTCTGAATGCTAGCTGCTGGAAATCACAGGTGGGGAGAGCGCAATTATGCTTGAGTCCTGCTTTTCATCTGATCCATCCACTGCAATTATTAAGTTTGCAGATGATACCACCATAATGGGTCTAATTACAGGTGGAGATGAATCAGCGTATAGGGAGGAGGTTCAAAAAGTCTCCACATGGTGCCTAGAGAACAACTTGCACCTAAATATCAGCAAGACAAAGAAGATGGTGTTGGACTTTCAGAGGAAGAGAGGGGAACTAGCCCCGTTGTATATCGGGGGGAGGGCTCTGTGGAGAAAGTCTCTTCCTTTAAATTCCTGGGAGTTTACCTTAGTGAAGACCTCACTTGGAAAATCAATATAACCCTGGTGGTTAGGAAGGCCCAACAGAGACTCCATCTCCTCAGGGTCTTGCGAAAGAACAATGTCAAACAAAAATTGATGATCTCCTTCTACCGGGCCACAATAGAAAGTGTCCTTTCATACTGTATTACAGTATACGCTGGTTTGACAGCCACGGATAGGAAGTCCCTACAGAGGGTGGTGAATACAGCACATGATATCATGGGCTGTCCCTGGAGTTCCCTAGATGACATCAGGGGAGACCGCTGCCTCAGGAAAGCGAGGAAAATTGTTAGGGACGACTCACACCCTGGTCAGCACCTATTTAATCTCCTACCTGCGGGCAGGAGATACAGAAGTATAGTCAGCTGCACCAACAGGAAGCCTTCATGTAGCAAGCAACTAATAAATTGAATAAATAACAAAAAGCTTAAGCCTCACTTCAGCAAGGCAGATGTAAGATACTTGCCCTGGACTTTCCATGCTGGGTGGCTGAGTTGGTTAACTTCCATTTTGTTTTCCCATAATGCCCCAGAATAGGGACACTAAGTCCGGGGGTGGTAGTGTCCCCCACTAAGGGGCACTTGAATGAATAAGCATTTTTATATTGCAATGCACATGTGAGCCTTTTTGGATTGCCTAAATGTGAATAGGGATGTACACACACATACATCTGCAATTCAGGGCCACCATTACAGCAAGCTGTCGGTCTAAACCCAGCCACTCACAACATTTTAAAAACATTTCCCCGAAAGTCGAAATAGGAATACCAGAATAGGACCATATACTGAAAAATACAGATTCTCCAAAGAGACAATTGGTGAAACATACAAATTTTGGGAGAATAATGTATCATTAAGGCAAAACAACAATGTGACATTTCCCTCTCTGTCTCTGTAAACCAGAATGCATACATAGCATCAGTGAGTCACAGTTTTTGAAAATGGAATATGGGTCAAGAAACTACCCAAGTGATCTTGGTTTGTGTTTTTTTAAAAAAATATTGTGACCAGGCCAGAACATGTTCTTTCTGGCAAGACTTCTTCAGGTTGCATGAATTCCAGGAAGACATTTGTTGGGAAGGTTTCACTGTTTTCAGTTTTCTCTGACCTGTTTCCTTTAATAGCTTGGTTGTTGGCCCTGGCCTAATATAGGGTTTACACCTTGCTTGCCCGTGTAGCCATGGTGATGCTGAAACTAATACAGAGAGGATGAAGAGGAGTGTAGGGACTCAAGGTTGATCTTCTCTGTCTCTCCTTTTATGGCTGTCATCAGAAAGATGGCTGCCATTTGGGGAGACAGGAGTTTATATATGAACGAGGAAGGTGACGTTTGAAACCACGTGGCTTCGTGGTGAATTGAACTAAGGCCTATTTGAACACTAACCGTGAAGAGTGCCATGACAAATCCACCATCGTACATTTTGTTCCAGTGTTTTGTGAGCTTTTATCCAAATCATGTGCCTTTTACTTTAAACCACAGAGCATTCAAATGGTCCTAACAAGAACAAAAAGGCTTATGGCACCATATTTTATGGATGACACCACGCCTGGTGAATTCTCCAAAACGATGTCCATGTGATTGGAAAGCTAGCATGAGGAGAAGGCTGGCTGAAAGCACTTATTCCTGATAGGCAATGTTTTTCATCTGCAGGGCACTGGGTTTTGTATTTGAATTCTACGGGATATATTTATTTAACATATTAATATGCTGCTTGAATCATTCAGATTTCTAAGTAGGGTGCATTAAAAAGCCCCAGGAAAAAAATATAAAACTGAACACTGCCTTTAAATGCCTGCTTGTACAAGAAATTCTTAGCCATGTACCTGAACTTCAGCAAGGAGGATACCTGTCTAATCTCAGTTGACAGGAAGTTTCACAGGCCCACTAAACTGAATTCACCACATTATTGTTAACAACATGGCGGACCCTCCCACCTGCCACCTTCTTTCATGGTAGGTGGAGGAAATATCTATTGGAGGCTTAGGAACATAGGAAGCTGCGTTCTACTGCGTCAGACTGCAGCTCAGTATTGTCTACCCTGATGTACAGCATTTCTTCAGGGTTTCAAGTAAGGCTTCTCTCCCAGCTCTACCTGTATTCAAAGCAGATGATCTACCCCTGAGCTAAGGCCTTTTTCCCGATGCTCCCAGACGCTCAGTTCTCATAACAAATCTATTTGCTCGTCACAATTTATGAGACGCCAGTCATTGCAAAGCAGTCCTGAGGCAACTGTCTGAGGCCTAATCCAGGCGCCTGAAGAACCAAAGGAGCCTCTTCCTTTCAGCTTCCCTGGATGTTCTGCCAGTCCAGTAATAATAACCAGCAGCAGATGTGAATCTTTCATGGCGTGCGAGAGAAAGGGCTGGGTTGGGGATTGCAAGGCACATTCATGGTCCACCCAACCCCCCCTTGAAGATAGATCTCTCAGCTTGGAGCCAGTTTCTTGAAAGATGAGAAACGTTTTCTCTGGTGTACATGTTCATGTTTAACCTTCTTTTCTTTTGCCACCAGGGGAGACTGGCTCCATGTTGCTTTGTGTTACCCAAAGGGAACAGCGTTCACTGTTGTGGGGGACATTTACCAGCGGCAGACGGGGAGAGCGCACAGCGTCATGTGCTACCAGGCGGCCTCATCCCACCATAGTGTGTTGAATGGGACTGATGAACGGCTCTTTTATTTCGACAGCACATCAGGGTGAGTGATCCTGTCAACCCGGCACCTTTTCCTCTGCTGTTAGTGCTGCCAGTGAGTTGCAAAAACCTGTATTGCATGCACCTAATCCCTGTCATCTGAGAAAACATAAAGAAAAGAACATAACCTGCCTTATACTGAGTCAGCCTGTTGGTCCTCTCCATGGTTTCAGATATAATAATAATAATTTATTATTTATACCCCGCCCATCTGGCTAGGTTTCCCCGGCAACTCTGGGCGGCTTCCAGAAAAATATTAAAATACTGTAATCCATCAAACATTAAAAGCTTCCCTAAACAGGGCTGCCTTCAGATGTCTTCTAAAAGTCTGGTACTTGTTGTTCTCTTTGACATCTGATGGGAGGGCGTTCCACAGGGAGGGCACCACTACCAAGAAGGCCCTCTGCCTGGTTCCATATAACTTGGCTTCTCGCAGGGAGGGAACCGCCAGAAGGCCCTCGGTGCTGGACCTCAGTGTCCGGGTAGAACGATGGGGGTGGAGACGCCCCTTCTGATAGCTCTGTCAGTCCTACCCAGAGTTGCCAGGGAACCTTTTGCATACACAGCACAAGTTCTACCCCTGAGCCATCATCCTTTCCTAAAGAGCACAGATGTATCAGGTCAATCTCTACCGCCAATGGGCCATGGTTCACAGGCAAACTTGTGTGCCCTATTGCCCCACATCACTTTCAGGGGCCTGTGTGTCAGGAACTCCTGCATGGGCAATCTTCTCCATTTGCATTCGTGGAGAATCTATAGCAGAGAAATCCCCTCAGTACACTGGAAGCCCAGAGCAATCGACAGATTTGTAATGTGCCAGCTATTCCATTCCAAATCTCCCTTGCTACCCCTTCTCCTAAACATAGACATGATGTCTCTGTTTCGTAAGGAGCCTTAGGGTTGCATTTTCTTCTCCCCATCCCAGAAGCTGCATTTGGAGATGTGGCTGTTTAGAAGAAGGTCATGCTTCTGAGTGGAATACTTTACTTCCTCCTCATAGAAATGAATGGCACCTATTTTCTTGTGTGTCCGATAAAGTTTAAAAGAGGCGAAAACATAGACACCAGAAAGCTCTGTCTCGTTCAGCATCCTTCTTTCCACATTGGCCAACCAGTCACCTGTAGGAAGCCCACCAGCGAAACATGAAGGCGGCTTGCCTTTTCCTGCTGCTGTTCCCCAGCATCTGATATTCAGAGAGGCACTTCATCTGAAGGTGGAGCTTCCATTAACAGCCATATCCTCCATGATTATGACCAGAAGGGCTGTAGTTCATTGGTAGAGCAGTTTCCTGGAAGGCAGAAGGTCTCAGGCTTAGTCTCTGCAGCATCCCCAGGTAGGTCTGAAACCCTGGAGAGCTGCTAGTCAGTGCAGACAATACTGATTTGGATGGCTCAGTGGTCCAGCAATGTTCCTTTGTCTTACCAGCTTTGAATGTCATTTATTTATTTATTTAAGCTGGTGACTATCACCACTTTGAGTATATTGAATCTGATGTGAGATGCCTAATCCGGGTTCAAATGTTTGCAATAAAATTTAGATGGAAAAATATTTCTTGATCCGATCCAGGAAGGATCCCCGCCTCACAGGCAAGAAGCTAGTCCAAAAACACTGCAAGATCAGAAACACACAGCTCATAAAGATCTTATATTTATAGATCTGCCTATCACTCACTACCGCAGTAAAATATACAAAAGTCAGCAGCCAGTTTGCATAATGTACAAAGATACAATTTGCATGAATAAGACATCAGGTCATGATTTTTCCATCTAAAGTTTATCGCAAACATTTGAACCCGGGCCACTACATTTTCTACTCTTTAAAGGCAAAGGGACCCCTGACTATTAAGTCCAGTTGCAGACGACTCTGGGGTTGCAGTGCTCATCTCACTTTACTGGCCGAGGGGAGCTGCCGTTTGTCCTTAGACAGCTTTCCGGGTCATGTGGCCAGCATGACTAAGCCACTTCTGGTGAACCAGAGCAGCTCACGGAAACGCCGTTTACCTTCCCGCCAGAGCGGTACCTATTTATCTACTTGCATTTTGATGTGCTTTCAAACTGCTAGGTTGGCAGGAGCTGGGACCAAGCAACGGGAACTCACTCCGTCGCAGGGATTCAAACCGCTGACCTTCTGATTGGCAAGCCCTAGGCTCTGTGATTTAGACCACAGCGCCACCCGCATCTACTTAGCCTTTAATAGTCCCCCTGCATTCGGTATACTGAATATATTTTAGCATAACAATGAATTAAGTATCTCTTTTTGCTGTTTTGTATGCTTTGGGTTGTATCTGATATTTGTCATGCTCTTGAGATGACCCACTGACATTAATGGATGTGACTAATTTAGCTCCTGTTCATTTCAGCGGATCCATTCAGAGTATAACAAGTCCATGTTTAGTGTGTGTGTGCACGCACGTGCCATTGGACAGAATTAGGGTGATAATGATAATATTGAGCATTTGTATAGTCCATCAAAGTGTTTAGAGTCTTTCACATGCATAGTCTAGTTGCAATCCTTACAGCTACTGCGTAAGGTAAAACACTAATATTATTTTCCATATTGCAGAGTTTGGGGATGGAACTGAAGCAAAGAGGGCTTACCTAAATCTATTACTGAGTTCATGGCAGAGATGAAATTTGAACTGGGGACTTCTTGTTTTGGAGGGAAGTTTCCTTAGCATTCAGTAGGGTCTCACTTGACTTCCCTGGTGACTCAAGACATTAAAAGCCGTGCATGCTCCTATTTTGTGTAGGCTGGGAGCTCATTCTTGTCCATGCTAAAATGTAACAGAAGATCACGGTTTTAATATGTATTAAAACTGTCTTAGTGATGGTGCAAGCAGTAAGGATTAGTACATGGGTAGGCAAACTAAGGCACGGGGGCTGGATCCGGCCCAATCGCCTTCTAAATCCGGCCCGCGGACGGTCCGGGAATCAGCATGTTTTTACATGAGTAGAATGTGCCCTTTAATTAAAAATGCATCTCTGGGTTATTTGTGGGGCATAGGAATTCGTTCTTTTTTTCTTTCTTTCAAAATATAGTCCTGCCCCCCACAAGGTCTGGGGGACAGTGGACCGGCCCCCTGCTGAAAAAGGTTGCTGACCCCTGGATTAGTAGTAGATTAGTAGTTACTCTGCTAATAAACCTGTATTAGCTCTATAGGGCACACTAAGGTGGCTTATGCCAACTCAGACTATTGGTCTGCCTGCCTCTGTCCACACCTAGGCTGCCAAACAGGGATTTCTTCCGTGTCTATCTGGACATGCTGGGGACTGAACTTGTATGCATAGCATGTGATGTACCACAGAGTTACTGTGCTTTCCGTACGGCCCCAGTGCTATCATGGCCTATGTGCTGCACATGTGTTTATTTATGTGTCCCCAAGCTCAGTTATGAACTTTTGGTGCTTCTCTGGTATCAATAATAAAGAAGCTTACTAATAATAGTAACAGCTACATATGTTTGGTCCACAGTGTAAACCACATGCTTGTAGTTAAATTTTTATTTTTAAGCCCACTGTGACTGGAGGGGAGACAATAGAATCATCTGCTGAAGTAGGGTTTGGGGTTTTTTTTAAAGGGCAAATGTACACCGTGTTCAAAAATGTATTTTCTGCATCTGCATTGCTTCACTCTGACCATGGAGGCTGCGTTCGATTTATGAATGCCGAGTTAAAAATAGAACCTTGAGTTCTATGTTTAGACACAACACCATTGACCCGTCAAGGCTTGGAGTGCATTGCATGTCCCAGATCGGAAAAGGACTCTCTTGTACCTGCAACTTTCACAATGAGAATTGGGAAAGGCTTGTTTTTGCCTAGTCCTTCCTTGTAGATGTCACATTATCCCAAATTATGTAAACTTGTTGTTTACCAGCGTGTGGATTTTACTAGTTGCAGTTATTTATGAGGACGTGTCATCTGTTGTCCTTAAGAGCTCAGCACATGGATTTGATTATTACTTTTATTTATTTTGACTGTGATCTGAATGGAATCCCAGGGTTCAGCAAGTTTACTAAGTAGCAACAAATTACGGCTGGTTTCTTTCTTTCTTTCTTTTTTTTTTTTTTGGTTAACAGAACCAGGTGAGATTTTTTTTTTTTTGTAGCTTATGTTGAGAGAGAATCTTCCTTTCACTTTTTTCAGGTACATCTTAATGCATGCTAATAATCGATAACACTATTAATTGCTTTAAATCAATAAGCGATGTTTTTTAAAAGAGTATTAAATTATCATTATTATCTTACTCATCCTTCACCAAAAGGTCTCATGGCAGGTTATAGCACATAAAAACAAAACGCAAACCATAATCCCCAAATCAGTCGCCCATGCAACACTTTACAGCAAGGACACTGAAATCAATTCTTCGATTTTTAAGGGTCAAGATAAAGAGGTGCATCTTCAGCAGCCAGCAGGAGCTGAAAAGAGGTGGTGCCAGGTGTCCCTCTATGAGGAGGGAGTGCCACATTTTTGGAGCCATCACTGAGAAGGCCCTGGCATAAACTACTGTGCGCTCTGCCCTCCATGCTGAACTTCCAGGATGTTGTTACTGCTGATCTTCATCCCTAGGCTGGTCTATAGGGAAGGAAACTTCTTCCTATGTATCACTAAGAGAAAGAGTTTCAAACTGGGAAGTCTCTGGGTTTTAATTTTGCTTCTACCATGAACTCACTAAGGATGAAGCCTAGGTTCAAGATGATGCAGCAAACCAGATTCAGGTTTGTTTTGTCTACACTGAGTCAGCCACAGGAGTGGAGGAGGAGTGCTGCAGGAACTCTCTGAGTTGCATGCAACAGCACACTGCTGCTCATTCACACTAAACCGTAGCTTTGCTTTAAACTACGGTTTAGTGTGATGTGTGAACTTGACTAGCAACTGTGGTTCAATTTCCCCCCTTTGTCATGCTCTTCATATTAATAGGTATCTCTTTGTCCAACTTCAAGCACATGAAACTCGGAAGGGCCACAGCTACTGCTCTCAACGCGGCTGTGAACGCCTTAAGATAACAGCCTCGATGCCTGCAGGACGTCCCTGGAGTTGTGCTCCTAATCCCTTTTGGGAAAAAGACATCGGAAGGAAAGCTTCACAGCCCGCAAGAATTCAGCACCAGACTATGCCTTGCAGTCAATGCGGGGCTCCTTGGGTACAGTATAGAGTTCTTCTTTCATTGGGTGAACTGGGACAAGGTTAGGTGTTCTATGGGAATTCTTGGGGAGAGGTCCCTGGCTTCCATTGCCCCTCCCTCACATTGAGGCCCATTCTGACCAAAATACCTGGTTCTTAAGCTGGGGCCTCAGTATAGCAGTCTAATACAGTCATACCTCATGTTACATCCACTTCATGTTACGTTCTTTCAGGTTACGTCCTGCGGCAACCCGGAAATACCAGAAAGGTTTCGTCGCTTCTGTAGGACAAAGGGTCCCCTATACAGTGGTACCTCTGGTTGTGAACAGGATCCGTTCCGGAGGCCCGTTCGCAACATGGAAAGAGTGCAACCCGCAGCGGTGTGTCTGCACACGTGTGGGTTGCGATTCGCCGCTTCTGGGTTTCGTCACTCATGCATGCACAGAAGCACAAAATGATGTCACGTGCATGCGCAGAAGTGGCGAATCGCAACCCGCACGTGTGCAGACACACCGCTGCGGGTTGCGCTCTTTTCATGTTGTGAACGGGCCTCCGGAACGGATCCCGTTCACAACCGGAGGTACCACTGTATAGGAGATCCTGTGTCCTACTTTAGAGAAAAGTCTTCCATAGTAAGGGATGAACAATCCCAAGTCCTGGTTCAAGATGCAAAACCAGTAAAAAGGAGGGGAGAGTAAGTTTTCCTTTGATACTTAGCAGCACTTGAACTGAGCAGACAGTAACCAAAGGCTACTGAAGTGGTTTGAAGTAAAATAAGATAAGATAAGATGCAAAAGACGACTGAGTAAAGAAAAAGCTATAAAACCATTTCTACAATTGCTGAATTTTTGTTTTTTCATAAAATGACTGGGTCAACCTTCAGTAGCAGCCTTCTTAAGCAAACGTCTTCAATAGCGGCCTAAATGTCAAAATATGAGGGGCTTGTCTAATTTTAGTTGGTAACTGATTCCAGAGGGTTGGAGGTGCAACACTAAAAGCCAGGCATCTAGTACGTACCAAGGACACTTTTGGGGCATGTGTCACCCTTAGCAGTACCCCAACTGTGGAGTGCAGGGATATGTTGTCCGCTGCCACTCTCCTGGGCTCCAATCCCTGTAATTTCATCCTGAATATTACTGAAAGTTTTTAAAAATAATTTCTAGAATAGTTGTGCAAACTATACTTTCCTTTCTCTATTGTACATGGGTAATTTCCTTTTGTTGTAGCCAGACAACAGCCCATGAGAATTGTATTTTATACAGAAGAATTGCAAGTGCATCCTAAATATATAATCTGTGGAAAATACCTTGCTTGCAAGCTCTTAGCAAATGTAATTAAAATTCCTTTGGAAACTTGTGTCCCAGGCAATTAACAGTTCTTCTGATTCAATAATGCAGTACAGCTAATCTCCTCATGCTAATCCAAGCAAGCTCCTGTTATTCCTAGAACCTTTTATTTATTGAACTAAATTTACAAGAAATAATTGGAATTGTCAGTTAAAAACATTTTACAATAATAAAAATTAACTGTAAAAAAAGGAGATTAAATCACATCAACATCTATGTGGATAGGCTTGCCTGAACGAAATTATTTTAAGCAGGTGTTGAATGTGCATAATGAAGACGCCTTCCTGGTGTCAAAAGGCAGGGAATTCCAAAGTGTAAATGCTGCCACCCTTAAAAAAAACTAATTTCTTACAAGTGCGGGACAAGTAATATATGGCACCTGTAAGAATGCCAGCTCCACATATCAAAGAAGTCAAGTGAGCACATAAGAGGGTCAGGCAATCCAGCAAGTAATTGTATTTACAGTTATCACTCAGAGTTGACAAATTGTTAAAAGATTGTTCTCTCTTCCCTGCACCTTACACTTGTGAAAACAACCCAAAGTGGTAATTACAGAATATCACTCTTGTATTGATCCTTAGCTTGCTACAATCATCAGAGATATTTCTTAGCCTTTCTGCTTTTGTCACTTTCTTCCCCGTCCCGCATCTCAGAGTTCATTGCTTGAAAGGCAGGATCTCCCATTGCTATGGCAGACTGAAGATTATCCAGAGTCAAACTGGTCCTTGGGTTTTCCCCTTCCTCGCCGTGTGCTGAGGTCTTTTCCACAAGCCCTATTAGCTAGAGACACGTGGGGGGGTGTGATCCAGTGGTCTCCTATGGGTACCCCGTGACCCTCCGCCTGATTTCAAAAAGCTCTCTGCAAGTGATCAGTTTAGACCTCTGGGTGGGGAGGAAAGGGGCTTGAGGCAGAAAAAGAAACAGCAGGCTTTGGCTGTGTGCACACTAGGCCATGAAAGAACATCCTTTCCTCAAAGAATTATGGGCATTGTAGTTTAAGGGTTGCTGGGAACACTGGCGGAGGAAGAGGAGTGCAGGGGGAGCACCCCCCCGGCAGTGCAACCCCAGTGGGGTGCCATCGTGGCTGTCCCCCACCCGCGCTGGGTGCCACGCCCCTGCAGGTGGCGCACCATGCCCCCAGGATGCGCGCCAGCCCCGCCCCCACCTGCTCTCCGCCCCCTGGTTCCGGAGCATGAAGCTCCACCACTGGCTGGGAATGGTAGCCCCTCTTTGAGGGACAAACAACAGTACCCAGAATTCTTTGAGGGAGAGAATGTGCTTCCAGTGTGCTCTAATGGTATAGTGTGTATGCAGCCAGAGAGAGAGAAGGCGGGCTCACCCACTACTGGGCTCAGCCCTGTCTGTGGTTGGCATTCGACCCCTGACGGATCATCCTTGAAGGAATGCAGCCCGTGAGAGAAAAACGGCGCCCACCCCTGCCCTACAGGGAAACAGTGTGCTCTGCGGCTGCCATGAGTGTCCCAAATTGCAGTTGCGCAAAATTGCTACCCTTAAACCATCTGCAGAAGGATGTACCCTCTGACTTCATTTTTAGGAATATAATTGCCACTTTGGGTCATTTGAAAGGCCTAGTGTTGTGCCTCCTATGCAGATATGGGGGGGGGGGCGGACTTGCATGAGGGAGCCACACAACAAATGCCCCTACTGGCCTTCTCCCGACACTGTGAATCCCATGCATATCCTGGTATGAGTCCCTAGAGCTTGCTGACAAATTTTCCAGCCTGTACAGGAGTCTGTAAACTTGGTTCCTCCATGTGTGCCAGAGTATAAATGCAGATACTGTCATACGTGCAGTATAACTATTGTGCAGAGGCAACCAGTTCATAAAACCAGTGCCTTTATGTGATCCTTTGCTTGGTTGCAAGCATTTTGGGGGTGGGTGGGGCTGTTCTGTTATACACACACCCCTGCAGGCTGTTGCATGTGGTCTGCCAACCTTTTGAACTGAGCTGTTTTCTCTTGAAGTCTCCCAGCAACTGTGAATGAGGTCGTCACCCTGACCACAGGCATTCCATCCCATGTACTAATAGCAAATGCATTTTCTCTCGGCGCGAATCCGCTTGTAGCCAAAATGGCATACAGGAGGGGGAGGTATCCACAGACTTCGGGGGAACCCCAAGGGATTTGCAGAAGCACAAAAAGATAAAAATGGTGAGGAGGGAGAACCGTCAAATAGGGGTAAAGAGGACTGAGCGTGCTCAATGGCATTGACAGTTGAGTGGGGGCAGCAGATACAAAACAAGGGGGAGAGAATAGGATGGAGTATCTTGGGAAAGTCCATGATTGCCTGGATCCCTGAACAGGAATATGGTGGACGCTCGGGTTGTGAACGTGATCCATGCAGGATGCACGTTCACAACCTGCAGCGTTCGCAACCCGCAGCGGCGCGTCTGCGCATGCGCGGATTGCGATTCGGCGTTTCTGCGCATGCACAAAGCGTGATTTAGCACTTCTGCACATGTGTGACCGCCGAAACCTGGAAGTAACCTGTTCTGGTATTTCCGGGTTTTGGCAGGTCCGTAACCCAAAAAAACGCAACCTGAAGTGTCTGTAACCTGAGGTATGACTGTACTCCACAGTGTGCCATTTTGCTGCAGGTTGACCTCCAAGGGCTGTCTCTTGAAGTGCGTACACACCATGCATGTAAACCACACTTAAAGCACATTTAAAGAACGCCCTATCCCGCTCCCAAGAATTCTGAGAACTGTAGTTTAAGGGTGCTGGGAATTGTAGCTCTGTGAGGGAGAATTCTTTGGGTGAAGTCATGTGCACACTTGGATTTTTTGGAGATTTTTTTTTGCAGCTAGGCCTGTGCTCAGCCTTTTCTACAGTAGCCATTCACTGTTCTCCACTGCTTTAAATGGTTTTTATATTACCGCACACCGCCTTGATATTTTACGAGAGGAACAGCACATAAGTACTTTCATTCAAAAATAAAACAATTTGTTTCCAGCTGTTGGCCGCTGAGGGAGTTACTCTCCCTGAAATTTGTCTGTCTCTCAGGCTCAAGGTAGCTTTCAGTGGTCTTGATTTATCTTAATCCTTGGTGATGACTCCTGCTAACCCCAGCCAGCATAGCCCAATGGTCGGGGGGGGGGAGGTGATGGGGGTCTTTGCCCGACAACATCTGGGAGCCTGCAGTAACATCCCAAGGCAATGAATGTCGTGTGTTTAATCTGAGGTGGCAATTCTTCCTTTATAATTGCAGGTTGCTGTTACTAGTACACCTTCAGTTAGATACCTTCGGATCCAAATCCAGTCTGTCAGAAGAGCAGACCTGGAGAACTACTCAAAGGCGGCTTTTATTAAGGTATGTGCAAACAGGCATGGCAGCTTTACCAAATGCATTACAGTGAGAGGCAGAGGGTTATAGTCCTTCAGAGGGTCATATTCAGGCCTGGGAGAAGTGTGCAGTTGTTATCTCTCTATCTAGCTTTCGTGTGCATGCACACTTCTTCAGATACAAAGAAGTGTATCTGAAGAAGTGTGCATGCACACAAAAGCTCATACCAATAACAAACTTAGTTGGTCTCTAAGGTGCTACTGGAAGGAATTTTTTTATTCTGTTGTGATTTTTGCATCGCACACACGCTTCGCGATACATTGCCAGGTCAAAAATTATGAAACCGATATCATGATATGGACTTCAAACTAGCTTTGGATGAAATAACCCTACCCTCACCAAGATGGCTGGAAGGATAAATGGGTGGGGTCGGATGTGCACCAGGGATGGGCCACCTGTGGCCTTGCAAATGATGATGGACTCAGCGTGCACGCCCCCATCACCAGTGGCTGGGGATGATGGGAGTTGTAGTCCAGCAACTTCTGGAGGGGTTCTCAGTCCTTGTTCTAGGATGCCCTCATCCCTTTGCAAAAAGGGTGGGATAAAGTGAAATACAGTGGTACCTCGGTTTATGAACTTAATCCATTCCGGAAGTCTGTTCTTAAACTGAGGTGCTCTTTCCCCAATGAGGCCTCCACTGGTGTCCTTCCACCGTTCGGATTCCGTTCTTAGACTGAGGTAAAGTTCTCAAACCGGGACACTATTTCCGGTTTTGTGGAGTTTGTAAAGCGAATCGTTCTTAAACCGGACTGTTCTTAAACCGAGGTACCATTGCAACACACAAATTTCCCAGACTGTTCCTTGCATTTGACAAGAGCTTAGCTTAGTTAAGTTCCAACTGTAGACTGGAAACTGCCACATAGGACCCTTTGATACTTGCATACAGACTGCCTGCAGCTAACTCTGCCCTTTTCTGTGTTGCAGGTCAACGACGACCTTTTCTTGTTCCATGGCCAGGGGATACTTTTCCTGGTTCTAGACGCATGCTCGGGCGCAGTTGTGAGCCGGCAGCATGTTGATGCAGCCGCTGCTTCAAAGGCTGCCAGCACCGTAACCAATTATGTTGAAACGACTATAAACGAGAGGTGGGTGATGGAGCAAGAGTTTGCTGCGGGGGGGGGGGGGGGCGGGGTTGGCAGGAGGGAAATGACCTACTTTTTTGCAACTTGAAATGTATGCCTGGAAGAATCTGACAGAAGCTAATGAAAACTTCAAACTATGTGTGTCTCAAAAGGCTGCCTCCTAGGTCACGGCGGGTGGAAATGTAGCACTGGAAAGCTGGCAGCGACATAGGAGCTGGCAGCCACTGTGAGGTTAATGGCTGCTTTTCCACCAAACGATAGATAAGAATGGTTTTTTGTCGTCTTATTAAGCATTCTCGATTCTGTAACTTTCACCAAGTGCCCAAGTCTATAATTTCCCAGCAGCCAATAATTCTCTCTCTCTTTCTTTTCCATTTCGGAATCTTGTCCTATTTATTCCTGCCAGGTTCTGCTTTTCTCCCTCTCCCTCTCTTTTTTGACAGATTAAAATCAGAGGTGCTGTGCTGCTAGACTTTCCAATAAAACTTGGTGTGAGATTTTCCCCACCCCAACCCCATTTTCTCTTCACCCCCCCCCAGCTTTCTCCTCTTTTTTAACACAAGTTGTCGACTGGACTTGCCCCGTCCGTCTGCCCTGCGGAGTCTTTTTGCAACTTGGATGTGTTTTAAGAAGTGGAGCGGGATCCTCTCCCTTTCTGCATCTGTTCCACATTCCTTGTGGTTTCTTCTGCGTCGCCACATAAACATGGAACAACAGAGGTTTATAGACACACACACACAAAAACCCTGGCTGCAGGCAAAAGCAGGTCAAATAACCTGAAAACAGATTTCTCGTCCAGGACGTTCCAGAACAGTTCACGGCCGCAGACCTGACTCATCCGCAGCTATCACATCTCAGTGTATAACTTGCAGTCATGAGGGGTTGGAAGCACTTATTATAGTGCAATTTGCCCTTGACATGCATTCTGTAGCAACGCTGATGAGGGTTTTAAATCCAACTAAATGGTTGTGTTCCACAACAGAGCTTGCCCTCTTGTGCACCCATGGCATACATCCTCCCCCCCCCAGCCCAAATTTGCTCCAGAGGGTTTGGGGAACTTCCAGGGCAGATGTCAGGGAGAGGGAAGAGAAATTCCATTGTATAAGCAGAACCTGTGGCTTTTCGAGAAGCAGTCCCCACTGATGAATTTAAAGCAGATGCCAGCGCTTTGGGGATTCTGACTGCTTTTGAAGACATAGGTTTGTCGCCAACTAAGTTCTACTCAGAGTATTAAATCTGGTCATGCTCATTAATTTCAATGGATCTACTCTTTAGCATGAATAAGGTTGGACACAACCCATTTTTATTCCGCTAGGCTTTTCTAGCAGGATAATCCTGGCCTGGTTGCTATTTATTCTGGAACTGTATAATATTGTTTTAATAGGACTTCATCTGGTTATTGCTATTGTGTTATATTTATTTCTGTTTTGTGCATCACTTCAATGTTCTTTTGGATATTTATTATGATGATTTATTATCGCTCACTGGGGCAAGATAGCTTGAGCATCCTGGCTCGAATGCAATGGCTGCCAATTAGTTTCCAGGCCCAATTCAAAGTGCTGGATTTGACCTATAAAGCCTTAAATAGCTCAGTACCACAATATCTCAAAAGCTGCCTTTCCCCAATATGACTTGACCCAGTCCCTGCAATCATCACCTGAGGCCCTTCTTCATATGTCTCCTCCACAAGAGGCCCAGAGGGCGCCAACATGAGACGGGGCCGTTTCTGTGGTGGCTCCCCTCTTGTGGAATGCTCTCCCCAGGAAGGCTTGCCTGGTGCCTTCGTTCCGTATCTTTAGGTGCCAGGCAAAATCGTTCCCCTTCTCTAGGCCTTTGGCTACTTAAACAATCCATGGCCTTTTAAACCGTGTGTGGAGGGGGTTATTGTTTTTCTTGGCTATTATGGTATGTATTGTTGTGGTAAACCACCCTGTGATCTTCAGCTGAAGGGTAGTACAGAAATTTAAATAATAATAATAATAATAATAATAATAATATATCCTGCCGTTGCTCCCAAAGGAGCCCATAGCAGCAAGCAATTAAAACTGCAGCAGCAGCATCATAGTTGTTGCTGCCGTTGTCAATTTTCACATTTATTGCACGTTGCAAACACTATTTGTTAATAAAGGCTACTGACATCTTATGAATAGGTGCCTGAGATGATGTTATGTAACCTGAGGGATTTGAACTCGTGACTTCCCAGGTTAAAACCCATGCAGTATTTGCTGCTTTGTACTAATTCTAAGACACTTTGTACTAATTCTAAGACGCGGGTGGTGCTGTGGGTTAAACCACAGAGCCTAGGACTTGCTGATCAGAAGGTCGGCGGTTCGAATCCCCGTGACAGGGTGAGCTCCCGTTGCTCGGTCCCTGCTCCTGCCAACCTAGCAGTTCGAAAGCACGTCGAAGTGCAAGTAGATAAACAGGTACTGCTCCTGCGGAAAGGTAAACGGCGTTTCCATGCGCTGCTCTGGTTCGCCAGAAGCGGCTTAGTCATGCTGGCCACATGACCCGGAAGCTGTACGCCGGCTCCCTCGGCCAATAAAGCGAGATGAGCGCCGCAACCCCGGAGTCAGTCACGACTGGACCTAATGGTCAGGCGTCGCTTTACCTTAATAATTGCCTTACTAATTATAAGAAGTACAGCCTTGTTTACATGCCGCCTTCCTTCTAAGAAGATCAAGGCAGCAAGTATAGGCTTAGCCAATTTTGTCCTCATTAACAACCCTATGAGGTTGACTAGGCTGAGATTCAGTGACTTGTCCTAAAACACCCACTGGAGTTTGTGGATGAGCAGGAACTTTTGTCTGAATGTCCAACACTAGCCTTTATATAATCCTTGCAGTTGTGGGGGCAGGATGGGAGGGAAAGTTTTTGTCATGCGAGAGGTTTCTTTTGTTGGTCTGGCTTGTAGTGTTGGCCTGTCATTCCTTGCTTTTTAGCCAGAACTTGTTGGTGATTCAGTGGGAGCTGGGGCAAGGCAGAGGCGGAATGTAAAAGGTGTTAAGATCCTGTGGGAGGAACCAGATATCACAATTCTGGTTCAGAAACCACATTAGCCAGCTATACAAAGCTTCGGGGAGAAGGATATAAAAGGTTAAGGAAGGCCTAACTCTTCAAGATTGGGGAAGAGACTGCCTTTCCCTGGGGGACTGAGGAAGAAGGGGTTGTAGCACTGAGGGCGGTCTTGTCACCAACGTTATTATTTTTAGTCACTTTATCATTTAAATTCATATATTGCATACGTGCCAAAATGGCTTCTAAGATGTTTATTTACAACAATAATAATAAAAAATCAGACATGATTAAAATACACAAGAAAACATCCTTCATTAAAATGTCCAATGAAATAAGCCACTTGAAAAGCATAACAATTCACACAACAGGCTCAGAAGGTCAAGTTCAGGGGTATGCTTGCCCTAAACAGAGCCGGTGGCATGCCAGTGGTGATGGGCAGGATGGACTTAGCAGAAGTTAGGGCAGTAGTAAAGAGTGTGAGTGCAAGCGAGAGACTCTCTGAGATTTGTGACAACTGGCTGGCTAAATCCCTGCTTTATATACCTGACATTCTTGGTAAGTTAAGATTGTGACACACAATCTTAAGAGCTCCCGTCTGCATACCAGGTGACCAACCAGAAGTTCGACACACTCCCTGTCTTATTGCTGCTGTGGGCTAAGTGGAGCTTATGCTTATCTATTCATTCTGGCGGTCGTCTTGTGTAAGACTTTCCTTGAACTATTAAAGATTCCTGGGGAGAGAAAGAGGGTGCCATTCTTCCCCTTGTGGTATGCATGCTACTGTTCTGTTCTCTTCTTCTCTTCCAGATCTATTGTTCTTGTGTGTACTAGAGACCCTGCCAAAGTCATGGGAACCTCTTTAATGCCTGTGTTCACCACGTTAGGTTCTGCAAAGCCGATTGCGTTCCACAAAAAAGGTGACTATATGAATTATGTGACTTTACATATGGTGAAATACAGTGGTACCTCGGGTTAAGTATTTAATTCGTTCTGGAGGTCTCTGCTTCCTGCTACTTACCTAGTTCTTGATCCACAAAAGTACTTTGTCTCCTATTCCACGACTTCTGGAAGCAGAGAGTAAGAAGAAATGGACAATACTCCCAATGGAGGAATGTATAATGTGTCTAGAACATGGATTGCTTTTTAACTTGTTTGTAAATGATCTCATGCTTTAAAAGAGGATTATACAAATTCATGGAGGATGAATGCCTGCTAGCCATGATGGCCTCCAGAGTCAACGACAATGTGTTTCTGAATATCAGTTGCTAGAAAACACAGGAGGAGAGTGCTCTTGAACTCAGGTCCTGCTTGCAGGCTTTCCCTGGGCATCTGGTTGGTCACTGTGAGAACAGGATTCTTGACCAGGTGGGCTGCAGGCCTGATGGAACAGGTTTTTCTTGTGTTCTTCTGTTAGATGTATGGTGCAGATGTAGCCTTTGTCACCTTCCATTAAAAAAATAATAATTTCAGTATAATGGGAAATTCTGTAGTTCAGAAGCAAGTATGTAAGAAAAGGTGACATGGGCTTTTTGCGGTTGTGGTTCAGTATTGATCCTATTCAGTGAAAACCATTTCCAGAGTGCACGGAGAGCATTTTAAAGTGACCTTTTATTCTTCACTGCTCAAGGTTAGAAACAGACGTTTCGGGAAATCAGACACACGTCCTTGTTCAGCTGTATCCTTGAAGTTGTTTTGGTAGAGGCTCGTTTTCAGACCCAAAAGGAACAGATAAGTTTCAGATTACTCTCCAGATGGAATTGGCTAGCCTTGACTGCCGGGTGCTTGACGATGATGGCTGTCACTGCTGGCTTCAGTGAAGTGATGATTCCAAGGTTTGATGCCACACTGGTTGCACTCGGCTCCCCAAAGGTAAACCAGAAGATAAGGCTGGAATTGCTGATTCAGAAAAAGTTTATCTAATTGACAACCTGATGCCTACTGAAGTTCCTAAGTACAGCATGAAGGCAATGGGTCTCTCCTATTGTTGTTGTTGTTGTTGTTGTTGTTGTTGTTGTTGTTGTTGTTGTTGTTGTTGTTTAGTAGTTTAGTCATGTCCGACTCTTCATGGACCAGAGCACACCAGGCCCTCCTGTCTTCTACTGCCTCCCGCAATTTGGTCAAACTCATGCTGGTAGCTTCAAGAACACTGTCCAGCCATCTCTTCCTCTGTCATCCCCTTCTCCTTGTGCCCTCCATCTTTCCCAACATCAGGGTCTTTTCCAGGGAGTCTTCTCTTCTCATGAGGTGGCCAAAGTATTGGAGCCTCAGCTTCAGGATCTGTCCTTCCAGTGAGCACTCAGGGCTGATTTCCTTCACAATGGATAGGTTTGATCTTCTTGCAGTCCATGGGACTCTCAAGAGTCTCCTCTAGTTCTCTGTGATGGAGGTGGCAGCATAGCAGATGCCTAGTGTCCCATTGCAGAATGAACAGGGGCAGGGGGGCCTCAACTGTATCAGGGCTGAACTTGAGCACATTTCAAACCAATAACTAAAGAGGGATACCTCCCTTCAGACCATTAATAAGAGTCTAAAATGACCCAGCTGCATCGCTGTTCATAAAGACACTGAGTACATTATCATGTCACAGTAAACCTTAGCTAATGGCTTGCTGTGAACGTGTCAGCCTTGTCTGCTAATGAGAAACAAGTCATTATCCCTGACTTATTGTTGCACCCAAACTTGGGGAGTCAGGATTGTTTTACTCAAACAAGCCATGACCTGCAAACTAGGCATATTATCCTATTACCTTACTAGGTGGAACTGAATATAGGAGTAACTCAGGAAAGTAAGTGCACCTGGGCTTTTATAATACGAGGACTCTCTTGTCAACAACTCACTTTCCAGTCTAGTCACCTGAAGAGTCAGGAAGTTGAAGTCCCTTATCACTAACCTGTGTGTCCGTCCCCCCTGTTGTTGGACTACAACTCCCATAATTCCTGACTACTGACCTTGCTGGATGGGCGCTGTAGTCCCAACAACATCTGTAAAGCTACAAGGTCCCTACCATTGCTCTAAAGCTACAAAACCGTTTAGGGCAAGCCTTAGATATCTGTGTCGTTTAGGAACCAAAAGCTGCCTCTTCATCACTCTGCTTGTTCCTCAGGCCAAACTGCAGAGGTATGCTGAAGCTTCCTTCTCTGGCATTCCAATCTGCAGCACTTTTTCTTTTGAAGTTTAAGTGCACAAGTGGAGGAGGTCCCAGGGGTCATGTAAGGACAAGGACATGTTAGTCCCCTCGCTATTGCAGTTGGAGAAAGGGGGTGCAGGGTTTAGTTTAATTTTCTGAGTTTTTGTTTTGTTTTGTTTTCATTGCAAAATAGGACTGGGCATTCAGTTTGAAAGGGATGTGATAAATCTGGCCTGGTGTGCAAACAATGCCTGCTCCTGTATCATCCTTTTACTTTGCTTGTCTTTGAACACCCTGAAAGCTGTTTTGCTGGAATCTGTTTCGAGAAGCCAGGCTGTGTGTCAGTAGGACTCTTCCTAGGCTGCAGCTGTGCAGCTGGAAATTGCTTGTCTTTTCAGAGTAACAGACTCAGCAAGGCCAATCTGTTCATTCTGTAAGGATCTTTATAAAGTATCCCAGTGATCTCCCAACAAGTCAGAAAATCTGTCTCAGCTAGTCTGACACAAAAATTGTGCTTTAAATGGTATTTTGTGCAAAGGTAATTGGCATATATGCCTTATTGTACCTTGATTTTTCCCTACAGCAATTCAATTGAAGAAGCAGGCAGGCAATATAGCCAAATTTCACTTCTTTTTCTTGTAAAATTTGTAACACTCTTTAATTGATAACGCTGTCAGTCAGCCAGCTGCCTGTGGTTCAGCTTAGTTGCTTAAGAGGTCAACAGTGGACTTGGATTTTGTTTCCAGTCAGAGATTAGTAGCGTTGTTTTGCTTTTTAGTTCTGTGGTTTTCATTAGCACCACCCTTGGAAAGCTGATGCTATCGAACAAGAACTTCAGACTGAAATTCGGCCTGAAGTTTACTGTCATAATAAGGACGGATGGATCTGTTGGTTTAGGTTTTTCTCAGTTTCTCATTTTTTCAGTTTTAAGTTCAGTTTGATGCATTTCCACACTGGCTTGCAAATTTATTTATTTTTTTAAAAGCCCTCAGGAAAATTCATTAGCTTTTTGATCCTAATAAACTCATTTTTGCAAGCAATTTCCCCATATATAATGCATTTTTTGTGTTATTTTCACAAATGCAGTGCTTTTTTCTGGAGGAACACAGGGGTACACATATCCCTAAACATTTTGTGACTCTAACGGGAGAAGAAACTAAAAATTTTAATTATTTTAGTTTCCTCTCTAGCACAGTGAATTGTCAGTTCTGTTGCTACCCCCAATGGCGGCCTCATTTCCTGTCACAGTGTTTCCTGAGTCTCAGATGGAATGAGAGTACCCCTAAACATTTTTTGGGGGGGAAAGCACTGCACAAATGTAGTCATGCTCTGCCCTAGTAGATACACTTTTCTTTCTCTTTGCAGTGCAAGAACAGCATTGCAAAATTCAGAGATGAGCTAATTCTGAAGGACAAATATGTTTCAGTCTGCATAGCTTTGGGAAGTGTTCATTAGATAGGTTCACCTTAAAATGTGAACTGATGCAAATTTCTCCCCCATGCCTAACTTAAAAAGTAGTCACGCTGAATTGCCTCTGTAATATTGCAGAATAGTTTAGACACATAGAATCATAGAATTATAGAATCATAGAATCATAGAATCATAGAATCATAGAATCATAGAGTTGGAAGAGACCACAAGGGCCATCGAGTCCAACCCCCTGCCAAGCAGGAAACACCATCAGAGCACTCCTGACATATGGTTGTCAAGCCTCTGCTTAAAGACCTCCAAAGAAGGAGACTCCACCACACTCCTTGGCAGCAAATTCCACTGTCGAACAGCTCTTACTGTCAGGAAGTTCTTCCTAATGTTTAGGTGGAATCTTCTTTCTTGTAGTTTGGATCCATTGCTCCGTGTCCGCTTCTCTGGAGCAGCAGAAAACAACCTTTCTCCCTCCTCTATGTGACATCCTTTTATATATTTGAACATGGCTATCATATCACCCCTTAACCTCCTCTTCTCCAGGCTAAACATGCCCAGCTCCCTTAGCCGTTCCTCATAAGGCATCGTTTCCAGGCCTTTGACCATTTTGGTTGCCCTCCTCTGGACATGTTCCAGTTTGTCAGTGTCCTTCTTGAACTGTGGTGCCCAGAACTGGACACAGTACTCCAGGTGAGGTCTGACCAGAGCAGAATACAGTGGCACTATTACTTCCCTTGATCTAGATGCTATACTCCTATTGATGCAGCCCAGAATTGCATTGGCTTTTTTAGCTGCCGCATCACACTGTTGGCTCATGTCAAGTTTGTGGTCAACCAAGACTCCTAGATCCTTTTCACATGTACTGCTCTCAAGCCAGGTGTCACCCATCTTGTATTTGTGCCTCTCATTTTTTTTGCCCAAGTGCAATACTTTACATTTCTCCCTGTTAAAATTCATCTTGTTTGTTTTGGCCCAGTTCTCTAATCTGTCAAGGTCGTTTTGAAGTGTAGACACATAGACACAGATGAGCTAATTTTGCTCCTGGCTCTTATTGATCACCAAGCAACTGACTGTCCTGCTTTTGCACTTGTGTGCGAGTTGTGCATTCCTACAGTATTCGGCAATACAGTGGAACCTCGGGTTACATACGCTTCAGGTTACACACTCCGCTAACCCAGAAATAGTGCTTCAGGTTAAGAACTTTGCTTCAGGATAAGAACAGAAATTGGGCTCCGGCAGCGTGGCGGCAGCAGAAGGCCCCATTAGCTAAAGTGGTGCTTCAGGTTAAGAACAGTTTCAGGTTAAGAACGGACCTCCGGAACGAATTAATACTTAACCCGAGGTACTACTGTACAGTATTTTCCTTTCGTAGTGGGAATACAGATAATTTCAGGTGGGGTGGCGATTAGAAAACACATTCACAAAAAATGCCTTTGTAAGCAAAAGGCACTGGACTTGTGCTAGGCGACGCTTTCCTCAGCAGTGCATAAATTCCTCAACACGGTGTTAGTGGGGCAATGTCGCTCACGACTCTGAGAGTGCTTGGATGAGGGACCACAGAGAAGGGGTGTTTAAACTTTCCCCATAGTCCACATTCCATCCTAGACAAATTCCTGTCTGGATCATCGCAGTCAGGCTGATTAAAAACCTATCCCCTGCCAGTTTGAAGATGTGTGGCGGTATTTGCCCTCACGCTTGTTAATTACATTGTCCTACACTTTTGAAAGGGGCTGTCACATTCCACATTCGAGTGATAATGGGAGGAGGAATGCTTTCCGTATAATTACAAAACCAGGTTTTCGCCACCAGTGGATTCGTTAGGCTTAGGTTGGCATCCAACCAATATTTGCAGCGCGGTTGCGGCAACCTGCCCTTTCCTTAGGATCTTGCCCCCCCTCCCTGCCATCATGCACTGGAGTTCGTTACAGAGGTCCAAATATGCAGATCCCATTGTACCGTGGGATTTTGCAACGTTCCAATCATATTAATTCTCGCCTATTTGTGGTATGTTGGATCATTTGCAAATCGGAATTCCCAATATAGGAACAACAGGGAAGGCATGGCAGTGCTGACCAAAGCAATCCTGATCTCCCTCTGTGCTTTGGCACAGAGCTGTCTTTCAAAACCTCTGTGTCAATAAGTATCCGGATTTCAGTAGTGTGTGAAGTTCTTAGCATTAGCAGTCAAAGACATCTAGGTATACTTTCTCCTCTGGAGGTCTCCGGGGCGATTTCCTCCCTCGCAAGATACCCTGTGAAAATCGAGAAGTTCATGATATCATGTTGCAATTGTGGGGCACTCTTCTAGAGAAGAGTCCTTTTAAGTACATTAGGCTACTGAGTGTGGAGAACCTGTGCTCCTCCAGGTGTTTGTGGACTTCAACTCCCAGCTAGCATGGACCATGGACGATGGGAGATGGGAATCCAACACCATTTAGAAGGCCGCTGGTTCCCCAGTCCTACATGAGGCAAAGCATCAGTGATAGCCATACTTGTGTTGTAGGCCACTGTGTGAAAGACGTTTTGGTCCCTCTTCCCAATTTAGTTTGCGAATGGGAGAGCATCTTATCAACTCAGCATCTAGCAACTCAGTCTGCTAACAGCTGCATTTATATACAGTAAACCAAGGCGGCATTCAACTCCATTCTTGTGCTAGCACAATGGGATTCTTCCCCACCGGGTGCACCAACTCTATAAGGCTGAGGTGTCTTCTTCTATAAGGCTGAGGTGTCTTCTCAATGTTGGAGGGGTGGTGGAGGAGGCCAAGCATGGAGCCAAGCATTGCACAAACTCCTCTTGAATGTGAGAGAGGAGGAGCTGCCGGCCATTGAAAACTCGCCATGCTGGACTCCATGCTTGGTCTCCTGTTGGCGATACAACATTGTGTGTGCACCAGGTCCCCTCAGTCTTAGGCACAAGGCGGCGCCTCTGTTCCCCACTTTCCCCTCCCTGCTCACACCCCAAATCTTCCCCAAATCTGCTGTAGAGGGTTTGAGGCACCCTCAGAACAGATTTAGGGGGTGTGAGTTGGGTAGGAAAGCAAGCTCCGCTTTGGAGTAGTTAGGTGAACACTTTAAAACAGAAACTAAACAAAGCTCCACACCAGGAACAGGAGTTTCTTCACGTTGCCACTCTTCGTTTAAACATAAGCAACTATAGCAGTGAGAAAGGGAGGCAGACCAAAGAAGTAGCCTCCATCGTAGGAAAGCCTGTGGCAAGAAGCTCTCCAAAAAGTAGTAGAAAGCCGGATGGCATTAAGACATGTGCCATGATGTCACTACATTAGTGCATGTCTTAGCCTCTGGGAAATTCCCACTGCAGGCCTCTCTGATTGGTAGTGGCAGGCAAGCTTCAGATTTGGCATGCTTCTGTCAGAGGAAAATTAAAAACAAACCAGAAATGTTGGATAACTGCTGCATATATAATCAGATTATCATATGTGACAGTTTGAGATGGTTTCTGGGGCTGGTGGGCCCCCTAGAGTCTTGTGGGTCCTAATGCACACACCCCAGATGGCTAGCATCCACAAGTGGATATTTAATTAGTAAATAAATGAGTAGGTAAATAAAGAGTGCCACTCAGATGTTAAGAAATTTCCACTAATGCTGGGATGAAAGCCAGTGTGGGCAATGGAATTGTACAGGAATTGGTATGCAAACTCTTAAGAATTGATTCACTAGCACCGGGTCCTTTTATTCTGTCTGCATGATTCCATTCTTCAGATTCTGTTCAGGGGCGCTCAGATATCAGATCTGCAAGTTAACTGGCTTTAAGAAGCTTGGGCTTCAATTATGCTGAGCAATGTCCAACATAAGGGATGTTTACAGTGTGTGCATGAGTATGAGATACGGAACCCGTGTCTGCTTTTGTTAATAGCTCCTCTCAGATGCATGCATTTATTCAAAAAGGTAAATAGAAGTTGGTTGTCTTAATATTTTGGTTCTGCTGTAAAATAAGGATATTCTGCTTTGCTGTAATAAATAAAATTAGTACCCCTTTAGGTTATGATCAACTAATTTTATTATTTGGCAATATAAAAGAGTTAGAGGATACAGAAATGATAATACATCTCTTAACAGTTGCTAGCATAATAATGTACCAGAATTTTGGGTGGGGTGGGGAGAATATAAACTCCATTGCTAAAGGATTGGATTTAAGGGTTTGATAGCTGGTTCATACAAGAGTTAGGGGGAAGTATGCAACCTATTTATTTATTTGAAAAACTGAGTTCTTTTTTGTGTATAATGGCATAATAAGTTAGAGAAATACATCTATCTTAGTGATAATATGAAGGTAACATGTAATGGTTTTATATCCATCTTTATGTCTATGTATTCTTTATTGTTTTATTTATGGTTATGAACTTTTTATGGATCTATTGTATGCATTGTTGTTTTGATATTTTCTCCTTCCATAAATACAAACCATTGTATTTATTATGAACTAAAACGCAAGGTTTGAAAAAAGGAAAAAGTTGGTTATGTGGAGAACAAATCGGTTATTGATAGTTTTTTCAAGGAATGTGATTCCACAGGAATTTGGAAAATCTAAGATTGCAAAAATTGTAAGGATTATTGTAGGTTATTTGCTTAACTGTCTGATAGTAATTGCATCCATTCTCCCCAACTCCTTTTCTCTCTCCCTCCCTCCCTCCCTCCCTGCCTCTCTTTCTCACTGTCTCTCTCACTCTCTCCATCCCTATAGGTAGTTTTGCGATGCTTGGATATAAAGGCAACCCCACACCCTACTGGATTAAAATCCACAACCACGCTGCTAATCAGAAATCCGCTTCTCTCCAATATTACGTGCCCCTGATGTTGAGAGAGTACAGATGCTCAGTTGATGCAACAAAACTTCAAGACTTTGTGAAAACCGAGGAGGGCAAAACTCCACAAAGGCTAGAAAACAAACACAACTGAACCATGCTGTGTTCATTGGCTTGCCTGTAAGGAGGGGGGCGTAACTTAGTCTTCTTGTTTTTACAAGATTGTAAAAAAAACAACAACTTTATTTTGCAGCTAATAAATATATTCTGATATGACAAAGTGGGAGGGGAAGTGTAGTTTGTGTTTGTTTGTTTTTCAGAGCCTGTACTCTTTTCGTTTCTATTTAGAATTAGTGCTGTGGTTTAAGTCTGGCTGGAAGCCAGGCCTCTATCCTGGAAGCTCTGTTCTTTAATCCTAGAAATGTGGAGGTGAGGTGCAATTAATCAGTGAAAGACAAAAATGCATTCTGCATTTGCACAGAGGCACTCTTTGTTGTCACTTCAGTGTATTCCAGGACTGAATGCTGGCATTGGCAATCTCATTGTGGGGATGGGTAATGCTAGCCCAACATATATTTTTTTAATGTAGCACCTCTCCCTTTCTTTTAGACGATGTGTGTTTTCTAAACAGCAAAATCAGGAAAATGGCAGCCCATCTTGTATCTGCTCTTTCAATTGCTTTAGTGGAAATCCAGACTAGGGATGTCAGATAATTCTGTCAAAGACTGAAATGGGAACAGACATTGCCACAATTTGCATGTTCACCCAAGGTCAGGAATGGAAATTATGCAAGCAGATATGAGTGGAATTCACTATTGTTCTTTAATCCATGAATTTAGGTAAGTAACTGTGTTTGGTGGTATTCAACTACGTTTTACTTACAGTAGACCTATTATGCTCATTCATGTCAGTGGGTCTACTCAGAATAAAACTTAATTGAATACCACTTGTTAGTTTTTGTATTGCCTTGGCATTTCCCTTCCATGGAAATGTATTGAAAATTATGTCACCTTCAGCCAGAGCAGATAGCGAGACATATAATGTGGGTTTCAGCAGAGGCTGAACTGTAGTTGAACAGAAACAGCGCTGGTTGAGATGAACACAGGACAGCACAGAAATCGCTTCCTCCTTGCATCCATAATGCAGACAGTTTACATATTCTGGGTCTAAGACTAAGTTCCAATTAAGACATGTCTAGATGGAATTGCTTGCAGCAGTTCCCTTAGGAACTGACCCTATAGGATTTCCTACAAAACAAAATTACTGCTTCTGGGATCCAGGCACAAAACAGTTCATCAGGGAATGGATCTGAAGCTTAAGAGCATACAGTATATGACAAGAACACCTTCTAAGGTGGGGAATGTCACTGTGATAATTACATTCATTGTGCTATTGGGCTGTGTGGTGTAGTGGTTAGGGTGGTGCTCTAGGACATAGGAGATCAGGGTTCAAATTATGGAACTCCTTTGATGACCTTGGGCCAGTCACTAACCTACTTCACGGGGCTGTTGTGAGGATAAAATGAGGAGGGGGAGAACTATGTGTGCCTCACGTTCAACTTCTTGGAGGGATATAAATGTGATAATAAATAATTGTTGGTCTCAAGAAACCTCCGTTGGGTGTGGAGTTCCACTTGTAAAGCGAAATGGAAGGCGACAAACCCACTTACTTACTTGTCTAATCTCAGAGTAAAAGTTTCCTTTTTCCATTTATCTTGGCGTGTGCCGTGCAGTGAACGATTATATAATTTTATCCATCTGCTTTGTGAATTCTGCACTGGATTTGTAAGCATTTCAGTCTGGAATAAATTGCCCTTCGCTGGGCTCAGGCTCCTGGTTCTTTACTGTGCCATCCTATTTATATAGGAACACGATTCTTTCCCTCCCCATTTTGACTTCAGAACAACCCTGTGAGGTAGTTTAGGCAGAGAGAGAAGGGTGGCTTGTTCAAGGTCACCCAGGCCCCATCTGCACTCTGCCCTTTAAAGCCGTATCATATCAGTTTAAACAGCCAGGACTTCCCCTAGAAGAATCGTGGCACTGGGACTTTGTTAAGGATGCTGAGAGATGTTAGGAGACCTTCTATTCCACTCACAGAGCTACAGTTTTCCAGAGTAGCTTAACCGTTAATCCTTCTTCCCAGGGAACTCTGGGAATTGTAGCTCTGTGGAGAGAATAAAGGCCTCCTAATAACCCGGAAGTGTCTTCGGACAGCGCTGGCCCCCGGCCTCTTAAGCGAGATGGGTGCGCAACCCCAGAGTCGGACACGACTGGCCCGTACGGGCAGGGGTACCTTTACCTTTACCTTTAATAACCCTCAGCTACTTTAACAAACTACCATTCCCTGACATCTCCCAAGTCTTGCGGAGAAACACCCTGGTCTAAAACTGTGGTGGCTCACTGCTAGTCAGTGATAATTCTGCACTAAATGGACCAATGGTACAATTCCTATGTTCCTAACAAGATCCAGAATCATCTGCAATGTTCAGGGATTTCATTGCACGTTTTAGTGGAAAATTGGTGTTGACAGAATTATCTGAAGGGGGGGGAGGAAACGGGTTTGAAAACCACTGTTTTCTTTCTGGTAAGCTTATGGTCTCTTGACCCAGATGTTGTGGAACCCTGTACATTGATCTGCATATAGAAAATGACCTTGATAGAACGGTCTGTGTTGGTTTCCGAGGCTTGTTTTGAACAAAACTGCACCTCCTATGTTCCCCCTTCCTGAGGGGGTAAATATTTTCTTCCCGTATAATTATATAGTGGGATTGTGAAGAACAACGTGAAATGGTAACACTTGGTGAGGCTGCTGCAGCACATAACTTGCTGAGTTGTGGTCGCTTTTGCTGAGGTAACCAGAATAAGGTTTCTTGAACAGGTCCCATGCTTGTAGTGGGCGGAGCCATGGATGCCATATTCGTTTTTGTACAGCAAGCTGCCTTCCACACGCAAATCAGAGATTTACACACACATCCATCCCTCCTCCATCCAGGCCAAAGCACTCAAGGAGCACACAAGAGGTATGGCCTGGGTGTCCCGAGGACTTGACAGACCTAGGGGGCACATTTGAGCCCTGGGACAAAGGTTTCCTGACCCCTGCCTTTAAAAGACAGAGAAATATCCTGCTCATTTTAAGCTGAACTGTTGTTGGCCAAAGTTTGGCTCCCTGAGGGTGAGTAAGTTCCCCTCTTGAGCTGGCCGTCTTGCCTGCCCGCCTGACATCATTCCACTGACTTGCTTCCAAACCACGGCACACCAATTGCTAACGCGACTCAAAAGTGTGTCAAATAAAACAGGGTTCCTTTTCCCCCCTGAGTGCTGTGTGGCTGAAGGACACCTGAGAACTGCCAGAAAGGAAACAGATTGAGGAAGGGAAGGAGAACCCAAGAGGGATTTGCTGAACAGCAGGTAAGGGAGCTGTTTTTCTTCTTCTTTTCTCCCCTTTAAAATATTTTTAGTTCTGGAGAGAGCTATCAGAGGAGACCTTGGATATATGATAACCCAAGACATTTTGCATATTTGCACTCCAGGCTTAATACTGCTGTTATATCAGCTTCCTATTTCGTACACTGTGTGCTACGATAGCCCAGCAGTAATTGCATATCCATCACAATAAATGTGTCACTGCTGACAGAAATGTGAATTCCTAAATGTACCGTATCTCGGGAGTATTTAGAGGTGGTGGAAACCAAACGATGTGGTGCACAGAATATGCATTCTTCAAATACTTCCATGCTCACTACGAATATATACCAGTTTTATACCTGTTTTGACTTTTCGCACCTTTGGCCAAAGAAAATGCTTGCATTTCTTATTTGGGAAGGCTGCTACTTGATTTGCAGCAATTAGCAGCTGTCGTTGATTGTTTTTAAACTCTGTGGCCTGAAAAGCTTCAGCTGCAGGTTTCTGCAGAGAAAACCTCTTATAATAAAGGGTCAAATGCAAGCAAGCTTTCTTCACTGAACTGGGTACCTAGCTCCCAAGCCAGGTAAGTGAGGCAGCATGGCTGCACTGTACACTAAAAGGAATTTGAAATTCTACACCAAGAAATGCTGGATTCTGTGATCTCTGTGTTCAGATGATTCAGATGAGTTTCATAACATCCTGTAGAATTCTGCTTGTGTTTGTCATGGGGAGAGCTGAGCAAATCTGTCGATTTTGGTTCTTCTCAGTTTCTCATTTTCCCCCGTTGATGTGAAATCCAGGTCTCCACATTTCCAGATCACTTTGTGATTTATTTATTTTTCTAATTCCTCATGAAAATTCACCAGCATTTTTGTGTAAGTTTCTCATAATGTATGTATTTTTGTAAGCAATTTTGCCCAATATGCACATTTTTGCAAAGCATTTACCCCTTGATATTTATATATTCCTAATATAATGCATTTTAAAAACTTATTTTCACTTATGCATACTTTGCCATTTTTTTAAAAAAAGTGCCTTTTGTGCACATTACTTGACTGAAGAAGCGCATTGCAAAATTCAGAGGTGTGAATTTTGAAAAACAGCTGTGTTCTATTCTGCATATTGTTTCAGAAAGCTCAAATTAGGTAAATTTGCCTTTAAATAGGCACTGAATTGAATTTCTTCCCCCATCTCTATCATGGTAGGATGCAGAAAACTTTGTGGGCTGTAGGAGCTCAACCATTGGACATAGGGCTAAAATGTGCTCAGTCTCTCCTGAGTTCTGAGGTTCCTTCAGACATTGCCCACATGCTTTCAAGCCTACGTTCATAGCCTTGAGGACCAAAGTGTTTTTTAAAAGGAAACAAAACCTAGAGGTGCTTAGAATGCTATATTTTGCATCTAATAACCAGTTTCGTGCAACTGTAGAAAACCCACAAACCTGCCAATTACTTATTTCCTTGTCACATGGCAACCAATATGAGCAGCTCCAGATTTCTGCCTACAAAAATTTTTGCCTACAGATTTTTGTTTCCAAGAACACATTTTTTGCTGCTACCATCATGTCAGGAAACATTATAATTTTATCCTAACCCTGACACAGAAATTGATTTTTTGTGTTGAAGGTGGAAGCGGTGGGGAGGAGAGAAATCATACTTAAACAAAGCACTCCTGGGTTTAAACTGAGACAAAACTGTTCTAAAGCATATTTTGTGATAACAGCCCCCCTTTTTTGCTGTGTCTGAGAAGCCTGCCCTCCACTCACCAGTATGATAATGCCCTAAACTTTCCTTCCAAGGCAAAGGCAGAAGAGCTGGCAGCGCAGAAGCAGAAGGAACAATAAGCTTGACCTTCTGGAAAATTACATATGGACTAAATCCTCCCGAAAAGAGGGGGAGGCCAGGTGAGGTGAGCCACACGTAAACAAGGCTGGTGCCACCAAGGCACAAAGGAAAACAACCAGGGCCCCACCCTCCTTCATAAAAGCAAGCAGTTGCAGGAGCAGGGAATGGCAGATGGGTTCAGCTGCTAGCCTGCTGGGCCACTGGAAAGGCAATTGTTGGGCCGGGTAGGAAAAAATAATCTCTTGATCCACAAAGAATCGATGGAGGAAGCCCAAATGCAGCTGAGCTGTCAGGAAGATCACAGGTACTCTTCAAGCTGTTACCTGTCTGTCTGCAATGAATTTGATTTTCTGAATAGATTAGGACTGTGTCAGGCCTCTGATCTCCAGAAGTTTTTGTTTTTATCCTAGCCACGGATGGGAATCCATTGGTGCCAAGTTAGGTAGGGGTCAGGGATAAAGTTGATCAGCTTTCCTTTAAAGCCAAATTGATCAGATTTGCAGTTTCTGGAACAATACGCCACCTCGCAGAATTTGCACTTCTCTGAATTTTGTAATGCCGTTCTCCAACCAAATGCATGTAGTGAGGGGAACTGTGCATAAAAAAATATGCTCTGGAAAATAACATACAAAAATGTATTATATTAGGATTAATTGCTTGGGGGGGAATGTGTACAGGAATGTACTTATTAGGAGAATTCACGCATTAGGAAAAAATGTTGGTGAATGCTCGTGGTTTTTGTAAAAAAAAAAAAGTGAATTGCTGCAGAAATATACAGACCTGAATTCAACGTGGGTTAAATGAGAAACTGTGTGAACCAAAATGGACAGATCCTTCCACCCCAAGTGCCAAAATTGTCTTTTGTAGCCTAGCATGTATGGGCCTAGATAATATCAATGGTCTGATGCAAGACACATCCAGGGCAGAACATCTTCTGCTTCTGTTTGAACAGCTGCATCTCCCCCAGTACTGGATGGCTAAAGTAATTTGAGCAAGTGAACTTAGGTTAATTGGTTTAATTTTAAAATCAAAGCTTATTGACAATGCGTTTTTTGTTTGATATTGAAGAATTCAGAGCAAACCTAGTGAGCACCCACTTTCCCTGAATAGCTCAAATCCGGCAGATGTAGAGGAAGGAGGACAGGAACCATCACATGTGGGTGCTATGGGTTTTTAATTTATACAATTAATCCTGATAATTTGTCCTTCGGAATAGGGACAGGGTTGAGATCTCACGCTGCAGTCGTTTTATATCAGGAGATTGACACCTGCAGTAAACAGCTGTTGAAGGTCCCTGACTAACTGCTTCCTGTATCTACTTTTAGCATTGTCTGCTAATATTTGCTCTTTGGACAGATCCCAACAGCTGGGAATCTTTTCAAAGCGAGCCTCTAGCCAGAATAAGAGATGTAAATCCCACTCTCGCTCTTGCCAAACAGCTTTTTAATGGCTAAGTTTTGCTTTCTTTCTGCCGAGTGGAGAATTTGCAGCTGGAACTGGAGAGGCCTTCAAGATTTTCACTGTGCTGGCTGCATGATAAGCCTGCCACTTTTTTTCTTTTTTTAAAAAAAGCTTTTAAAGTGCTGCCTTGGAGGCAGAAATTAAGCGGATGCAGCTTTCCCTATCACTGCATTTCCATGCTAGAAAATGTACCGCTCTCTGCCTCCTGAGAAGCTAAAAGTACAGCTCCCACAACAGCTACATTCTACTTTCACTGTTGGAGTGAATATACCTGTTGCTGGGAATCACAGTGCAGAAAATGCTGTTGCACTCAGATCCCACTTGCGGGCTTCCCGCTGACAACGGATTGGCTACTGTGAGACTAGACCGGCCATTGCCCTGATGTAGCAGGCCTCTATTCGTATTGTCATGACACTGCATTCATCCCCTCACTCTTGCCGTGGTTTGCATGCTTGGAGAAGGCAGGTAGGGAGGAAGGGGAAAGCAGCCCAGGAAGCTCATGGCGGGAGGGCAACAAATGGGCTCTGCAGCTGCATGGTCTTCTCTAGGGATCCTTTCTAAATTCCCTATCTCTATGTTCCCCATAAGGAAGTGTCTCTATATTAGCATGCTGCTGATAACGCCAAGGTTGCTGGTTCGATCCCCATATAGGATGGCTGCAGTTGTACTAGATCAGGCATGTCCATAGTCCATTTGGGGGGCCTAAGTTGGCGCACTGGTAGGTTTAATCTGGACCCTGTGGCAGTTCAGTTCCCGGGGCAAAATCCTTAAAAAAAGCTCAACCCTAAAAAAGGCTCAACAACATCAATCTCAAAAAAAGCTCAACAACTTCAGGCCAAAAAAGGTCAACAATATTGGTCGGCCCTTTGGTCGGCCCTTCACTTCATCAAATCTGGCCCTCTTTGAAAAAAGTTTAGACACCCCTTGACTAGATGTTCCTCTGGGTCCCATTCGACTCTACAATTCTATTATTCTAAGTGGTACTACAGCATGGATCTGGGTCTTGGAGCTCAGTGATATTCACCCTTTACTAGTTGGCCTAGTAAGAGAAAGAGGTTGATACATTTGGGTGCTATGAGGGAGGTTTAGTAGATATTATAAACCCACTAATCTATTATTTAGCTCCGCCTTGAGCAGGCAGTGGTGGCAAACTTCAAACGACAGTGCAGATTAATTCCTCTGCTGAGTGTTTTTCCATGTGTGAGTGCACACACACACACACACACACACACACATGAGAGAGATGCAAACAAACAAGTATTTGATAGGATTTATTTCATGCCTTAAGGTTCTAGAGAGGCTTACAGTATAAACACACAATATCAAGATGGTTTTTGAAATGTATGTCTACCATTGATCATGGCCAAATTTGGTTACTCGGGAATTGTTTTCTATATTCTGCTGTTTGATATTTTTTTTCTTGCCAGTCAATACAAACTTCATTTTTAAAAGCAAGCCAGCAGCAGGACATGTAGCAAGTGTCCCGGCGAAGGTTGAAACCCAGCAGTTATGTAAGGTCTGCAGGACTTGGCTTCTGTTGTTCATCACATGTTTCTGCCATCTGAAGTCGTGCTGAACGCTTGAAAACAAGAAAGTTGTCTGTGAGTGGCTAAACAATGGACAAATGAGAATAATCGAGGTCCTGTTTCGTTATTTTAATTAGGGATGGGCAAGCGTCAGGCTGATTGTCCTGAAAATGAATTGGACTTTTAAAAAAGTATTCGCACTTTAAGTTCTCGTCTCCCTCTGTCCCAAAGCTACCATTTGGGAGGGGAAACTTGACTTGGAGAAAAGCAGGGGTAACAGGAGGTAGCAGAGGGCTCCCATGGACACAGAATCAAGCTCCATGCTCCCTGACAGGAAACAACTACTTATGGCAGGCATAGATAGGCAAACTTGGCCCTCCAGATGTTTTGGGACTACAATTCCCATCATCCCTGACCACTGGTCCTGTTAGCTAGGGATCGTGGGAGTTGTAGTCCCAAAACATCTGGAGGGCCAAGTTTGCCTATGCCTGACTTAGGGCTTTATAGGTCAATCGGTAGCCCTGTACCTGACATTGCATGGGAGTTGTAAGAAACAATAGCAACAAAATATCTGTGCATATTTGTAATCAGTGGTTAAAATCAGTGCATTTCAGTCCACCATCTTAAGACAAAATGGCACCCAATGGTATCCAAACAGATGAAAACCTTCTTCTTCATTTCAGGAACCATAATGCAAAATAGAGATTCAAAGGGTGCCTTTTCATGTAGTTTATATTGCACAAATCTTATTGTTGTAAACCTCTTTGATTATTTTATGACATAGTGGCAGTGCTTTTTTTCTAAAAAATATGTTTAGGGGTACTCTCATTTTGACTCAAGGAAATCACAATTTTATAGTTCAAATCGGGAAAAATAAATACAGTAAATGGACAAAAGTACAAAATGTTTAGGGGTATGCGTCCCACTGCGTCCCCCCAGAAAAAAGCACTGCATAGTGGTATGTAAATATTTTTATATAGCAATGTGCTCGCTGCGGCAAGAGGGCAAGTTAGCGTGCTTGTTCAGTTTTGGCCCTTCTATATAATATTTTTTAAATATATGGCCAGCTGATGACAGAAATGATTACTTCACTGTAGATCTTAATAGCAGGGCAGCAGTTCAAGTTAAGATAAAATGCAGTTGCTTTATTTCCACACGACTCTGGAGTCGTAAGGCTTAAGAAAACGGCCAGCTGGCAATATTCTGAAATTCTTCTTGGCTTTAGGTGCTGATAAATAGAAGAGTTAGGGTTTTGTTTTTTTCCAATTTGAAAGAATGCAACTACTCTCCCCCCTCCTCACCCCAAATCAAATACTTATGCATGACTCTAAACTAGTACTGTCAGTCTTTTGCCTGAAGTGTGTGTCTTGTTTGCCAAAGAATAATGTCACGGCCTCTTCAACATAGTGGCCAGTCTAATGCAAAACCCAACAAACTCCTCTTGTGTAGGGTTACCATCTCTTTAATGGCTAGAACAGCCTTTATTAACTTGGTGCTATCCAGATGTTTTGAACTAGAGCTCCCACCAGCCCACCATAGGATGATGGGAGGGTTTGCCTCTCGACCGATAATGAAAGCAAGATGAATAGTGGACATAAACACCCAAAGAGGGACAATGTACTCAGCCTAGGTTGCTGAGCTTTTGGGGGGAACATCAGAGAAAGTGTGTGTGTGTGTGTGTGTGTGTGTGTGTGTGTGTGTGTTTAGGCTTTTAAAAAAGGATTTCAAAAGCATTTTTAAAAATAAATAAATAAAAATCACCCTGCTTGCCATGCGTCTGGGATTTCCTGGCCATTTTGCCGATTTGGCAAAAATCCGCCTGGATGCCATTTTCAGAGCCCGGTTCCTGGATGTTGTTGTTGTTTAGTCGTTTAGTCGTGTCCGACTCTTCGTGACCCCATGGACCAGAGCACTCCAGGCCCTCCTGTCTTCTACTGCCTCCCGCAGTTTGGTCAAACTCATGTTGGTAGCTTCGAGAACACTATCCAACCATCTCGTCCTCTGTCATCCCCTTCTCCTTGTGCTCTCCATCTTTCCCAACAACAGGGTCTTTTCCAGGGAGCCTTCTCTTCTCATGAGGTGGCCAAAGTATTGGAGTCTCATCTTCAGGATTTGTCCTTCCAGTGAGCACTCAGGCCTGATTTCCTTAAGAATGGATAGGTCTGATCTTCTTGCAGTCCATGGGACTCTCAAGAGTCTCCTCCAGCTTGAATAACTCAGAGAAGCTATGAACTATGCCGAGCAGGTTCCTGGATATGGCAGCCCTAACCTAGCCACTTCAATTCCCTGTTGAGCTCAAATCTCCATTAGGATAGGGTTTTCTCCCTACAAATGAACTGAACAATAAGGAAAACTGAAACTAAGGAAGGGAGACTACCCGTAACCCTTTTCAAATTGGTGGAAAACTTTAATTTGATTGACATACGGAGATTTAAACACCCACTGGACAGAGAATTCGCTTCTTTTTCAGAACCAAATCAGTCTGCTGGAAGAATAGACTCAGTTTTGCTATTTCCAGGGTCCAACATATTCTCCCCGAATGATCTAAAATCAGTGGTAGAGCACATGCAAAAAGGACCCAGATCCCATCTGGCATCTCCAGATTGGACTACGAAATGTTCCTAATTAATACCCTGGAGAGCCACTTGCCAGTCCAAGTAGACCAGTGTCAGAACTGTTGTAAAACAGGATCTACAATAAATTTTGGAGCTGCATCTGAGTTCCTCTCTCTGGCCCTGCATTTTTCCTTCTCAACACAAGGGTTGGTGACCATGAGGACTGGGGGGGGGGGCAGAAGGCAGAGAGCCCCGCAAGTAGGTGGAGCTGAAGCCATTGATAAGCAGAGACCATTCATTCTTGCTTTCGCCCCATCTTATATATTTTCTGATAATCCTCCGGAAAAATAATCTCTCAAAGGAGCTGCTGATGGCATTTTACCATTGTACTGTTGAGAGTGTATTAACTTATGGTCTGTGTGTGTGGTTTGGGAGCTGCATGGTCGGGGGGAAAACAAAGCTTTCCAGGGTTGTAAAGACTGTGGAGAGAATAATTGGGTGCACTCTAGGATCAAATCTATGCTTCCAGGTGCCATAAGAAAGCTGCAGAGATAGTGCAGGATAGTGCGCACCCCAGAAATGATCTCTTTCAGCTTCTGCCTTTTGGAAGAAGGTACAGGGTTATGAAGACTAGGACTAGCCGCCTGAGAAACAGTTTCTATCCAAATGCGATTTTGGTTTTAAACGCAGTGTAAGGTAGTCTCTATGTGAGTATAGTGTATTCAGTTATGGGGTATCAGACTTTTTAGGGGCTAACAAGGCTGGGATGGTTGGGATAGCAGGCTTGTTGGTTTTTGAATGTCTGATATAGATTTTTTTTCTTCCAATTTCGTTGTTCTGTATGGGACAATGACAATAAAGATTATCGTATCGTATCTTCCTACCTGCTTATTCCCCCCCCCCCAAAAGCCAACATGTGAGGAGGAAGGGAGCTGACAGCCTGGTTCGACCCCAGGAACTGGTTGTTAAGAGGCAGGTGGGTGGAGACTGGCTGAGGGCACACTGAGATTGATGGGGCAGTACCCCATTTGGCATAACAGACCACCATGCCCTGGGACAAGGTTTGACTATTTTGTATGCTAAGAGGGCACTATCCAAACTTCTGCTCACACTCGCACAGCACATTTGCCAAAAGTAAAGTGCCCGCAACCGATCTACATTTAAAGCGGTGTGGTAGTGTGTATCATAATGAATCATAACATTTTGCCTATATGCAGTATTTCAAACTGAAGTAATATTTTTTTTAAAAAAAATTGGCCACTGTTAACGGTGGCTGATCTGCTTTAGGGGTAATTGCAGCAAAGTCTTGTTATAACATCCTTGGCTTACTGAATGTCAACACTGTTAAAACGTTGGCTGTGCACTTGGTTTCTGCACAATCCTATTAATTCCCCCCCCCCCCCGCATTTTGATTCCCTTAAAGTGTAAAACTGGGCGCAGTAGCTTTCTACCCGTTTTGTGTGTGCTTTCACCGACTCCTCCTCCTGCTCAGCGCCTCCCTAACTAGCTTTCTGGCATCCTTTTACTTAATTGCCACATCTCTGCTGGCCTAAAGACTGCAGCACCTGTCAAGGAGCAGCAGCGCTGAGGCCACTTGGAAGTTTAACCTCTTGCGACGTTACAATCACAAAAAGCACAAAAGGGCTTTATTTATTTTAAAAGTGTACACTGGTGGTGGCCTGGGAGGGGTGGCGGGAGTATTTTGAAAGCTGTGAATGAGGGAAGAGCAGTTTTAATCCCAGTCTTATCTCTATACAGTGGTACCTCGGGTTAAGTACTTAATTCGTTCCAGAGGCCCGTTCTTAACCTGAAACTGTTCTTAACCTGAAGCACCACTTTAGCTAATGGGGCCTCCTGCTGCCGCCAGAGCACAATTTCGGTTCTCATCCTGAAGCAAAGTTCTTAACCCGAGGTAATATTTCTGGGTTAGCGGAGTCTGTAACCTGAAGCGTATGTAACCTGAAGCGTATGTAACCCAAGGTACCACTGTATAGCACATTCTGGTTTGCATCCGACTTTATTCGTTTTATATTTGAGGGGATGGCTTCCTCCCCATCATACTTTCCACAACAACTTAAGAGCCCCCCCCCCCAAAAAAAAATTGTATGGGTGCACCCACCATCTTGACAGTGTGTTGGGTTAGAGAAAGGCCTTCTCTATCATGTTTCCCCATTTGTGAGACTCGTTTGTGGGACCCAGGGAAGCTCACATGCCTCCTAGGTTGCTTCCAGACAAGCTGTTTGTTGAGCATTTTGTCCTGATTGGTCTACAAGGAGGTTAGACTATGCCAGTTATTTCTTGAGATTTCATTCTGATTTGTTGGTGGGGTGGTTATACAATGTGGTGTTAAGGTGGAGCCCAAAACAACTTCCATTTGCTGGTATGTAATTGAATCCTGCGAGAAAACAGGGACATTTCAGAGTGTCCTTACACTAAAGTCTTTTAGGCATTAGGTGATCTTTTCCACTCTTAACTGTATTTAAAGCATTTTTGCTGTTTTAGAATACTTTGCAGGTGAGGGACAGGGTATTATGGATGTGTTTGTTGCCCTGGGTTTCTTTGGGAAGAAAGGTGAGATATAAATTCAATGAATAATAAAATAATAATAATTTTGATTTCCCCGAGCTTTTAACCTTTGATGCATTTTCTTTGTTAAAAAAATCTGCTGTGATTTATAGTGTTGTTAGTAGCGGTTCTCCTCATGATTACTTTGACATGTTTTATGAGGTATTGTCATCTGCCCAGGAATAAACCTGTCTTGAGCCACCTGGCATTAATTGCTTTAATTCTTGTGCTGTTTTAATGGGCTTGTTTTATTTCACATTTTAATTGTGGAGATGTCGCCGAATGTTTTGATGGAATTGTTTCATTGCGCATTTTAACGAATGTCTGCTTGTATTTTATTTTATTTTTTGTAATTGGTTTTACACTTTGTAAGTTGCTTAGAAACCACTTTGGTAATGAAGCGGTATATAAATGAATACGACTCCTATTAATAAATGCTTTTTTAAAAACAAAAAAAAAACCCTACGCACACAAACACAGTGTTGTGATTTCATTTGCATTGTTGTAACCAGTTAACTGGATTCTCCCGAATGCTTGCTTGTGTGGTTGTGAAGTCTGGTTGCTGTTGCTTGTTGTGCTGTGGTGTGTATGCAGATCTTCAAGCTGACACTAGTTTGTCAAATTTGAACCTTGGCATAATTTTTACTGGGTTTTTCTTCCTTCCTTCCTTACATGCTGAGCTGTATCACTTGTGTTCTCCATGCCGCATTCCTCTGGATTATCCTGCAACATGGGACATTCTTTCTTCTTCTGCCCCACCCTGTAAATACTTTGTATATATAGAAAATCCTAAATGGCGGCTCATGTTATCGTAAGCCTGCATAAAAGTTAAGAGTGAGGTGTGGTATGGAAAGCACACTTGTTGTCTTAGCTCTGCTGAGTCAAGAAAAGGGATAAACCAATATAGGCTTAGTCATACAATCAAGCCTAACCTTACCTCATTTTATTTTATTGAAAATAAATAACTAAATATCCATACCTGTGCAAAAAGACCAAGGCATTCTCAAACTGCTTTTCTTGCCCCTTTCTTGCTCCTTTTTACAGGTCTTCAGAAGACAAGGGATATCTTCAAAGGGCATTTCCACACCCAAACATGTTCCTGACCAGCTGCTTAGTGGCCTTGGTATTTATGCTCCCTGCTGTACAAATGGGTAAGTCTGGATGGATTTAATTGAATGGCCACAATATTCGTTTTATTTTCCACATTTTGTGTTCTGTTGTTTATTTTTAATATTGTGAGGGGTTCTTAAGTCAGGCCGCAAATAAAACTTTAAAAAAAGTTTGTATATATAGTAATAATAATTAATAATTTTATTATTTGCAGCCCGCCCATCTGACTGGGTTTTCCCAGCCACTCTGGGCGGCTTCCAGCATATACAAAAACATAATAAAACATTATAACATTAAAAACTTCGCATTTAATTTAATAAGTTAAATATGATGGGATTCATAAATTGCACATAACCCCAAAGTGCTAGGAACGCCCTCCTTTTTATTTATTTGCTGGTTTCAAAAAATGACATCTACAATGACACACACACACACAAATCTTTTTTTAAATCGGCACATAAATACTAATAGAGTTTTATTCTGGGAGGGAGAGTCACCTGTTTTGCCAACCTCCCCCAGATGCTATTGGTGCTCAAGCCATTAAATATGGAGTGCTAGAGTTTGTTTCAGTGAAAATGCTGCTTATCCCATAAGGTTCAAAGTGGGTGGCTTAGGATTTTAAAGCACCTCCCCCTACAACTCATCACTCCCTCAAACCCCCAGAAGCTGCATATTATTGAACATATTTTTCTTTTGTCTTCCCTGGTTTCTACTCTTCATGTCTTCCATTGTGGAAGTCAGGGTGGCATTTGCGGGGCCGCTGTGAGGTGTCTCATCCAGACACAGACCAGACCCAGTCCTGCTTCGCTTCAACAAAGTTTCTGCTGCATCAGTACAGTGGTACCTCGGGTTACATACGCTTCAGGTTACAGACTCCTCTAACCCAGAAATAGTACCTCAGGTTAAGAACTTTGCTTCAGGATGAGAACAGATATTGCACAGCGGTGGCGCATCGACAGTGGGAGGCCCCATTTGCTAAAGTGGTACCTCAGGTTAAGAACAGCTTCAGGTTAAGAACGGACCTCCAGAACGCATTTAGTTCTTAACCTTTTTGAGTCCATGGCTCCCTTGACCAGCGACATTCTTTCTGCGGCACCCCTGTGGGGCCCAAGAGCCCAGTTGTGTCACCCCTTGCCTGCAGAGCTGGCAGCCTCTCACCCTTTTTCGAACACCCTCCCTTGTTTAGGGTTCCCTCAGCCTCCTCTCCCCTCTCCTTGGTAGTCTTCTGGGCAGCTACTTCTGCCACCCTTGGTCTCTGAGCTGTCCACCCCCTCTCCAAATAGAGGTGCCTCATTCGCCTGCGGAGCTTATAGCCAGGGCTGTTGCAATAAACATCTTCCAGCCCGGACACTGAGGTCCAGCGCCGAGGGCCTTCTGGCACTTCCCTCGCTGCGAGAAGTGAGGTTATAGGGAACCAGGCAGAGGGCCTTCTCAGTGGTGGCGCCTGCCCTGTGGAACACCCTCCCAGCAGAAGTCAAGGCAATAAACAACTATTTTACTTTTAAAAGACAACTGAAGGCAGCCCTGTTTAGGGATGTTTTTAATGTCTGATGCTGTATTGTTTTTAATATTCGGTTGGAAGCCACCCAGAGTGGCTGGGGAAACCCAGCCAGATGAGCGGGGTATAATTAATTAATTAATTATTATTATTATATTATGCAAGCCTTTGGGAGACAGAGATGTGAGAGGGCAGAGGAAGAGGGAGGGAAGAGGGACAGAGGCCAGGGTTGCCCGCGGCACCCCTGACCATCATTCTAGGCACCCCAGGGTGCCACAGCACACTGGTTGAAAACCACTGCTTTGGAACAGGAGGTGCTCTGCAGGTGTTTCTGAACTCCAACTCCCATCATCCCCAGCCTGTGTGGTTGATGGACAGGGAAGAGGGAAAATGAGGTCCAGCAACATCTGGAGAGCAGTTGCTGCCCCCCCTGCCTTTAGAACATGCCCTGTTTTCATGAAACACATTTCCAGAAATGAACGTTCAGAATTCAAAATTGCTACTCTCTGTCTAACTACCTGTTTGGCTTCTCGGGCTCAGGAAGTTTTCATCAGGAAGCAAAAAAACTAATGCTATACTCGGGCCCATTGTTTTTAATCCCTCCACAATGACAGAGGAGGGATAGAATACAATCTGACCTAGGAGAAGGGAGAGAAGAGGAAATTCGCAGCTGGGTGTGAAATTTCATCTGTGATGGAGGAGAGATCCAGAGATGCACCTTGTAAAACTGTCTCTCTCCCTGGCAGAGAGCAGGCAGGCAGTTCTTTGATTTGCTTCTAACCATCCACCATCTGTGTAAGGTGAAATTCTCTCATGCAGTTCTTGAATTATTTGCTTAAGCTGCCATTACTATAGGCTATTAAAACTGTCCCTTCTGCTCATACAGCTGTGCATCTCCTTCTATTTTTTTTAAAAAATATTTTTATTAAACAGTTTTTATAGTCACACAAACAAAACATAACAACGACAAATACATAAACAAACAATAACAAAAAAAAAACAAAAAAAACACAAGTATCATTTCATATCCTAATTTCTTAAACCTTTCTTCCTCGACTTCCTCATGCCTCCCTTTTCTGTATTCCAAATTCTAATCAATTACTCAGCAAATCTTCCCTTATTTTACTTTAAATTTAAGCTAATCTTCCTTATTCTCCTTGTCTTAACCATTGCTAATAGTAACCATTTACTTTCCAGTCCAACATCATTCTAACTTTCATTAATTTTGTAGTATTTCTTTAAATAGTCCTTAAACTTTTTCCATTCTTCTTCCGCTGCTTCTCTTCCCTGGTTTCGGATTCTGCTCGTCATTTCTGCCAAGCCCATGTAGTCAATCACCTTCATCTGCCATTCTTCCAGTGTGGGTAGATCTTGTGTCTTCCAGTACTTTGCAATAAGTATTCTAGCTGCTGTTGTAGCATACATAAAAAAAGTTATATCCGTCTTTAACACCCCTTGGCCGACAATGCCCAAGAGAAAGGCCTCTGGTTTCTTAGTGAAGGTATATTTAAATACCTTTTTAAGTTCATTATAGATCATTTCCCAGAATGCCTTGATCTTCGGGCACGTCCACCAAAGGTGAAAAAATGTACCTTCCTTTTCTTTACATTTCCAACATTTATTATCAGGCAAATGGTAAATCTTTGCAAGCTTGACTGGGGTTATGTACCACCTATAAATCATTTTCATAATATTTTCTCTTAAGGCATTACATGCCGTGAATTTCATCCCGGTGGTCCACAACTTTTCCCAGTCAGCAAACAAAATATTATGACCAATGTCCTGAGCCCATTTAATCATAGTTGATTTAACCGTTTCATCTTGTGTATTCCATTTCAGCAGCAAATTGTACATTTTTGACAGATTCTTAGTACTGGATTCTAACAATTCAGTCTCCAATTTTGATTTTTCCACCTGGAAGCCAATTTTACTGTCCAATTTAAACACTTCATTTATTTGGTGATAGTGCAACCAATCTCTCACCTTCTCTTTTAATTTCTCAAAACTCTGCAATCTCAGTTTGTCCCCTTCCTTTTCCAGAATTTCCCAATATCTTGGCCACTTCGACTCCATATTTAACTTTTTAACTGCCTTAGCTTCCATTGGCGACAACCACCTTGGGGTTTTGTTTTCCAGCAAATCTTTATATCTGACCCAGACATTTAATAGTGCTTTTCTGACAATATGGTTTTTAAAACTTTTATGTGCTTTAACCTTGTCATACCACAAATATGCATGCCACCCAAAAATATTGTTAAAACCTTCCAAATCCAAAATGTCTGTGTTTTCAAGAAGCAGCCAATCTTTTAGCCAGCAGAAAGCTGCCGCTTCATAGTACAGTTTAAAGTCTGGCAGGGCAAACCCCCCTCTTTCCTTTGAGTCCGTTAATATCTTAAATTTAATTCTGGGCTTCTTGCCCTGCCAGACAAATTTAGATATATCTTTCTGCCACTTCTTGAAACAGTCCATTTTATCCATTATTTGTAATGCTTGGAACAAAAACAACATTCTTGGCAATACATTCATTTTTATAACTGCAATTCGGCCTAACAAGGAAAGCTTCAAGTTTGACCAAATCTCCAAATCTTTTTTCACTTCTGTCCAAGTTTTTTCATAATTATCTTTAAATAAGTTCACGTTCTTAGCTGTCATATTTATACCCAAGTATTTCACTTTTTTAACCACAGTCAACCCCGTCTCATTCTGAAACCTTTCTTTTTCAACCTGTGTTAGATTTTTCTCCAATACCTTAGTCTTTAACTTATTCAATTTAAATCCTGCCATTTGACCAAACTCTTGAATTATTTCCAAAACTCTTTTCGTACTAGCTTCTGGCTCTTGTAATGTAAGTACTAGGTCATCTGCAAATGCTCTCAATTTGTATTGTTTAGCTCCGACCTGGATCCCTTTAACCAACTGGTCCCTCCTAATCATATTAAGCAAAACCTCCAGGACCGATATAAAAAGTAGTGGGGAGATAGGACACCCCTGACGTGTCCCTTTTTCAATCTTGAACTCTTCTGTAACCACATTGTTTACAATTAGTTTTGCTTTCTGTTCAGAGTATATTGCACCTATACCATTTTCAAACCCTTGGCCTACCCCCATCCCCCGGAGGTTCTTCAGCATGAAACTCCAAGATATATTGTCAAAGGCTTTCTCAGCGTCCACAAATATCAAAACAGCCTTAGTGTTTATATTCACTTCCAACTTCTCCAAAATGTCAATTATATTCCTTACGTTATCCGACAAATGCCTTTTCGGGAGAAAGCCCGCTTGGTCCCCATGAATCTCCTCCATCAAAACTCTTTTCAATCTCTTTGCTAAAATGTCAGCAAAGATTTTGTAATCCACATTTAGTAACGAGATGGGTCGGTAGTTCTTAAGTTGGGTCTTTTCAGTCTCTGTCTTAGGTATAAGTGTAATGTAGGCCTCCCTCCACGTATCGGGTGCCTTCCTCCCCTCCATGATCTCGTTGCAGACTTCCCTCAAAGGTTGTATCAACCCTTCCTTCAAAACTTTGTAATATTTGGAAGTCAGTCCATCCGGTCCAGGTGATTTGCCCAACGTCATACTTTGAATGGCATCTTCTATTTCCTGTGCTGATATCTCCTGGTTCAAAATAGTCTTACTTTCCTGCGAAATCTTTTTCAGCCCATTTTTCTCGAGGAATTGTTGTATGTCCATTTCTTTCTGCGGCCCTTGTGTGTACAGTTGTCTAAAGTAGCTCTGAAAACAGTTCCTAATTTCCACTGGGTTACATATGTTCTTCCCTTTCACTTCTAAGTTTGTTACCGTGTTGAGTTTTTGTCTCTTCTTTATTTGCCAAGCCAACAACTTGCCACATTTATCTGCAGATTCAAAAGTCTTTTGTCTCATTTGCTTAATTTTCCATTCTATTTCTTGATTCATCAGTTCCATATATTGTGTTTGATACAATTTAATTTCTCTTAAAATCTCTTGCGATTTTGGCTTCAGTCTTAGTTTCCTTTCCCCCTCCTTCTAGGAGCCCGAACAGGTGTTCCCTGAAATATTTTTATAGCCCAATCAACAGAGCATCTAATCTTCCTTTCATTAGTTTGTTCGTTAATGATCCCTTTAGCTCAACATTCGGTTTCCAAAAGCAGCCAGACAGATGCCAAAAAGGAAGTTTAGAAGAGAACATGAGGGGGAGAACCAGCTCCTGAAGTTTTTGGCCCCTGGTATTCAGAGTTTGTCTAGTACAGTGGTACCTCAGGTCACAGACGCTTCAGGTTACAGATGCTTCAGGTTACAGACTCCGCTAACACAGAAAAAGTACCTCGGGTTAAGAACTTTGCTTCAGGATGAGAACAGAAATTGGGTGGCGGTGGCGTGGCGGCAGCGGGAGGCCCCATTAGCTAAAGTGGTAACTCAGGTTAAGAACACTTTTAGGTTAAGAATGGACCTCTGGAACGAATTAAGTTCTTATCCAGAGGTACCCCTGTATCTATAATTTAGGAAGCCAGGTGTGGAAGTGTGGGACACCCAAATATAATGCAGTGGTTTCAGAATACAGTGGTACCTCAGGTTACATATGCTTCAGGTTACAGGCTCCGCTAACCCAAAAATAGTGCTTCAGGTTAAGAACTTTGCTTCAGGATGAGAACAGAAATCGTGCTCCGGCAGCGCGGCAGCAGCAGGAGCCCCATTAGCTAAAGTGGTGCTTCAGGTTAAGAACAGTTTCAGGTTAAGAACGGACCTCCAGAACGAATTAAGTACTTAACCCGAGGTACCACTGTACTCTAGGGTTCCTCAGGTTTGCAGAAGTATATCTTTTTTTTCGTTTTTAGAAAATCTGGGGAAAAAATATTCCACATATAACAACATACTGTAAAGATAACCTAGCTTCTGCGTTAAGCTGGGTTATTGCATTGCATTATATATTTTTTGTAATGTGTTTTTTAAAAAAAGTAAATTACAGTCTGGGAGGAATCTGTGAACTCTCTGGACCTTTGAATGTTAAGGCTGTCAGTCGAAGGGAAGAAGGAAAACAAAGGGAGGATATTTTGCCTCTGTGGTAACCTGGAGGGGAGGATTAGGGTGTGCGACAAAGGAGATTTGTTTTATTCACTTATTTATATATTTCAGAGTTAAATCCTGCTCTTCTTTCCCAAAGGGAATCCAGGGCATCTTGCAATGATAAAATTACATAAAACAATTCAAAACAATATTGTAATATTTTGAATTCAGCGGTTAAAACCAGCATAATGAAATATATTAAAACTGACCTGCAGAATTGCGCAAGGGGAATGCTGATCAAAGCCAACCATTAATATTTTACAGGACAGAAATTAACAGAATGAAAGTCGGTTTGGGTTTTGTTCTGCTATTTACTTACTATTTTTAAATTACTGGAAGTTAGAAACATTTCCGGATTTATTTTAAATCACTCAAAGATCTACTAAGAGATCCCGTGTCCATGCCTGTTCTATGGAACTCGTAAGAACGTATGAACTCTGTCCTTTAGAGCTGGTCACTTGAGGCTAGAGAAGAGCGAAGGTGGATTCAGTCGAGAAACCACAGGCTAGCAGATTGACTGATCCCTTTCCAGGGTCTCTTTCAGCCCTGGACTTGTTTGTTTTTTTGGAATGTGACAGGAAACTCAATGCAGATGGAGAGAGTTTGTTTAGAATTCTCAATTTATCTTTCCAATGGCACAAGAAAAGAAAAGAAAAACACACACACAGCAGTATGACTCTTGTCAGTCAGAGAATTTCCTGAATAGTTGCAGTGGAAAGTATTTACAGGGCAAAAGAATGAAATGTGATCCTTCTTTCAGAGAGACTTGGCAGGGAGGAATTGGGGTTGGTTGTCAGGTTAATTTTAAAGGACACATCGGGACCATACAATTAAAGCACCCCGATACCACTTTAAACAGTCATGGCTTCCCCCCCAAAGAATTCTGGGAACTGTAGTTTGTTAAGGGTGCTGAGAGTCGCCGGGAGACCCCTATTCCCCTCCCAGAGCTACAATTCCCAGAGCTCCCTGGGAAAAGGGATTGGTTAAGACACTCTGGGAATCCATTGATTCCAGTAAGTCTACTCTGAGCATGTTGGGTGTCGATCTCTAATTCGGTTTGCGCATTTGAAAGCGCACTGGCTCCCAACCCCAGCTCACTGCCAATCCAAATAGTAAACATTATCAGAACAATGCAGTCTTATGCATGTTTACTTGGAAGTAATTCCCACTGCGCTCAGCAGAGCTGATTCCCAGCAAAGTGTACAGAGAATTGTAGACTGAACGTGTGTTGAGTTGCACCGGATCTTTAAGTGAAGTATGACATGCATTGAGGGTCTTTATACAGTACAGTGGTACCGCAGGTTAAGAACTTAATTCGTTCTGGAGGTCCGTTCTTAACCTGAAACTGTTCTTAACCTGAAGCACCACTTTAGCTAATGGGGCCTCCCACTGCTGCCGAACCACCAGAGCACGATTTCTGTTCTCATCCTGAAGCAAAGTTCTTAACCCGAGGTACAATTTCTGGGTTAGTGGAGTCTGTAACCTGAAGCGTCTGTAACCTGAGGTACCACTGTACTTGTACTTCAAAGACCATACTCATAAAAATAGGACAAAACTATTTCCCGCCCCCGGGGATGTGATGTTGCGGGCTGGGAGCAAGCCCTCCCCACGCACATGGGGCGGGATATAGCCCCTGCGCCATTGGTTGGTCCTCAGCCACATCAACCCAAGGCTATCCAATCCGGACGGTCCGGAGCCTGGCACAGGCTATTGAAACTGCCCACAGCCGAGGACAAGTTCCTTTTCTCCCTGCTCGGGCAGTTCTCTCTCCCCGCCCCGCCCCCAGGTTAGGCTCTTTATCTCCTGACTTCCTATGGACTTCGGTTGGTTGCCTGTTTTTTAACGGGAGCCTGGTAGGAATTTTTTCCACTGGGCAAATTGGCATCGGCCATTTGGTTTTTCGCAATTTGTCACAACTTTGTAAGGTTTGGCGGTTAGGCATTGGAGTATTAGGTTGAAGGTGAGGGGAGGTAGTGGCTATCATCTACCCCTCCTATTTCAAGGGTATTCCCTTAAATTAATCTGAGGGGCGCGGTCCCTGTCCGAAGCCCCAGATGGGGGGCTAGGGCCATGGCACGACCCCTAGCAGTGACCCTGGGGGAGTTCCTAGTTGATGTGCATCAGCAGGGCTCCCCCTTCTGGTGGTTAACCCTTCCAAGACTCCTGCAGATGGGCAGGAGTCAGATATAGCCGTGTGGTTTCCAATGCCTAAACCAATACCACTCACAGCGTGAGTCACTCAGCCAGCGTGGTGTAGTGGTTAAGAGCGGTAGTCTCATAATCTGGGGAACCGGGTTCGCGTCTCCGCTCCTCCACATGCAGCTGCTGGGTGACCTTGGGCCAGTCACACTTCTTTGAAGTCTCTCAGCCCCACTCACCTCACAGAGTGTTTGTTGTGGGGGAGGAAGGGAAAGGAGAATGTTAGCCGCTTTGAGACTCCTTAAAGGGAGTGAAAGGCGGGATATCAAATCCAAACTCTTCTTCTTCTTCTTAACCAACAAAGTTGTGGCCTTTTTTGTCCATTAACCTAAAATACTGTTTCATGTGTCTTTATTCCACTTCCTGGGACCTTGCCATGCAATGAAGATTAATTCTATGGAACGCCCAGTTATGGATCATTTTGACTATTACCTAAGTCTTTTCCAAATATGTCCCAATTAGTTCTAAGTCCTTGAGAAAGGTTTTCAAAGAAATATTCATTGGGAAGTGTGCCCAAATAAATCCCCCCTTTTCTGCTTACTTACTGATCAGCTAAAATAATTCTTACCAGCTCCTGATGAACAATTAGAATGTTTTGGACCTATTCTCCAAAGAAAATTGCTTTGAGAACACTTTCCCAAGGACTTGGGACTAATTGGGAAATATTTGAAAAAGACTTGGCGGTTGAAACAGATTTATAACTGCTTGTTCCTTAGTATTATGTTCATTGTTCTATTTTCATGTGTTTGTTCTTCCAAGTACGTTGCAAGTATATTTATATATTGGTAGGTTTTACTGCTTACTTCTTTAAGTACAGTCAGTTCCACTGCGAGATTAAATATGCTTAAGCATTCTTGGTTTTTACTTAAAGAGAACGATTACAGCCCACTTAATAAAACGTCTGATTCAGAAGCCAATAGGGAAGAGGTTGAATTGTAAAGTTGAGGGTGCATAGCAGACAAAGAATAAACTTCAGGGTTTCTGTGTGTGTGCATGTGTAGCCTGTGAGGCTGCTTTGTCATTGGTATTGACAGTACTGAGTTAGACGGACCAATGTTCTTCCACCTGGGGTTCACAGAAGTGAGTGGACTACAACTCCCATCATCCTTCACCATTGGGCTAAGCTGGATATGGATGATGGGGGACTCCAGGTTGAAGAACACTGGCCTACAGGCTTCCTTCTCACTGCCCTACCTGGAGATGCCAAAGACTGGACTTGGGTCTTTCTGCATGCAAAGCAGGTGTTCTACCATGGAGCGATGGTCCTTCCCCAAAGAGAAAGAGGTGGCAGAAGTGGGGTGGTGGAACCTGGAGAGAATAGGGTTATAAAATATTACACAAAGTGGTGTCGATGTTCGGCTGTAAAATGTTGAATGGTATGTGGTTAGAGTGTTGGACTAGGATCTGGGTGGATCAGGGTTCAAATCCCCAATCAGCCGTGAAGCTGGGCCAGTCACTGTCTCTCAGTCTAACCTAACGGGCTGGGCTGTTGTTAGGATAAAATGAAGATGGGGTAATAATAAATAATAATAATAAATTTTTATTTATACCCCGCCCTCCCCGGCCAAGACCGGGGCAGCTAACACTGAATATAACTACAGTAAAAACATTTTAAAAACAACAACAGTTGATTAAAATATAAGTTAGAATACAGCTTAAAATGTAGCCTTGTTTTAGTGGTAGCCTATAGATCAAAGCCATAAGGGGAGAAAACGTCAAATATTCACCAGGGCCAACTATCCAGGCTGGTCTTACATGGGCCAGCAAAAAGAGCCGAGGGAAAATTGATATACAAATCCCATATAAGGGGTTCCATCAAAAAAATAAATGGGGGGGGGTTAGACTGAGTCCAGCCCAAAGGCCAGGTGGAACAGCTCTGTCTTGCAGGCCCTGCGGAAAGATGTCAAATCCCGCAGGGCCCTGATCTCCTGCGGTAGGGCGTTCCACCAGGCCGGGGCCAGAGCTGAAAAGGCCCTGGCCCTGGTTGAGGCCAATCTAACCTCCTTGGGGCTCGGTACTTCAAAAGTGGTGTTATTTATGGACCTTAAGGTCCTCTGCGGGGCATACCAGGAGAGGAGGTCCCGTAGGTATGAGGGTCCTAGGTACAAGGGTAAAGCCACATATGGCACCTCAAGCTCCTTGGAAGAAATGTGAGGTGATAGCACAATAATACTGTGATGAGCCAGGCCTTTTGCCTGCCAAATGTGGTGTCATTTTACCCATTATGCCTAATGATAGACAAATTCATGTCGTTCACTGCTTCCTTTGCTTATCCCTGCAGGAGCGGCCTCATCCTGTCCTGACCTGGATCCAGAGCTGGAACTCTGGAACCCTGGGCATGACGAAGATAATCAGGTGAACATCAGCGAAGGCCGGAAGCTCCTCTTATCATCTTCTGCCACGGTCCATTCCATCAACATCACAAATGGAGGTAAGCTTAGCTTGCCAAAAACAAAGTTAATAATTGGGTAAATTGGCTGTGGCCTTGGAGGGAAACCTCTGCAAAAAAATAAAATAAAATTTCAAAGCAGCTTACACACACTCAGGGTTGAATGCTTCCCCTCTATACACACACACACACACACGAAAATAAATCCACTTAATAGGCAGCATATCCAGGAGAACCACAGCTTTGGGATGTTGCGGTGCATGAGATTTGATCGGCTATGATGTGTGCATCTGAACTTGTTTTGCTTTTCTGGCTGGGGAAATTGCAAAGGCGACCCAACATGTTTGATCACTGCTGCTTGGTGGCTTCCTCTTTCGACGCCCTGCTAATTATGCACTGTGCATGTAATTACAAGATGGGGCAGAGGCACAAACTGCTATAAAAAGGCACCCTGGTGCTGTCAACAGTGGCTGGTAGTGTCAACCAACGCTATCCATGTGAGCTTTTTGCTCCGCAAGTGCTTCTCTGCTTGTAGAACAACATGGCTCACGTTGCATCAGTCGATTTGCATGGAGGAGGACTTGGAAAGGATTAGTACTGCCCTGCAGAGGATTAGTACTGCCCTGGACGCACTGTGGCGTGCTCCCTTTCAAACTCTGATTCAAAGGTCTTACTCGCAATGTTGAAATAGACTTTTATTCTGTCCTTGAGACTGACCAATGCCTCTCTGCCTTTGCTGAGCAGGGCCAACATTAAGAAGCAAGGCCAGGGATATTCATATTCTGTGCCAACAGCTTAAAGCAGAATTGAGCACTTTGAAACTCTCAGCTTTCAGAGGATTTATTTATTTTTAAACAAGTTTCTTGTCTTTATGGCAAAGTGTGAGGCTATTTGCCTGCTGAAATTGCAAGAGGCTGGTTTGGTGAGTGGGAGGTGCTGAGTGAGACTTCCTATGATGTGATGGTAGATTTCTCCTCCCTGTGACTATCGGAAGTGAAATAACATATCTGTATAATTTAATATATGTTGATGTCAGAATTCAGGTTTTCTTAGTGCAAAGCAGATACACTGAATCAGGGCTATAAGCCAGGCATAGGCAAACTCTGGCCCTCCAGATGTTTGGGACTACAATTCCCATCATCCCTAGCTAACAGGACCGGTGGTCAGGGAGGATGGGAATTGTAGTCCCAAACATCTGGAGGGAAGGAGTTTGCCTATGCCTGCTATAAGCCATGGTGTGCATGGGCTTAAGAAGAAAGCAACCCTGATGTTCCCAAGGTGCAAATATCTAGGCTCGAAAGCAGATTGCATAGATGTATTCACAGGGGGGGGGGAGGAGCTAATCCACCTCAGGCAGCAAAAATAGGCCTGGGAAAGAAATTTGTCTGAAATCCTGGAAAGCTGCTGCCAGTCTGTGTAGACAACATTGATCAAAGATGACCATTTGTCTGACTCAATATAAGGCAGCTTCCAATGTACCTACAGCAGACTTTTAAATATATATATATATATCAGAAAATCAGAAAGGACCCAATATGGAGTTTTTCACAATTAAAGCAATAAAGACATGTTTACGCTGTGCCTTATTAAAAGTGGCAAAATTAGAAAACCCAAACTCATGTAGTAAATAAAAGGATGCTCTGAATTCTGGTTGATTTAAATCTTACCACACCATCAAAGCAAAACTCTTTTTTTTTTCCCTTCAGGAAAGCTAGTGATTAAAGACAACACAGGCCCTATTGTTTTGCGCACTCGACATATTTTGATCGAAAATGATGGAGAGCTTCATGTCGGGAGTGAGAGCTGTCCTTTCCGGAGCAACCTGACAATCATCTTGTATGGGCGGTATGTAATTAGACAGACTTCATCCCATAATTTTGAAGATTAGACTTCCTAGGCCCCTTAAAACACACACATACACTGGTCCAAGCTCCCTCATGAGCTCTTGGCAGGAGAGTTGCTATGGTGGTGTGGGCATAAAGACAATGGCTCTGAGGCGCTAATCTCCCGAGAGGTATCTGCGAGTATCGTGGCAGGACAAAGACCACACCCAAAATTTAACAGGTTTATAAACACATTGTGAACCACAGACCATTTATCCCAAGTACAGAAAACACAGGAAGGATTATCTTTGGGGTACCGTAAAAATTAAACCACATCTAGGACAATGATAAAAGCAAAAGGTTGCATCTACTAGCAGTCATACTAAGAGTAGACCCACTTGAAAGAATAGGCCAAATTGTTGTTGTTTAGTCGTTTAGTTGTGTCCGACTCTTCGTGACCCCATGAACCAGAGCACGCCAGGCCCTCCTGTCTTTCACTGCCTCCCACAGTTTGGTCAAACTCATGCTGGTAGCTTCGAGAACACTGTCCAACCATCTCGTCCTCTGTTGTCCCCTTCTCCTTGTGCCCTCCATCTTTCCCAACATCAGGGTCTTTTCCAGGGAGTCTTCTCTTCTCATGAGGTGGCCAAAGTATTGGAGCCTCAGCTTCAGGATCTGTCCTTCCAGTGAGCACGCAGGGCTGATTTCCTTAAGAATTGATAGGTTTGATCTTCTTGCAGTCCATGGGACTCTCAAGAGTCTCCCCAATTAACTTGGGTCTATTAATTTCAGTGGGTCTACCCTCAGAAGGACTTAATTGGATGCCACCAGTACATTTCACACAATGTATATTATCACAATGGTGTGCTTTTTGGACACCATTTCAGATGCAAACAAATACTAATTCAGAGTAGCCAAGGAACAGCAGCAAATGCTTTGCTATTTAATTTAGTGTTATCATTATTCTGTTGCTGTCTAGGAGAGGCGCTTATGGGGTTTTCTGCCTCTGGTGCCAAAATAACTTGGTCCCCCTTGTGTATAATGTGCTTTGGCTAGGAGGAAGGCTCAATGTGCTGATCTGCCACAGGCAGCAAAATGTTTAGAGACGGCCCTTACAATTCCACATTCACCTGTGATGTGTTATTTCCTTCAAGGAACCAATACTTAAAGCGTGTCGCTTTTCAGAAGATCTAAGCAAAATATGAGTACTACCAAGATCTAGCTAGACGGTTATAAATTTTGTAGACCTTCACATTTGTATTTATGTACTCAAATGATCTAATTTTTCTTTAACCTCTTAGCGCTGATGATGGCAGCCAACCAGACAGTTACTTTGGAAAGAAGTATATTGGGGTGATCGATGGTGGGACTCTTGAGGTCCATGGTGAGAAGAAGCTATCGTGGACTTTCCTAAACAAGACCCTGAACCCAGGTGGCATGCAAGAAGGAGGCTACTACTTTGAACGAAGCTGGGGACATCGTGGTGTTATTGTCCATGTCATAGACCCGAACACAGGGACAGTTGTCCATTCTGATCGGTGAGTCAATCTCTTAATTCCAACTCTACTCAGTTTCTTACAGTCTTAAGTGCAATTCTCCACATTTTCCACATCAATCTGATTTTTTTTAAAGTCCTCATGAAACCCACCAGAATTTTAATGTGATTTCCCCCCAAACATACACATTTGTCTACGCAGTTTTGCCTGATATGCGCATTTTTGCAAAACGATTTCCCCTAACACAATACATTTCTGTTGTTACATTATTTTCAGAAATAGATGCACTTTGATGCACACTTTACTCTAGTATGTGCATTTCCGTACACAATGCTTGGCCACAGAACAGCATTGCAAAATTCAGAGAAGTGTGAATTTTGAAGGATGACTGTGATTTAGTCTACACAGGGTCCCTTCAAACTCTTATGATTCTATAATTATATATCACAAAACATACTGTTTTGTAAAGTGCAATTTGGGCAGATTTGCCTTTAAATGTGAACCGACTTGAATTTCTCCCCACCCCACGTAAACTGTGAATATTTTAATCAGCACAGACGAATTTTACCAAGTGCTACTTTATCTATTCTTTGTGCTCTTTGTAGCTGAACTCACTGAGATCTGTACCTGTATAGAGCTAGCTTTAGCTGACATAGGTCCTTAATATATGTGTGTTCAAAAAATCCCCCTCCTATGCACTTCTTTACAATCACCACACTAGCAGCATCTAAGGAGAATGCTAGTAATGGGACTCTCTAGGAATTCTCTGTGTTGATTTATTGGATACTTTACTGCACGTACATGAAACAGATGTATACCCAGATGGGCTGATAAGGGCCTATTCTGCCGTGGCTCCCTCTCTCAGGAATTCACTCATCTTCTGGAGGTCAGACGTGAGTCAGCCAAGCATGCCGCCCCCCTTGGGGAATGAAGACTTTTCCTGGAGGAATGATTGCTTTAATGTACTGCTGCTTGCTTAGGCTGCTGACTTCAGAGCCGTGATATTGCTTCTTTCTGTGCTTCTACCTGGACAGTAGAAACATCAGGTGGTTCATACCTACAAAACGAAGGAACGAGCAACCTACAAGTCACATTTTTAGACTGTGTGGACAAGCCCTGTGTATTGCTAATGAGCTTTTGTGTACTGCATTAATGATTCTGCTTGTGAGACACATTAGCAAGCCCTGTAAAGCATTGAGTCCCTCCAAATTAAGAGGGGCTTTTTGAGGGTATGTTCTGCAACATGTCACTGGCGTAGTAATAGGACCTGGGTGGTGGATTTATATTGGCCCATCCACACATAATTCCGCTTCATTAGTTGTTCTGTGATGCTTCCATAGGGTTGTTGCATTATTGCTGTCTGAAGGGGCACTCTTACGCTACAGCATAACAAGAGCTGGACAAAAAAAGAAACTAGAACATTTGTGGTGGGTGTAAATAGTTACAGGATATCAGCAGGAAGTTGCAGGGTATGTACTGATTGGAAATGAAGCACCCCAGAATTTATTGGTGGCAAGGAAAAAATACCACCAAGGTACCCTTTGGTGGTGGGCCGCGGGTGGCACTGTGGTCTAAACCACTGAGCCTCTTGGGCTTGCCAATTAGAAGGTTGGCAGTTTGGATCCCCGCAACTTGGTGGGCTCCCATTGCTCGGTCCCTGCTCCTGCCAACCTAGCAGTTCGAAAGCACTCCCCCCCCAAAGGTGCAAGTAGATAAATAGGTACTGCTCCGTCAGGAAGGTAAATAGCGTTTCTGTGCGCTGCTCTGGTTTCGGTGTTCCGTTGTGCCAGAAGCGGCTTAGTCATGCTGGCTACATGACCCAGAAAAACTGTCTGAGGACAAACACCGGCTCCCTTGGCCTGTAAAGCGAGATGAGTGCCACAACCCCAGAGTCATCTGCGACTGGACTTAACTGTCAGGGGTCCTTTACTCCCCCCCCCCCTTTGGTGAGTGAACCCCAGCAGAGATTTAAAGTCGCAAAATATGAGGCAAAGTAAAGCATGAAAGTATTAGACTTTTAAAATATGCCCTAGTGTAGTCCAGAATTACCCTCTTTCCCCAGCATAGGAAAATACCAAAAATGGTTTACTTACAAACTCTCCAGAGGTCAAATTCATGTGCTTTTCCACCCAGCATTAAGTGACGGTCGCACAGGCAGTAAAACTTGGCTTAGTTACAGCGGTGAAAGTTCCCAAGCTATTGGTATAGGAACACAAGAATGGCTTCTCAGGTAGACTGAGTAAGATAAGGTGAGCTAAGCCTGGCAGGACAGCTTACTTTATGGTCTTAAACCTTTTGTTTTGTCGTCTTATTGCTTGTTTCTAGCTATATCTATAGATGGATCTATGGTGGCAAACTGCTGTTAATGTGCTCATGCCTGTTTCTTTAGGTTTGACACCTACAAACTCAAAGGTGAAAGCATCAGACTCGTCCGGTACTTGAATGCAGTTCACAACGGCATGATCCTGGCAGTTGCGGTCAATGATGAAGGATCCAAAAATTTGGATGATTCAGCCAGGAAAGCAATGACCAGACTGGGCAGCAAGCATTTCCTCCACCTTGGTTTTAGGTAGGAGTCTGGCCTGCCAACGTTACCAACACAGAGGCCCTATTGTATCCTGCCTGTACCTAAAATAATTCTGCTTCCCCCCCCCCATAGCAAAAACATCTCACATAGTGATTTTCCCCTCTTCTTGCCACTTGGAGTGTTCAGAAGTTAATTAGATAGTTTGAAAGAGATTCAGTAGCTCAGCTGAGCAAGTTTCAGTATGAGACTTGAGAACTTATTGCCCAACTTGGTGGAAAAGCCATAGTGACAGAGCACTTGTTTTGCATGCAAGCATTTTCAGGTTAAATGGCTTAGCATCTCTGGGTTCCTCTGAAAGCTTGGAGCACTGCTGACAGGTCAAAGTAGGGATTTTCCAGATGACCTGTTTGTTGAGTCTTCAACCTGATTTGATTGCACAAAGCTGACATGGAGGTTAGACTATGGACTCAGCTAGATTGGTGTTTTATATGTGTTGTGTATGCGATATAACACTGTGACACCAGATGGTGCTGTGGAGTACTGTCTTTCCATACCGGATTTCCCTGTATGAGTTTACAACGCATTGAACTGAATCGCTTATTTGACCTGTCTAGATCCAGTCTGTATCCACTCTTTACTGAGCATTCATCCTGATTTCTTTGCCGCATTCTTCTAACCATGAATCATTTGCTCATCCCACGTTTTTGCAATGCATTTCTTTGTCACTTTTGCAACTGCCAAAAAGTCAGTTTCTTTTCTGGATTTGCTGCGCCAGCTTGACACAGCACTTTATTCTGCTTTATTTGCATACACCTAAATTTCCAAGTATGCACTTGGATCGCTTCCACCGAATACTAAGAGCCTGGAGGTGCCCATATGCAATACTGAGCTAGATAGATCAGGCGTCTGACTGTATCAGGCCGGCATCGATTCACCCCCTGTGCTCCACCTAGATGCTCTTCTCCAAAAAAAAGACCGAACTGCAGGGAATCTAGCCACATCAGCCAAGAAACCCTCTTGATACCCACAGGCCTGGACATCTCAGGTGGTTCATCCTTTCAGGCTTGCCTGCTGCTCTTGGCAAGTAGAGCTGCAAACTTACCTGCAAGTTAGCAATACCATAGGGCTTACTTCCAAGTAAACATGCATAGACTTGCACTGCAAGAGACCGTGCCCTGTATTAACTATATGGGCCATATTTCGCCTGTCTTCTTTTGTGTGTGTGTTTGTTTTTCTCTCTCTCTCCATTCTGATTTAATCAAATGGACCTCATTTGATGTGTTCAGGTTCCAACAGAGAGCCGTCTACAAAAAAACAACAGTTTTAAAAAAATAATCTCCTGGCATTTTAAGCAATTGACATGCCCTTTCTCCCACCAGCCCACCCCGCTCATTTGGAGGGAGATCATAGCTTTCCAAATGCCTTTGCCATGTGGTATGAAGCAAACATTTCCAGTAGTTGCACCTGGCTCCCTGGCAGATCTGTCTCAAGAACTTCATATTTGCAGCTTCCATTGGGTTTGCTGCACAGGGTTGCAAGGAGCGATGCTTAGAGACAGTGATGGCTGGGGCCCATTGGAGCCAGTAGGGTGGAAAGAAGGGAGGCCAACAGTAGGTGGCGCCAGAGCCAATGACAGGCGGAGACCACTGATTCTAGTGTTGTCCTTCCTGCTGAGTTCTGCAAGGGGGGAAGCTGAGACTAAGGAGGAGGATGCCAACAGCTTTATGCTACCCCTGGATTGTTCGTTCCAACACAGAGAAGTCTCCAGTGCACAAACTCTAGTTCACAAGTGAATGTTTGTCCAATATGTCTTCTGGGACCCTGAAAGTATCCTAGACGACCTATAGACTTCAATACTTTGCACATTTGCAACGTGGCTTTTCTATATATATAAAAAAGAGTGAAACTGGTTGATCAAGTGATCTGCTTATAGCCCATTCCCAGGGACGAACTGCCAAGATTATCCAGTCCTTGTTTGTGCCTGTTCTATGCAATCCGTATTCTTCTGCTAATGTTCTTAGCGGTCTCCAAAGCTGTGCCCAAGAATGCCAGCAGCCATGTATTGCTCACCTGGAGTTGATTAGAACATGTAAACCTAATTCCTAAATCTTATATATATATATATATATATATATATATATATATATATATATATAAATGTTTTATTAGTTTTCCAATAATAGCCAAATTATGACAATAACAATTAATTTCTAATTCCTAAATCTCCAGCATTTCAAGAGAACTGGCAAGCATAGATTCATCTGAGGCCCTTTAAAACAACAGCAGATTGCCAGCTAATCAATAAAATGCGATGCATTGAGCATTCCCACTAATACCCTTTATGTATTTCGTTGCGTCTTTTGCCAAATCTAGATTCTTTTAAAGGCCATAGAGTGGAGGCCAACTATTTTCCGTTTCTTAGACATTCATTTCTGCAGAACTCTGTCACATAATGAGTTCTTTATGGGTCTGACCCTCAAACAACTTTCTCTGGAGGATCGTCAGTGAGCTTTTAACAAGCTTCCCCTCCCAAGTTTGAATGTTTCGTAGTTTTCAGACTGCCCAGGTTTATCTTCGTCTGGCATTTGCAAGGTTGGATTCTCAGTTAAAAGCGGGAACTATGTTACGAGCTGAAGGAAATAAGGGGCATTTGAACAAGGAAAAGGATTCCTTGTCAGTATCTTTTCTTCTTAGTTGGAAAAAACGAGGTATAAAAGAACATTACCCTTACATAACTTGGCACATTTCATAAATCAGGTTGGCTGGGCAGCTTCGAAATGAAGTATTCTAATAGACTGCACACTTCTTTATGCTGTACATAAATAAATATGAAATATGTTTTTTCTTTTGATTTTCTAGGCATCCTTGGAGCTTTATTACAGTAAAGGGGAGCCCTTCCTCTTCTGTTGAAGACCACATAGAGTACCAAGGTAATTAAAAGTAAATAGCTCCTTGAAACTGGAGGTTGAAATTAGTCTCTCTTTTTTGGAATAAATTTTATTAGGGTTTATAGAGAATAATACAAAACTTGATGTGAAATATTTTTTTTCTTCCTTTGTATCCAAATTAAGACTTTGATATAAATACAATAAAAACATAAAGGGTGTGGGGAGAGAAAGGATTAAAGAAAGAGAAAGAGAGAAATAAAGCAAAAGAAATAAAAAGAGGTTTAAAGGAGCAGAGAGAAAATCGGAAGGTAAGGAACTTCCGATTCTTTGTCCACTACATATAAACAGTATTCACTTCATCCTCTCCAATATTACAAACAACAAAGCCACTTTCTAGAAACAAACAGTCTCTTCAATCCTCAATTGCAAATGTCATTATTTCATTTACTTTTTCACACGAAAAGTCTATGAGAAGTTTCCACAAATTAGTCATTCTGACCAGAATGGTTTCCACAGTACATGCATTGACCTGGGGCAAATATAATCTGAAACCATGGTTTGTGCAAATCATAATTAAGAATCCACACCATGGGGTTGATCCAGGCTGCCACTTTCCCTTGGGGGAAAAAAAAGATCTTTACCACTGTATCAGAGCAAATGTCAATCGGATTTTCCACAGATCAACGTTTGCTCTGATTCAGTGCTTAAAGAGCGGGTTTTCCAGGGGAAAGTGGGAGGATGAAACAAAAAGCTGCTCAGAGCTGTGCAGGGACAAGCAGAGGTGTGGACAAGTCAATCGTTCGAGCTTCCAGACAACAGAACAGGCAAATCAAGGTTCAGAGCTACTTGCCTGCTTTTGGATCCTACCTCCTCAGGATTAAGCTTCATCAGTTTACTTCTGTTGCTCATAGTGCAATAGTTCTTGAGGCAGAACAGGGGCCCTTTCATTTGAAAGCCTGTAAATTCAGATGTGGCAACAGCTCCAGTTTGCAGACCAGGCTCAAACTGTGGTTTTAGTTTGTCGGCCCTAAATAAACCACAGCTTGTGAGCAGGTTTGGGTTCAGACATAAAGCGAAACCGCAGTTCAGCTAAACAAACCTTGTTTTTGTGGCACACCTGAACCCAGATGTTGTCCTCCCTTTTGCACTCCCAACTTCATAGCTAGTAGGAAGTTCCAGGTTTTACGGAGCCCATTTCCTTGCAGGGAGAGTGCACCATGACTTGCCTTCGTAACAGGTGTGGGAGTACAAAATATACAAGCCATGGATGGGAGGACAGGCAGGCGTGCAAGGAGGGCAATGAAGCAAGAGCTGTTTCCCAAACGCAAACAGCACACATGAATGCAGACACAAAGGCGTTTCCCAAAGTTCTTCCTCCTTCCTGCTTACCTTTAAAAAACAAACAAAACAAAAACCAACCTGTCAAATTGTTTCTCTCCCAGAACCTGCAAGAAACTAGTAGTGGAAAACTGCTCATCCTTTTAGATGTTTCTAAAGGCCGCATTTCGAGTGGTTGGAAAATGCATTTTTCCCTTCAGGACCTCTTGAGGCAAAGACGCCTGGATTTCTTGCAAAAGCTAAATGAATGTGTTATCTAAGAAAGATGAATTGGAATGGAACTTTCCATGTGCCCTTACTGCTGTATTGTTAAGACGTTCTTACAGAAGGACGTCAAGGGGGACTTATTCTGGAGCTAGAATATGATGAGTGGGGGGGGGGGGAGAATCTCTAATTCTCCACCCTGACTATTTGTGCTGATTTTGCAGACTCTCCCTTTCAGCAGGGGGAGCAAACACCCCATAATGGTTGGGAGGAAAGAGGCCAAGATCTAGCACTTGTGTTTGAAATGTTGCAGGTACTTACCAAACCAGTCCTAAATCCCAAGAGGAGCAGGAATGTTGAAGTGTCGACAGCTTCTCCGTACTCATCCAGAAAGGCTGGGGCTGCTATAACTTCTTGTACTTTGCTTTTTGCAGGACACCGCGGCTCAGCCATTGCCAAGGTCTTCAAACTCTTCCAAGCAGACAATGGAGAGCATTTCAATGTGTCTTCAACCAGTGAGTGGGTTCAAGGTGAGGCCTCACCCCCACCCCTGCCACCATCACTATTTTTCACTAGCCTGAAGCGTGGGGAGATCCACAACGCACATTTAGGGCACATTCAACACACTTTTAAAGTACATAAAAAGGTAAAGGGACCCCTGACCATTAGGTCCAGTCATGACCAACTCTGGGGTTGCAGCGCTCATCTCGCTTTATTGGACGAGGGAGCTGGCGTACAGCTTCCGGGTCATGTGGCCAGCATGACTAAGCCACTTCTGGCGAACCAGAGCAGCGCACGGAAAAGCCATTTACCTTCCCGCCGGAGCGGTACCTATTTATCTACTTGCACTTTTTTTTGGCGTGCTTTTGAACTGCTAGGTTGGCAGGAGCAGGGACCGAGCAACGGGAGCTCACCCCGTCGCAGGGATTCAAACCGCCGACATTCTGATCGGCAAGTCCTAGGGACCCATGTCCCTTTTAAAGTACATAGCTTCCCCCAAAGAGTCCTACAAACTACAGCACCCAGCATGCTCAACAAACTGCAATTCCCAGGATTCCTTGAGGGAAGTCATGTGGATTGAATGTGCTGTAACTGTATGGTTATATGATCAGCCTGTGCAGGCAGCTAAATAGAGCAGTTTGGAATCCTCTCCATTATTGCATAAATCATTCCTTCAGAGCCAGGGATGGGTGACCTTTTCGGGCATGAGGGCCACATTTCCCTGGGTGGCAGTAGGTGGGACCAAAGTAAATAAAAATAAAATGGGTGGGGCTAATATAAAAAGTGGGTGTGCAATCCTCTCCCTCTTTCCCCATTCATCAGTTCATTCTCTCTCTCTCTCTCCTCTAGGCTTTCATTGCAGCAGGGCAGCAAAATGGCCTCTGAATAACTATGAATTAACTATGGCCACATTCACATCATACATCTAAAGTGCTGTGATCCCACTTTAAACACTCCTGGTTTTCCCTGAAGTATTCTGGGAGCTGTAGTTTGCTAAGGGCGTTGAGAATTGTTATCATTTCCCTCACTGAGCTATAATTCTCCAGAGTTCCCTTTGAAGAGGAAATTGATCATTAAACCACTCTGAGAATTGGAGCTCTGGGAGGGCAATAGGGGTTTCCCAACAACTCCTAAGCACGCTTAGCAAACTACAGTTCCCATAACTCTTTAGGGGAAGCATTGAGTGTTTAAAGTGGCATCAATTGCATGGTGTGCACAGTGGTACCTTGGGTTACATATGCTTCAGGTTACATACGCTTCAGGTTACAGGCTCTGCTAACCCAGAAATAGTGCTTCAGGTTAAGAACTTTGCTTCAAGATAAGAACAGAAATCGTGCTCCAGCGGCACGGCGGCAGCAGGAGGCCCCATTAGCTAAAGTGGTGCTTCAGGTTAAGAACAATTTCAGGTTAAGAATAGACCTCCGGAACGAATTAAGTACTTAACCCGAGGTACCACTGTATATGCCTTGTGTCAGATTAAAAACGTGACTGTTTTAAGAGTTTGCAGTAGCGTAGGCGGCTGTCAGCTCCTATAGCTGCATCATTTCACTTGTTCTACATTTCTGCAGAGCACTTTTAGTGCAGTATTGGAATGTCGTTGACTTATAGTTACTTAACCTTAGCGCAACTGGGTCAGCTATTAAGCTTATACTGTATTTGTGTTGTGAATCCATGCAACTTTAAAGAATAGCACTATCTTCCCCCTACACACACACAGCTTGACGCACTTCACAGCATCCCCAAATAGCAGCTGACAGACCCACAACCAGAGCCAGGGAGTGGGCAGTTGTGGAAGAGACTTGCTAACGGTGCTTGGCACCAACATCAGTGGAACACATTTTTGTCGCATTGGTTAAGGTTGTTCTGTCCAAAACAACCTTCCTTCATGTTGACTGCTTTTCCTTCTCTCCCTGCCCCCCCTTCCAATCCTGCCCCAGATGTGGAATGGACAGAATGGTTTGACAAGCCTGAAAAAGCAAAATCCAAAGATGGAGAGCGACTTTCAGATTTTCGGGCTGCTCACCCCGAAGTTTGTGATCATCCCATTAACATCCAGGTAGGACAGCCAAGGGGACAGACCTCTCCCTGCTGTTACACCCCTCTTCCTCTTTCCAGTTGTCAGCCAACCATTTTATATGGAGTTTAAAGCTGTAAAATGAAAACGGTTTATTAGACCACATGGCTTTTGGGTGGCCTCTTGTTTTCTAACTGCTCTGTATAGATGGGTGTGATAGAGATGCTTGCCAGAGAAGCACTTTGAAAGCCAGCTGGGAGCTAGGGCCTGTTTCTCATTCAAGGACTGAAACCACAGCCTCAATATACATTTAACGCAGTATCCTGTCACTGTAGTCAAGGCTTCCCCCAAAGAATCCTGGGAAGTGTAGTTTGACTACACTCCCAGTACGTTTCTGAGCACAATTCAAAATGTTGGTGCTGACTTTTGAAGCCCTCAACGGCCTTGGCCAAGTATATCTGAAGGAGCGTCTCCACCCCCATCGTTCTACCCAGACACTGAGGTCCAGCACTGAGGGCCTTCTGGCGGTTCCCTCACTGCAAGAAGCCAAGTTACAGGGAACCAAGCAGAGGGCCTTCTCGGTAGTGGCGCCCTCCCTGTGGAATGCCCTCCCATCAGATGTCAAAGAGAACAACAACTACCAGACTTTTAGAAGACATCTGAAGGCAGCCCTGTTAGGGAAGCTTTTAATGTTTGATGTATTACAGTATTTTAATATTTTAGAAGACTTTTAGAAGACATCTGGAAGCCGCCCAGAGTGGCTGGGGAAGCCCAACCAGATGGGCGGGGTATAAATAAATTATTATTATTGACGAGGGTGCTGAGAGCTGTTAGGAGACTCTGTTGCTCCCCTCACAGAGCTTCAGGAACTGAATTTTTAAAGCACCGTGAGAATTGTGGGTCTGCGAGGGGAATAGAGTCTCCCAGCAACTCTCGGCACCCATAACAAACGACACTTCCCAGGATTCTCTGACTGTTATGCTATTTTCCCAGTCTGGTTAACATGTTGTTCTGGGAAAAGCGACCTCTTTCACAGACCGAATACCTTGTAAACAAGCAGCGGCATGAAATAAAACAATTGCTAGTGGAGGTAAGCTGCCAAAATAAGAGAGAGCCTTGATACCTTTCTCTGTGGCACAAACAATTTCTTTAAAAAAACATTCTTATGCAGCAGCTTGTAGTTTGATTCAACACCTCCTCCTTTGTTCTGACTCCACTGTTGGAGACAATATGCCTCCTGAGTACCAGTTACTGAAAATCACAGGTGCAGAGAGTGCTTTTGAATTTGGATCCTGTTTGTGGGTTGGCTCCTGTGAAAGCGGGACTAGATGGGACTAGATGGGTCTTTGGCCTGATCCAGCAGGTTCCTGGTTTTGGTGTACAGTTTCATGTGAAAGCAAAACACCTGTCGTCGTCCCCCCCATTGCACAGGTGGTGAGCACACAACTTTTATTTTATTTTTCACGCTCAATTACTACTCATCTTGCATTTCCATTCCCCTTCCAGGCAGTCACACTCGATGGAGTGAACCTGACAACTGAGGTTCACTACAAAAGTGGCCGTGATTATAGGTTTTTCTGCCGTGGCCCAGGACAGACTCCCGGAGGCTGCCGTAACTACAGAGTGCGCTTCTTATGTGGCAAGCCTGGTATGTGACTAATTTTAAAAGCTTGGGCAAAAGTTGCTTCTACTGACCTACTTACTGTAAAGGAAGTAGCATTTTACCTCAGAACTATAAATACCTCGGTAATGGAGGCTTTCCACGAGTCTGAAACACCTTCTAATTCTGTAGTGTCTTTCTCATCCAAACACTTTCCATTTCTGCTTACTGGCTTCCCATTCTCCCAACCAAGTTTGTAGTCCTCATGCACCAACTTATACTGACACACTGTGGCCAAGAGATTGATATTGAGGCATTGGAAAAATGAAAGTACGATACCTTTTAATCATGGACTGACGTTATGACATCATTCATAATTCATGAACACTTCTTACAGGTGCAGACTCTGTATGGATAAATATGTTAACATTTGGAATGAGTTTATACAAAATGTAGTAGGCTATTAACGTTTACATAAGCACTAGGACAATAACACTATTCCAATTTATATAAGAATGTATGGGAATATCATATATTGCTTTCCCCCCTCCATATTCTCGCTTTCATGTGTATCTTTGCTGTTGTTGTTTTTGTCCCTTTCACATTTCCTTCTTTCTTTTCTGTATCACTTTATTTCTTTTTACTGAAATCACTTTAATAAAATATAAATATTTTTTTAAAAAAATTATCCTGACACACATCTCCCAGCAGTCAATCACAAAGCATCTAGTACAGTCATACCTTGGTTCTCAAACTTAACCTGTTCTGGGAGTCCGTTTGACTCTTGAAACTGTTCGAAAACCAAGGCACAGCTTCCGATTGGCTGCAGGAGCTACCTGCACTCAATTGGAGGCCTTGGAAGCCATGTCAGACGTTCGGCTTCTGAAAAATGTTCGCAAACCAGAACACTTCCAAGTTTGCAGCATTCAGGAGCCAAAACGTACGAGTACCACGGCGTTCAAGAACCAAGGTACGACGGTAATCTTAAAGGTCTCTAAAAGGATACGGGAAATCACAATAGTGTGGCCTACATAGAATGCTAGTCAAGACAGGCCTTTGGTTTCACCCGACCATTTCTTTTCATTATACACGCTCAACAATTCCAAGAGTGGCACATTGGCATCACCAACACCCAGCTAAAACTCCACTGAAGTGTTTCACAAGGTGCTCAATATCTCTTCCCTCCATCAAATATAAATGGGAGGATTAATTCTTGTGGTGAATGCCATCAGTACTGGAGAAGCGACAACTATTTCAGAAAGCGGTCATTTTATTTTGCAGCCGTTCATTTTAAGCAAGCCGGTGATTCCATGCAGTTCTTTTTACCTTCATTTTTTCAAAAGGCAAAAAAAGATGGCTGTTTTGTTGATTAGCATGAGGAAACCATTGTATCATGCTGAAGACAGCTTCTGTAGCATCTTTAAATGACAGCTCTGAGCAACCGTAAATGCTGGGTCCGAGAGGGTGTGGTGCTGTGGGCCCACAAAGAGCTGCGTTTAAATTTAGTGAAGGGGTTAGTGGAAAAACACACTTGCCAGTAAATAATGAATGGAGCCTATTTTGTTTCGCTTGTTGAGTTTTGCACATTAAAAAAGAACCTGGCAGCATGGTTGGAGGAGTTGTCTTGTATTTCCTTGGGGCCAGACAGCCACTTACTTCCGTTGGTGTGAAACATGTCTTATAAGATGAAGTGAATAATTTGTGAAGTATTTTAAATATTCTGTCTCTCCAACCCCCCTCCCCATTTATTTATTTTGTGTGCGTTTTCCTGTATTGGTTTTCCAGTGAGACCCAAGCTTACAGTCATGGTTGACACCAATGTAAACAGCACCATCTTGAGATTGGCTGATAATGTGCAGTCATGGAAGGCTGGAGATAAGATAGTTGTGGCCAGTACAGATTATTCCATGTATCAAGCCGAAGAATTCCAGATCTTGCCCTGCAGAGCCTGTGGACCCCATGAAGTCAAAGTGGCGGGTAGGTCATCATATTGGAATTCATGATTTTGATGTCTACACAGTTTGTGTCTCTGGCTGCTTCCCGGTAACCTGTTTATTAAGTGTTCACCCTGATTTATTTGCAGGGAGATTAGATGAGGTTTTCCATTTACTGAGCATTCATTCTGATGTGTTTGTGGGGAGGTTAGATGATACTGCATCAAGCAGTTGTTGACCCACACTTTTCAGTATCTCTTCCCATTACTTTCCTAATTGCAAAATGTCTGGTGATGGGGCAGGGGTATGTGCAGACGGGTTTGTTGTGCAAGAACACAAAATCAGCTCTAATTGCATAAATGGCAACAGTCTAGAAGCACCCTGTCTCTTTTGCCTGTGCTATTTTTAAACCTCGTGCCTAAAAATCAGTGAACCGTTCAAATTCCTTGTGAGCCTGTGTCTTCCCAGTAGGGAAAAGGGACTTAGATGTTGGGTTTTAAAATCAGATTGGTAGCAGATGAACAAAGTGGACAAGGAGGAAAAGAGGAGATAGATGGCAGCAGTCAAGAGACAGCCAGTGGTACAGAGAAAAAGCTTGGATTGAATGCATCAGTGTGATGATGATGATGATGATGATGATGATGATGATGATGATAGAGGTGTTATTCAGAGAAATTGAACCCTAATGAAAGTGAGGAAATAGGGTGGATAAAACTGGCCTACCTACCTGATAAAATGAACAATCAGCGCTATGTAAATATAAGCAGTGGTCTTGTTGTTGTCAGGAATTTGATCAACACCGTGCTATACAAAACACAGCCCCAAACATAGGTCACTCCTTGACAACAACAGGCCCCCATTATATTCATTGTAACCTGCTCGGTAAGACCTGTAGCTGGCCCTTTGTGAAATGGGCCAAAAGGAGTTTGGTGCTTTGTTCCAAGGGAAATATTATTCTGGTTTCAAATGCATCATAGGCTCATGACTAAAGATGGCAAGCTGTCTGTGAGAAAAATGTATCAGCAGCGTTGATGGTGTTTTTCCCCCTTTCCCCAGAAACACTTGGATGATTGGAAAAACCACATGAAATGTGTGTGACACAGGTTACATCATGAGAACAATCTTGGGCGATAGTCAATGAAAACATAGCTGGAACAGGGTGTTTTTCTTGGGTTCCACTAGCATCTGAAAACCATGCTAGTGGGGAGTTGCAGAAGGAAAGTGGCAGGGGAAGGGTTAAGCCCCTCCCCCCTCCATTTGCAGCTACTCTGCTAGAAATGGCATCCTCCCAGCACTGCTTTGCAGTGGAGAAGTGTTGGCTGGCTTCTGAGAATCCGAGTTGGTTGCACAGTGCTGGCCTCAGTTGCATAATGAGGTGGCATCGATGGAAAATTCCTCCTGTCTCTAGTTCACTGTGCTGTGCAATAGAAACAGGAGAACTGTTGAATATCTTCTCCTGGACTTCTCATAGAAAATGTTGATAAACATTAGTCAGGGAGAGTTAGGGATAAGGGATGTATTCAACAAAGTTTTTTACAAAATAGACCCATGGAAATCAATGGACCTAACTTAGTCATGTTAATGAATTTACTCTAAAACTTAGTTTGATGTCTTCCACTGAATCCTGTTGCACTTCAACAGGTTTGGAGTCAATCATTCTGTAAGGGTTTTTAACAATATTGTTAAACAGATGCTAGCTCAGCTACGGATAGGCATTGCTTCTGAGTTTTTGAAACAGACAGAATTGCAACTAGTAAAGTTTCTTTTCTTCTCATTGCTACAGCCCTGTATTGGAAAAAGCCGTATCAGTTGAATTTATTTCTGCCACGCCACTATAAAAACGCAAAGGGGGAAATGGTGGTAACTGTTAAGTTTACTGCCTGAATAACATCCGCCTAATACAACCGCCTAATGGTTAAACTAGAGATTTGTGGTTTTATAACGCCTTTTGTGACTGAGTCAAGTGCTAATTATAACCAGTGTCCTCATCGTTTAGCGATATTTTCATACACTCTGCATTAGGATATTTGGCCAAATGAGTTGAGCTGTTTTTAACAGTTCCTGCTAATAAATTATGCTGGCATGACAAACAGAACTTCAGAGAAACAGATGAGAACTGGGCATCTACAGGCGGTCAGGAGTGGGGTGTTCAGCTGTGTGCCATAAGAATTTCACACTCTCACACATGAACACCTACCTTGAATGAGTGAAGATAAAATAATTCGAGTGGTGCAAGTGAAGACAGCTATTAAGGCGTTGCACCCAGAAGAAGACTGATAAATTGATGTCAGGATAGGAGTTGCCTAACTCAAGCAGCTACTGCAAATTCCCCCCTCATGCTTTCATCATATGCTGTCATAGGTGCCAACTCCCTGGGGCCCTGGGTGCCTGAGCACCCACAAAATTCCCCATGAAGGGGCCAGGCACTGACAAATTTCAATGCCAGGGCCATGAATGGTGCATGGCACCCATCGCCCCAGGCACCCACGGCCGCAGAGCCAAGCAGGCACTCCTGTATGCTGTTGATATTGCTGATGTTATTTTAATTTCAAAGGAACAGAAAAAGTGAGGTGAGCTTCCGTGTGAAGTTGTCGAAACATGGATGTCTAAGTTATTGGAATCCCACCATTTTTAATCAACATTATGTGAACTTTAGGCACAGGTTATTTAGTTTAGAGGAGACTCTGCACAAGTTCAGAAGAGATTGCCAGTGGGGGAAGAGTCAATTTCTCACAAATTATCTCTAAGCTAACGTTACCAGATTTTTTTCAATGAATCCGGGGACACTTTTCAACTTCAATAGATTTTGTATGGGGACTGATTTGTAAATCCGGGGACCATCCCCAGGAAACGGGGACATCTGATAACCTTACTGTAAGCATGAGTTTGGAATAAGTTGTGTTCCCAGAGCATTGGATACCCACCTCAGACAGAACAGATTAATCAGTAAAGATTTGCTGCACTGACTTCCAGTGATGGATGCATCTGAGAAGTTATTAGGTTTAAATCAGGGTCTATTGGATGGGGACAAATTGGTTTTTAAGAAGTGATAGAAAATTATTGCAAGCAATTTAAAAAAAAATTCAAAGTGTCCTTTTTAAAAGAAAGAAAGAAAGAAAGAAAGAAAAGGATTTTTAAAACTTCTCCATGGACTTAATTTGTCCCACACTGTCATTGTTCGTGGTGCTTTGTAGAGCAAAATATGCAAAAGGGACAGGTTTATCTATTAGTACAGTACATTTATATTCCATATTGCTCCTTCACAGATATTACAAATGGGGTTCCATGGGAAATCACACTGTTAAACTGCTCTGGAAATTGTAGCTCCGTGAGGGGAATAAGTACCTCCTAACAATTCACAGCACCCTTAACAAACTACAGTTCCCAGAATTCTTTGTGGGAAGAACCTTGGCTTGATGCCACTGTTCTTTCCTCACCTCACCCTATAATAAGCCGCTTCTACATACTTTGCACAGCTGATTTTCATGCAGAATTCTGCCTCCCGTTCATGGGAATGGGGCGAAAAGGTTTGGCCAAGTCCCTCCTAGTTGAACGATGTTTCTCAGCTTTCCTATCACTAATTAGGCATTGTTTTTCTATGGTTTGTGTCCTCGCCGCCCCCAGGGAATGGATTCAAATTCTTTGATGCTTTGAATCTGGATTTCAAAGAACTCTGGAGATGCCCAGAGCGAAAGGCAGCAAAATGAAAGGCAGGAAGGGTGGGACAGGGTAGAAGATCAAACAACAATAATTCCCAGCCTTATCTGCAGCTACGTAGCCACATGTGAAGTGTCCAACACTTGATAAGTTTCACAAATGGGCAGAAATGATGCAACACCCTTTTAATGTACCAGATAATAAATAACATGAATGAACTGCTGGGTGTCATTGTTCAGACCAGAACACCCTTATAATAGATGGCTGGTTACAGTTCATCTGTGAATATATCTTGACTGTGTGAAAGTCTGATTATCAGTAGACCTCTGAGGCGGCTGAATCTGTGGGAATCCAAAAGTGTGGGAAAAGCACATTAGAACTGGACATTTCTCAAATCAGATGCAGGGCTTGTTTCTCACGAGTTTGCCCATCTAGACCCTTTTTATTTGTTCAGAAGGAAATGAGGCCATTTTGTCCTTAATGGCTGACTGCATCTCAGACGGCAACATGTATTATAATCCATAGTTATCGACTACTCTGCCAATAAAGACTCAGCAGGCAAATTCTGTTTCAATTTTTAAATGCCTGTTGAAAACTCTCTTATTCCATCAGGCCTAGGCAGGCCATTGAGATACAGTGGTACCTCGTGTTACGTACTTAATCCGTTCCGGAGGTCCATTTGTAACAGGAAACCGCTCGTAACATGAGGCACACTTTCTCCCCTGGCGCCTCCCACTGCTGCCGCACCGCCGGAGCGCGACTTCCGCCTGAATCCCGGGGCAAAGGTTGCAACAAGGGGCATCTATTTCCGGGTTAGCGGAGCGCTTAACCTGCAGCATTCGTAAGGGGGGCGGTACGTAACACGAGGTACCATTGTAGTTGGAAAAATTCTGATTTTCACTCTTTTACATGGTTTTTATTGTATGGTTTTTAAATGCTGTAGTTGCAAACCACTCTGATTTTTAAAAAATGAATAGCTGTGTGTATATATATATATATATATATATATATATATATATATATATTATGATAAAGCAGGCAATGAGTAATGGTTATCATGGCAAGTGATAGGAGAAATTTCTCCAAACTTGTTGGGTGGCAACAAAATAGCTGAACATATAGGGCAAAAAAGGTGGTGATCCCTAATAATAACAATAAAAACATTTCTCACAACAACCCTACAATGTAGGGATGGGGAACCTGTGACTCTCCAGATGGGCTTAAGCTCCCAACAGCTGCAGCAAACATGTTCAGTGGTCAGGGATGATGGAAGTTGTCATCCAATGATAGCTGGAGGGCCATAGGTTCCCCGTCCCTGAGGTAAGTGGAATAACTACAGTGGTACCTCGGGTTACATACGCTTCAGGTTACATACGCTTCAGGTTACAGACTCCGCTAACCCAGAAATAGCACCTCGGGTTAAGAACTTTGCTTCAGGATGAGAACAGAAATTGTGCGGCGGAGGCGCAGCGGCAGCAGGAGACCCCACTAGCTAAACAGTTTCAGGTTAAGTACGGACCTCCAGAACGAATTAAGTTCTTAACCTGAGGTACCACTGTACTGCAGATGGTGAGAGAGAGGGGGAGAGAGTTGCCTAAGGCCATCTACTGAGTTAATGAGAGAAGAGATATTTAAACCAGAAACTGATAGGGGTGTGTGATTTTATCGTTTTCTGTTTCTCATTTTTCCAATCTTAAATTCGGTGCTCCACTTTTTTATCTTTGAAAAAAGGTCCTCATGCAAATTCATCAGCATTTTACTGCGAATTTTAGTGTGCAGTTTCGCCTACTATGTACATCTTTGCAAATGAAATATTACCCCTAATAATATTTGCATATTACTTTCAAAAATATTTGCATTCGTATGCAAACCTTACCTTAGTATATGCATTATTTGTAGAAATTTAATCAGCGGGAGATCTGCATTGCAAAATTCAGAGAAGTGTGAGCTTTGCAGGCTGACTTTGCATCTTGTTTTAGAAAGTGGGGTTTGGGAAAGCTCTGCTTTCAGTGTGAACTGAATCAAATTTCTCCCTTATCGCTACTTCCTGGTTTCTATAACCGAGTCTCTTTCTATCATCTGTGCTACACCAGTTACCATCAGTTTTCCTATTGCTTTTGTTCCTTCTTTCTCTCTTTGTGAGTAGGTTTGCCAAAGTGCTAACTGGAAATATATTCTGCTAGGTTGCCACTTCTGATGGCTGTACATGCAATTATTTTGTTGTTGGTAAACTGCATGTGTGCGCAATGAAATGTGCGCACGTGTGATTATCTATATCATCACACCTGCGTGTGCAGATAGTTATCCCATGCGGCAATGGACATATGGATTTAATGGATTTCCTAGATGTAATTATATAAAACTGCATTCTGCTGAGTCAGATCATTGCTCCAGCCAGCACATGGACTGACTGCTACTTTTTACAAATGGTTGCAGATTGTTCTTTCTAGCACAGTATATTTTGACTGCATTCCAAGGCCTGCAGCTCAGGGTTAAGTCATTTGCTTTGCACGTAAAAAACTCCCCCAAATCAAATCCTCCAAGAGGAAGGTCATCATAATATTTGATAGCACAGCTTTCAGAAAAAACAACAACCACCCTGTGTCGAAATCTTTGCAAAGCTGTTGCTGTCAAACCAACGCACTAAATCCACTAAATTAACTTGGTAATAAGGTAGCTTCATGTGTCTTGGGCTGGATTCACAGTCATGTTTCCCTGACTGTTAATATCGGTGTAATAGTTGAGCTTTTGCACAACATAAAAGCCACTTCCAGAAATATGGCAGAAGATAGCTCAAGTTGATTGCTCGTTTCCACATTATTTGCTTTCAGGGGAAAAAAATGTTTGCAAATCACATGGAAAGAAGCACTAAACTTGTGCTATATTTGGCTATATTTTTGGCAGGGAAGCTAAAATATAGTGAGGAAATGAACAGTTATGGAAACATCAGGAAACAAAATTGACTGCCATGGGAACTGCCACCTTAAGTCCTTTATTGCCAGACAACCTGGGGCTTAAATCCAGGAGAAACTTTCTGCATGCATTACATGTGCTCTGCTTGCGACCCACGCACTCCTCCCCTCCCCTAATTTATACAGCAGGCTATGTGTGGAAGAGTGTGCAAAACTAAACAGTGTGGCTGGTGTCACAATAACTGTTTGTCTTCATCCACCAAGCGAAAGGCTTGACGGAACACTCGCCTTGAGCGTCACTCTAACCGCAGATCTCATTTACAGTTCTTTGGGGTGAGATGTTCTTGCCTCCGATGTGAAGAGCTTTCTTTCACATCTGCCTCTCTGATGTGCCCCATGGGGCTGGTTGCGCACCAAGCGCCTAATGTAAATTGGCAGCCGGCCCTGCATTCTTGTTGCCCCAAACAGAGCGAAAACAAGAATTCTTGCCACAACAGGTCTCTTGTGTGTTGAAAACAAACGCAAAACCCTATGCTGCCTCTCTTGGTGTCTATGGATATCACATTAAAGAAAATAAAACCTCCCCCTTCCCCCCCCCAAAAAAAAGCTAAAAGGGATAAAAATTTAAAAAGGTATACAGTACAAAACAATAGCAGCATAAGAAAGTACACAGCTGGTTAGAGCATGGTGGGTTAGAGCTCAGTTGGTTAGAGCTCAGTTGGTTAGAGCATGGTGATGGTAATGCCAAGGTTGCAGGTTCGATTCCCATATAGGATGGTTGCCTGTTCCTGCATTGCAGAGCGTTAAACTATGAAGCGCTCTGGGTCCCTTCCAATTCTAGGATTCTGTAACCCAGCGGTGGAACAGGATGATGAAGATGATAGCTGTTATTTATTGAACTTTTAGAAGACACCTGAAGGCAGCCCTGTTTAGGGAAGCTTTTAAAGCTTAATAGGTGATTGTATTTTAATATTCTGTTGGCAGCCGCCCAGAGTGGCTGGGGAAACCCAGCCAGATGGGCGGGGTATAATTAATTATTATTATTATTATTATTATTATTATTATTATTATTATTATTATTATATCCAACCCTTCTTCCATAAGGAAGCAGGGTGGCAAACAAAGCAGAAATGTTCTAAAAACAATGATAAAATAAAATCTAAAAGCAGTTTTAGTCAAAAACATTCTTCCATCCAATGATCTTGAGATTTCCAAGATTGCACTCTGCTGTTTTCTAAAAGCCAGAAATGAGCTACATAAAGAAATCTCATCAGGGGCACTGTATTGCAACCACCCACAAAGCCCTGATCTATGCCACAGATGTATTTTACTCCCCATAGCAAAGCAACATGGATTAGACCCTTTCATAGGCATGGTGTGGAGTTTCTATAAGGAGAGGTTCCAAGGTAATTTAGGTCCCCTGCAATAAGGGGACTATGCGTACCTAGTAATCCATATTACACTCCACTCCAGATTCCTCTCATTGTACAAAAATAAGAGCGCTGCTGGATCAAACCAAAGGACCATCTCATTGAGCATCCTGTTCTCACAGTGGTCAGGTGCCTATGGTAAAGGTAAAGGGACCCCTGACCATTAGGTCCAGTTGTAGCCGACTCTGGGGTTGTGGCGCTCATCTCGCTTTATTGGCTGAGGGAGCCGGCGTACAGCTTCCGGGTCATGTGGCCAGCATGACTAAGCCGCTTCTGGCGAACCAGAGCAGCACGGAAACACCGTTTACCTTCCTGCCAGAGCGGTACCTATTTATCTACTTGCACTTTGATGTGCTTTCGAACTGCTAGGTTGGCAGGAGCTGGGACCGAACAACGGGAGCTCACCCCATTGCGGGGATTTGAAACGCCGACCTTCTGATCGGCAAGTCCTAGGCTCTGTGGTTTAACCCACAGCGCCACCCGTGTCCCTGGTGCCTATGGTAGGGTTGCCATATTTCAAATGGCGAAAATCCGGGCAAAAAAGTTGTTGAGCCTTTTTGGCAATATCGCAAAAAAGCCGTTTTTGATCTATTTTTAAGGGAAATCGGCAAAAGCAGCACTGCCGACATGGGCTGCCATACATCTGGGAAGCCCACAAACGAGGCCTGAGTGCGAAAGCGTTCTCTTCACTTGCGATTCCCAGCAAACTGCTATTCAGAGGCAACCTGCCTGTGACAACAGAGGTAGTACAAACAGCCGTCATGTCTAGAGATGAATGATAGCATTGCCCTCCGTGAATTTGACTAATCCTCTTTTAAAACTGGCCGAGTCAAGGGGACATCCTGACAATTTGTGGGAGCAAATTTTCTCAGCTGTGAGTAATGCAAACGCTGTAAATTTGACAGAATGCCAAGATTTTGCAAGAACTGGTTCCTGAGTAAGAATTTCATTTGATTCTGCTTCGTTTATTCTGGTGGGAAAATCCTGGGGTTTTTGTGGCAAATATTGAGTAAGGGCAGAAGAGGAGGAGGAGGAGGAAGGGGGATGTATAGGATTAAACAGGAGGCAATAGGTGTTTTAAGAGCAGGGGAACGAAGAAATGTGAATGCAAGACCCAGAAGAGGAAGGAGAAGGGAAACCAAGTCATTCTTGGGTTCTGTCTGGACAGTCCTATTGAACATCCTAGCCTGGTTCTTGGCTATTTTTGTGTGTGTGTGTCACACAAATTTCTAGTTTCTCTAGGCTCTAGAGCAATTAGATATATTTTAATTTAGGTAATCTATGTAATGGGCTTGTTATAAAATGAATATGGATTTTGAATTTGGTGTTTGTAATTTTTTTTGGTTTTGGAAAAAACAACAAATTTCTAGTTTCTCTGCTGGTGGTATAAATTGCCAAATTAACCTCCTGCAGAAATAGACATGCTTGGTGTGTTTGTTTTACCATCAAGCATTCCAGGAACCCAATTTATAGCTATTGTCTGGGGTGAATGTGGTATCAATACTCCGTAAGGAGAGGGCAGTGGAGGACAGCAACCACCTGAGACCCATTTCCTTATCTTGAATCTCCCCCAAGTCAGCAAAAGCACAACATGAAAACAAACACTCAAGGTGTTAGTTATATATAGAACTCTCTTAGTGCATATTCAACATTCTTGTTGGCATTTAGCATTCTTAGCATGTCTCTGCAGGTGCTAAATAAAACCCAAGCCCGTGCAAGCCTGAGATCTTATTATTCCAAAGCCCAGGCACGTGTACCTTTCATAAAAAGAGTTTTGTAGATCACTGCAGATGGTGACAGCAGCCACGAAAGTAAGAGACGCCTGCTTCTTGGGAGAAAAGCAATGATAAACCTAGACAGCATCTTAAAAAGTAGAGACATCACCTTGCCAACAAAGGTCCATATAGTTAAAGCTATGGTTTTCCCAGTAGTGATGTATGGAAGTGAGAGCTGGACCATAAAGAAGGCTGATTGCCAAAGAATTGGTGCTTTTGAATTATGGTGCTGGAGGAGACTCTTGAGAGTCCCATGGACTGCAAGAAGATCAAACCTATCCATTCTGAAGGAAATCAGCCCTGAGTGCTCACTGGAAGGACAGATCCTGAAGCTGAGGCTCCAATACTTTGGCCACCTCATGAGAAGAGAAGACTCCCTGGAAAAGACCCTGATGTTGGGGAAGATGGAGGGCACAAGGAGAAGGGGACGACAGAGGACAAGATGGTTGGACAGTGTTCTCGAAGCTACCAGCATGAGTTTGACCAAACTGCGGGAGGCAGTGGAAGACAGGAGGGCCTGGCGTGCTCTGGTCCATGGGGTCACGAAGAGTCGGACACGACTAAACAACAACAACAAAAGCATCACCAAGACATTTATTTTGGGAAGCTTGCCCCATGCCTAGGGATAACTGAACCTTACTCCGTTCCTTATTTTTCCAATCTCCATAGTTCTCGGTGCTCCACATTTCCATATTAGTTTGAAACCTGCATTTCAGGACAAATTTCTCCCAATCTACCATGTTTGTATGCAATTTTGCCTAATATGCACATTTTTTGCAAAGCAGTTCCCCCTAATATAATGCGTTTTTGTATGTTTTGCAGTAATATATGCATTTTAATGCACAATTTAACCTAGTGTATCCATTTCTGCACACGTTACCTGGCTTCAGAAATGCACTGGAAAATTTAGAGGAGTGTGAATTTTGAAGGATGGATGTGTTTCACTTTGCATATTACTTTTTGGAAAAGTGTGAATTAAGGTAGAATTGCCTTCAAAGATGAACAGACCCGAATTTCTCCCCTATCTGCAACCACATTGCTTCTGTGCATCTGCACCACTCCAAAGCACTTAAAATGCAAAACAGTTGCAAAGAATCCCAGGGCGCATAAACATGGAAAGCATTCTAAATCTGAAGGCCTGCCATATAAAAATCATCTGTCCAGCAAGGCAAGATCGAGAATAAGTCAGAGCTTGTGGGAGATTTAAAAAATGTTAGAAGTGTGTGTGGGGGGAGAGAGAGAGACCACTTGAATTGAATAATGCAACTTCTGCAATGGGTTACGTTAAGTGATTGTTTGTCCACTGCTTGAACCTTACCCAGGAATGTCTTCTGGTTTTTATGCCAGTTCTATTTGCAGATTCCAGGCCTTTATGTCAGAGGGTGAAAAATAGCTAAATCTGTTCGCTGCTGCGATTAAAACACATAGCAAACTGACAGCAGAAATCGTATTTCTGTATAATCGCCCTGAGCAAATAGCCAATTATTTGAAGCACGTATGTTCCTCCAGTTAATTTTGTAGGCTTTTTGTCTGTGGACCGTATGCACATAATAAAACTTGAGCTGGCTGGGGGAAATGGTATGTTTTAAAGAATGTGGCTTTTTTTGAAAGGGGAGAGAGATGAGGCCTTGCAGATATTGGGGATCGAGGGAGGCCATCTTCTGGGTGCCGCAGCAGAAAATGGATGGACAGCAGTAACAGCTACAGAGGAGAAAAGCTTGCTTTTATTTACTATCTGCACCACTGGACACAGATGAATTCTTTTGCCCTCCTTATCAAAGTTCCGTATGAAGTTTTGCAGGGATCTCCCCTTTCTGGCTCCAGCAGGTCTCCATCTGATAACACCTTGTGCTCAGATCTGCTTCAGCAAACAACAGCCGCAGCAGGATCAAATGATACCACCTTCTCCGTTCATTGAAAACTGCATCGCAAAGCGGGTGGGATAGCTCCCTCTGCCCTCCTTGTGTGACACGAAGGCATGTTGTAGCCAAGATGTGGAGCCGCCGTCCGTTCTGCTATGACAGCAATTTGCAGCGAGTATCTTTGTGCACATGGAGAGAGTCTTCTGGGCACCTGCTTTGTTCCATCCTACTGTGGCTTGAGAATTCGGAACCATAGTGGGCCTGCACAAGTTAAATGGCAGGCTTGGGTCTCAAGTTGGAGCCACCTGGGAGATGGAACAGGTTTTGTCCTCACTCGGTAGTGTCCTTCAAGCGCAGCCATCATTAGGTTTCCTCTATAAGTGAATATTGTCCTCTGTGGCAGGAGTGAAGAACCTTTTTGGCCCCGGGAGTGTGGTGGCCAAACTTGGCAGGTAGGTGAGGCCACCTACATGTCTATCAGCAGGTGGTATCAGCTGACTGATAGCTGGCAAGTCCTGTCCTCCTTTCAAAGTTGACCTGTGAGGTGGTGTGGGGGGTTTGTGGGGTCTGCTTCACCAGTGTTTTCCTCACAAGAAATGCCCTGGCAAAGCAAAATCAGGCAGAATAAGCAGACAGTTCAGCCCTGCTCTCTGCTTTTCCAGCTCTTTCCCTGAAGGGAAGAGTTTGGCAATGGTGTCAACTGATAACAGATGGGCATGGTTTGGGGGAAATGGCTGGTACGCAAAAAATTGGCTCACTGGCCAGAGTTCCCCCGCTGTCATGGGCCAGGATTCACTTTCGCCTGCTGAACAGCAGCCTGAAGGGGGAGTGACTCCACCTGCAGCTGATCAGCCTTCAAGGACACAACAGGAGATGGCACTGATGAGAACCAGCTGGCTTTGGCCTTCTTAAACAGAGCCCTCAGCAGCTGTCAGATGCTGCAAACAATGCTTGTCGTTCCTGGTCCTACCTTGCTGCTTCCTGCTTCCTATCTGGACCCTTGAATCTGTGGTCATCTGGACTCCCTGACTTCTGGACTGTGAGACTTTGTGTGTGTGGATTCTGCTCTCAAGCAAGAGTTCCTCAGAGACCGCTAGCCCCTGCTTGCTGGCAACGGAACTCAGACGGGGCTACAACACCCATCCTTGTTCTGTGATGGAGGACTAAAAACACTGAGCTCATGGACATGGTTGCAGTTAGGGCAAAGCCTTATGCTCATCACCTCTCACTGATGGCGATTCTGCAGTGGGTTGCCACTGAATGGTAAAAAGGTAAAGATAAAGGACTTCTGGGCAGTTCAGTCCAGTCGAATTTGACTATGGGGTGCAGAGCTCATCTCCACTTTCAGGCCAAGGGAAGCCAGTATTTGTCCACCAACAGCATTTCTTTTCATCTGTCCAACATGACTAAACAGCTTCTGGTGCAACGAAATACCATGACGGAAGCCAGAGCGCATGAAAATGCCGCTTACCTTCCCGCCACAGTGGTACCTATTTATCTGGTATGCTTTCGAACTGCTAGGTTGGCAGGAGCTGGGACAAAGCAACGGGAGCCCATCCCCGTCTCACAGATTCGAACTGTCGGCCTTACGATTGGCAAGCCCAAGAGGCTCAGTGGTTTGGACCACAGCGCCACTGAATGGCAGGCACAGAGAATTGCATACCATTGAAATATTCATTCCTCCTCGTAAAAATGATGGGCATTCTGCCTGTTTTCTTGTTTTAAAGCAGATAACCCATCTCCTATATCTTCTTTGCAAGGAACAACTCTGATTTGGCTATTTCTGAGCTTTTGGCATTTGTTTCCAGTTATAAATGTTGAGTGTGCATGCCTCTCCCGAAAGAAAATATCTGCAAGTGTAAAACATATATGCTCTTTGAGCGCAGCATTTATTTAATGAGTGTATTGCTTGTTTTTACTGGACCGGTTCAGAATGTGGGCAGTAAGATAATCTCTTCCTGCTTCCTTCCTCCCCCAACCCCCCATTACAAAACAGCTGAATCAGGGAAGACATGGTGTGTCTGTGTGTAAAAGACGCAGTGACATATGGAGGAGGGATAAGTTTAAAAAGTCTTCTCTGGTTTGTAGAGGGCGAGGGGAAGAAGCTGGAAAGAATTCGTATATGTGTGTGTGTGTGTGTGTGTGTGTGTGTGCTTGTGTATGAACTGCAATATGTAAGCTGCAATCCTATGTGTGTACACTTGTAAATTAATTTACTTACTTTGCAGTGAACATTCATAGTGATGGTGATGATTATGATTTCTGTATATGCTGCCCATCTGACTGGGTTGCCCCACCCATTCTGGGCAGTTTACAAAAAATTATAAAACCATAATAGCCCAGCAGTAGGACACATGCTAGGGACGTGGGTGGCGCTGTGGGTTAAACCACAGAGCCTAGGACTTGCCGATCAGAAGGTTGGCGGTTCGAATCCCTGCAATGGGGTGAGCTCCCGTTGCTCGGTCCCTGCTCCTGCCAACCTAGCAGTTCGAAAGCACGTCAAAGTACAAGTAGATAAATAGGTACCGCTCCAGCGGGAAGGTAAACGGTGTTTCCGTGCGCTGCTCTGGTTCACCAGAAGCAGCTTAGTCATGCTGGCCACATGACCCGGAAGCTGTATGCCGGCTCCCTCGGCCAATAAAGCGAGATGAGCGCCGCAACCCCAGAGTTGGTCACGACTGGATCTAATGGTCAGGGGTCCCTTTACCTTTAGGACACATGCTCTGTATGCAGAAGGCTTCCATCGCTGGCATCTCCAGGTAAGGCTGGAAGAGACATCTTCCAGAAAACCCCAAAGAGCTGCTGCTGTTCAGTGTAGACTAGTGGGTAGTCCCTGTGGTGTCCTCCATCTGTTCCTGGACTACAACTCCCATCATCTCTGAACTTTGGCTACACTTTTCTGGGGTGGATAGGTGTTTGAATCCAGGAACACCTGGAGGGCCACAGGTTGGCTCACCCCTGATGCAGAGGATGCTGAACGAGAGGGACAGTGGTCTGACTCTGTACAAAGCAGCCTCCTATCATCAGCTGGACCGATTTTTGAAATGACATAAGGTTCCTAGCAGTACACTTAAGCTGTAAAAACCCCCGAAGTTCTATGGCATAGGTAGGCAAACTAAGGCCCGGGAGCCGGATCTGGCCCAATTGCCTTCTAAATCCAGCCCATGGATGGATCAGCATGTTTTTACATGAGTAGAATGTGTGTTTCTATTTAAAATGCATCTCTGGGTTATTTGTGGGGCAGAGGAATTCGTCCATCCCCTCCCCCCTCAAAATATAGTCCAGCCCTGCACAAGGTCTGAAGGACAGTGGACTGGACCCCTGCTGAAAAAGTTTGCTGGTCCCTGTTCTGTGGCATCACACTGGAATAGCTGGAACAGTCAAACTTGGAAGTATGGAATCAAGATGCCAACAAATCAAAGGGCTATTGATCTGGCGGGTGCCTATTTTGCTGATAATTTCATTGCTTTGTTATGTTTGCTGACTGCTTTGTGGTCATATGGCAATTAAACAGTATATAAATCCTGTGGAATAATAAAAATTGAAATTCAAATTGAAATAAATAGAAGTTAGAGAATGGATTTGTTAATGGCGAATTTTCGTTTCCTGCCCCTTTAGGGAAAGCAAACTACCTTCACACAGGAGAGGTGATCGATGGCGTGGACATGAGAGCAGAAGTAGGCTTGCTAAGTCGCAACATTCTTGTGATGGGAGAGATGGCCAAGGAATGCTACAATTACAACAGTGATCTGTGTTCCTTCTTTGATTTTGACACCTTTGGAGGCCATATCAAGGTATCACTTGGTGTCTATGTATTGCAGGTCGTCCCCCCCCCCCCCCGTGCTGGGACCTTTCTTCCATGTGGCTGGGGGAGTCTGACATGACATTGAGCACTTGTATCTAACATATCCAATCTCAGACTTTATGTCTGCAGCATAAATTTTATGGAGCATGGGCACAATCGTGCCAATAGATCTATGTGCATTTAAAGTGCAATACTTTTCAAGATGAGAATTTATTTATGCAGCTCCTATACTTTGTGCCCTTTTGTACCAAACAGCAGTCTCCTAAGCTGTGTACAAAATGATGGCAAACAATTCTAAAAAGCAAAAAAATATAAAGTTTGGGGGAAAGCTCAGTGGTAGAGTATTTGCTTTGCATGCAGAAGGTTGTAGGTTAAATTCCTGGTCTGAAATCCCCAAGGGCTCCTGCCTGTCAATGTAGACAGTACATCAGCTAGATGGACCCAGTACTGAGCTAGTGTTAGAATTCCTGCTCCGTGATTGCAGTCATGGGATTTTTGTCTATCACATGATGGTGTATGTTTTGACTCCACAAAGTGGGAAGTGATGGAGACAGGATGTTTGTGTCACTGTGTTCCGTGAAGTGGGACTATTGTCCTTTGTTCATTCTCTTTGCTGTCTGATGCTAAAGAGAGAGGGAGCCATGTTGCAGTGCTCTGTGTGTGTTTATAAGTAAATAAAGTAGATTAGCCAAAATGCTGAGGTCTGTCATGTGAACTGCGAAGACTCTGCTGATCCCTAAGTGTGTGGATGTCTGTTGGCATCGGTCGCTGTGATGTTCGGGCAGAAGAAAGCTTTTGAAGCTCCCGAACAATCGACCAGGAGGGAGAGAACATGCCAGTCGGGCATGTGTCTCTGCCAGGGTCCTACTCGAGTGTAGGCTGACAGCTATATGGTCTGGTTCAGTATAAGGCAGTTTCCTATGTCCTTATTGGATTGCATCGTGTTCTACTCAAGATCCATTAGTTTCAATGGGTTTCCTAATAACTGTCAGTAGCTTTAACAACTATACTTCCCAGAATTCTTTGGAGCAAGTGATGAGTGCTTGAAGTGGTTTGATACCACTTTAAATGTATAGTGCAGATGTGGCTTTAAAGGCGCTGGATCACACTTGTTTGAGAAACGAAAACAGCAACCCTGAAAGCGTCTTGCACAAATTTCAAACCTGCCGATTGATGATGATGATGATGATGATAATGTTGATGTTGATGTGTGTGTGTTGTTCTCTAGCTTGGACTTGGGTTTAAGTCTGTCCACATGGAAGGGATTGAACTGAAGCACATGGGCCAGCAGTCACTGGGACACTACCCAATCCACTTCCACATGTCCGGAGATGTGGATGAGAAGGGCGGCTACCACCCTCCTACCTACGTGAAAGACATCTCCATCCACCATGCCTTTTCTCGCTGTGTCACCGTCCATGGCTCCAATGGTCTGCTGGTAAGAAACTTGAGATTCATTCACCACCCCTTCCATCACAATTCATAGTGTTGGTGCTGCTGGTCTGCAGGTCTACCTAGGCGCAAAATAACTTCAATAACTTGGGGCCAAAGTACCAGAAGGGCTGATTCCTAATGCACCAAAACAATCACTGAGATGCTCTAATGGAGCACTTCAGGTGGTGCGATCTATCCCTGAGGTATGGCTGGCCTTCACTAGGGACTAAGCCCAGGGGTAGGTAAACTAAGGCCTGGGGGCCAGATCCAGCCCAATCGCCTTCTCAACCCGGCCCACGGACAGTCCAGGAATAAGCATATTTTTACATGAGTAGAATGTGTGCTTTTATTTAAAATGCATCTTTGGGTTATTTGTGGGGCATAGGAATTCGTTCATTCCCCCCGCCCCCCAAAAAAATATAATCCGGCCCACCACATGGTCTGAGGGGCGGTGGTCCGGCCCATGGCTGAAAAAGGTTGCTGACCCCTGAGCTAAGCTTTCCTTTTGGCAGGCCTTGCCCTGCAAAACTCCCTACCAGTTTTTTCAGACATCTTTTGAAAGCCGTATTTTTTAGGCTGGCCTTTGCAACTGAATTTGCAAAGGGAGTGACCGCCGAGACCATATCACACCAGTCCTGAAAGACCTACATTGGCTCCCAGTACGTTTCTGAGCACAATTCAAAGTGTTGGTGCTGACCTTTAAAGCCCTAAATGGCCTCGGCCCAGTATACCTGAAGGAGTGTCTCCATCTCCATCATCCAGCCCGGACACTGAGGTCCAGCGCCGAGGGCCTTCTGGCGGTTCCCTCATTGCGAGAAGTGAGATTACAGAGATGAGGCAGAGGGCCTTCTTGGTGGTGGTGCCCGCCCCATGGAACGCCCTCTCATCAGATGTCAAGGAAATAAACAACTATCTGACTTTTAGAAGACATCTGAAGGCAGCCCAGTTTAGGGAAGCTTTTAATGTTTGGTGGTTTATCGTTTTTTAATATTCTGTTGGGAGCCGCCCAGAGTGGCTGGGGAAACCCAGCCAGGTGGGTGGGGTATAAATAATAAATTATTATTATTAAATTATTTGTAAGGCATCGATCATGTAGTGTGGCAGCAGCCGTGCTTTGGAACTCCCTGCCTCTTGAAATTAGGCAGGAAATCCTTGCCCTCTTGGTTCCTTGTAGCCCCATTGCCCTCTGAAGTTTGGGGTGGTGGCAGCCCAGGTGATGACATTGCCCTGGAGAGTAGCAGTCCCTGAACTGTGGAATTCCTCCCTCAAAGAGGCGTTTCTGGAACTTTCCTCATAGTTTTCATAACATGCGGGAGACACTCCTCTTTACCATATTCTCTTTACCCTGGTTTTTGTTTAGAACTCACCCTGTTCTCTTGATTGAAATCTGTTTTAATTGTTTTTAATATTTGATTCTTTTGTGATCAACCCTCAGACCTGTAGGGTAAGAAATAAAAATAGCAATAATACTTTAGACGCAGCTGGGAACTTTCTTGTTGTCGCAAGCCTATCCAGACATGTAAAGTGGGCAGCTATAATTGTTTTAAAAATTTTATTGATTTTTATCTGTGTTTTTTAATGGTGATGGCTTGATTCATATTCAGGTTTTTTAAAAACAACCATCCCTAGCCACAAGGGTTTTAGCTGCGTTTCCTTCTACATTTTTATTATTTACTTCATAAAAATTAAATATCGCGTGCCTGTGAAAAACACACACCACAAAGCGGTTTACAAAGGGAATGAAACAATGAAATTATCAGTTTAAAAAAATTAAAATCAACAATATGCTAAAATCAAACATAAATATTCTACATTTCTGGATAGGCTTGCTTAAACCATGGAGGCAGAGGATAGCAATGATGGGACAGGCTTCTCCTCTATGGATTTGTCTAATCCTCTTTTAAAGCCATCCACCTTGGTGGCTACCGCTGCCTCTTGTGGCAAGGAGTTCCAAAGTTTAACTGTGTCTTTCCCTTTGTCTGTCCTGAATCTTCCAACCTTGCATGTCTACAGATTCTAGTGTTAGGAGAAAGGGTTCTTCTTAGATTAGCATTTATTAATTTGCCATAGATCAGAGTCTATGTTCCTGTTCCTGTTACTACAACTGCTTTCCGATTTGTAGCCACATGGGGAGAGTAGCATGTCAGATGAGCAAGGAACCTAATGGATGTATTAACTGCAAAGCAAGGATGGCCAGAGGCCTGTTAAGTGGTAGAAAGCATCCTGGTTAAAGGTAAAGGTAAAGGGACCCCTGACCATTAGGTCCAGTTGTGACTGACTCTGGGGTTGCGGCGCTCATCTCACTTTATTGGCCAAGGGACCCAGCATACAGCTTCTGGGTCATGTGGCCAGCATGACTAAGCCACTTCTGGCGAACCAGAGCAGCACACGGAAATGCCGTTTACCTTCCTGCCGGAGCGGTACCTATTTATCTACTTTCACTGGTGTGCTTTCAAACTGCTAGGTTGGCAGGAGCTGGGACCGAGCAACGGGAGCTCACCCCGTCGCGGGGATTGAAACTGCTGACCTTCTGATCAACAAGTCCTAGGCTCTGTGGTTTAACCCACAGCGCCACCCGCATCCCACACATCCTGGTTATGGTACCGTAAATACTTCTTCTGCAGCGGCTGCACAGCTGCTGATTAACATGGGCCAATCCAAACCCTCATCACCGATTCTAATTTTAAGCCCTGATCCTGCACAGATAAATTTTTTTTCAGGGTGCTGCTGCCACTGCCAACTCAAATATTCAGAGTGTGACATTGCAGTGGCTCAAATGGGCGGGTCGGTTTTAGAGGATTTGGAAGCGTCCAGCTTCTCATTTTTGCCCTTTTCCAAGGAGCAAAATTATATTTAGTTCAAAGGAATTCTGGTAAAGAGCCACGTTCCTTCCTCGGCACTTCCACAGCCAAAAAGCAAGCAATGGGGAAGGAAACATGGTCAAGTTGATAGGAATGAAGAAAGCAGCTACCTCAAGGGATTTTCTGGTCGCTGCTCTTATTTTACATCCATTTTGAGATGTGATTGGATGTGCACAGCCTGTTCTTTTTGCATTTCGTTGCCATTTGACCTCTTTGCATACCACTTTCTCTCTCTCTCTTCTTACACCTGTGTGTATCTAACTGCCGGCAGAGGGTAACACTACATTTGTGGGAGTAAGCCTCATTGGACTCGGTTGGGATTACTCCTGAGTAAAACAGTACTTGCCTGGGGATCTTGTGCAAATGCATATAGAATCACCGCTCTTACTTGGGGGACCAGTTCCACCAAAATAGCAGGGCTGTTCTCCAAGTAAAACAGTTTAGGGATTTGGATGCGAAAGCACTGACAAAATTATTGCAGCAGAAACGATATAATATATAGTCAGCATTTCAGCCATAAGATGCATTGAAAAGATGTGGATCTCTGCCCACCCCTTAGTTTGTCTGCGACTATCTGGATTGCAGAGACTGTAAGGGACTGGCTAATCTTGTATTTAAATGATCTTACATAATTGCATCCTCTGCTAGTGGAGCAAATCTAGATAGGCTTGGGCTCATGCCACCTTTTGCATGTAAAAACGTCTGAAATATTACTCTCGCCAGCAGCAGTGCATTAAAAGCCCACCACATCCTGCTTTCCTCATTGCTTTGCAAATGTGTGTGTTACAATCTGCTGAGCCACAACATTAAATCCTGGCCTGATTTATACCAAGGCTTGTTGTGGAGGGGGCTGGATGAACGCAGGGAGTATGTCATGCCAGAAACTATTGGCATACTCTATAGATTTATGGTGGATAATACTCTGAGGAATACGCATGAGGGCCTGCTAGCTGCGGCAATGCTTGCATCTGGTGTCATTAATTCAGTTTGAGATTGACGATGCTCCTTTGCTGGAAAGGACAAATGCCATATGAAGTCTGCCCCTGAATTTAGGAGTCCAGCATTTATAAACCCTCTGATTTAAAGCCATGCCATCTTATATGTGCATGCACAGAAAGTGATTTAAATATATATATAAATTCCCAGGGAATCTAGGGGCATCCTGACGCTCTTCTCAGACGTGGTTTTCACATGTTGCAATGTGGATTCCTGATAACAGTGGCAATGAAGTCAATGAAGGGCTCTTAGTACATGCTCAGGGACACACTTGGCATCAGCCAACAACATGCAGATGGAAGAAAACCCTTGTGGCGTGTCATCCCCTTCGAAATGAGCGTGATGCACTCCTACAATGGAACGGTACACTGATCTGAATCATCATTGGCTGATCTGAATCATGCCGCCTTCATCTCTGATGGAAATAAGACATAATGACTTGCCTCTGTTTTTAGCTTTAAACTGGTTTAAGAAGAAATGTGTCCAAACAGGGAAGCGAACCCAGTTCACCAGATTACGAGTCTACCGCTCTTAACCACTACACTACACTGGCTCTCTTGAGAAGGTGATTGGGCCGCATCCTGCCCATGGGCCCCTGCATTAGATACTCTCAGCATCGTTTCAGATGTTGTTTTTAAGTTGAACATCATTAATGCCATGAGCCTCACAATTACGTCCAGGCAAGGTGCTGTTCTGAGCATCTAAGAAGACCAGCCTCGTATCCATGCCCTCTCCCTTTTTTATATCCACAGGTCAAGGATGTTGTTGGGTATGACACGCTTGGACACTGCTTTTTTACCGAAGATGGCCCTGAGGTACGCAACACTTTTGATCACTGCCTTGGACTCTTGGTGAAACCCAGCACTTTGCTGCCCTCTGACCGAAACACAAGGATGTGCAAGACGATCACAGAAGGAGCTTACCCAGGATATATCCCCAAACCTAGACAGGACTGCAAGTGAGTCAAAAAACAAACTTCTAATTTCCTTTGGCTTATAGAACTGATTTGCCTGGTGTATCTTAGTGAACCATTACAGCCCATTTGGGGAGCTTCTTATGCCTATTGTTGTTTAGTCGTTTAGTCATGTCTGACTCTTTGTGACCCCATGGACCAGAGCACGCCAGGCACTCCTGTCTTCCGCTGCCTCCCGCAGTTGGGTCAAACTCATGCTGGTAGCTTCGAGAACACTATCCAACCATCTCATCCTCTGTCGTCCCCTTCTCCTTGTGCCCTCCATCTTTCCCAACATCAGGGTCTTTTCCAGGGAGTCTTCTCTTCTCATGAGGTGGCCAAAGTATTGGAGCCTCAGCTTCAGGATCTGCCCTGCCTATACCTTGCTTGAAAAGAGAAATCACCTAAATTTCCACTGTGCATCTCTCTCTCTCCCCCCCCCCCCGAAAATCACAGCCAAAATGAAGCATTTTAAGTCCTTCAAGTCTCAGTGGGGAGAGACTTGGGTACACACTCAAGCGAGAGGAATATTGCATTAGTTTTCCTGGTTATAATGCTGGCGCTTCTCCTGTTTTCCAATGTTCCTTTCACACAGCAATACCTGTTGTGTTAGGGAACTGTGGCTTTTTGACTGATATACAAGCATGTTGTGCTAAATTTCATTCACACCTGTGACACAACAACAAACGGCATTAGATGTCGCTGCTCCCCCACTTTTTCCACAAATGTGTGCTTCTGCTCTTCTAAGAAAATGGCAGGAAAGAAATGTATGCTGGGATAGCTCCCCGACTTTCATCACTTTACTTCCATGGATTTTTTTCTGGAAGCAATTAAACATGGAAAAGAGTGCGAATCTTCCACCATATTCCGCTAGATCCCTGGAAGTGGTTTTTACATTGTATGAAAGCTTGAATATAATAGGAAAATAGACACAAGGGAAACGGAATATACTGTTGTCTGAAAACAGCTGTAATTAATCTCTCATATTCAAATAAAAGATTAGAACTTAAAGGTAAGTGCTGTCTGTTATCATTTAGTGCACGGCAACCCAGGTATACCAGTGTTTCAATGTTGGGGATGTCCACAGCGTATGTCACAGTAAACAGTAGCAAGAAAAAAGTCTTGTATACCTGGGACTTTGCTACATTAGTCAAGAAACAGCATTTTGAATGCATTATAAACATGTAACACCAGATGGCCCCAGAGAGCAAGGGAAAAAAATCTAAGCAATTTTCCATAGCGGTTTTTCTCCTTTTGTTATAACAATTTAATTTCTGACTTATTTATAGCGTTTTATTTCTGTGTGTAGATCCACCCCTGGGCTGCAACGTAAAATGTTTTGTGATCTACACTGGCAGCCACAAAGACTAACAAACTATTGGGACAGTTTTGCAAGTAACGTTAAGCCTAAGTATGGCTAAGTATAATTGTGCAAGCATCCAGATATTTGCAGGAAAAATCTCTGCCACTCTGCAGGAAAAATCCTCCAGTCCTCCTGCTGTGAGCTAAGCCATGTGTTAATATGGCTGGTTTTGTGGTTTGTCATGCTCTAGACCAGTGATGGCCAAACTTGGCCCTCCAACTGTTTTGGGACTACAATTCCCATCATCCCTGCCCACTGGTCCTGCTAGCTAGGGATGATGGGAGTTGTAGTCCCAAAACAGCTGGAGGGACAAGTTTGGCTATCACTGCTCTAGACAAACCATGAGTCAAGAAGAGCAAACCTTGGCTACAAACCTTGTAACTTATCTGGATCAAGATAAGCCAAGAGCCCAGATTTGGATATAACACCAAGCCAAATCAAAGCAGGTATGATTTTTTTTTCCCTTGCAAGTACCCGTGCTCACACATTCACTCCTAGCTATGCTTTGGCTTAGTGTTACATGAAAACTGTATCTCAATTTCATGGCAGGATTGTGTATGAGATTTGAGCAAAACGATATATTCTTTTCAAAAAGGGAGTTTGGCTGGAAACAAACACATTTTATAGCATTATGTTTTAATAGCCATGTGAATCCTGGGAAATAGGCAATATGCGAGATAATTTCAGTGCCAGCCAGGACTTGGCCAAGCAAGTGACCATGAAAGCCAAGCTGTTTGCCAAACAAGTACCTTTAAATCCTTCAGGGATTTCAGGTACCATGAAAGCACGAAAATTCAATCAGGTTGTTACTTAAGACAACCCCTAGCAAACTCGGGGCTTCCTAGAGGTTTTCCTTTGCTTCCTTTTTTGCTGACTCATATGCGGAAACATTCGTCACAGCATAAAACATAAATGATATAGGATAGTTTCATACCATAGAAATTCCTTCTGGGATTCCTAAAGGCTTTCAAGGCAGGGCTGTGTCGCAAGTGTGACAGCTGTAAGGATGCTGTAACAGAGACACAGGAAGGTGCCTTGTGCTGAGTCAGAACATGGGTCCATCTGCCTCAGTGCTGTCTGCACTGACTGGCAGCAGCTCTCCTGGAGATGCCAGGGATTGAATCCCGGACCTTCTACAGGCAAAGCAGGTGTCCTGCCATTTTACTAAGGCTCTTTTTCATGGTGGTGGTCAGAGAGAAAGAGAGATCAAAGTTACTCTGTTCTGTAAAGGAAAACTTCTCTGCTCAGTTATATAACTTGATTAAATATACAGTTGTACCTTGGATCCCGAACGCCTTGGTATTTGGACGTTTTGGCTCCCGAATGCTGCAAACTTGGAAGTGACTGTTCTGCTTTGAGAATGTTCTTTGGAACCTGAATGTTGGACGGGGCTTCCTGGGCTTCCAATTGGCTGCAGGAGCTTCCTGCAGCCAATTGGAAGCCGCGCCTTGGTTTCCGAACGTTTTGGAAGTCAAACAGACTTCCGGAACGGATTCCGTTCGACTTCCAAGGCACGACTGTAATGCCCATCCCTCTGCACACTCCATTTGGGAATTGTGTTTTTTTGTTTGTTTACGCTTGTCTTTTCCCGTCTAACCAACAGTGCAGTCTCTACCTTCTGGCTGGCCAACCCACACAACAACCTTATAAACTGTGCAGCTGCAGGATCCGAAGTGAGTACAAAGGGAAACAATTGCCTAGTGGTGCAGCAATAAAACTGCTAGTGCATTTGCACAGCTGAGCAGGGTCTGGTATGGTTTCAAATTGGATGGGAGACCACATTTTGAGATTCCTGCATTGCAGGGGGTTGGGCCTAGATGACCCCCGGGGTCACTTCCAACTTTACAGTTCTGTGATTCCAGCTGGAATAACCTTGGGATTCTAATCCCCCAGCCCACTACAACCTTTCAGGTTCCTGATGAAACAAAAGCTGTTTGTGTCTGTTCTGAAAACCAGGCACAATGCCTTAATACAGTTTGGGGTGGAAACAAAATCCTGACTCATTTCTGAGCCCGGCTTCGGCTGGGGAGGGCGGGATATAAATAAAATTTATTATTATTATTATTCCACCTGCCTTGTGCGAGATCTCAGAGCACAGTTGGCAGAATTCAATGACCCGTTCCATTAGTGCAAGGACTTTTGGCTGTGTAATGGAACTCCCCACCCACCTCTCATTGGTGATACATCTGGGCTGTCCTCGTTTTTACTTTTTGAAATAATGGCAACCCTACCTCTCCCATCGGGGACGCAGGTGGCACTGTGGGTTAAACCACAGAGCCTAGGACTTGCCGATCAGAAGGTTGGCGGTTCGAACCCCCGCGACGGGGTGAGCTCCCGTTGTTCGGTCCCTGCTCCTGCCAACCTAGCAGTTCGAAAGCACATCAGTGTGCAAGTAGATAAATAGGTACCACTCTGGCGGGAAGGTAAACGGCGTTTCCGTGCCCTGCTCTGGTTCACCAGAAGCGGCTTAGTCATGCTGGCCACATGACCCGGAAGCTGTACGCCGGCTCCCTTGGCCAATAAAGCGAGATGAGCACCGCAACCCCAGAGTCGGCCACGACTGGACCTAATGGTCAGGGGTCCCTTTACCCTTTACCTTTCCCATCACTGTTCTAGGTCATCCCCCCAACCTTTAAGTGCAGATTTGGGGAGGCCGTGGGACACACACAGGGAATGGAGGGGGCAAGTTCCCTGGCAGAAGTAAGAGTCCTTGTGCTGGCAGAACGAGTGTTTCCCAAAACGAATGGTTGTACTTAGTTCCCTCCACACCCGCCCCGCCCCACCAATGTGCAGGCTTCTGCTTTTTGCTGTTTTTAATATCTCACGTATCCCAAGTCTGGCATAGGCTGAATCTGTTGTGTTCTCTCTTGCAGGAAACCGGGTTTTGGTTTGTTTTGCATCACGTACCGACGGGACTCTCTGCAGGAATGTATCCCCCTGGCTACTCTGAGCACATTCCAATGGGGACGTTCTATAACAATCGGGCACATTCGAACTATCGAGTGAGTACACATGCAATTGGAAATTAAGTTTCTATCTTCTTTTTCCAAATGCTGTCCTCCCCCCCCCCTTTCCCAATCTCAGTGTCAAGCCATTTATTGGCCACCATTCCTGCTTCCACAATATCAACAGCATACGTTCTCTCCCTGCCCCACTCCAAGCATTTTTATCTACAAATGCTGTTTTTAGTTAGCTCCAACTTTTGGCTCTAGATAGAGCAGAGTGATAAATAAAGAGGCCTTTTTCTCTTTTAATTCCCAGCTGATGGTTGCACGTTGTTGTCTGTATCTGTAAGTTTCACTAAACAGGCATGCACACACAAACATGTGCTGTTTCTCAAATGCCAAGATCTGTTGAAGCAGCAACCAATGTTTGTGACACATAATGAGTACTGCACTCAGGACCCATAATAGACAAGGTGTTAAATGCATTGATGTATTTCATGTGTCCAGTAGCTGCATGTCCCCAGGGCTGTTTAGGAGGAGGGGAGGGGAATGAAACTAGACATGTCGAGAAAAAATTATTCATTTAATGTGTTGTGTTGTTTGGCCTTTGGGGTGAACAGGGAATGAGTAGGTGCTGAAACAATTATTCAGTCTTCTTAAAAAAGGCACATACAGTGGTACCTCAGGTTACATACGCTTCAGGTTACACACTCCGTTAACCCAGAAATATTACCTCGGGTTAAGTACTTTGTTTCAGGTTGAGAACAGAAATCGTGCTCCGGCGGCAGGAGGCCCCATTAGCTAAAGTGGTGCTTCAGGTTAAGAACAGTTTCAGGTTAAGTACAGACCTCCGGAACGAATTAAGTACTTAACCTGAGGTACCACTGTAGTAGGTCTTGTAGGGGGCTTGGCCTGGGGAATAGTCTCAAGGGGCAAACAGAGGGCCTGGAAAGACCACATTTGGACCCTGGGCCATCAGCTCCTGACCTCTGCTCTCTAACATAGCTTGTTATTATGGAGAGCTGGTAAACATTCAAACCCTCAGATGCATTAAAACAAAATGATGGTGCAATCTGTTTGTGCCAGGCAATGTTCCAAATTCTTTTGCTGGTGTAAAGCGAATGCATTGAAAGTATGTGCGTATACGTATGTAAGTTTGCATGCTTATATATTTCCCTCCTAAGGATTTGGCTGACAGAATCCCTCCCTCCTTCCCTTCTTTTCCAGGCTGGAATGATCATTGACAATGGAGTTAAAACGACGCCAGCATCTGCCAAGGACAAAAGGCCCATCCTGACTCTGATCGCGGGGAGGTAATCTGATTTTGATTGGTTTTATTTGGAAAGTAAAGTCCTCTTTTTGCAGCTCAGGCTGGGGAATGAATGCTGATCATAACCGTCATAACCTTTTAATTGTTTGGGGGATACGTATGTGTCTGTGTGGAAGGGGGAGATTTTCAGCAGATCCACATACATTCGGCCACAGCTTAAGCATGTGATTTCCCCCAAGGAATTCTGGGTACTTTATTAGTTCCCAGGATTCTTTGGGGGAAAGTTGTGTCCTTTAAATGCATGGTGGGGACCTGCTGTTTACTTTCCTTCAGCCAACTCCCTTCTCCCAGCAGGATTTAACACCAGTCTTTTTAAGTCCTTACCTTGTTCTCCTGCCATACCTGCATCAGGTTCTCTTCTAGTCCTCAGTGTTAAACCTCTCCCTGTTGATTTACTTTTGAATTTATATTCCGCACTTTCATTTTAAAAAAATACAGCAAGGCGGAGTGCAACATATAAGGATAAAATCAACAAAAGAGCCATAAAAATATCAATAAAATAAAAGTTATTTCTGCTCGGTATTATTTTATTGCTTAAGTTATTAAAGCAGAAGTTAAGTCAATCCCTCCTCCTGCCAGCCTATAAATGACAATACAATAAAGCAGCTTTACAAACTAAGGTTTCCTGGAAATGCAGCTCATCCCTGGGAGATATCCATGCCGATGGTGTTTTTATTTAATGATTTGTATTATAAGTCTGGAATGCTGATATCTCTGCCCCCCTAAATATTTCATATCTGTTTTCTGAGTCAAACCTTTGGTCTGTTTTGCTCATTGCTTCCCACACTGGCTGGCAGCAGCTCTCCAGGGTTTCAGGCAGGGCACATTCACAGCCTTACCTGGAGATGCTGGGAATTGAAGCTGGCACCTCCGGGATGCAGAGGATGCTCTGTGCCTGAGATATGGCTTTTCTACTCCGCCCTTTGGTGTCATGGATTCAGAGTATTCACAGAATCATAGAGTTGAAGGGACCCTGAGGATCATCTAGTCCAACCCACTGCAATGGAACTGTCCCATATGGGGATTGAACCTGCAACCTTGGCCTTATCAGCACCCCGTTCTAACCAACTGAGCTAGTCGTCATGATTCCTTTAGCATCAGTAGCTTAAAGCTTAATAATAATAATAATAATAATAATAATAATAATTTATTATTTATACCCCACCCATCTGGCTGAGTTTCCCCAGCCACTCTGGGCGGCTCCCAGTCAAGTGTTAAAAACAGTACAGCGTTAAATATTAAAAACTTCCCTGAACAGGGCTGCCTTCAGATGTCTTTTAAAGATAGGATAGCTGCTTATTTCCTTCACATCTGAAGGGAGGGTGTTCCACAGGGTGGGCGCCACTACCAAGAAGGCCCTCTTTCTGGTTCCCTGTAACCTCACTTCTCGCAATGAGGGAACCGCCAGAAGGCCCTCAGTGCTGGATCTCAGTGTCCGGGCTGAACGATGGGGGTGGAGACACTCCTTCAGGTATACAGGACCGAGGTTGTTTAGCTTAAGCTTTTGAGGTCCATAAATTGAAACACCTCGCCTTAATTTGGATAATCATCTCGCTTACCCTGACTCATTTCTAGCAGGGAAGGTTACTTGGGACCAGCTCCATATTTGCATCAGCGTGTAGCTTCAACTTAGGCAAGGAAAGCCTATTAATCAGGGAATTGCTTTCCCCAGCGGCGAAGGCTGCAATCTGATTGCAGTAGGCCTGCCAAAATAAGGTTAATTTTCTGGAACTCTGCAGGTTCCCCTTTCCCAGTTTAGCTCAAGAGGTTGGTTTATTAAGTGAAGCAAAGGGGCTTTCTGGATATCTGTCAGCAAACGGAGCAAATCTCTTCTGCCTGCCTTGCTGAGTCAGGAATTCTTTACTCTTTAGCGTTATCTGTACTTAACACTACTAATCCGTCATGTTTGTCCAAGCTGCACAGTGATCCACGGAGGACAACCCCTTTCACTATAGCCCAAGGCAGCTGACACACAATTCAAAGTGTTGGTGCTGACCTTTAAAGCCCTCAGTCCAGTATACCTGAAGGAGCGTCTCCAACCCTTGTTCCACCCGGACACTGAGGTCCAGCACCAAGGGCCTTCTGGTGGTTCCCTCGCTGCGAGAAGCCAAGTTACAGGGAACCAGGCAGAGGGCCTTCTTGGTAGTGGCACCCGCCCTGTGGAATGCCCTCCCACCAAATGTCAAAGAGAAAAACAACTACCAAACTTTTAGAAGACATCTGAAGGCAGCCCTGTTTAGGGAAGCTTTTAATGTTTGACACACTATTGTATTTTAATATTTTGTTGGAAGCCACCCAGAGTGGCTGGGGAAACTCAGCCAAATGGGTGGGATATAAATAATAAAATTATTATTATTATTATTATTATTATTATTATTATTATTATTATTCAGAAAAGCCTCGTTTGCTTGGAGCAGACAGGCTTTTCTTTTCATCTGATGTTCAGTTGTAGAATTTGACTACACCTGAAAGTAGCCTAACCTGGTGGGCTGCCTCGTTCTGTGGGTCCCTATCTGGTTCTTGCCTCCTCTCAGTGGATAAGCAATGCATACCCTCCAACATTTCTCCAATGAAAATAGGAACGTCTTACATAATAAGAATATTTATACAACGCCCATTTGACTGGGTTGCCCCAGCCACTCTGGGCAGCTTCCAAAATATATTTAAAAACATAATAAAACATTAAACGTTTTTAAAAAAACTTTTCCTACACAGGACTGCCTTCAGATGTCTCCTAAAGGTTGTCTAGATACTGATCTCCTTGGCTTGGGGAGGTTGCATAACTCCAACATTTACCCTCCAACATTTCTTTGATGAAAATAGGGACGTCCTAAGGAAAAGCAGGACATTCCAGGATCAAATCAGAACCTGGACAGCGTCTATAAATCGGGAACTGTCCCTGGAAAACAGGGGCACTTGGAGGGTCTGGGAATGTCATGGGGTGACATGGGACCTCCTCTGGTGAACACTGGTCTGTAAATATTGGAAATAAATATGCAGCATGGCCATGGAAGCACCCCATGTTACCAGCTTTGAAATCTCTTGAGGGCCGGTGCTCTCCATGTTGCTGACCTCATTTCCTTCCACCTGTTGCAATTCCAGATACAGCCCGCATAAGGACGCTGACCCTCTGAAGCCCAGAGAACCTGCTCTCATCCGACACTTCATTGCTTACAAGAACCAGGACCACGGCGCCTGGCTGAGGGGAGGAGATGTGTGGCTGGACGACTGCCAGTGAGTGTGGCCTCAGTTCAACCCTCCAGAGTTCAGCTGGGTGTTTATGGCAGGCAGAAGGCTGTGTGGCTAGGACTGTGTTTCTTGTTTATAACGCTCCGCATCTTTCATCCGGCGGAGATGAATGCAAAGAAAGGGAACCAGGAAGAAAGCAAACACCTTGCTGTTTTTGCAGAAACAAACCCCTGAGCTTGAGTTGTTTGTGTGCATACGTGTGTGATCGAGACCCGTTACAATGAGCTGCGGCAGAAAAGGGACTTTAAATAAACCTTTTCTGCTTGAGCCTGAAATAAAATATAAGCAGCTGCGCCAATGGTTTTGTTTTATGTGGTAGCCTGTTATTGCCAAAAATTCCAGTGCCAGGGAGGTAAGACATAAGACAGGGCAGCATGGAGAAGGGTTGTGTAAATAACAGGCGGTTAGAGAGTCTGGAAATGGGAGCAGACGCTTCCTGTCTTCTCCTTCTCCGAGACAAGATTGTCAGGTTGTGCCCTGCAAATCTTACCTGTCTGTGGCATGGCTGCAAAACGCCCCCTCCCCCAATCCAGCAAAGAAAACTTTTAAGAGCTTAGGATCCTTCCTTATACTGGATCAGACCATTGATCCATCTAGTTCAGCACTGTTTGCACTGGCAGGCAGCGGCAGTTCAGGGTTTCCTGCAAAGGACCATCCTAGCCATAGTTGGAGATGTCAGTATTTGAACCCAGGGCCTTCTGCTACGGCCCTTCTTCAGTTAACCTCCTTGCCTTTCTCTGCCTCCGGCCTTATGCCCCTTGTTCCTTTGCTACCTGCTGCAGAGTCATTTCAAAGCCATGCTTATTCTAAGAGGCAGAAAGCTGCAACTTTCCACAACTTCTGCCTCTGTGGAAATGGAGGGAAACCTAAAGCAGGAGCAGGGAACCTGTGGCGCTCTCAGATGTTGGCAGACTACAAATCCCATCGTCCCCGACCATTGGCAATGCTGGTTGAGGCTGATGTGGAGGTGGGGGCAAAGGGCTGCAGGTTCTCAGTGTTAAAAGAGACGAGAAAGCTCTCCTGGTTGCAACCTGCCAACTCAGAGAGACAACCAGTCACATGTCAGAAGGCTTTCATTCATTTCCCTGTGCAGGGGAAGGCAGGTTTTGTGGGAAAAGGAGCCACCGGAACACTGCTCTCCAACGAATTCAATTTATCTGGTACAACCCCAAATTTTGGGGGCCTGCACCAATGGCGGCCAGAGCCCACAGGGACTGGTAGTGCGGAAGGCAGGGGCAACAGCCGCCATTGCTACAGGGAGTGGGCAGTGCCAGCTAATTCTGACAGAGCAATGGCACATGTCACTCAAGAGACAGATGCTTAACAGTTGTCTCTCTATGCAGCTTTGATTTCACACCACTGTTTGCAGGTGAGAACCATACCTGGGCATTTCCTTGCCCTGGACTCAATACCGATAGCTGCAAAAATTGCTTTTTGATGCATGTTGATGGTGCTGAATGAATGATCCTTAACTATCACCTGCGTTTGCAGGTAACGCTAAGCCCAGCCATGATCCGTAGGCAAGGTTGTTCTTAATTACAGATTGTGGTAGAGGAAGAGGCAGGTGAACCAATATCCTGGGTTCAGACAATATGCCAGGCCAAATCTAACCTAAAAAGACTTGCAGGAGGAATATAGTGAGTTCAAGCTCCTCTCTGGAGGCCAGCATGTTTGAGTGGTCCTGGTATGCCATAGTTTGGCTTTCTGTGACGAGTGAACGAAGCCAGAGTACCATACAAATAAGTAAAATGTGAGAAGGGTTATCTAACACTGCAGCCACATGTGGTTGCTTCCAACTTTTTCCCTGTTTAGCTGCCTTCTCCCTGCTGCCACCAAACCTCCTCATAGCCAAGCTAATATCTCAAACCCTTCAGCAGAGCACAGAAGTATTTTCCATGTTGTTAAGTTTTTGGCAGCGTTTATTTCGGCAAAGTTCAAATCAGCCTCCAGCTCTCGTAACCTAGCGTTTCATAGACGTGGGGATCCAGCCATTTTAATATTTGTTACTGTAATATATTACACCAGAACAATATATGCTAATGTGAATTGCAACACTCGGCATCTTTCAACACTGACTAGACGGCCACGGAAGCTGCAGGAATTCTGTGCAAACGGTAGTCATGTGACGTCTCTGCCCTCTTGTGGCGTAACAGCACCAGTGAAAGCAAATCTCTTTCGCCCCTCTGCTGTGCTTTCGATAAGTCGCATTTATAATTGCCCTCTGTTCAGAGACATTTCTGCAGTCTGTGGAATTACTCCAGAGCAGGGATAGACAAATGTTTCCGTTTGTTTCTCTCAGTTTCCTATTTTTCCAGTCTTCAGTTGTCTACATTTCCACATCAGTTTTAGATTTTATATCCTCATGAAAATTCATTAGTGTTTTAGTATTGTCCCTAATATACAATTTTTGCAAAGCCCATTTCCCTAATATTTTTTCATGTTGCTTTCACTGATATGTGCGTTTTCAAGCACACTTTATGCACCATAAGAAAAGCAAATGCCTCTATTTCTACATAATAGATGGGGGGGGGAATAACCTGCGTTGAAAGAAGGTGACCCATTTTGTCATGTGTCACAGCCCGGTCTTGAACCCAAGACCCATCAGGCATCTGTTCTAAAGTTCTCTTTTCCTTGCAGGTTTGCTGACAATGGCATCGGGCTCACTTTGGCCAGGTAAGTGCTCCTGGCGCTTCTACGTTTTCTTGTATTTTCACTTGCATAAGATGTTGAAAGCATGATTTGACCAAAGCACTTCTGCTAACGTGCGATTCCATCCCTTCTAGTGGCGGAACGTTCCCGCACGACGACGGATCAAAGCAAGAGATAAAGAACAGCCTCTTTGTAGGTGAAAGTGGAAACCCGGGGACAGAAACAATGGACAACAATGTCTGGGGACCTGGGGGCCTGGACCACAGCGGACGGACTCTTCCCATTGGCCAGTATGTCTTCAGTTTCTGTATTTTCTATTTTGTTCAGGTTTCCAGGAGAGTATAGGGCTTTGCTTCCCCCCACCCCAAAATCACTGTGGATGGAGAAAACAGAAAAAGTTTTTTCCTCCCTCTCTCATAACACTAGAAGTGAGATATTCAGCCAAACTGAATCTTGGTAGATTGAGGATGGACAAAAAAAAGTACCTTTTCACAAAGTATGTAGGCTTTGGCCAATATTTTCTTTCTGCTAGCGCAAGGGTTCTTAGGCCAGCGGACAGATGAATTTTATGTTGTGCAACAGAGGGAATCTTGTGGCGCAGAGTGCACTATTTCACAGTAGGTAAAGGTAAAGGGACCCCTGACCATTAGGTCCAGTTGTGACCGACTCTGGGGTTGCGGCGCTCATCTCGCTTTATTGGCCGAGGGAGCCGGCGTACAGCTTCTGGGTCATGTGGCCAGCATGACTAAACCGCTTCTGGCAAACCAGAGCAGTGCACGGAAATGCCGTTTACCTTCCCGCCGGAGCGGTACCTATTTATCTACTTGCACTTTGATGTGCTTTCGAACTGCTAGCTTGGCAGGAGCAACGGGAGCTCACCCCATCGCGGGGATTTGAACCGCCGACCTTCTGATTGGCAAGTCCTAGGCTCTGTGGTTTAACCCACAGTGCCACCCGTATCCCTATTTCACAATAGTTACCAGCAAACTACTTGTGCATTCTCTTGTGCAACCACGTCCCACAGGCCCAAACATTTCACCAGTGGAACAAGCATTCTGCTGAGTGACTCTTAACTTTGCGTTATGTTGGATGCAACCCATCTTCTCTACCCCCTCCCCCTATTCCAGAGTTGGTATTTAGGGCTTGGCTTCATGCCCAGCTGGCTGTGGAGCGTCCTGGCCAATTTAAAACCACCTCCGACAAAGAGCTGCATTTTTATTTCACGTCTTTTAATGGCTCTGTGCTTAATGTTGTATTTCGGAGCTCATTAAGTCTCTGTTTTGGGATGTTATCCCTGCAATGACTGAATGAATGAGTAATAAAAGCAGCTGACTACTTAAGAGACCGGAGACCAAGCTCAAATTTTGCTTTTGATTGGCTTGCGGATATTATTCCTTTTTTTAGGTCAGCGGCCTAACTTTCCCGCAAAGCTCCTTCTAAGAATGCCAAGCAAATATGTATGATCTGCCAAGGCATGAGAGACCCCGAGTTGAACTTGTTAAGAATCACAAGGTTTTCCTCATATATATAAAAAGACCTAGCAGATTATAGAAGCTAGTTTTTCCAGTGGAGTGTGAAATTGTCAGCTGAAGCTCCTCTATAGCTACAATGCAATACAGTGGTGCCTCGCAAGACGAAATTAATTCGTTCCGCAAGTTTTTTCTTCTTGCGAGTTTTTCGTCTTGCGAAGCACGGTTTCCCATAGGAATGCATTGAAAATCAATCAATGCATTCCTATGGAAACCGCCTTCAGACCAGGTCCGGGGACAGTCTGTCCCCCGACCTCTTCTGAAGGCTGGGGGGGGGGACAAGGGCTTTTCTTCCCACCGCCAGCCTTCAGAAGGCTGTTCTGAAGGCTGGCGGTGGGAAGAAAGGCCCTTCTCCCCACCTCCCACCCCGCAAGCTCCGGGGACAGGAGGGCTTTCCTCCCAACTGCCAGCATTTTAAAAGCCCCCAGGACAGCGGAGACTTCTCCGCTGTCCCGGGGAGATTTTAAAATGCTGGCGGGTGGCAGCGAAGGCTTCGCTGCCGCCCGCCAGCATTTTCAGATCGCCCAGGACAGCGGAGAAGTCTCCGCTGTCCCGGGAAGGCAGGTGGGGGGAGCAAAGACTTTTGCCCCCCGCTGGCCTTCAGAAGAGGTCCAGGACCTCTTCTGAAGGCCAGCGGAGATTTCCCTATGGGCTTTCTTCTTGCGAAGCAAGCCCATAGGGAAATTCGTCTTGCGGAACGACTCAAAAACGGAAAACTCTTTCGTCTTGCAAGTTTTTTTGTTTTGCGAGGTGTTCGTCTTGCGAGGCACCACTGTATATGTTTACAGTGGCAACTCACTCCAAGGAGATTAATAACTTCCCCTCTTTTTTCTTTTTAAAAAAATGTGCTTTAGGAATTTCCCAATTAGAGGCATTCAGTTTTACGATGGGCCCATCAATGTCCAGAACTGCACCTTCCGAAAGTTTGCCGCGTTGGAAGGCCGTCACACCAGCGCTTTGGCGTTCCGCCTCAACAACGTTTGGCAGAGCTGCCCCAACAACAATGTCACAAACGTATTCTTTGAGGACGTCCCGGTGAGTTGGCTTTCAATGTGGGCTCACCATCGCAGGACTCAGTACATGCAGAGGGAGGACATTTTGCAACAGAAGAATTGCATTCCATCATTGGCCACCTTCTGAGGGTCACATGGCAGTGGTGGGCGGGGCAACAGGTGCACCTCCTATTTCTGTACAGTGGGTTGTAATCTAGCCATACAAAAGTCAGAGGTTCCTGCATGTACATCTCTCCAGGAAAGCAAGAGGCCTTATTACAGTTTAAGGACACATTCCAGGCTAAGGAACTGGAGAAATCAAGGGCTGGAGAGGGGGGTGGTCTGTGAGGAAGATGTGGCCGGTGAGAAGGTGGGGCATAAAGAGAGTCCTGAAGACCAGAAGCCGTTTGCTCCTGGGCCTGAGGCTCCCCAACCTTAGCTTAGCGAAATTATTATTATTAGTGAATTTAGTATTACAGTCGTACCTTGGAAGTCAAACAGAATCCGTTCTGGAAGTCCGTTTGACTTCCAAAACGTTCGGAAACCAAAGCGTGGCTTCTGATTGGCTACAGGAAGCTCCTGCAGCCAATCGGAAACCGTGGAAGCCCCGTCGGACGTTCGAGTTCCAAAGAACGTTTGCAAACCGGAACACTCATTTCCAGGTTTGCAGCGTTTGGGAGCCGAAACGTCTGAGTACCAAGGCGTTTGGGATCCAAGGTACGACTGTATTGCTATTACTATTATTTATTACATTACTCATTGTTTTGCCACAGCAACTCAAAATGACTTACAATATTTTAAGCAATACATACATCCATACATTAAAACTAGCATTTTTAAAAAACCGCTACATTAAACTTCCCGCCCATGCAAAAAGCCATAGATAGTAAAAAGCCAAAGGCCTTAATAATAATAATAATTTATTATTTATACCCCACCCATCTGGCTGCTGGCTGGGCTTCCCCAGCCACTCTGGGCGACTTCCAAAAAAATATTAAAATACTATAATACATCAAACATTAAAAGCTTCCCTAAACCTAAAAGGATTATTTTTGCCTGGCATCTAAAGATATGTAACATTGGCGTCAGGTAAACTTCCCTGGGGAGAGCATTCGACAGGCGGGATGCCACAATTGAGAAGGGCAGTTCTCATGTTGCTGCTCGCCTGACCTTGCATGGAGGGGCACACAAAGAAGGGTCTCAGATGACAATTGCAGGGTCCGGCTGAGTTCATGTGGGGGAGAGACTTCCCTTGAGGTCTTGCACCATATAAGACTTCATAGGTCCAAGCCAGAGCTTCAAATTGGGCCTGGAAACTAATTGGTAGGATTTCAGGATGGGTAGCCCTCAAGCTTTGGGGACGCGGGTGGCGCTGTGGGTTAAACCACAGAGCCTAGGACTTGCCGATCTGAAGGTTGGTGGTTCGAATCCCCGCCACGGGGTGAGCTCCCGTTGCTCGGTCCCTGCTCCTGCCAACCTAGCAGTTCGAAAGCATGTCAAAGTGCAAGTAGATAAATAGGTACCGCTCCAGCGGGAAAGTAAACGGCGTTTCCATGTGCTGCTCTGGTTCGCCAGAAGCTGGCCGCATGACCCGGAAGCTGTACGCCGGCTCCCTCGGCCAGTAAAGCGAGATGAGCGCCGCAACCCCAGAGTTGGTCACGACTGGACCTAATGGTCAGGGGTCCCTTTACCTTTACCTTTAGCCTGCAAGCTGTTTTGAACTCCACGATCAGTCCCAGAGGCCATGGCCAAGATTCCAGGACAACTCACACAGGGCTGCCGTGTTCTTTTCAGGGCACAAATGGACTGCAGAAAAATAGGAAGCTTCTGTGTTAAGCTCTGAACTTTGGGGGGGGGTACCTCTAAGCAGTTACTAAGCTATCGGTTCAGAATTAATTGGTTAATGTGTCATATTTTCCCTTCTATTCAGATAACCTCTCGAGTGTTTTTCGGAGAACCAGGACCTTGGTTTAATGGGCTGGATATGGATGGGGATAAAACATCTGTTTTCCATGATGTTGACGGCTCTGTATCTGAATATCCTGGGTCGTATCTTATAAAGGAAGATAATTGGCTGATTAGGCATCCAGACTGTATTGATGTCCCTGACTGGAGGGGGTCTATCTGTAGTGGTCGATATGCACAGGTAAGACTGATAGGCATGTTCAGAATTTGGATCTTGCTGGCTCACAGTTCTTTTGCATTTCTGATTTCCACAGCAGATCACTGCTGTGGGGTTACTGGTCTCTTCCCTATGCATGTTCTTCTTCCTTAAAAGCTCTTTAAAAGGAAGTAAGTTTTGCTTTGCTTTGACTTCAGGTGTACATCCAAGCCTACAAATCAGCCAACCTGAGAATGAAAATAATAAAAAACGACCATTACGGACATCCTCTGTACTTGGAGGGGGCTCTGAGTAAGAGTGCCCACTACCAGCAATATCAGCCTGTGATCACTCTACAAAAGGGCTACACCATCCATTGGGACAAGACTGCTCCCGAGGAACTGGCTATCTGGCTCATTAACTTCAACAAGTGAGTGTGTGGCCCGTAAAAAACAGCATTTCGATTCAGGAATATAGCTTGCTAAAGAAAGCCGGGGTGTGTGATGATGATGTTATAATAGCCACTGCATTCTTCCAGGCCTGACATCATTGTTCCAGGAAACCCTCTGCAAGTTTTACCATCTTCTCACCTAAACATCCAAGTCCCCTTAGAATGGATGTAAAGAAGTCATGCGATAAATATTTGAGGCACTGCGTGGGCCAAGTTAATCCCTGACTCATAGAAGGTGGTGGCTCGCTACAGAGGAATGACTCTGTATTGCTATAAGGGATCTTTAGGTTGTTTGGAATTGACTCTGCTCAACATGTAAACATTTAGCCCAGCCATGTCCAAAGTCCGTTTTGGGGGCCTAATCTGGCCCGCCAGTCGATTTAATCCGGCCCCCGTGGCAGTATATGTCCTGCGGTAAAATCCTTAAAAAAGCAACTTCAATCCTAAAAAGCTCAACAACTTCACGCGCGTCCACTTAATCAAATCTGGCCCTCTTTGAATTGTTTTTAGCCAGTTTGCAAGTAAATGTATTTTATTTTTGGAGTGAGTGGGATTTGACTTGCGACATGTGCCAGAAAAATCATAGTCACAGAGCTTGGGGTTGTTATTGTTGCAATCATCATCATTATCGTTTTAGGAATGATTGGATCCAAGTTGGGCTTTGCTATCCTAAAGGGACGACATTCTCCATTCTCTCCGACATCCACGATCGCCTTTTGAAGAAAACCAGCAAAACAGGGACATTCTACCAGGCTCATGAGATGGAGAAGCTTGAGTATCGATATGCTTCCAAGGGATACTACTATTGGGATGAGGACACTGGGTAAGGAAACAGCAAGCATGCCCCCCCCCGTGTCCTACAGCTCTCTGAAGCACAGAATTGCTATGGAGGGTTGCAGAGATGTGTTGGGTGCAGGGTTGTTTTTAACAGATGCACAAATGACATCCTCGTGTCTAGTCTATATGCCATCTTTCAGATTCAGCTCCGGTGGCAATTTCCCCGCCTTTGGTGATCATTCCTCTTCAACAAGCAAAGCCATGCCATTTTGGATCCCTCTTCACTTGTTGCAGATTTTTGACCACCTTGTCATATGGAATGATCGATTTGCATAAGGACGTAAATTGGGGATCAGCCCAATGGCTGAGTCCAGCATCCTGGGCTCACAAGAGCCAGCCAGATGACCCAATGGGAAGCCCATGAAGAGAATTTGAGCACAACAGTGCTATCGCTGCTTGCGATTCCCAGAGTTCAGAGACACTTCTGACAATGGAGGTGGAGCATACCCATTATGGCTAGTAACCACGGTAGCCACGATTACCTTTGTACCCTCTCCGTTTTTAAAATGATGGGGGCCTAATGGTATCCTCACTGGGACGCGGGTGGCGCTGTGGGTTAAACCACAGAGCCTAGGACTTGCCGATCAGAAAGTCGGCGGTTCAAATCCCCACGACGGGGTGAGCTCCCATTGTTCGGTCCCTGCTCCTGCCAACCTAGCAGTTCGAAAGCACGTCAAAGTGCAAGTAGATAAATAGGTACCTCTCCGGCGGGAAGGTAAATGGCGTTTCCGTGCGCTGCTCTGGTTTGCTAGAAGCGGCTTAGTCATGCTGGCCACATGACCCGGAAGCTGTACGCCGGCTCCCTCGGCCAATAAAGCGAGATGAGTACCGCAACCCCAGAGTCGGCCACGACTGGACCTAATGGTCAGGGGTCCTGTTACCTTTACCTTTAATGGTATCATCAAGCTCTGTGCATAGGACACTTATACAAAATCAGACCATTGCATACCACCCAAATTTCTCTGATTAAAACAGGGACTTCCTTTTCCATTATTTTTATTATTCCCTGCCCATTTGCACTAGGTTGCCCCAGCCACTCTGGGTGGCTTCCAACATATATAAAAACACAATAAAACATTAAAAACAGGGCTACCTTCAGATGACAGTAAGAGCTGTTCGACAGTGGAATTTGCTGCCAAGGAGTGTGGTGGAGTCTCCTTCTTTGGAGGTCTTTAAGCAGAGGCTTGACAACCATATGTCAGGAGTGCTCTGATGGTGTTTCCTGCTTGGCAGGGGGTTGGACTCGATGGCCCTTGTGGTCTCTTCCAACTCTATGATTCTATGATTCTATGACTTCTAAAGGTTGTATAGTTACTTATCTCCTTGGCTCAGGGGGGTCACATAGCTCCATACCCTCCAACATTTCTCTCATGAAAATAGGGACATCCTAAGGAAAAGCAGGACATTCCAGGATCAAATCAGAAACCAGAATGGCTTCTGTAAATACGGAAGTGTCCCTAGAAAATAGGGACACTTGGAGGGTTTGCCATTGGCCCCTTTAGTTCAGTACTGTCTACACTGACTGGCAGCAGCTCTCCATGGCTTTGGGCAGGGAATCGCTCTGGGGTTGACCTGGAGATGCTGCTAGGGATTTAACCTGGGACCTTCTGTGTGCAGTGCAATGCTCCACTACTGAACTGTGGCCCCTTCGCAGAAGGAAAGTACACAGTCGCTTTGTTACGTCTGGACCATTGGGTTGGCAGCAGGGAACCAGCGGTAGCTGGGCAGCCAGCTAATGGGGTGTTGGCACTAGCAGTGAGCTGCAGTGTGTGTGGCAGATCACTGTGCCTGCTGGTCTTCAGCCACCTGCTATCTTCATTTCCTCAAAAATGCCTTTGTGCCTACTGGGGCCTGGGGCCACTTGGAGGAAATGAAAATGGGATAGCTGGAGCTTTGGCTGCCGGAGAACTTTGCTTCATGCCAAGCTGCCCAAAAAGTGTTGTTTTGTTTAAAGCAAGCAGGCTGCTGTGGTAACATGAAAAAGTGGAGGTCACTGATTGTAGCAATAAAGATTAGATAAATAAGAAGATCAGCCCCGACACCCAAAAGTTTTTAAAGGAAAAAGTTGGCCATCAGTGGCAGTGAAGGGACTGGGTGCCGGCTGGGAGATTTTGTCCAAAACAGCTGGAGGGCACCAAGCTGGTGCTGTCTGTCTTACATAAAAGGTAAAGGGACCCCTGACCATTAGGTCCAGTCGTGGCCGACTCTGGGGTTGCGGCACTCATCTCACTTTATTGGCCGAGGGAGCCGGCGTACAGCTTCCAGGTCATGCGGCCAGCATGACTAAGCCGCTTCTGGCGAACCAGAGCAGCGCATGGAAACGCTGTTTACCTTCCCCGCAGCGCGGTACCTATTTATCTACTTGCACTTTGACGTGCTTTCGAACTGCTAGGTGGGCAGAAGCTGGGACCAAGCAACGGGAGCTCACCCTGTTGCGGGGATTCGAACCGCCGACCTTCTGATCGGCAAGCCCTAGGCTCTGTGGTTTAACCCACAGTGTAAATGTCAAATTTCTTGAGCAGCCTCTAATAGTATGAGATGTAGTAGTTGCATCTGAAAGTGAGAATAATGCATAAGAGAGCACCTGCCTGGGATAGATGAACAGAAATGCATAATTCACACACAATTCATTTAAAGCATGCTCAATGCACATATAAAGCCCCCCCCCCAAAGATGTTTTCCCCTTCCAGAGACAGTTCCAACATCCTTAACAAACCAGTTCCCAGGATTCTTTGGCAAGAGCAATGCGCTTTAATGGTGCAGTGGAAGGGTTCAATATGAAGACATTTCCATATGAGCTTCATCCTGTTCCGGCTACGGCGGAGTCAGAGTCAGGGACGCTCACGGCTCTTCCATCTTTTCCCAAAGGTTGCTGTTTCTCAAGTTAAAGGCTCAGCACGAAAAGGAGCCGTTTGCCTTCTGCTCCGTCAGAGGATGCGAGCGAATCAGGATCAAAGCCAACATCCCCAGGAAAGCAGGGTCCAGCGACTGCCAAGCGAGAGCCTACCCAAAATATGAGGAGCAACCTTCAGTGGATGTGCCAATGCCCAAAAAGCTGCCAAGCACACACCTGGTAAAGTAGCTGATTTACTGTTGCCATTTTCCTGGGTCTTTGTTTCCGATTAAATCAGTGCATAATTTTCTTTCTGGAAACTCATTAAACATACAGTGGTACCTCTGGTTGCAAACGGGATCCGTTCTGGAGGCCTGTTCACAACATGAAAGGAACGCAACCTGCAGCGGCGCATCTGTGCATGCGCGGGTTGCGATTCGCCGCTTCTGCGCATGATGTCATTTTGCGCATCTGCACATGTGCGAGTGGTGAAACCCGGAAGTAATTCTTTCTGGTACTTCTGGGTTGCTACAGGACACAACCTGAAAAAACGTAACATGAAGCAAATGTAACATGAGGTGTGACTGTACTTCAGTCCCATTTTATGGGCAAAGTCTTATTTTGCCCAAAGTGGAAAGTCAACATTCCTGTTGAGAAAGTAGGAAGCTGCTATGTACTGAATTAGACCATTAGTCCATCCAGCGTAATATTGGCTACACTGGCTGGCAGCAGCTCTCCAGGGTTTCATCTTTGCTGTGTGCTACCTTTTCAAGGGTCGGGAGGGGGGATACCTGGGATTATACCTTTAGGGTAGGGGGAGCAGGGTACAACAGCTCTTCTCCAATGGCTGTCAGAAGCTATTGCAAGAGGGGGTCCAGAACGCTCTCCATTTGCCTCCAAACGTTCTGAATGTCCCTTGTCAGATTTGTAGATCACTCCACGTAAGACTCCCCCAAAATTGCCAAGGAGTTAAATTTCTGGCAAGACATAAACTGGGGACGCCTCGTTTAAAATAATATTTTGAGGCATTTGAACTGAACCACAAAATGTGTGAGCGTAACTCCCAAAATAAATGTATGTTTGAAAAAAAGCATGTCTAAAAGAATGGTTTTGAAAGTCAATAGAAATACCAACTTTATTTTCTGTTTTAAACCAGAACAAGGACCATTTTGTAGAACTGAAGCTGGACAGCTACAAGACCAAATACTTCCATCTCAGGGATGATTTTGCGTATATCTCAGTAAGTCTTTGCTCTTGAGTAATGTGCTGTATTTTTAACACACTCTATGTTTTAGAACTTTTCATTATATTTTAACATAGCCAAAGGTCATCTTCTATGGGACACAATTTGTAACAGAATATATATAAAATACGCAGTGGAGGAAATAAACTCGAAATAATTGAGAAAACTAACAGATCTAACAAAGACTTATCTGGAAGAATCTATATTTGTTCCTGAATTCTTTTAAAGTACTGTTGAATGGAATCTGAATGGATTTCGTATTACTAGCAAGGCAAGTTGATATCCAGAATTGGGTTTAATTTTCTACCAAATCATAATTAAAGCTGGACTTAGATGTTTGATTTTATACATGAACACACGCTCCTTGGTTGGTATAAATATTATTTTTTTACATTTCGCTGCAATTTGGAACCAGTCTTATTTTCATAGCAGCAATAAGCTTGCTGCCAATTTGTTGCTTTCTTGTCCTAATGCCCAACAAGACTGCCTTAGAATGAAAGGGGGGGAGGAATATCCTGCAAGTTTTTAATATGCCATCATTACTCAGTTCTTTGGTTTGTTGGGACACCTCACCAGCCTGTTTTGCCACATCATTTTCTAGCAATACCTTTGAGCATTAATTGTTCAAAAATAAGTTTTATGGGGTTGCTAGATACTTTATATTTCATTTCCCTGCCCCCTTTCCATCAGTGTTTCCAGATGCTTAATACATATGAAAATGGGGTGTGTGAAATACATAAATTTTGACTAATTTCCAGCGTTGCACCTTAAATCAACAATACAAAGTTAAACATAAAAGTTTGAAAATTTTCGTATTTCGAGGTCTGCCTCTCTTTTTCTTTTCTTTCTTTCATACACTATATTTCAAACCAGCCTCTACTTCTGAAAATCCAGAACTATCAACTGTTACTGCTCCGGTCTCCCTGATAACAGCAAGAACTGATTTGTTTTCCAGGTTGATGGCAGGAAGTTTTATCTCTCCGAAGATGGTATCCAAGTTGTTGTGATCAATGGGCATGATGGGAGATTTGTTGACCGGATGAGTTTCAAAAACTCTGTTCTGCAAGGAATCCCAGCACAGATGATCAACTATGTCAATAACATTCGGGAAAAGTAAGTCAATGAGAAATGAGGGCATTCAAGTTCTGGAAAAGAGGATAAACTCTTTGAGCAACATTAAAAAAAAATACCCAACTGTCATGCAACGAAGTTTGATGGAAGCTCTTTGCCCCCTGTCCCTTGGATCCAGATCTACAGATCCAACCGCTTGTGGGCCAAAAGGTGTTGAGGAGGGAGCGTCTCTTACTGGAACCTTACATGTAATACCTTGAACTGTGCAGGTGGCTCCTTATATAATTGTGCTATGTATATGGTGTTCTACGTTGTCAGCTTTAACAACATAATTACAGTGGTACCTCTGGATGCGAACGGGATCCGTTCCGGAGCCCCGTTTGCATCCTGAGCAGAACGCAACCCGCGTCTGCACGTCGCCGCTTCTGCACATGCGTGTGACATCATTTTGAGCGTCTGCGCATGCGGCAAAACCCGGAAGTAACCTGTTCCGTTACTTCCAGGTCGCCGCGGAACGCAACCTGAAAACGCTCAACCTGAAGCATATTTAACCCAAGGTATGACTGTATATGGGACGCGGGTGGCGCTGTGGGTTAAACCACAGAGCCTAGGACTTGCTGATCAGCAGTTTGGCAGTTCGAATCCCCGCGACGGGGTGAGCTCCCATTGATCGGTCCCTGCTCCTGCCAACCTAGCAGTTCGAAAGCACGTCAAAAGTGCAAGTAGATAAATAGGTACCGGTCCGGCAGGAAGGTAAACAGTGTTTCCGTGCACTGCTCTGGTTCGCCAGAAGTGGCTTAGTCATGCTGGCCACATCACCCGGAAGCTGTACGCCAGCTCCCTTGGCCAATAAAGCGAGATGAGCGCTGCAAATCAGCAAATCAGCCTGATTTGCACTCCTCAAACTAATACATGGATCAGAATGAAGTTCTTCTTTGGGGTTTTGCACCGAATTTTGCGGCATAGCTCTTGGCTCAAAATATACCCCAAATATTTATTCTGGGGTAAAATTCATACAAATCTTGCGATTTCCCACAAAAATAAATCTGTGCAGAATAACACAGGATGCAACATATTTATCAATACAGTACATACAAAACAGACATGAACCAGAAAAAGGACTTGAGAGTGGAAATTGCCCCATTCTGATTAATGTTAAAGACAGGTGTGGGAAAACCCATTCTGCACTAACCCTCATTTAATAAAATGTACCAACTGTGTTACTGGTAGGAAAATAAAATAAACCTCAGTGCGGTTTACAAATTCATTGTGAGTTATGCTTTTTGATACGGTATTGGGTAGGCATTTGCTGTATCAAGGCAAAATGCACCCAGAGATATTTAATTCCCCCTACCCGCCCCCAAAATAAGTCTGTGTTCTGGCACATATGGACTAAACATTCCTGGGATGTATGGAACAGCTGGAAAACCTAGTGGTTGTAGATGTAGCCTAACAAGCCATATTCTGTCGTATAGCAGCCATCTGATTTTCTCATTGCTCCTGCAAACATTATACATACCATTTCTGATAACAGATGTAAGGTGACCTAATTGGATGTGCTTGTTAATCTTCAGAATAAATTATGCATGCCTGGCGAGACATGATTGAATTGATACAGGGACCAGCACCCCAGAGTTGCACAAGTGGTAGCTTTTACCAAATTAAATCACTCAGTGGAAGAATAGATGGTTTATGGATGCCTTTGTCTCCTGTAGTTCTATAGTGGTGATGACATCTAAAGGAAGGTTCGTTTCAAGAGGTCCGTGGACTACCGTCCTGGAGAAACTTGGAGCACAGAGGGGCTTTAAATTGAAAGGTAAATAGCTATTTTATAAAAGAACCTTTGTTATAGTTACATTTCCAAGAATTAATAGGATGTTTAAAAGTGTTGATCGTTTCAGTTTACTGTGTTCTTCAATCTTTGGCCCCCAGGTGATCATCCTTGACCGCTGGCTAGGGATAATGGGAGCTGTAGTTCAACAGCTGGGGACCACAGTACAGTGGGCTAGAGGAAGTGTTGTACCACTTCAGATTTCAGGCTCAGCAGAACTGAGCTGCTGGATCTCCATTGAGTTTAAAGATGTGAAGGCTTAGAGAATTCATGGGGAGAGAACAGTACCTCAAAAAGCCAAGTAATTTTTAGGAAGGGAGAATACCTCTTTAACGAAACAGGCAGCACACCTTTGGGTTTTTGTGTTGGAATGGCACTCTGAAATAAGATCCTGAAATCAGGTGGTGGTTGTTTTTTATTTAATGATCTTCAGATTTCTTTGCATCCCCAAGCGTGCTTGCATTTTTGTTGCCAAAGTTTGGGTTCTTCTCATTTGGGCAAGACTTCAGTTTTCAGGGAGAGGCTTTCATGCTTTGAATAGCTTCTTTGCCTCTGTTCCTTAGCCATGCCTGCATCCTCTTGCCCTTGATGGGATCTTTCCTGATCTGCATTATACATTCTAGCCGAGCTTCCATTATTGTGCTTTTAAGCATTCTCCAAACATTATGACCCCCTGACTTTCATTCAACTTCCTTTTTTTAAAACCAGTACCTTCATTTTTGAGAAGCCTCCCCTTTTGAACTGAAAGGTGACTTCATGTTTGACTTCCTCGGCAGCTGTCCACTTAAAGACATGTTGTATTTGATAGCACCATGATCACGGTTCCCAATCAGTCCAAGAACACTTATATCATATACCAGGTTCTCGGCACCATTTAAAATTATGTCCATGGTTTGCCTCGTTTCTTGCTGGTTCCAAAGCAGTCATTTGGAGGTTCTCAACTATCCTTTTTTCCTTTCGTTCAGATAAAATGGGTTTTGTTGGATACAAGGGCACCTTCCGGCCCTTCTGGGTTACGCTGAAGACAGATGACGAAGCAGTGAGGATTTTCCAAGCTCTGCCAGTTCCAGTGGTAAAGAAAATGAAACTGTGAGAAAGTGACCTGCATTGTGTGCTCCTGCTCATTAGCACACCCTCAATGGAAAATGCGTTGAGGCACATGGCGTGCTCAAGATGTAGTATATTTTGATGATGTACATAGAAGAAACCTTATTGTGAATGGGTTAAATGGCCACATCAGACAACCAACATTCCGTAGGCAGTCCAGGATACAGTTAGTAATAGGTCTGTTCCTCTCACAAGCGTATTTGTGATAAGAAAGGTTTGATTTCACATCATGTTGCCTTGGTGTACTGCAATGGTCTCCTTCATGTCTGTCCGTAGGAGCCTCAGGTTTTGAATCAGTAGAAATGTACAAAGTGTTCCTTCTCCGGTCTCAACTTTCCAGTCTCAACTTTCAGACACCTACTCAGGAAAAAACATGCACTTCTAAGTTGAGCTCCTGGCTATGTATATATGCAAATGTAAGCAGAAGTCAGTATCAGACACAACGGCAAAAACTGAAAATGCTTTGTTGATCTCCTCACAAACTTTCTGGTGTGCTGGCATTCAATGTCAGCAGGACACTTCATAAGCACCGACTGATATCCTATTTCTGCCTGCGCGTCAGCGATCCACTGAATACCTGAATGCCGCAGTTGTTCAGGGTATTGCAGAGGTTGCTGGATCTTCACAAAGAGTCTCTTGTGACAAAGGACCAAATCACTGTGGCCAAGGATCAGCTTATGAAGGACAAATGTTATCAGTTTCTCAAAGAGAAAATTGTGCTTGGGCTTCCTGTTACCAGCTTTTTTTTTTATTAATAAAAGCACATCAAGTATGTCCCCTCACCCTGCCAATATGGAACTGCTTCAGAAGTGAGGCTCTCACCCAGAACGGTTTTTTAAAGAAAAGAATTAAAAAGGGAGGAGAAAATATTTATGGGTCATCAACAAACTGCCTTCAATATGTGCTCTTTTTTAACTGAGTGACTGATTGGTCTCTACTAGTAACTGACCATTCGCAATCTGTAAAGTTGCTTTTCAAAGGTTGCATTGTAGAAATACTGCTTTCTGAGAGCCTTGGGGAGGGTTGTGTGTTGTGTCTGTGTGTTCGTCACTCCAAGTATTCTACCCGAAATAGCTGGTCCTTTTTCGGAACTAGATGTATAGTGTTTTGTATATTTTCTTAAAGCTCCTGCTGAAAAAGATTTAATTTTCTATTAATTTATTGCAAAAGGCACAAAGAAGATTAAAGCTGAAGAGATAAATGCTGTTATGGGAAATTTTTTTTTGTACACTAGGGTAAGGTCATGGAAATGTTTCTTCAGCTAATCTGCTTTGCACTTGAAAACTTCAAAGGGCTGCAGAATGTGGTACTTCCCTTGGCAGCCTGTTTTGTATGAGGACAAAAACTCTTGGAATGTTACTTCCAAATGTTTTCGCTTACAACTTAATTAACATTTAGTTGTTTGGAATACACATTTATTGGAATAAAATTTCAATGCAACTCTTACATGCGTGTGTACCGTTTACTTGTGTTGGATTATTTTATCACAATGAACTGATAGCACAGACCATCATCACCCATAAACAATTGAGCTAAACCTGTCAGCATAATGCACATTGTCAGTCTAAGGATGGTGTCGTATCACTTAGACCCTACCCCAAAAGTTCGAAGCATCAGTAATCCCACCATGATACCATTTCCCTTTACTGCCACAATCCTCCGTGGCAGGAGGCCCTTATCCAGGTATAACTGCTTAAGCTCCCTTTCCTCTCCACAATGGAGAGGCCAGGACAGAACAAGGATAAACTGTGCTGACATTTGCAATGAAGACCATAGCTCCTTGTGTAAGTACCATGTTAACCTGGTCAATTCTTTTCTACTGACTGTCAGAAGCCCTCCGGCAGAAGGCTCCATCAACACCTGCTTTACAGGCTAAAAAGTCTGACTTTGAACATGGTAATTCTGTCCCTCTTAATCAGGGCCAGCCCAAGGTACTTTGCCACTTGAGGCACAGCACAAAACAAAACAAAACCACCACCCCTTCCATACACAGAAGCTGACAAGCTCTCTTAAATCAAAGGTGAACTCAAGCAATCTTCACTTTCCCAAACGAGATAACCATCCATTAAAATTCACACTTCCAAGTTTTGCAATACAGTTGTCTAGCCACATAACAAGTGCAAAAATGTACACAGTGAGGTAAAGTGTGCATTTTCTTTTGCATATTTTCACTAACATACAAAAATGCATTGTATTAGGGGAAATCGCTTTGCAAAAAAACCCAGGTACTAGGCAAAACTGCATTAGGAGAAACTCACATTAAAACACTGATGAGTTTTCATGAGAATTTGTTTTTAAAAATAACCTCAAACTGATGTGGAAAATGAGAAAGAATACTAAAAATAAAAATAGAGAAACTGAAGTCGACAGATTCGCCCATCCCTAACCTGTACCGTTTGAATTATTTTATATTGTTCACGGCCACATGATTCCCATGCACAGAGGAGTTGTAAGCCAACTCTGGTTTTTTCATGTCCGGATAGTGAAGGCACCAATTTCAGACAAAGGGAAGGGTGATTGGTTCCTTACAACAAATGGTGCATATTCACCAATGTGCCCTTATAGAGCAGAAATGTAAACAATCCTGGAGTTTAGTCCCAAGTCACTGAAATACTAAGGGCAGAAAACCTGTCCAAACTGTTGCTTTATCTAAAATGACAGCCCTGCCTGGGGTTTTTACTCAGTCACTGCTCCTTTGTACAACTCTCATTCACACACTTAAAATCACCACTGATATTTTAAGTTTAGAACAGAGATGAAGCGCACAAAACTCACAGCTTGCAGGTCTAAAGAAATCAAACATTTTGAAAACCTGGCCATTCTGGGTGGCCATTCTGGAAGGGAAAGCAAGCAAATACAATCAGATTTGGTCTTTAACAGCAGAAATTTACTGCAACATTTCCTTATGCTCGACCACCCTCTAGTGGTTCGCTGCCGATAATAGAGCATCTCCACCGCCTACGTCTCATAGACTTAAAATATTTAACTCCAGACAGAATCCCTGCTGCTGTAAATGCAAGGAAATTAATTCAAATGGCAAGCAGAAACTTGGGAAACTCAAAGACAAAGGTAAACTTGAAAAATGAACACATGATCTCTCAAAGTTGCAAGCGGCAGCTGCAGAAACATCCTGCCAAAGCTCCAGGCGCTCATAAGGCAAGAGGAAGTTTGCTTTAAGCAAAGAAAAGCTCTCATGGGATCCACCTGATGGACTTGCATACATGAAGAGAACGGCACACACAGGCACACCTAAATAAAACAGGCCACTTCCAAGGGGTTTTAATGCCTCAAATAGTCAAGCTAGCTGGTGATACTTTAAAAATGCAACAAATTTCTTCTTTCTTCTGTATTTACATAAACATAGTAAGAACAACCCAATGCTGCCTCTCTCCCCCACGCCATCCCTTTGAGGAGGCTTATTTGAGACATTTGGATCTGAAGATTGGGGAAAGTGGAACAGTTAGTTGGCTGTCACCCTAGTGAACGTTTTGAATAATTTCTTTTATGTAACTGACCGTCAGAAAGTTGGAAGTCCCTTTTTCCCTTCTCCCTTCCCTTCTTCCATCCATCCTTCTCTCTCTTTTTATTTGGGGACCTCTGTTCTGGGCCATTATCCACCAAGGATTACACCCACACGAAGTTGGTGGAAGAATCCTGTGTGAGCGGCAGGGAAAGGAAGACTTTCCAGAGTGAGAAACTGAGAAGAAAATTCCCAGGTGAGAACTGGCAGGGTCCACCACTTTCAGTGTGAGACGAGGGTTAAGAGACGACTTTGAGAGAGGAGACTGCATTTTTCTCTTTCTGTTTTTAGTTTCTTTTATCATTGTATTATGAAAAAGCTTTAATAAAATCTTGAAGCGGCTTATTTTCTGCAACTAACATTGCAATCCTATGCATGTTTACTCAGAAGGAAGTTAAGCGTGTTTAGATTTGCAGCCCATGGGTGGAGGTGGTTCTTGGGAAGGCAACCATCATAACCCAGTTAGGGTAGGAAGCTTGTGGTTATTCTTGCCCTCTCTAACTTCATGCCATTTAAGCCCTTATTGCCTTAAAACTTTATTAAAGTTTCATTATTATAAGCCTGTGCCTTGGATTCATTTCCATGCAGCTAAATACCAAGTGTATAATTTGATCAAAAACCACAAGATGGTGTCTACTTCAAACACGCTACAAATAGTTTCTAGCTGGGTTCTAGAACTACTTCAAGCTCACTCTAGAGCTTGTATGCCTCCCGCGGAATTTGTTTTACTTTTAACAGCAAACTTCTGTCATGCAACATCCAGAATAATATGTTTAAAGTTAAAATGAAAAGAAAGATGTTAACTGATTAAGTTAATTTTATGAGAAAATTAGTTTTGGAAAACTGTTACAATGATATACACTGAAACTCAGCTAGGGGGATTGGAGGAAGTCAAGTAACAATGTTACTAAGATTGGATTAAGAATAACTAAGATCTATGTTTGTTTCGAAATTTTGGAAAATCAATAAAAAAAACTTGGGGGGGAAAAACAAAACATCCAGCTTCTTCTAAATGTTCAGATTAAAAACATGTTTGCCACATGACGTAGGACCACTGTCAGAGAGACATGAGATTTACAAAAGCATTCGGGAGATAAAAAGGTAAAGGTAAAGGGACCCCTGACCATTAGGTCCAGTCGTGACCGACTCTGGGGTTGCGGCGCTCATCTCGCTTTATTGGCCGAGGGAGCCGTCGTTTGTTTGCAGACAGCTTCTGCGTCATGTGGCCAGCATGACTAAGCCGCTTCTGGCGAACCAGAGCAGCACATGGAAACGCTGTTTACCTTCCCGCTGGAGCGGTACCTATTTATCTACTTGCACTTTGTGCTTTCGAACTGCTAGGTTGGCAGAAGCTGGGACCGAACAACGGGAGCTCACCCCGTCACGGGGATTCGAACCACCAACCTTCTGATCGGCAAGTCCTAGGTTCTGTGGTTTAACCCACAGCGCCACCCACGTCCCTATTCGGGAGATACATAGCAGCTAATTAGAAAAAAAGGTACATTTTTCCTGTATTTATGTAAACTCCTACATTAATAGTGTTCTGTGTACAGAAACTGTTCTGATTTATGGTACTCATTTGATTTTCCTGTTCCCACATTTTCACCATTACTTGAATGAGTTGCCCTTTAAGTCCCACCTGTCACTCACCAAATCTGCTACAAAGAACAGAATTACCTCTGTCTCTTCGCCGCAGTGCTGACAAGAGTGGATGTCACTGGCCATACGCGAACCGAAGAGATGAAAGCAAGATCAGATTCTCTGTCAAAGGGTGCTTTGTCCTTGAAATGGCTGTAGGTTTCACAACAATGGCATTAATCAAGCTGAGAAAAATAGTTTCACTCTGGCTGCTCATCTACTTACCTGTGTATGAAAGCTGCCTTATACCAAGTCAGGCCACTAGTTGGTCAAAGTAATAGTTTTCTCTATTCCAACTACTAATGGGTCTCTGAAGTTTCAGGCAGATGTCTTCTCAGTTATGTTAACTCCCCTCTCTTTCCCCTGCCTCCCTCCACTTGAATTGGGGAGTCTGCACATGCAAAGAAGATGTTGGGAGTTATGGGCCCCATAATTAGAAAATGTCTAACAAATTAAAACACACCTGATTGCCCTTAAATAGTCAAAGAAACTGACACAATCAATTCTGAATAATTCATCTTGCAGACACACTCTTCTATAACTTTCAAAACGGAGAATCGGGATGCTAGCTTCACGGAACTGAAATCTGCATAAAAATCAATCACCACAATTGCAGTTGGGAGTTGTGTGCAGAGTAGTCACACGACCTTAGAAGAACCAGAAGACAAAGGCATGATACAGCTTTGCAAGGCAAGATTAAGCCTTGCAAAAAAAAAAAAAAGGCATCAAGAATTGCTAGCCTGAACGCCCACATCTAACTTAGTTAGTCATTTCGGACACACTGATGGCTTGAAAGAGGCACACACAAATGCAACTGCCTCTCAGTTTAAACGCTTCCCAGCCAAAGGCAATCAGGTGATTAGTGATCTTCAAGGCCCAGTGACTCAAACACAAAAGTGTTCCCCTCTACTAAAATCAGAGGGACATAAAGTATGTGAATTTGGTTGTTTCATACCCTGCATTTTCTTACTGTCCTACAGGGCATTTTGCAGCTTGCTAAGCTGCCACCTATCCTTATGCCTTTTGTTTGTGTCCTAAAAAAAGCTGCCACCTAGTTACCTGGAAGAAATTTTTACTTAGCACAGGTGACCAGCCAGCTTTTCATCAGACACACACCAGACAAATTTAGCAGGCAGCATATTCGAAAACTGGCATCTTTTTAAAAGCACATCTTGCATGCGAGTTTTAAGTTCCTCTGAACAACAAAAAACGCATCTACATTTAGCTTAGTTGGTAGAGCATGAGACTCTTAATTTCTGGGTCATTGGGCAAAAGATTCCTGCATTGCAGGGAGTTGGACTAGATGACCCTTGTGGTCCCTTCCACCTCTGTGATTCTATTTCTCAACATTTCCCTGTTCTTTTGTAACAGCAGAATGGAACGCAGGAGTACAAAACCCCTAAAAATTAAGTAAAAATGAAAATAAAACCTGGGGGGGGGGGGAATAAACAGAAGTCTCAGGACAAACACAGTACTCAGCTATTCATTAACACTTAACCTCTCATCTCCTTCAAAACCTTGAATTAGGCCAGGAGAGAGCTTTTATCAATGGTATTCATATATAAATGGTTCAAAAATCAAGAGAGGATAAAAGCTACTGAAGGCTTCTCAACATCTGAATTTGGCACATAATGGTGCCACCTAGTGGCCACTCTGAGCAGATACAGACATCACAAGACACAGCTGTGTCCCGACAGAGGACTCCACATGTCAAACAGAAATTTGTTCTGAAAAAGGTACAAATTTATTGACATTCCAGAGGGAGTGTTCATGGTGACAGCAATATTTTCCCAATTATCTACCAACTTTATATATGAATGAACAAATTAGAGCACCCAAAGTATTGGAAGTATTTTTGGCACCAGAGAAATACAAGCTATATTCAAAAAGATCAAACGTGGCATGATCTAATATGGTGCGGTGTCCACAAATCTGAAATAAACTTATGCACCAAGGCAGTATTCTTTCAAATTAACCTTAAGAAACAGAGTAAGCCCCCAGTTTATGGTCACTGCAATTCTGGAATGCCTTGAGCCCAATTGCAACTGAATAGCTTAACTCCAATCCAATTTTGGCCTGTAGATGTTTGCCATGAGTGCTACAAATAAGGGGCAGGGTGGGGGGAAGAACTTGTATAAAATTGTATAAAAGCCTTGAAAATCGTGTTGGCATTCAAAAAGACTGTACAGTGGTACCTTTATACTCAAACAGTTTGGCTCTCAAACAAATTGGCTCCAGAACGCCGCAAACCCGGAAGTGAGTGTTCCAGTTTGTAAACATATTTCAGAAGCCGAACGTCCGATGCAGCTTCCGATTGAGTGCAGGAAGCTCCTGCAACCAATCAGAAGCTGCACCTTGGTTTTTGAACCGTTTTGGGAGTCAAACGGACTCCTGCGACAGATTAAGTTTGACAAGCAAGGTACCACTGTAGTCAGAAATAATTTTCTTCCGAATGGAATACTGGTCAAAATTGACTTAAGCCCCTTTTGAAATTAAGTTCTTCAATTAGTGTCAGGGTTAATTGCCCCTTGATACATTTGCTATTTTTGTTACATTCCTCTTACTGGATCGGCTCAGCCTTTTATCACATGGCTCGGCCTACTGCCAGATGTTCTAAACTACAACTTGCAACAGCCACAGCCAGCACGCCCAATGCTCTGAAAGTGATGAGAGTTGTGGCCCAAAACATTTGGAGGGGCACCAGGTTGAGGAAGGTTGGAGTAAGTGAACTGGCCCACCATTAGTCTATGGAAACCCTAAATCTGTTAATTCAATAGACAAGTTTATTCCCACTTTGGGAATGCCCGCTGGGCATTTGACCACCAGCAGTGAAACCAACTTACATAAAAACACTCATTGCATGCATCAAACCTGTGCTTTCCAGAATCTGCTTTGGCACCACAGCTGACACTCTGAGATTGCCACTTTCAAGAAGGGGTATCATTTATTTTCATTAATGAAAATATTGCAAAGGTAGAAACTCCTAGAAAGTTAAGTCTTGTTTCTTATCGCCAACGAAACATTCACCTTGTTGACTCCTCCAAAATAGCTGACGGCAGAATTCCAATTGCAACAGCTCTTCCCCTCTCATCCTTTGAGGAATGTTCGTAATACTGAAGGTAAACACACAGGTGTTTAAACTTTAAACAGACAACTGTTTGAAAAAACCCAACTGCTTGAAAGTAGACAAGGCACAATATACCAACTCCAGATCTAAAAGAAGCAATCCACTGATGTTAAGCATTAACGTTGCTGTTACTGAACAAATGCCTCTCATTAATAAGTAAACTGGTCCCTTAATTTGAAACCCAGAAAGGCCACCCTATTTTCTCCTTCCTAAACTCCCCACCAATCCTCCTCTATGGTCAAATTAACTTATCAGAGCTCTTCTTTTGGTTTGGTTGCACGGTTGTCGTCTTTGAGGGGTCCATGTTTCTTTTCAGTATCTTTTTTCTTTTTGGATTTTTCGGGCTTGGTCTCGTTTTTCCCCTTTTCGCTTTCCTTGGCTCCTTTACCAGGGTACACCTGACCTTCCAGTGTTACGTCCGCACACCTCTCCTGTTTTATCAGAAAGTCTTTGATCTCCCACGCATAGCCTCCGTCCCGCAGCATAAAGATGGCACGATTTGAACCGACGATAAACCTAGGTTTTAAAAGGGCATTCAATTAGTGCCCGGCCTTTGAAGTATTGAAAATTTGTGTTTCAGGTAGTGAAGAGCCTCTGCCCCACCCCTTGCAAAAAAAGGAATGTTAAATAACCCCAAGGATTAAGTGGCGTGTTGCATTTCTTAAAAGCAAAAGGTGTTTGTCTCAGAATGAGGGGGGAAACAAAACTTGCACTGCAAGTTTATTACCTTCATAAGTAAGAATATTATAATTTATTCAAGTTTATTACCTTCATAAGTAAGAATATTATAATTTACTACCTTGTGAAAATACAGCCTATTGCATTTCTTATTCAAATTTATGGTGGAGTGGAGACACACAGATGCAGCAAAGGATGGGGAACCTCAGGCACAATGTTGAATGTGGCCCTCCAAGCCTCCCTATCTGGTCCTTGGAACCATTTTCATCCTGCACTGGCTCTGCTTTGCATGCTGAATGTTATTGCCTAGCAAGAGAATGTCCCTAAACTGTGATATGGCCCTTTGCTTTGATGGAGGACAGCGTAGGGTATGTGCAGAAACTATCTTACTGAAGAAAGGTAAAGTTTGCATTTGTTTCTCTGCCTCTTTTTGCCTCTGGCCCAGCCCACGATCAGCGTGTGCACTCTGGATGTTGCCCAAAAGGAAATGCGGTCACTGGATTGAAAAAGGATCTCCCATCCCTGCTAGAAGAGATGGGTCTCAGCTTTATTTTAGATGTAATGGGAAAATGCAAAATATCTGGCTAACAAATGCTTAGGGGTTAAAAAAAAAAGCCTCTACGTATGCTAATGTTAAAATGTTGGCTTATATATTAAGATTTCATAGGAATTTATCCTTGTAGTACACTTAAATAGCTCCATGTTGTCAAAGCTGGATAATTGGGTAGGATACAAGTGAAGTCATGTACAGTAATCCCTCTCAAGCATATTTTTTATGAGTTGCACCTATGAGGTGCAGATATTTCGTTCCATGGCCTTCTTGGGAGGAGCTGAAAACAACACAATAAAGAGCTGCTCAGTTCCACAACAATTTCTCCCCTGGAATGGTGGGAAATTCAGGACAGGCAAAAGGGAGCACTTCTTCACACAGTGAATAACTGAACAGCAGAAATCACGGCTACCAGATGTGGCGGGGGCCGCCAATTTGGACAGTTTTAAAAGGGGATTAGACAAAATTCATGGCAGCTAAGACTACAGATCGCTACCAGTCACAATGGATACATTTCTCCCTCTTATACTGGAAGTAGTATCTTTGAATATCAGCTGCTGGGAAACACAGGCAGCAGAGTATGGTTGGCTTCATGTCCTGCTTGCTGGCTTTGCACAGGCATACGGTTGGCCACCGTGGGAAATAGGTTTCTGGACTAGACACGGCTTTGATCCAAGGCAGGGTGGCTTTTCTTACATCATTTCTTCAAATTCCAATTGGGGGCGGGGTGGGGACACACAGACATATGTGTATCCAAAGGGACAAACAGTATGAGAAGAATACTACCTATAAATATCCACAAACATCCATTTTCACAGCCCACTGGCAAACTGTAACAGGTTTTAAAGTCGACTACGCTTTTCCAAACTAATCCAAGTATGTTTCTACAACAGTTAAGTCCTACTATGTTCAATGGGACTTATAAAGTAGGTGTATATTAGATTGCAGCCATAATGGGTTCTAGATTATTTCCTTCCTCGTATAGGAAAATATGAGACTATTTCAACAGTTTATTTTTACCAAATGAAAATTGCTAGAATTTTTTTTACTAATTTTCAATAAAATTCCACACTGCTTTAGACTGCACTCAGCACGAATAAGCACTGCGCCTCTGTCTCAGGAGGGGGAAGGTTACATCAAAGGAAAAAGACAAAATAAAGCTATTAATTATGATAACTTTATCCATCTTCCTAACTGAGCATGCCATTCTTTTGAAAACTTTCAAACAATTTTTCGTCTCCTCATTAATACAGATCAAAATACAGGAAAGAAGGTATTAATTTAAAACATGCAGTAATTTAGGTGGTCATACATATAAACACAGCCCATACAAAACGAAGATTAAACCAGGCAAGTGGGGGCAGGTGTGCAACTCCAAGACAAAAATCTTACCTTTGTACGTCATAGTTGGCATTGAAAAGACTTCCCTGCCACAGATTAGTAATTTGCTCTGTCTCTTTTTCTGTAGGTTCTCCTGACACAGTGACAAACATCATAAGAGTCTTCCCTTTCTTGGTCATCTTCAAGATACTCTCAGGCTTGCCTGGGTCAAGTTGGGAGAAGTCTATTGGTGCAGATGGACGCTTGTGCTCAGGAAGATCTCCTTCTTCTATATCATCATCTTTCTGTGTTGGAAACAAAATACAGGAACGCTTAAGAATGCATTGGAATGGGCTGTCATATCCTGATGCAACAAGTTATTTCTTAGAAAAATTAGGCTTATTGAAAGATCTCAAGTTTAGAAAACCATGCACATTTTGAATGCATATGTAGAAACCGTTTGTCTAATGCAGCTCTCTACTTGCTGAAATAACAGAACACAACTTTTTTCTGTTTCAGAAATAGAAACCTGGTTTTCAATTTAGCACTCTGGATGAGTGCATGGCATTACTTTATGTGCCAAGCAGCTCACTCAACAAGCTAGTTAACAGCACCAGAGATCACGGAGGGTCTGGATGTGGGAAGCAAAATGAAATATTAATTCAGATAAGGGAACACTAATGAGAAAACTGATTTAAAAATAGGTATTCTACCTACATGAAACTCATAAGCAGTTTCAGACTACTCCTGGATCCAGCTTTACATTTAGACAGGTGGGGACAGTTAACCTGGGAAAAGGTTAACCTGCTAATCACATGAGCATTGGTTACTAAAGAAATTGGGCTGCTGCAATGCAGCCTATGTTGGGCTACCCCTGAAGAGTGTCTAAAAGCCTATTAGTGCAAAATGCAGAGCAAAATCATATGAAACTGCTGTTTTATTCTGCTACGCAAAATGCACTGGTGGTTGTTACTACAAAAGCAAAGAGGGGTGCTAATTACTATCGAGTTCTGCTTATAGTCCTTTAAACTCTTCCTGTTCCTTATTTCAGAGAACAGCTCCTAATTTAAACTTTAAAACCCATACTCTGCTCAAAGCAGTATGCATATACAAATCATAGAATTGTAGAGTGGGAAGGGACCCTAAGGATCATCTAGTCCAACCCCCTGCAATGCAGGAATAGGCAACTGTCCCATGCGGGGATCGAACTTGCAACCTTGGCATTATCAGCACCATGCTCCAACTAAGCTATTCAGGCGCGCACTCTCTCTCTCTCTCTCTCTCTCTCTCTCTAACACACACACATATACATATATCATAAAACAAGCAAGCATATATGTATAACATAAAACAAAACTGAAACAGTTCAAGCTACTGAACTTAATATTACGTTTATGAACCTGAAAACCCCAACTTAAGTTTCACGCATTGCAAGGCCAGCACACCCCAGTAAAAGTACTGGAAGTGTTCTGACTTCCATAATACTGTACCTGGTTTTCTTATAGTCTCACAGTGCGGTTGCCAACCCTACTCTTCCCAATGAAGACCAATACACTCCACACGTGCTCAGAGGCAGCCTCTCCTTCAGGATTATTTCCTTACCACCCCCACATTCAATTAAACTAGCTCTAGGCTGGAACCTCACCCCCTTAAAACCAACTTCTCTCCCCCTATTCCCCCTCAGCCTGTGCCCATGCCCTACACGGAGCACACCCACTGAAATTAATGGACTGGGCACACAGAAGTCACTCCATTAGCTACTGCTGGTTTTAATCATCTCCCGAATGCTTTTAAATGTCTTGTTTTAATCTGTCCTTTTTTAAAACAACGGAAAATGTTTTTGTTTTACATTTTTTAAAAAAGCAGTTGAGAATATTTATATCCTGCTAAATGAATATATAAAAATAACTTAAGCCTGGATAGCTCAGTTGGTTAGCGAATGTATAGGGAAGCTTCTTCACGTGTAATGTTATGTGTGCGTGTGTATATACGTATAGAGTTACATATATACATATATGTTGAAAGCAGCCCAGAGTGGCTGGGGAAACCCTGCCAAATAGGCGGGGCACAAATAAATAAATAAATAACAATAATAATGCTGATAACGCTAAAGTTGCAGGTTCGATCCCTGAATGGGATACCTGCCTATTCCAGCATTGCAGAGGTTGGACTAGATGATCCTCAGGGTCCCTTCTAATTCTAATTTCTGTCAGTTTTCTGGGGGGTGGGGGTTGGACTGGGGTTGGATACAACCCTTGGCGAGCGCAACGAGCCTGCACTCCAGCCCTAAATCCTTGCCAATGAACTAGAAGAGGAAGACGGCGAGGGACCCCTCCCCCGACCCTCACCCCCATTTTGGGGTCCCCGCTGCGCCCCTTTTCCCTCACGGACATACCTCCCACTGCTCCAGCAGCCGCGCCATGTCGGCGTCGTTGTAGTCCCGAATGTCCTTTTTCTTCTTCTTCTCCTTCTTCGCCTGCTCAGTAGACTTTTCTTTCGGCTCTTCGGCTCCGGAGGCCGCCGCCGCCGCCAAGGCACACAGCGCCAAGACCAGGCCCAACCATCTGTAGGCCGCCGCCATCTTGTCCCGACGCGCGACGCCGCCGGCACTGGCCGGAGAAGGTTCTTCCGCCCCGATCCCGCCCCCTTGCCAGTTCTGCGCATGCGTCGGGAGGGGAAGTGGGCGGGGCAGCCAGATTTGAAAGCTACAGGAGGAGGAGGGTGGGCGAGTGGGAAGGTGCCGGAAGGAACGAGGGGCAGAGGGCTGTACCACTTCAGCCTGCGGGGGGAGCGGGACGAACCACGTTTTCGAAATTGAATAGAACAAAACTCCTTCCCGTTTGTTTCTGAAGGGAAAGAGGAAACCATATTTCTGTGTTGTGAAACGCCCTAGGATCTTTGGATGAAGGGCTGAATACAAATTTAATAAAAACAATAATAACAATAATAACAATAACAAATAAAATATAATTATGATGGTGGTGGTAATAATACAGTAATATCGTATTCCGTGCTCCCAAGACACTCAGAGAACCTCAGAGCTGTAGGTGCAGAATCCAGCCAACCATGCAATCTCTCCTTACTGCCTATTCTTATTATTTTAAATTTATATTTCCAGAAGAAATACTAAGTTGGCTCTCAAACACATGAAGGCCAGCAGCAAAATAATAGGAACCAAACATTTTATACTTAACAAAGCCTAGCAATTATCTAAATTCTGTGTTTTTATTTTATTTTAATGTTGGTCTATCTAGCCCAGTATTGTCTATTCCCACCATACCTGACAGCTGGTCCCACTAGCAAGGGATGATGGGAGTTGTAGTCCAAAAACAGCTGGAGACCCAAGTTTGGGAAACCCTGGTCTACACTGACAAACAGCAGCTTGGCAGAAAGATGGTACAGTATATGAATAAAATAACTAAGTATCTTTTCTGTTTTCTGATCTAGGTGGTGTGTGTGTGTGTGTGTGTGTGTGTGTTTCCCCCAGGGAGAGATTGTTCTTTGCTGAGGCCAAGACAGCCAAAACCACAACAGACATCATTGAAAAAGGACAGCAACTCCCATCAACATAGCTGTCAACATTTCCCTTTTTTAAAGAGAAATTCCCTTATTCTGAATAGGATTCCTCGCAAGAAAAGGGAAAAGTTGACAGCTATGCCCATCAACCTCTCTACTGTGAGGATCCCAAAATTACACAGGCTTGCAATAGCTAGGATTGCTCTGCTAAGTTACTTTCCCAAAAGTAGCAGGTAGATATTTACTTCTGAAGAAGAAAATAAAAGTATGTAACTTTATTAGTGCTTTGTGCACAGAAAAGTCACCAGTTTGGTGTACAAACAAATATCATTTTACGCGCTAAATGCAGGAACACAGCAGACAATGTCTGGATGCCTTTAGTCACAACGTCTTACTAGGCTGAAAAACTGTTATGTACTGAGCTGAATAGGATCCAAAAGGCAGCAGTCTGATTGGTCCTAGAACAATAGGATTCAGAATGCAGCAGTCTGATTGGTCCTAGAACAATAGGATTCAGAATGCAGCAGTCTGATTGGTCCTAGAACAATGCAGTAGTATGATTGGTTGGCAGGAACTACCCAATCATGCTCCAGATAGAAGTGAATCCTCAACCTGATTGGCTTACAGTAGAATTCCGGAATTAGCCAATCATGTGCAGCCCATTGTGTAAATAATGTATATAAAGCAGATACTTTGAGGGGACATTCATTCATTCCTCCTCACCACTATGAGCTGAATAAAGAGCATGAAATCACTTAGCGACTCTGAGTATATTTCAAAAACATAAGCACTTTTCAGGGCAGTCTGCATGGATAACATGACTGATTAAAAAAAAAGAGTCACCAGCATGAACAGGAATTTGCAGGCGCACCCTTAAGGCCTTTTTTTTAAAAAACAAAACATCAAAGGAGACTACAGTGCACAAGCACAAAATAAGCGGACCCCCCACCCTTCCTGAGCTGGACTATATAATTGAAGTGTTATGTCCTGCAGTGACTCTGGGTGCCTTCCGGAGTATATTAAAATGCTTTAGATTGACTTTTCACAGAGGCATTGTTTGTATTCTCCAGACCCATAGATTACCTATAATTTTTTAAGTAGCCCCTTTGCTTTCGATAGTACCATCTCCATTCACACCAAATCATGCCTTGAAATGGCAAGTAGAGCTTAATTTAGTTGCCGAAATATACATAAACATGCCATGGGAGAAGGTGTAGCTCAAAGACAAGACAAGGCGCTTGCACGATGAAGGTCCTAGGTGAAGAACCAATGGCCCACCAGATGCCAGTGAACTCCAACTCCCATCAGCCCTAGCCAACGGTCAGGGATGATGAGATGATGTAATGTTTTTGATTTTTTTAAAAAAACTTTTACAGTTGTAAAACTTTTCTGTTTAGATGAGCCTACCTGGACATGCAATATTAGGCACATTTGTTTCCAAAGCTGTTGGTTTTACCTGTATTTTCATAATTTTATTACATCTACTTGCTTTTAAAAGTTTGCTTTTAATTGCTATTTTAAAGGATCATAGAATAGTGGAGTTTGAAGGGACCCCATGGGTCATCTAGTCCAACCTCCTGCAACGCAGGAATCATATCTAAAAATCCCTGACAATGACCATCCGACCTCTCCAGTGAAGGAGAGTCAGCTTATACTATTTTATGTAAACCACTGAGATTTTCTTCATTAAATCTTGCTAAATAAATAACTAAAGGTAAAGGTACCCCTGCCCGTACGGGCCAGTCATGTCCGACTCTGAGGTTGCGCGCCCATCTCGCTTAAGAGGCCGGGGGCCAGCGCTGTCCGAAGACACTTCCGGGTCACGTGGCCAGCGTGACAAGCTGCATCTGGCGAGCCAGCGCAGCACACGGAAACGCCGTTTACCTTCCCGCTAGTAAGCGGTCCCTATTTATCTACTTGCACTTAGGGGTGCTTTCGAACTGCTAGGTTGGCAGGCGCTGGGACCGAGCAGCGGGAGCGCACCCCGCCGCGGGGATTCGAACCGCCGACCTGACGATCGGCAATAATAATAATAATAATAATAATAATTTATTATTTATACCCCGCCCATCTGGCTGGGCCTCCCCAGCCACTCTGGGCGGCTTCCATAAAAACCAAAAATACAGTAAAATATCACACGTTAAAACTTCCCTGAACAGGGCTGCCTTAAGATGTCTTCTGAATGTCAGGTAGTTGTTTATCGCTTTGACATCTGCTGAAAGGGCGTTCCACAGGGCGGGCACCACTACCGAGAAGGCCCTCTGCCTGGTTCCCTGTAGCTTTGCTTCTCGCAATGAGGGAACCGCCAGAAGGCCCTCGGCGCTGGACCTCAGCGTCCGGGCAGAATGATGGGGGTGGAGACGCTCCTTCAGGTATACTGGACCGAGGCCGTTTAGGGCTTTAAAGGTCAGCACCAACACTTTGAATTGTGCTCGGAAACGTCCTAGGCGCTGAGGTTTTACCCACAGCGCCACCCGTGTCCCAAATAAATAACTAGAAGTAAGTAAATAAGTTATCACATCCTAGTTTGTGAGGGAAGTGGGAACGATACATGGAGCAGGGCCTAGACCATGGTGGGGACCCCTGATCTCTCCTTATCAAGCTCACCTCCGCTCATTCTTGCTTGCCTCTCAGGGATACATTAAAACACTTTTCTTGAACCATGCTTTCCATCTCCCACAGGCCTTTATGCACTCACAGCTTGTTAAATTGTGGTCTGCTAATTATCTTTTATCACACATTGTTTTGGTCATTTTATGTGGACTGTTAACATCTCTGTAAAGCCTGGGCAGCTTCCAACAACTAATGGCAGGATGCTGATACAGTGGTACCTCAGGTTACAAACGCTTCAGGTTACAGACTCCGCTAACCCAAAAATAGTACCTTGGGTTAAGAACTTTGCTTCAGGATGAGAACAGAAATCGCGTGGCGGCAGTGGGAGGCCCCATTAGCTAAGTGGTAGCAGTTCGAAAGCATGTCAAAGTGAAAGTAGATGAATAGGTACCACACCTGCGGAAAGGTAAACGGCGTTTCCGTGCACTGCTCTGGTTCGCCAGAAGCGGCTTAGTCATGCTGGCCACATGACCCGGAAGCTGTATGCCAGCTCCCTCGGCCAATAAAGCGAGATGAGCGCCGCAACCCCAGAGTCGGTCACGACTGGACCTAATGGTCAGGGGTCCCTTTACCTTTACCCGAACTGTTTCAGGTTAAGAATGGACCTCCAGAACGAAATAAGTTCTTAACCCGAGGTACCACTGTATATTCTTTTAAAATTTTAAAATGTTGTTGTTTAGTCGTGTCCAACTCTTCGTGACCCCATGGACCAGAGCACACCGCTTTAAAAAGTAGTAGTAGTAAAGTGTTCTCTAGCCTAGTTGGCCAACAAGAAAACCACAATCCAATCAGGTGGCAGTGCCCACAGGCTGACCCCATTTGGTTTGCATGCTTGTCATTTTCTCCTCCATAAGGAAAAACCAAAAGAAATGCTTCTGTATACGAAACGCTCCAATAAACCACTGGCAGCGCCCATCTCAGAGCTCAAAAGATGCTCGTGATTTTTCCAACACCGGTGGGAAAGAGGCAGAGACCTCGTCCTATGCCTGGTTCCTTAGAAAGCTATCCCAGATTTCAACAGGACTTCCAGGTAATGTTTGCTGACAGCTGGGAAGCTAAGGTTGCAAAAGGGGGCGGGGATAGATTATGCTCCTTTAATTAAAAATAAAATAAAATCGGGGGCTGGGGAATGAACGGGCAGGCTGGGCTGAAAACACAGGCCAGAACCTTCCCACGTGTGAACCAACAGCCACGGCTCTCCTGCTCCAAGCGCATCTGCGTGCGTAAAAGCGCAATCGAGCCGGCGGCCACAGCAAGGGCGCCGCCTGTTATACCGGGCGGTGACACCGCCTCTTTCCCTTCTCCCACCCGCCCCATCTCCTGCTGGGGTGGAGCCTTCAAGGCAGCAGCGGGCGTGGAGAAGACCGCAGCGTTTAAAACGAAGGGCGGCGACAGGCCGCACAAAAGATTGCTATAGGCTTACAGGGAGGTTACAGCGGAGGCAACCGGGAGGAAGCATTAAAAAAGAGAGAGAGGAAGGGAAAAAAGGCAGCGGCAGCAGGCGCGTTGGCTCCGGCGCCCGCCCTTTCCCCAGCCATGCAGGAGCAGCTGCGCCAAGGCAGCTGATAAGAGCCCCACGGCCGAGGCTGGAAAGAGACTTTGGGAAGTGGAAAGCGGGCGGGGAGCCCTCCTTTCGTGATCCCTCCCTCCACCGCGCAGAAGTTGGTGATTCAGCCGGGGAGGGTTGGAGAGGAGGAGGAGGTGGAGAAAAAGCCCGGCGAGGAAATATGGTGAGAGAGGAGGCGAAGGGAGGCCGGCTGGGTTCCCGCAGCAGCTGTTGCAAAGGCCACCCAGCGCAGCAGCCGCCGCCGCCGCCCTTGTTCGAGGGCAGAGCCTGAAGTTCCCCGTCGAGCGGAGATCGGGTGCGCCCACGCCCCTGGAGGGCCGGCGCCGCCGCTGCTTTTCCCGGGGACGCTGGGCGTCGTGATCTGAGCGCCAAGCGGGAGAGGAGAGAGGTGGCGAAAAAGAAAAGCAAAAGCGGCAAGCTAAGCTTGAGGGTTCCTCCCTCCCTCCTTCCTGCCTTCCCTCTCCACCAGCGGCTGGATCCGGGTGGTGTTGGGGGAGAGGAAATCGATGCTTTCCGCCCGCCCTCCTCGCCTCGCCTTCCACGATCTGCCGTGTCCTCTTTTGCACCGGAGGTGAGGTGCGCACGAAACACTTCGGGACCAGCCTAGCAAATCAAAGCGGCAACCCTCCTCCTGCGCGCGGCCAGTTCCCCCGGCCACAGCTCCGCCGGGCCACACCCTCTGCTGTTCTTCCTGATAGCAACGGGGAGAGGAAGAGATGCCTGCCTGCCTTCTCGGGAGCTGTTAAAGGAGCCTATGGCGTTGGCTCGCCTCTTTCCGGGCCACGGGGACAGCTTGGATTGGAAAGGAGTGAAACGGTAACAGGATCGTCGCCTATTTCAGCCCCTCTTCCCATTTATTTTCTTTTTTAAAAACAACAACACACCATCCCACCCAAACTCTTTTCCTCATGAATTTAAACGTGCCACTGTAATTTATTCAGCTGGAAACTTTTAAAGATTTTAAATGATTGCTCCTATTATTATTTTTGCAGCAGCTCCATTTGGATTATTTGCTAATAACGCTTCTCTCCAAAGATCGGCCCATCTGCAGATGGGGAAGGAAAGGGAACGATAATTGATCATGCCCTTGCGGAATTGAGGATCCAGTCTTCCCAAGAGTTGGGGAACCTGTCGCCTGCTTCCAAGCCTATTAGTTCACTGTGAAAGTGGAGTAGCGTCAGGCTCCCTTTGGATTGGGCTGCTCTCCGGCCGGCTCCCGCCTCTCCCTCTGGCCCGCAAAGACTTTACTTTTACTTGCGGAGATTAATGGAATGATGGTGCGGAAAAGGCAGAGAGATCCTGCCAGGCTGAGTGGGGACTCCTCCGGAGGCATCAGGAGTGGGAGGGGTGGCGGCAGCTGTGGGGTCCCGAGAGGTATGCGTGTGCCCCCCAGGCGCTATGGCTAGCGGCGGCTCTGGCAAGTCCGCTAGCGAGGCGTCCACCCCAAGCAGCGGTGCGTTGCAGCGGAAGAAGCTTGTCTCCATTTGCGACCACTGCAAGAGCAAGATGCAGCTGGTGGCGGATTTGCTGCTGTTGTCCAGCGAGAGCCGGCCGGTCAATACGGATAGCCTGTCCGTCTTTGGGGAGTCCTTCGAGAAGTGCCGGGACACCATCATCGCCAGGACAAAAGGCCTCTCCATCTTGACTCACGACGTCCAAAGCCAACTGAACATGGGACGCTTCGCGGAGGTGGGGGACATCCTGGTGGAGATGGGAGATCTGGTGGTCTCCTTGACGGAGTGCTCTGCCCACGCCGCTTACCTGGCGGCGGTGGAAACACCGGGGGCTCAGCCAGCATCGCCCGGCCTGGTGGATCGCTACAAGGTGACCCGGTGCAAACATGAGGTGGAGCACGGCTGTGGGATCTTGAAGACCACCCCATTGGCTGACATGAGCCCTCAGCTCCTGCTGGAGGTTTCCCAGAACATGTCCAAGAATCTGAAATTCCTGACGGACGCCTGTGTCCTGGCCAGTGAGAAATCCAAGGATAAGTTTGCCAAGGAGCAGTTCAAGCTGAGCGTCAAGTGCATGAGCACCAGCGGCTCGGCCCTATTGGCCTGCGTCAAGGAGGTCAAGACTTCGCCCAGCGAGCTGACGCGGAACCGCTGCGTCTTGTTCAGCGGGCCCTTGGTGCAGTCTGTCTGCGCGCTGGTGGGCTTTGCCACTGAGCCTCAGTTTTTGGGCAAAGCGGCCGCCATCAATCCGGAAGGTAAAGCCGTGCAGACTGCCATTTTAGGGGGCGCAATGAGTGTCGTCTCGGCTTGTGTGCTCCTTACCCAATGCCTCAGGGATATAGCCCAACACCCCGAAAGTAGCTCCAAAACAACTGAATACAGGGAACGGTTGCGGAACTCGGCTTGCGCCGTCTCAGATGGTTGCAATCTGTTATCTCAGGCACTGAGGGAAAGATCTTCGCCTCGGACTCTACCGCCAGCGAACTCAATTTCTGTGAATTAATCTTTTCAATTTAGGTATACCTTGGTCACTGCTAACACAAATGTACTTAGGCTCCCCTCAACTGGCCCTTTGTTTTATGTATACCAAAGAATTTGTGTAGATCAGCCCAGTCTTTTGATTTTTTTTTATAAATATTTTTTTGAATGGGGGAGGCAGCAAAAAGATTTACCTTTTAACCTATGTAGAAACAAATCAGCATTGAGTGGCTGATCATTTGGGGCGAGGGATTGTTAAAAAAGAAGAGAGAAACCATCAAAGTTGATTCAGTTTCGCATCTTTTATAGAATACAAGGTCTACAAACAAGCGAGTGGTAATAACAGTTTTAAGGTTTTATTGAGATTGGGTGGGATAGAGAAAGGGCCTTAATTGCGCTGGGTGTGCTTTTAAAACTTTTTTCTTTGGTCTTCCAAAATTTCCCTTCTAAATTTTACTGTTCAGTTGTGCAGGAAGGAAAAAAAAGTTACCTCAGTTTTCATACAGTCTGAAAGAAGCAGAACTTTAAATGATGGATGTAGCTACCTTTTTGTTTTGTTTTTATGTTGGTTTCTGTATGGTTACTTTTGAATCAAGTGTTAGGTTGGAAGTGCATTGGCTGTGTCGAGTGGGAAAAGAGTGGAGATTGGATGTGATTTCCAAGCTGGGGGGGAAGCTACTGTGAGTGTTTTAAAACAGGGGGTGGGGGAATATTACACTCTTAACAAGAAAGTGATTTGGGTTTTTTAATTATTATTTTTCAGTGTCTTTTTTTAAAAAAATCTTGCATGTACTGGAGTATTTATTTCATCTATTAAAATGTTGTTTCTCAGATGTCCTTCTATGACTCTTAATACTTGAAATAACAGTTTCCTTGTTTTTTGCTGTAGGCCTTGATCCAAACGGTGGTGCATAAGTTTGATTTAGGTGGTTCGCAATGTGGCTAAGGAGAACCCTTACCATTTGAATTCTATGGGGTTTGAATTGCAATACCTGTACTATAAAAATATAACATAAGTAATAAGAGAAGCAATGACAATACAGTTAAAAATCATACAGGTTCTAGCACAGCACTTTCTTCTGGTTTTCTGCGCTTCTCTCCTTCCTCCCCACCCGCCTTGCTTAGGTGAATTTTGTTTTTTAAAAGTTGAATTGGAGAACTGGGAAGTTTTAAGAGAATATTTCACAGTGGGGTATTGGTGGCACTGAAGGGTTCAGGTTGCGCTTGACTGAGAATTGGTCTAAGGCTTTCAGTAACTATGGAATTTGCTTGTGCAAGACGTAGTGATAACCACCCTGTTGGATGGCTTAGACAAATACTGTATTTTTCTGTGTATAACATGCCCCCGTATATAAGACGCCCACTATTTTTGGGACTCCTCATAAAAAAAATGGGGGGGAGATTGCTTATTTTGGTGGGTTGCCCTGAGTTGTTGATTGCCCAGGGTTGTCGAAAACCTCTCACCTGCCTGAATGACGCTGCCAATAACACGCGTCACCAAAGCCAACAATCGTTTGCCCGCTCGCTGCCAGCAGCCACCAATCGCCCACACAATTGCCGCAGCGGCAGCTGATCGACAGCAGCCCTTGCCGCAGCCACCAATCTCCCGCCAAGACAACCCTACATTTTTAGCATTGTTTTAGGGGAAAAACCCCTCATCTTATACACAGAAAAGTACGGTACATGGTTGATAAGGTTAGCTGTGGTTACCAGCCATAGTGACTGTTTACTACCTCAAGGGTTGGAGACAGTGGTACATTTGAGCCACAGTTTCTGGGGGACGTGAATGGGGCTAGTACTGTTGTGCTTGGATCCTGTCTGTGGGCTTCCCATTGGCAACTGGCTGGCTGTTGTGAAAACAGCTCTTGTGTTCTTCATTTCACTGAACTCAGTGGAGCTTACTTCAAGGTTGGCATGTGTGTGATTGTGCTGTTGAGAACACGCTCTACAATCCTTTCCACATTTACTGCGAAATAGGTCTTACTGTGTTCAGTGGGACTTTGGTTCTTAAAGTATGTTAGGGATTGCAACTTTGAAGGAGTACTTGTTAAGGCTGCAATCCCATACCCACTGACAGAGGAGTGATCCACACTGAAATCAGCGGGACGTGCTTTGAGCAGAATTACCGTATTTTTTGCTCTATACGACTCACTTTTTCCCTCTTAAAAAGTAAGGGGAAATGTGTGTGTGTCTTATGGAGCAAATGTAGGCTGCGCAGCTATCCCAGAAGCCAGAACAGCAAGAGGGATTGCTGCTTTCACTGCGCAGCGATCCCTCTTGCCGTTCTGGCTGCTGAGATTCAGAATATTTTTTTTTCTTGTATTCCTCCTCCAAAAACTAGGTGCATCTTGTGGTCTGGTGCGTCTTATAGAGCGAAAAATACAGTATATAGGATTGCATTGTAAATGTGGGCTCCTGTGTGCACATATAGGGAGGAAGAGCCATTGAGTTGGCATGGTGTAATGGACAGGGTTTTGAACTTAGGTTGGGGAGATCTGTGTTTGAATCTACACTTGGCCATGAAGCTCATTAGGTGATTATGGTCCGGTTACCATCTCTCGACGTATCACACAGGGTTCTTCAGCTAAAATGAAGAGAGAACCAAATCGGATGCCTTGATCTTGAGGAAAGGATAGAATATAAATGAAATCAATAATAATGGAACTTACTCTTGAGTCAACGTATATAGGGACAGGCTCCGAAAGTGAAACTCCCAGGCTTTAGTATCATAGTCAATAATACATTTTGTGATTTGATTTGTTCAGGAGCTGTGCTTTGCTTTATGGTGCTGACATTGGGTTTATATTGCTTTTGAAATTCCATACAGTCTTTTAGGCCCCCTCTGTCCTGAATGTTGACTTGCCTTTTTAGCTAGTTTGGTACCAATTAATGTTTTGCTCAAAGCATCATTCTTCTCTCTCTCCTCTTTCCATCAGTACCTCTCTTTTTCTTTTCTTTTTAAAGCACATTGATCCATTCCTGCTGGAGCCATCTAGGGTAGTGGCTTGAATTTTGCATGGAAATTTATTAAGGTGTTCCTTGGGCACTTATCAGGGGTTCCTATGTGAGAGTATCAGTAATGATGGAAAAGTTTCTCTGAAAAAGCCTTCCCATTGTTCTCAATCTTTACCAGGAATGTGGGTTTCCTGGAAAATTTTGAGTTGGAAGATTTTCTTTTGAAAATGAGTGTAATTTGCACTGGAACAATATTGGTTTGCATTGGAAAGTTTTCTGATACCCTAGGGAATTATTTTAGCATGTTTGTTTTACTTGCATTTAGTGTACAAAGCTTAAAAACCCTTGAACAGCCAAGCTTGCCTAATATTTATTTGCAGTTGGCCTCTGTTCACTATATTCCCTCCATTGTTGCGGGCAGTATGCCTCTGAATACCAGTTCCTGGGAGTCATAAGTGGAGAGACTGTTGTCCTTAGGTGATGCTTACAAACGTCCCATAGGTGTCCGGTTTTCCACTGTAAGAACACGATGCTAGACTAGATTAGCTATTTGCATAATCCACTAGATCTCTTCTTCTGTTCTAACTAATGTGCTTACATTTTGGGTATTATTTTTTTCCTACAGAAAAATAAATCCCTAGGAAACTACCCACTCCACATTGTTGGTCTCCACTCAGAGGAGCTTTGGGTGCATTTATAGGGCATGTTCTTAGTGGTCTTATGGAACTGGGCAGTTCCTTGTCTGACCTGCCTCTGCAGGGGTTCTGTGGCAGGTGCATTTATGTTGAAAGTTTTCCTTAGAGGCAAAATGTGTGCTGTTTTTGTTTTTTTTAAGCCACTAGTTTAGAGCAACGGAGGCTCCATCTGCACTGTACAATTAGTGCAGCACCATTCCACTATAAACTGTTGTGGCTTCCGCCCAAAGAATCCTGGGATCTGTAGTTTTCATGGAGGTTGCTGAGAGTTGATATTCCCCTCACAGGGCTATAATTATAAGAGTGCTTTAACTGCCAATCCCTCTTCCCTGGGAACTCTGGGAAATGGGGGGGATTTTGTTATTTATTTATATATAATCCACACTTTCCTAATATATATACATACACACACATACACACACACACACAAATATAAAGTGGTACCTTGGTTTATGAACTTAATCCATTCCCAAAGTCCGTTCTTCAACTAAAGGGTTCTTAAACCAAGGCGTGCTTTCCCATAGCATCATCAAACTGATGTGGGAAACTGAATTTCAGAAATTAGAAGCTAAAATCTGCATATTTGCTGATCCCTAGTGGTGACTGCACCCATTGCTTGCAATGCAGCCCCTGGAGGGGTTGCAGTGGGGCAGTATAGCACACCGGCTGAAAAAGGGTAAATGTTACACTCCATAAACTAATTTTCTACTTCACCTGCTGATGTAAAGCTATTGGGTAACTTGGTGAGCAGGGCAGGTGGAGGGAGTCTGTGTAAATCATCCATCCATAGCTGCTCACCTGTAGACTTCGGATGTGCCATACAATCAAGTAGCTATGTGCAATTCTGAAAAAGGCAGTATTTGTCTGCTTTGGAAGTACTGTAAAACTTTTAGTAACCAAGATGCACCATATTTGTGGGTTTCATCTTATCTTTGTGGTTTGTGTACAGATTCTGAAATTGGCTGGGGGATCAAAATGGTTTATTGATCTTATTTTCCATTTGGAAGCATGTGGCTTATTCCTATGCTACGATACCAAACCAGTAAATACCCACAGCAAGCTTGTTGGCTTGTTTCTTGTCTATTTGTTTCATTGACTACATATCCTGCCCTTCCAAAGGAGCCTAGTGTGGCTAAAGAAGAGGAGAGCTATAAGTGTCTCTCTTTAAAAAAGCAATTGTTAAATGCAAGAGAATTTGTTTTAGTGTTCGTATAACAAATGGGTGAACAGGCAAAACCCCAACAGGGGAACCATTTCTCACCACTGCAAATCAATGCTGTGCCTATATAATTTCTGCTTGGGGTAGCTGTGTAAAAAGTCCTTGTTGTTGTTTAGTCATTTAGTCGTGTCCGACTCTTCATGACCCCATGGACCAGAGCACGGCAGGCACTCCTGTCTTCCACTGCCTCCCGCAGTTTGGTCAAACTCATGCTGGTAGCTTTGAAAACACTGCCCAACCATCTCGTCCTCTGTCGTCCCCTTCTCCTTGTGCCCTCCATCTTTCCCAACATCAGGGTCTTTTCCAGGGAGTCTTCTCTTCTCATGAGGTGGCCAAAGTACTGGAGCCTCAGCTTCAGGATCTGTCCTTCCAGTGAGCACTCACTCAGGGCTGATTTCCTTCAGAATGGATAGGTTTGATCTTCTTGCAGTCCATGGGACTCTCAAGAGTCTCCTCCAGTACCATAATTCAAAAGCATCAATTCTTTGGCAATCAGCCTTCTTTATGGTCCAGCTCTCACTTCCATACATCACTACTGGGAAAACCATAGATTTTAATATACGGACCTTTGTTGGCAAGGTGATGTCTTTAGAAAAAAGTTTCTACCCTACGTTGGAAGAGAACAGGGCTATCTATATAGCTTTTAGGAATATAGAAAGCTGCCTCATACCAAATGAGGCCATTGGTCTATCTAGCTTAGTAATGTCTGTACTGTCTGGTAGCAGCCCTCCAGGGTTTCAGGCAACGGTCCGTCCCAGTTCTGGCACCTTCTGCGTTTAAAGCAGATGTTCTACCACTGAGCTACAGCTCTTCTCGTAAGTACGGTATATTTAAAAATGCAGTTTAGATAGCTCAGGTTTGAGCTGGGATTATATCGGGTTTACCTGACTTCATTTAGTCCAGCTCTTGCTTCACTGATCTTCAGTCTAGGATGTACAGTGGTACCTCGGGTTAAGTACTTAATTTGTTCCGGAGGTCCGTTCTTAACCTGAAACTGTTCTTAACCTGAAGCACCACTTTAGCTAATGGCTCCTCCTGCTGCTGCTGCTCCGCCAGAGCACGATTTCTGTTCTTATCCTGAAGCAAAGTTCTTAACCTGAAGCACTATTTCTGTGTCTGTAACCTGAAGCGTATGTAACCCGAGGTACCACTGTACTAGCCCTTATGCTGTATGTAGCCTGCCCTTCATTTTTGCTACATAATGTTGGTTTCTTCTTTTGTTTCATTCATACATACACAAGCACACAATTTATTATTAAATTGATATTCTGCCCTTCCTCCCAAAGGAGCCCAGGGTAGCAAACAGACCAAACTTCAAAAAACAATTCCAGTACTTATGCAGACGATAAGAAGAAAATGGTGGTGGTGTTGCAGTAATGCGGCCAAGTTCTAGTTGTATTCGATCCTGCAGCTCAGTTATGGTTTGTGAAAGTGGGTTTCCTGTTTGCTACATTTGTACGCAGCATCCCGAGGAAAGTGTACTCAGGGTTGGGGATCTGTGGTAGGGAAGGGATGGCAAAGTGTTCAATGGAAAGAAAGCTTGGGGCAACGTCCAAAGGGAGTTCTACACGCATTCTGTTGCTTTCTCAGGGTTCTTCGCACAGTGGCTTAGGGCCCTCGTATCTATGGAACTGCCTCTCCTGGTATGCCCCGTAAAGGACCTTAAGGGCCATGAATAACCATAGTTTAGAGGTCCCGGGCCCTAAGGAAGTCAGACTATCCTCCACCAGGGCCAGGGCCTTTTCAGTGATGGCTCTAACCTAGTGGAATGCTTTGTCCCAGGAGACTAGGGCCCTTCAGGATTTAACCTCCTTCCGTAGGTCCTGTAAGACAGAGCTATTCCGCCTGGCCTTTAATTTGAATTCAGCCTGATCTTTTATTTCCCTTCTCTTCCCTCCCCCTCCCCTTTTATGAAGATCACCCACTCTGAGACCCCACAGCTAATTCTCCCCTGATCTCCTCGCTGGCCCGAGTAGGACCAATTCAGCCATCTAGCCCTGGGGATTATCTAATTGACTTTTGATTTTTGAATTTTATTGTTGTTCATGTTTTTATACTGTATTTTATGCTGCTTTTATAATTATGTGTTTTAAATTTGTTGTTAGCTGCCCTGAGCCCAGTTTTTGAACCGGGAAGGGCGGGGTATAAATAAAAAGTTTTTATTATTATTTATTAGTGACTGGGATCCATTGGGACTGGAAATGCAGGCCAAGGGCAGGTGGAGTCAGAGCCAATGACAGGCACAAAATTCTAGTTTTGTGCCTGTCCTCCCTGCTGTGTTTTATAAGGTGGTGACACAGGCTCCATTTGCACTGCGCTGTACGTTGTTGGCCGCACTACGCATTAAAAGTATGCTAGTTTAAACAGCCATGGCTTCACTCAAGGAAGTCTGGGACATGTAGTTTCTCAAGGGTGTGGAGATTTGTTAGGTACAATTCCCCCTCAGAGAGGTACAGTACTCAGCATAGCTGTCAACTTTTCCCTTTTTAAAAGGGAAATTCCCTTATTCCGAATAGGATTCCTCACAAGAAAAGGGAAAAGTTGACAGCTATAGTTCTGAGTACAGTGGTACCTTGCAAGACGAAATTAATTCGTTCCGCGAGTTTTTTCTTCTTGCGAGTTATTTGTCTTGCGAAGCACGGTTTCCCATAGGAATGCATTGAAAATCAATTAATGCGTTCCTATGGAAACCGCTTGCCGGGCTGGCGGTGCGGAGAAGGGCTTTTCTCCCCACCGCAAGCCTTCAGGACAGGTCTGGGAACAGAGGAGAAGGTGCGCAGCGCTTCTCCTCTGTTCCCGGGGCTTGCGGTGGGAGGAGGGTTTTTCCTCCCCACCGCCAACATTCAGAACAGCATTCTGAATGTTGGCAGTGGGGAGGAAAACCCTCCTCCCACCGCAAGTCTTCAGGACAGGTCCAGAAACAGAGGGGAAGGTGCGCTGCGCTTCTCCTCTGTCCCCGGACCTGTTCTGAAGGCTGGCGGTCCACCGCCAGCCTTCAGAACAGCCTTCCGAAGGCTGGCGCAGGGAGGAGGTCTCTCCGCCCCACCGCCAGCCTTCAGAAGAGGTCCGAGGACAGTGGGGAAGATGCGCTGCGCTTCCCCGCTGTCCCCGGAGATTTCCCTATGGGCTTTCATCTTGCAAAGCAAGCCCATAGGGAAATTCGTCTGGCGAAGCACCTCGAAAAACGGAAAACTCTTTCTTCTTGCGAGTTTTCCGTCTTGCGAGGCATTCGTCTTGCGAGGTACCACTGTAGTTCAAAGAGCAATCCCTCTCCACAGGGAACTCTGGAGATTGTGAGGGGGTGGGGATAGGGGTCCTAAAAATTTCCAGCACCTCCCAGGATTCTTTGGGCCAACCCGTGACTGTTTAAAGTGGTATCGTAGTGTTTTAGATGTACGCTGCGACTGTGGCCTAAAGAAGTATCATACAGGTCCTACAGTCAAGTGGGTGACAAGCGTCTTGCTATGCTTTCCTTTGGACCACATCAGTGAGGTGGGGGGTGGGGGGTCTTGTCGTCTGGGCAGCCCACAACCTCCATGCACACTGCCCAGGCTTGCACCCAGGGAGGTCATTTTGCTGCTGTTAGCGCAGCGGTTTGACTTCACTCCTGGAGGCATGCTCCATTGCCTCTCGCTTGTTAACAATTCTCAGCACCCTTAACAAACGACGTCTCTCAGAATCCTTGGGGGGGAAGCCACGACTGTTTAAAGCAGGGGTGCTGACTTGCCCCCCATATTGGGGGGGGGAGCAGTGTCACGTGGCTCGTCCCACCCATGCCCACGAGCGCTTGCATGGCAGCGGGGGTGAGCTTCACCCTTCGTGTGCCCCACCCCTGCCTGGCGCAAGAGCGCTTGCCCGGCGGCAACAGGATGGTGGCCCCCTTGGTATTGGGGGAGAGGCTCAGCCCACTCCCAACCAATATTGGGGGGCCCGAAGCCCTTTTGGCTCTTGGTTTAAGTGCTTGCAATGCATGGTGCAAATGTTGGAAGAGGGAGTTAACCGGCCATGCCATCCCCAGGACAGGATGTAAATAAGGAAGGGAGGGGAAAACTGAAGGCTGATCTAGATGCTATTGGGAGGGTGTGTGAGAGAGTCATAAAGCTCTCATTTTTGGGGGGCCATCTTTGTAATATTGTCATTCCACTGAAACTCCCCAAATACTGCTTGGACTCCGGGTTTGGCTGGCCTGTTAATTTATTCACGCTGACACAGACTGAACCACTAATAATATTAGCTGGCTCTGCAGCCCTATGTACTGTAAATGATTTTTTGCCATGCCATATGCTATGGGAGAGGCTATATTTAGGCATGGGAGTGAGCTCTGAAGTTTCAGGCTTTTGCTTTGAATTTCTTGGTTTCCTGCCAGGTCTTGGAACTCTCCTAACTCCCTGCAATTTCCTTTTTATGTTAGCGTTGGTTGTAGGATCTGCAGTCTTTTTCTCTTTCCAGCTCTTTGGCTTCTTATGTAAAAGCTACTTATTTAACAATTCTGCTTGTTGCCTGATGAGACCTTTACATTTATTGGAGGTTTGCCGTTAAATATTTGGACACTGTTGTCTGTTTGTGTGTATCCACATACCAAGGGATTACTAGTATGTTGCTTAATATTCAAGTCCAACAGCACAATTGTTTGTAGCGTTAGATAAGCAAAAGACTGTTTAAAGCAATGGACTTGCGTGTGCTTCACTGTAATCCTAGATGTGCTTGTGCTTGCAAGTAAGTGATGTAGCATCATGTAAAAAGGACGCGGTTGGTGCTGTAGTCTAAACCACTGAGCCTCTTAGGTTTGCCGATCAGCAGGTCGTCAGTTCGAATCCCCATGACAGAGTGGGATCCCGTTGCTCTGTCCCAGCTCCTGCCAACCTAACAGTTAGAAAGCACACCAGTGCAAGTAGATAAATAGGTACCACTGTGGTGGGAAGGTAAACGGCGTTTCCATGCACTCTGGTTTCCGTCCCGGTGTTCCGTTGTGCCAGAAGCAGTTTAGTCATGCTGGCCACATGACCCATAAAGCTGTCTGTGGACAAACGCCAGCTCCCTCGGCCTGAAAAGCAAGATGAGCGCCGCAACCCCATAGTCGCCTTTGACTGGACTTCACTGTCCAGGGGGCCTTTATCTTTTACCTTACCTGTAGGATCACAGCCTAATTCTGCATAGGATAGCAACTTGAGCAGCACAGTTCTATGCATGCTTACACAGAATTAAGTCCCACTTAATCAGTGAAGCTTAGGCTGCAATCCTGTACTCTGTTACTTGGGAGTAAATCCCATTGAACTCAATAGGGCTTGTTTCCAAGTATAGGGTGGCACTGCAAATTTGTCCGGCAGATGAGCATGGCACACAGTTTGGGGATTCCTGGCTTTGATTTTGATGTTCTATGCACTTTGGAATTTCAGGGGATTGGAGCTAGCTACAAATTTGATTTTGTTTTTGAGACTTGTGTGTAGCCTTTCAGTACTACTCCATAACTCTTGGACATACCAAGCTGTCTCTGCTGGTTCATCCTTCAAAAGTTCAGCTCGTTCCATATCTAGGTATGTTTGCTGGACCACACCCAGCACAGGTTTGTACTTGCTCCCCCCTCTCCCCAGTATTAAACTGGAATGGGGGAAAGGGGAACTTTTAAAAACTACAGTGGTACCTCTGGTTACGTACTTAATTCGTTCCGGAGGTCCGTTCTTAACCTGAAACTGTTCTTAACCTGAAGCACCACTTTAACTAATGGAGGGCCTCCTGCTGCTGCGCCGCCGCCACGCGATTTCTGTTCTCATCCTGAAGCAAAGTTCTTAACCCAGTGGTACTATTTCTGGGTTAGTGGAGTCTGTAACCTGAAGCGTTTGTAACCTGAAGTGTCTGTAACCTGAGGTACCACTGTACCAGTGAAACAGACCGCAAGTGTCTTTTGCAATTGGAGAAATTGGGGTTGGCTTGGTTTTTTGCAACAGTGTGATCCATTAAATAAAATGAAAGAGAGACCCTGAATTTACTCACTGATGCCTGGGCTACCTCAAACAGAAAGTGAAACACTCTTATTTCTTTGTTCAGCTATGGAAAAAAAGTAGCTCAGCGTTAAGCTTTTAATTTCTGCTTTGAACTAAACAAACTTTGAAGACTGCATTCCTGATACTTCCTCATCTTTTGATCCAGCAGCTGTTCCAAAGTGCAACTCCAATAGCTGAACTTAAGATGCAATGCTGGACACTTAGGCGGAAAAGCCCCATTTACTTAGGTGGAAAGCCCCATTTACATCAGTGACACCTGATTCTGAGTGGGGGGGGGGGAGTATAGGATTGCATTGTTAGTGTGTAGATGTGTGATTTTTATGCTTTATTATAGCAAGAAAACTTGGGCCTGGTAGAGCAGAAGACAGGGCTGGAGGCCAACAGTAGGTGGAGCCAGAGCCACCGAAAAGTGGAGCCAACTTATTCTAGGTTTATCCTCATTCTGCTTCCTGCCGCATTCTACAAGCGCAAAATTCAGACTTGAGGAGGAAGCTGGTAAACTGGACTGATTGTAAGAAAGCAGCCTGGCAAGTACTGGATGGAGCCAGATTGAGGTCAGTGGGGCAGTGCCCCCATCTGCCCATATGGACCAGCCTCCACTGCTAACTGGCCTAATTTGTGAGGAGCTTAGTATGAGACAAAAGATTTTTGAGCTCCGATTTAATGGAACACAGTAGGCATTTTGAGAGAGTTTACATATACAGGTAGGGATGCGGGTGGCGCTGTGGTCTAAACCACTGAGCCTTGGGCTTGCTGATCAGAAGGTCGGCGGTTCGAATCCCCGCGACGGGGTGAGCTCCCATTGTTCAGTCCCAGCTCCTGCCCACCTAGCAGTTCGAAAGCACCCCTAAGTGCAAGTAGATAAATAGGTACCACTCCAGCAGGAAGGTAAACGGCATTTCCGTGCGCTGCTCTGGTTTGCCAGAAGCAGCTTAGTCCTGCTGGCCACATGACCCGGAAGCTGTCTGCGGACAAACGCCGGCTCCCTTGGCCTATTTAGCGAGATGAGCGCCACAACCCCAGAGTCATCCACGACTGGACCGAACGGTCAGGGGTACCTTTACCTTTACATATACAGGTATATTGTAACCTTGTGAGTCAGCTTGGAGGTATGTGCAACAAACTGAGTCAACCTCTGCGAGGCTGAGAGCACAATCCTGCGCATGTTTACTCAGAAGTAAGTTGCACGTCATTCACTTGGGCAGACTCCAAGGGAAACATGCATGTTTCTACTTTGTTAGCTGCCTTGAACATTTAGGCAAGGGGAGACACAAACATTTTCGGAATAAGTAACTAGATGCAGGAGTGTAGCTTTAGGCAGGACTCTGAATCAAAAATAGGAGAGCGCCACTGCGCTTGGGTTTTGCTATCAGGTTTCCCATATGGCTGGCTGCTGTGAGAACAGGATGATGGAATAGTTGAGCCTTTCACCTCTTATGTCCTTACATTCTTATCTTCAGTGACACTTGAATGCATGTATTTGGTGCACCTTTCGTAAGGACAGCTGCGTCAGTTCTGTGGTCCCACTGGCCAGAGCGGATTGAATACAGAACCGTGATAATCTCAGCTTTCATTAAAAAAAAAAAACACCTGCAAGCTTTCATCCCTTAAGGTTGCGGAGATTTAAGTTTCAAACTGGGTAGTCAGCCTTTTCCAGTCTAGTGTCTTCCAGAGGTTTTAGAATTAATCAGTCATCATCTGTGCTGCCCATAGTTGGTCCAAATAATCTGAAGAGCTCCAGGTTGGGGAAGAAGAAGTCAAAGGTCAGGTGTGGCCAAGTTTTTTAGGCCCCTGGGCACACTTGGATTTTTGAACAAGAGCTGTGGGAACTGGGCAGCAGCCAAATTCAGTAGAATTAATCTTTGTTTTGAAAAGTAAAGGTAAAAGGTAAAGGGACCCCTGACCATTAGCTCCAGTCGTGGCCGACTCTGGGGTTGCGGCGCTCATCTCGCTTTATTGGCCAAGGGAGCCGGCGTACAGCTTTCGGGTCATGTGGCCAGCATGACTAAGCCGCTTCTGGCGAACCAGAGCAGCGCACGGAAATGCTGTTTACCTTCCCGCCGGAGCGGTACCTATTTATCTACTTGCACTTTGACGTGCTTTCGAACTGCTAGGTTGGCAGGAGCAGGGACCGAGCGACGGGAGCTCACCCCATTGTGGGGATTCGAACCGCCAACCTTCTGATCGGCAAGTTCTAGGCTCTATGGTTTAACCCACAGCGCCACCCACGTTCCAAAGTACATAGAGCTAAAAAGAGGAAGTGGGGAAGAGTGTCTCTTCCAATGTCCTCCTTCAGCTCCATGCATTTTTCAAGGCAGCTAACCACATCACAAAAGTGGGGTTGTGGGGGGGGGCTCACAGGCTTTGTGGGCACCGGGAGAAGACCTCAAGGGCACCGTGGTACCCACGGGCACCATATTGGTGAGCTCTGATACTGGTGAACTCAACAGCTGAGTACAGCAAGTGGACGCAACAGCTGAGTACAAAGAGAGCTTCAGTACTGTGCAGTATTTTCCTTTCCCCATGAAAAGCAAGAGTTAAGTTATGCAAATATGCTTAATATGTAGCCCTGGAAATATGCATCCCATAACCACAGGACTTTGTGGAGGATAGTATATTCTTGCCATTAGCTTGCCAAAGTAATTGCATTAAGTATGGACCATAATACGTTGTTTTGACAGGTCTGTAACTATTTTAGAATCCAAAATCATAACATTTATTTATTATAAATGTAGGCTGGCTGTGTCATCAGCAAGCTTATGGTTAATCTTTACATATGCATTTTGGCCCAGGAACGTATTCAAATGCAGGAAAAGAGCAGCACGTCTGTCTCTTCCTGTGTAATATTCATTAATTGAGATTTACATCCTGCCCTATTTTCTAGATTCAGGAAGCTGCCTTATACTGAGTCAGACCATTGGTATTGTCTGCACTGACCGGCAGTGACTGTCCAAGTGGGTCTCCCAGCACTACCTGGAGGTGCCAGGGTTTGAACATGGGACCTTCTCCATGCAAAGCAGATGATGCCACTCAGCTGTGGCCCTTGCCCAAAACGGAAGATTTGAGAAAGTTCCCAGAATGCCCGCAAAAGAGCTTCTGTTTGGTGTGACGCGTCCGGTTCACCGCTTCAGGAACCAGTTCTGCTGCAGTCAGCCAGAGGACCCTGTTGCAACCCTTTCTGCCACTGCTTTGCCCTCAGGGAGCAGTGGATTCCAGCAGCCTTGGAGAAGAACAAATTGCTATCGCTAACTATACATTAGTTGTGCTGTAAGATTTCCCCATGGCGAGAGGGTGAGCAGGCAGGCATGTGAAGAGTGGGCTGGAATGGGACTCCCAGGCTGATGACAATCCCAAAAGTATTAGCTGCTTCTCTTTACACAGTTTATTACAGTGGTACCATGGGTTAAGAACTTAATTCGTTCTGGAGGTCTGTTCTTAACCTGAAACTGTTCTTAACCTGAAGCACCACTTTAGCTAATGGGGCCTCCCACTGCCACCGCGCCACCGCTGCACGATTTCTGTTCTCATCCTGAAGCAAAGTTCTTCACCCGAGGTACTATTTCTGGGTTAGTGGAGTCTGTAACCTGAAGCGTCTGTAACCCGAGGTAGCACTGTATTTCTTGAATCCATTAATCGCCATATGCCAAAGCCCATATGGCAACTTCTAATAAAATTGGTTTAAAGACATTCACTATGATCGGTGCCAATGTTGCCTAAAACCTTTTCCAGCTGGTGAGCCGTTTTGACTGCTCCCCCATCCCTTGCCCCCCATGGGCCATTCTGACAGGTGGGCGGGGACACCTGCCTGTCAATCACCTGACATGACGTTAGGTGACCCAGAGGTCTTGTTGGTTTGTTTTTTAAAATCCTTTGTGGGTGCACAGTGTCTGCAGACACAAAGAGCAGGGATGTCCAACTGGTAGATCTCCGTGAGGTTTTGGTAGATCGCGGTCGATCGCTGGGTCCCTTTCCTTAGCGTTTTAAAAATAGAATCTGGCCCCGCCCCCTCTTCCCGCCCTCCATTGTCGATCTGCAGAATGGAAGACGGAGTTTACTCAGTGAGGGTGTTTGTTTCCCCAGCGATCTGTTGGTGAGTTCCTGATCCCCTTCCCCCCCCCAAAAAAACCCCTTAAAAACAGGGCTTTTCTCTTCTCTAAAAAAAGCTCACTGCCGGTGTTATGTACTGAAGTTCTCACCCTGGGCCAGCAGGGGGATACTGTAGATAGTTTTCACTTAGGTCCACATATGCAAATGAGGAATTGAAAGTGACGTTCAGTGATTGGATAGTTACAGAAAGTTGTTACTGTTGCTTTGTAGTGGAGCTCTATATAGCAGGTTGACTGAACCCTTCAGCCCAGATCTGTTCTGGTCCTGTGAATAAACAAGAGCTGTTTGAAGAATCGCTGTGTCGTCTGATATGTTCACCCACAACTTAACAGCCAGTTTTTAATTCTGTAAGTAGATCGCAGTCTTTTGGGAGTTGGCCACCCACATGCAAAGGAATACTTGCATGTACATATGCCTTCCTAGGGGGTTGCTGAAAGCACACTTTAGGTAGTTTCGCCATCAAGAACTGCGGCTCACAGATCCCAGGAAGCTAGTGCCAGTCAGTGGATCAGTGCTCACTGCAAGACCAGCTTGGGCAGCAGTTGGTGTATCCTCAGCAGGCTTGCCCTCATTGTTGCTCTCGCCCCTGCTGCCATTTCTCTCTTTCCCTACTGCTATGCGACGGGGCCCTTCCAGCCAGGTGCTTTTTTGCAGGTGTGTTCTGTAACATGTTAACGATGCAATAATGGTGGGTTTATAAAGGTTAAAAAAAAAAAAGGACCCCTGGACAGTTAAGTCCAGTCAAAGGCGACTATGGGGTTGCGGCGTTCATCTCGCTTTCAGGCCAAGGGAGCCGGTGTTTGTCCACAGACAGCTTTCTGGGTCATGGGGCCAGCAGGACTAAACTGCTTCTGGCGCAACGGAACACTGTGACGGAAACCAGAGTGCACGGAAACGCTGTTTACCTTCCTGCCACAGCGGTACCTATTTATCTACTTGCGTTGGCATGCTTTCAAACCGCTAGGTTGGCAGGAGCTGGGACAGAGCAATGGGAGCTCGCGCCGTCGCGGGGATTTGAACCGCCCACCTTCTGATCAGCAAGCCCAAGAGGCTCAGTGGTTTAGACGACCGCACCACCCGTGTCCCATGTTGGTTTATACTAGACCATCCCCACAACATTCTGCTTTGCCAGCTGTTCCGTGAGGCTTCCCAAACATTGCTGAATTGTTGATGTCTGCAAGGGCACCCTTCCACCATAACAGAGGCACCATCACAGTGGGGTGGGGGCCTGAGGGGTCGAGGTCATCTGTGGTATAAACCGTGACAGGATTTCAGAAGGGAGATAGGGGACAGGCTGGAAAACCAAGCATTGTGCCTGCCCTAAAACCTTTGCATTGAAAGCGGGATTACGTAGGACAGCCCCCAAACCATCATGAGCATAAAACATGAAGTCGCAATAAACGCAAAAAAAAGTACCCGCTGGATCAGGCCAATGGCCTTCCTAGTCCACCATCCTGTTCTCATAGGTGCCTGTGGGAAACCAGTAAGCAGGATTCAAGCACCAAAGCACTCACCCGCTCCTGTGGTCCCCCGCAACTCATATTCAGAAACACTACTGCCTCCAACTGTGAATTGAGGGCATAGCTGTTACTGCTTGAAAACTCTTGATTTTTCTGTTGATTTTTATTTTAATTGTATGTTCCTTCCTTCCTTGGTGTTTTATAACTACTGTCGATTTCCCCCCTCCCCCTGTATTTGATGTGACTATTAATTGGTTTTTTTATTGTTGTTTTTAGGTTGTTTGAACTGATGTTAGATACTGCCTACTAGGCCAGACTTCCTCAATCTCAGCCCTCCAAATGTTTTGAGACTACAATTCCCAGCATCCCTGACCACTGGTCCTGCTAGCTAGGGATCATGGGAGTTGTAGGCCAAAAACATCTGGAGGGCCGAGGTTGAAGAAGCCTGGATTAGGCAATCTCTTATTTGGAGGAGAAAAACAGGTGTATGAATCTTGGGTTGCATCCAGCTTCATTCTTCTCTGTTTAGGCACGTTATTAAAATCGTGTCCAGTTAGTCATGTTCCAGTATTTTCCATAGGTCTACTTTAGAGTAGGACCAACATCAAAGGCAACCCCTTGATTTAAAGAAACTAAATGCCCTCCTTCCCGACCACTGCTTTGAAATTGCCGAGTGAGTTAATGCTACTTAACATGGCTTTGTTATAACCAGGGCCTAAGACATTTTGCAGCCTGACTAGCTAGCAAAGCCTTCCCCTCCGCTCCCTATCAAGGTACAGTGGCACCTCGGGTTAAGTACTTAATTCGTTCCAGAGGTCCGTTCTTAACATGAAACTGTTCTTAACCTGAAGCACCACTTTAGCTAATGGGGCCTCCTGCTGCCGTCGTGCCGCCAGAGCTTGATTTCTGTTCTCATCCTGAAGCAAAGTTCTTAACCTGAAGCACTATTTTTGGGTTAGCGGAGTCTGTAACCTGAAGCGTATGTAACCTGAAGCGTATGTAACCCGAAGCGTATGTAACCCGAGGTACCACTGTACCTAGAAATTGGACAAGTTATTTTGGCAGAAAATCCCCAGTGCACCTTTTCCTTTTTCCCTGGCTGTAAAAACACAACAATACATTAAACGACTATATCCTCCTCTTTCGTGCACCCAAAATTTGGCTGCCTTAGGCTTCTACCCAATGATAGGGCCGGCTGTATTTAAAGAGTTGGTGCTTAAAGCATTTTTTTAAAGAAAGAAAGAAATGCTTTTAGAAGAAGAAGAAGCCGTTTTGGAGGGGAAAAGTGCTTCTTGCCCAAGCTCGGAGGTTTTCCTAGAAGTAAGTGTGTTTGTTGGCCTGTCAGACCACACCCTTCCCCTTCCCACTAATTTCCTGCTGAAGTCATGGTTTGAAGGCTTCTCAAGTGTTCAGCTCTCCCCACCTCGTGTGTGTGTGTGTGTGTGTGCGCACTGAAGACTTTGGAGCCAAGATTTGCTTTCACGGCATAAAAGCAAGATTTTGGTCCCTACTTATTAATGAAGGAAATCCTCTGGCCATGGGGAAGCGTCTTTGCAGGTTTCCCCACTCCTACCCCCTTTTCCCCAGTGCTTTTTTTTTAAAACCATCTGCTGCACTGCAGTACACAGAGGTGTTCCCCAAAGCCCAGCTACTGCTACAATTGTGCGTGTGTGCACCAACGCACTCCGGTAAATGTCGTGCGGGGATAAGCTGTTCTTTGGAGTGCTGTCTGCACAGGGTGGCTTGGAACAGCTTTTGAATTCCATTTTCTGTGCACTCCGGCCTGGAGGAGAACTCAGCAAAAGGGGAAAAGGCACAGTTTGCAGCTTTAGGCCCTGAGGCTGCTGCCTGCAACAAATCTCTTCGCTTAAAGAGCTGGCAAGCAGGTTTGGGGATCTCTGTGGGCGTCGAGGAGCCAGCTCTGGGCTGCTGTCGTTGGTTCAAGAAGTTCTAAGCAGCGAATGCTTAAAAAATAATAATAATGAAAAAATGGTTAATGAACTCAAAATTTAGAAGTCTGCAGAAATGTAGCTGCTGGTGACTTGAAGACACATTTTAGAATATTATCATTATTGCAAGCGCATCTGCATGCTGACTTTTTTTCTTCCTGTCTTCCTGCACTTCCTTGCTACAAGTGCATGCCCCTCTGTTTGATGTGGTGTGGGTGGGTGAGAATGAGACTGTACTGAATCCAGGTGCTACTATTTCTTCAGAATTTTTGTGTGGGTGGGGGTTAAGCTGATCTACTTCACAGAAAGATAAAGGTAAAGGGACCCCTGACCATTAGGTCCAATCGCGGATGACTCTGGGGTTGTGGCGCTCATCTCGCTTTATTGGCCGAGGGAGCTGTCGTACAGCTTCCGGGTCATGTGGCCAGCATGACTAAGCCGCTTCTGGCGAACCAGAGCAGTGCACAGAAATGCGGTTTACCTTCCCGCCAGAGCAGTACCTATTTATTTACTTGTACTTCAACGTGCTTTTGAACTGCTAGGTTGGCAGGAGCAGGGACCGAGCAACAGGAGCTCACCCCGTCGCGGGGAGTCAAACCGCCGACCTTCTGATCGGCAAGTCCTAGGCTCTGTGGTTTAACCCACAGCACCACCCGCATCCCTCACAGAAAGATAGGAACTGCTAAAATTGTATACAGATTTCATGCTCCATATCATTGTTCCCCCAAAGTGAGTTATGAATGAGTGAAGCAATCCATATTAAGGCTAGAGGGCTACCTTGCATATTTTATTTTTATTACAGGTGTGTTAGCAGTTAATCACCAAACTGTTGCAGTCAGGGCTATGTATGTGTGCCAGAAATATTTGAACTACAGAATTCAACTTCCTGAATGAAAATCTAGGTGTTCAAATATGCATACTTTTTAAAAGCAAGCTTCTAGGCCAGGCATCCCCAACCTGCGGCCCTCCAGATGTTTTGGCTTACAACTCCCATGATCCCTAGCTAACAGGACCAATGGTCAGGGATGATGGGAATTGTAGTGCAAAACATCTGGATGTCTGAAGGCTGGGGATGCCTGTTCTAGAAGTGTGGGAACAGTGCCTTCAGAAGCTAGAAGTGTAGATAAATAGAAGCTTTCCAGTGGTTTTGAGAATGGGGAGGGAATCAATTTCAATTGTGAATGGTGCTGAGAATTGTTAGGAGGCCCCTGTTCCACTTACAAAGCTACAATTCCCAGAGTTCCCTGGGAAGAAAGATTGATTCCCTGGGAGTTGTAGCTCTTAAGGCCCCTCAACATGTTGCCAGACTACAAGTCCCATCAGCCCTGACCAATGGCCATTTTGAGCGATGCAACTGATGCTGGAAGGCCACAGGACAGCCCTTCCTGTCCTCTTAACCATTATCTCACACTCTGGATGGGAGAGAAATTTGATTAAGTATGCTTTTCAAGGCAACAGACAAGCCAAAACACAGCTGTCATTTGCCAGTCACGCTTCTCTGAATTTTGCAATTCTGGTCTCTAACCAAACAATTACGTGTGCACATGCATATGTTAGGGGCATTAGGGAGGACTGTGCACACACATTCATATATTAGTGAAATCAACATAACAAAAATGCGTTGTTAAAATTGATTGCAAAAATAGGGGTTTCTTGGGAGAAATTCACATTCAAATGCAGATGAATTTTCATGAGGACTTCACAAAAACAAAACAAAAATCAAACTGATGCGAAATTGAAAAACCGAAAATCTGAAAAATGAGTAATTAGCTCTCGGCTATCACAAAGACCTGAGCTAGAGTCACAGTCCAAAATCACTCTGCTCCTCCTGTTTTCTTCATTTTAGCAGCCTTTTTTTTGCGGGGGGGGGCACCTGTAGTTTAAGCCCTCTACAGTTTTATCTCAAGCCCCCCTCTTTCTCCCTCTCCCATTTACTCACCCGCACATTGTGTCAAAACTTTGCTTCTGAACTGAAGAAAGAAAACTGAGAAAATGAAGAGAGACAACTGTTAAAAGAGCGAGTTTGCCTAATTCTGTGGCAAAATTTCAACTGGTAGAAAGATCAAGAGGGCGGATGCCGTCCACAAATGGCAGAAACAATAAATACACTGAGTTGCCATGTCCTTAGATGACTCTGCAACTGAAGATAGTTTCACTTTAACCATACTGTCAGCTGCATGTGATGGCGGGGGCCTTGGGAGGTGCAGCTTCCCCCCACCCTGTGCTGAAAAAAAATATCTTCTGATTTGGAGATTTTTTCCGTGGGAATGTTGGCAGACCTGGCTGTAAACGGAATTAGCTTAGAAGGTTCTTCTCTCATCCCACCCACCCCCTCTGCTTCCCCAAAAGCCCTGGAATCAAGGTTAACTGAAAGCAGTTCTTATTTTTAGGCACAGAGACAGTTTGCTTTGCTCCACTCCCCCCCCCCAACTTTTGTAAATTCAATTCTATAAAATCCAAAAGAATGACAGGTGCATGCTTGCTAAAGAGGCCTTAAGCCCGATCCCTTATAGCCCAGCTCAGTAGCTGAGATTGTCTCCTGTGCTACAGAGACCTGATAGGCCTTGTGACGTTACCGTATGAGAGTGCTGGAGGTGAAATAGTTAAAACAGGTTACCCAATCAGAACCCAGGGGGTGGAGTCAGAGGAACTATAAAACCAGCTCTGCGAGGGGCAAAGGGAGGAGTTCGTTGGGAGTTGGTTGGAGTGGGAGTGAATTGGGATAGAGTCTGTGGGTAGGTTGTGTTAGTGTAGAGAAAGAAGCTGAGTCAGGAACAGTTAGGAGCTAGGAAGACAAGTAAATTCTGAGAGGTGGTTTAGTGAGTGAGAGCAGGTAGGGGAAGTTATAGGTCTGGATAGGCACCTCATGACTGTAATTGGCCAATAAACGCAGAGGTTTATGTTCCAATTTAAACCTGACTGGACTCAGTATTGTACCAGTTAGGGCCTGGGTGGTGGCAGCGAGAAATCTAGTGCTGGCACAGGGATCAATAGACGGTGAAACGTCCGGGGACCCTGTGTGATCACCACAGGCCTCAGCTAGAAGTCAGTCATTTACTGTTGCTGTGGAACACTTTGCTTTTTGCAGAGATGCTGCAGGCTTCCTCACGGTTGACTTTCAGGTGTCAAATACAATTTTATGCTTGCACTGTAGTGATCATCTATGTATTTTTAAAATGGTATATGATGTTGAACGCTGCCCTGATATTTTATTATATAGTGGCATAGAAGTACTTTTATAAAGAACCACTTGGCACCTTAGAATCATAGAATTATAGAATCACAGAATCATAGAGTTGGTTGCAGGAATATGAAGTAGCTGTCCTATACAGTGGTACCTCGGGTTACATACGCTTCAGGTTACATACGCTTCAGGTTACAGACTCTGCTAACCCAGAAATAGTACCTCGGGTGAAGAACTTTGCTTCAGGATGAGAACAGAAATCGTGCAGCGGTGGCGCGGTGGCAGTGGGAGGCCCCATTAGCTAAAGTGGTGCTTCAGGTTAAGAACAGTTTCAGGTTAAGAACAGACCTCCAGAACGAATTAAGTTCTTAACCCGAGGTACCACTGTATAGGGATCGAATCTGCAACCTTGACATTATCAGCACCACGTTCTAACCAACTGAGCTATCCAGGCTGACCTTGATGTAGATAAATATATTTCCAATGATCTGAAATGCTGAGATTAATTTTTCTGGGCCTTTATTTTCATTTTAGAGGCCCTCATTAAGGGAATCCCCTTTGCACTTAAAAATCTGAAGTTTCTGTCTCTGCTTCTGCAAAGCTCGGGAATTCCCCAAGTCTGCTGATACCTCCCTCTTGTGTGTGGGTGGTTCCGTTTTCACTTGACAAGGATCCACATTCAGAGCATGGGTTTGCTTTCAGTACATGGGATGGAAACAGCAAATGGTTGTTTAAAAGATGCAGTAAAACAAGCCACAGCAGAGAAAGAAAAGAAAAGAAAAGACTAACCTGAAACCGCAATGCTTGAAAAGCCACTGGGCAGATGCAAAGGTTTCTATATGATGCCCCGAAGAACAATAGAGAGGGTGTCACAACCAGAGAGGGCATTGGGTCAACCCACTATTACGCTCTTCTGCATTTCCCCCCATTTTTCCCATGGACCACGAGTAGGAAGCAACAATGTAGACCTGGTTGCCTCTGCCCTTCATTGATTACAAAGTAATTTGCCCGCTTTCATTGTTTCCTCTAAAATATGGCTGAGGAACCCTTTTCAAACTGGAGGGCATATTCTCATCTGGGCAGTCTTTGGAAGTGGCCACATGCCAGAGGTCAAAGTGGGTGGAGCAATGCATGTCTATTTTAACCTTTGTACCGTAGGCTACTTAATACACACACAAGGACATAGCCCATCCAGGCAAAACACTTAGGGAGGGTAGGAATTAGGGCTGGCAGTGTGTGTGTGGCCTGGAGAGAAGAGGTGTGGCCTGGGGCAAGTCTGAAGGGCCAGACAGAGACACTAGGTATAAATAATTATTCTTCTTTCTTTCTTTCCTGCCCAACTGGCTGAGTTTCCCCAGCTGCTCTGGGCGGCTCCCAACAGAATATTAAAAACACAATCAAACATCAAACATTAAAAACTTCCCTAAACAGGGCTGCCTTCAGATGTCTTCCATAAGTCAGATACAGTCATATATTGGGTTGAAGTTGCTTCAGGTTGAGCGTTTTCGGGTTGTGCTCCGTGGCAACCCGGAAGTAATGGAATGCTTTACTTCCGGGTTTTGCCGCACGCGCAAGTGCAGACACTCAAAATGACGTGCACATGCACAGAAGCGGTGAATCGCGACCCGCAGACACGGGTTGTGTTCTGCTCTGGATGCGAACTGGGCTCTGGAACGGATCCCGTTTGCATCCAGGGGTACCACTGTAGTTGTTTTGATTTCCTTGACATCTGATAAGGTGGGTGCCACTACCAAGAAGGCCCACTGCTTGGTTCCCTGTAGCTTCACTTCTTGCAGGGAGGGAACTGCCAGAAGGCCCTCGGAGCTGGACCTCAGTGTCCGGGCTAAATGATGGGGGTGGTGACGCTCTTTCAGGTAGACTGGGCCAAGGCCGTTTAGGGCTTTCAAGGTCAGCACCAACACTTTGAATTGTGCCTGGAAACGTACTGGGAGCCAATGTAGGTTGTTCAGGACCGGTGTTATATGGTCTCGGCAGCCAGTCACCTGTCTAGCTGCCACATTCTGGATTAGTTGGCAGTTTTCAGGTCACCTTCAAAGGTAGCCCCATGTAGAGCGCATTGCAGTAGTCCAAGCGGGAAATAACCAGAGCATGCACCACTCTGGTGAGACAGAGAAGGTATTAGGTGCTGGGCCTGAGGTTCCCCACCTCAGCTCTAATATAGCAATATAACACTTAAATCTTATGTAGTCTGTTAAGCTTGGGATCATTCGCTCTCAAAACTCATTTGCACACATGCAGGTCCCCTCTGCCACCACCCATTCTATGTCCCACAGGGATAAAATGTCCGATTAATTATCCATCAGCCTGCTTTTTCATTAAAAGCTTCTGTGCAATTTAATATGCTTTTCAGTCCAAAGGCAAGCTGGCGTTCTACTTCTAATCCCAGGGTCTCCTGGTGACAAATATTTGTCCTTCCTTTCCATTCTTGGCCGTGCCAAAAAACCCTGTTAGTTAGCAACAGGAAACCAATAGCCTGCACTATCGGGAGACATTTCCTTCACCGAAAGAGAGAGAGAGAAATAAGTCTGAGTAATGATTTCAAGCAAGGCTTCACCCATTTCCTGTAAATGAAGGAAAGAATGCCTGCCCCACTCCCTTCGACTTCTCCATTTCCATCCCACTAGTGACGTAATGCCTCCGTGCATATGTAAAAAAGCAGTCTCTCCCTCCTCATCACACACACCTTTTCTGGTTTGATATCCTGTCTTTAAAAAGTGTAATTTGACTCAAGAGCAAGATACGTATATGGCAGTTCCATGTAATAGGAAGGGCCCATAAACTCTGAGCAGTGCCACTCTTAACATACACACACAAAGAAAAGGGTTCTGGGTTCAAGTGTGCCTAGTGCTGTTCAATGTGCAGAATCATAGTTCTGTCCTGTTTTCTGCAGATTTTTTAGAAAAGACAACTGCATGAAAAATGCATTTCATCGATACACATTTTTGTAAGAGCTTTCCCCTAAAATATGTACAGTGGTACCTCGGGTTAAGTACTTACTTCGTTCCGGAGGTCCGTTCTTAACCTGAAACTCTTCTTAACTTGAAGCACCACTTTAGCTAATGGGGTCTCCTGCTGCCACCGCAGCGCCAGAGCATGATTTCTGTTCTCATCCTGATGCAAAGATCTTAACCCGAGGTACTATTTCTGGGTTAGTGGAGTCTGTAACCTGAAGTGTATGTAACCCGAGGTACCACTGTATTTTGTTTGCCTTTGCAACTTAAGATACACACTTTTGCATGCTTCTCTATGTGTTCCCACTTGTAAAAAAAAAAAAGAAAAGGTAAAGGACCCCTGACAGTTAAGTCCAGTCACAGACGACTCTGGGGTTGCGGTGCTCATCTCGCTTTACAGGCCGAGGGAGCCGGCGTTTGTTCACAGACAGTTTTTCCGGGTCATGTGGCTAGCATGACTAAGCCGCTTCTGGCGAACCAGAGCAGCACACGGAAACGCCGTTTACCTTCCCGCTGGAGCGATACCTATTTATCTACTTGCACTTTTTGGGCGTGCTTTTGAACTGCTAGGTTGACAGGAGCTGGGACCGAGCAACGGGAGCTCACCCTGTTGCGGGAATTCGAACCGCCGACCTTCTGATCGGCAAGCTCAAGAGGCTCAGTGGTTAGACCACAGCGCCACCCACGTTCCCACTTGTACACACACATGTATATTTAAAAACTCAAACTGTGCCACAGAATTCAGAGAAGTCTGCTGTCCGATTGTTAACTGCATCCATGTACAGTGGTACCTCAGGTTACATACGCTTCAGGTTACAGACGCCTCTAACTCAGAAATAGTACCTCGGGTTAAGAACTTTGCTTCAGGATGAGAACAGAAATCGTGTGGCGGCGGCGCAGTAGCAGCGGGAGGCCCCATTAGCTAAAGTGGTGCTTCAGGTTAAGAACAGACCTCCAGAACGAATTAAGTTCTTAACCTGAGGTACCACTGTATATGTCTGGAAACTGCAAATTGAGTTCACTTTAAGATGCAAACCAAGTAAAATACAGTACTACAAGCCGGGGCCATCCAGTGAAGCTGAATTATTATTTATTAAATTTGTAAGAATATTTGGAAGTAAACAATGAGGGTTGCAGCTGTTGCCCAGATCATTACTCACAAATGCCACCTTTGGGGTTATCTACATGGTAAACAGTTTAACACTTTTTTTTACACACAACAAAGGGAAAAAACTAACTGAAAGCCAGATGCAGGGAAGTGAAAAAAATTACATTCAAAGGTTTCTTCAAAACATTATCTTTTGGACAGATATGCTATGGAAAATTGCATCTCCGAAAGAGATTTTGACAGAAAGCTGGCGTATGCAAAGATGAAAGTTGTAATGGTTCCTGATTTTTCCAGTTTCCACTAGCAGATGGAAGCTATGGTAAATCTTCCGTTCTGATTTTCATTACACCTATCTTTCTTCTGCCTTCATAAAACTGTCACGTTTCCCTTGCTAGTTTTTATTACTCTGCTGGAGAGATACAATATTCTGCTAAACCCATACTTGATTACAGAGAAGGAACCAAAAACTTACACATTTCTTCAAGAAGTTACAGCTTCTTATTTATTTATTTACCTATCTCCCACCTTTCCTCCAAGGTGCTCAAGGTGGGGTCCAGCTTCACACCCAGGTGAAGAATCTGCCATAACCACTTGTAAGAATCTTACCATATAACACCGGTCCTGAAAGACCTACATTGGTTCCCAGTACATTTCTGAGCACAATTCAAAGTACTGGTGCTGACCTTTAAAGCCCTAAAGGGCCTTGGCCCAGTATACCTGAAGAAGCATCTCCACCCCCATCGTTCAGCCCGGACACTGAGGTCCAGCGCCGAGGGCCTTCTGGCGGTTCCCTCGCTGTGAGAAGTGAGGTTACAGGAAACCAGGCAGAGGGCCTTCTCGGTAGTGGCGCCCGCCCTGCGGAGCGCCCTCCCTCCAGATGTCAAGGAAATAAACAACTATCTGACTTTTATATGACATCTGAAGGCACTCCTGTTTAGGGAAGTTTTTAATGTTTGATGTTTTATTGTGCTTTTAATATTCTGTTGGGAGCCGCCCAGAGTTGTTTTGTCTATTATTATTATTATTATTATTATTATTATTATTATTATTATTATCACCACCTCCACCACCATCATAATCTGCCTTCACCTATCATTTAGGCCCGAAAAGTCTGAAAAGGGTTTCAAAGCCTTGGCCCTCTAAGAGGCTACACATCAACCGACGGTTATCTGCCCGATCGTGCGTTACCTTCACACCTGCTTTGCCAAGCAAAGAACACAGCCTGAGCTTGATCAGGACAGTCAGTGAAGCCTCTTAAGCACTTTTAAGCTGATTTAGGTCAGAGTAACCCTCTTCCGAAAGGCCTTGTGCAGAGTCCTTGAGACGAGCACACACGTAACTAGGGCAGGGTTGCCCTGAAACGGAGCCAAGGTCAGTGCTTAACTGAAAAAGTTCCCCACCGTCCTCTGATATGATACGGCTAGAAATAATTAGCAAGGCAGATTGTGGTAAGATGCTATTTATGCAGCTGCTAAGCTCCGAAGGTCCAATTAAATGCATTGACTTTAAATTCATTCTCTTGGGCAGTCACCTGAATAAGTCATAGAACATGGTATTCTCTCCCCTCCTCCATAATCATTTGGGATTTCTGCTCCCAGTGGGCCTGCTTATCCCACTTACGCCTGTACTAAGTAAGTTTTGAAGTTATTTGTACTGTTATCTGCAGAACCCGTTTGAGAGGAGGACAAAAGCAAGTTTCTTAAATTCCCTTTCAATGCTTTTTTTGAAAACGTATTTCTGTAAATGGAGATAATGGAGCAAAATGGAGCGGGGGGGGGGGGCTCCTTTAGCAAATAACATGGATTGATTCTAAAAATGGTCTACACGTTTCTCCTGAGGGTGATATTGGTGCTAGGCCGATAGCTCCTCATTTACATGGGGGTTCCGTTCCAAACCTCCTCACGCATCAGTGAAGTCACATAAAATGGGGAGTCACCAGTTGAGAGATACGGAATTCCTCGTTAAATTACAGACATTATTTCTAGATTTGCATCTATACGCACATTGCAAACAGCTGTTAAGGTAAAGGAAAAGGACCCCTGGATGGTTAAGTCTAGTCAAAGGTGACTATGGGATTGTGGTGCTCATCTCGCTTTCAGACTGAGGGAGCCAGTGTTTGTCCACAGATAGCTTTCCAGGTCATGTTGCTAGCATGACTAAACTGCTTCTGATGCAATGGAACACCGTGACGGAAACCAGAGCACACGGAAATGCCATTTACCTTCCTGCCACAGCGGTATCTATTTATCTACTTGGACTGGTGTGCTTTCGAACTGCTAGGTTGGCAGGAGCTGGGACAGAGCAATGGGAGCTCACCCCGTTGTGGGGATTCGAACCGCTGACCTTTCGATCAGCAAGCCCAAGAGGCTCAGTGGTTTAGACCACAGCCCCACCCGGATCCACACTATAGGCTGTGTACACACCAAACATCAAAATTACATTTAAATCACATGGCTCCCCGCACAAAGCCTCCTGCAGTTTATTCTTCAGAGAGCTACAATTCCCAGCTCCTTAACAAACTACAGTTCCCAGCATTCTTTAGTGGAAGTAATGTGCTTTAAATGTATGGCGCAGAAGCAGTCTAAATCATATTTCCAAGAACTGTAAGTAGAAGACTGCAGAGCCCACACCTTCTCCACTCCGTGAATCCGCCCTCACACCCATAATTAGACGGGGGGGGGGGAGGGAATCTATAGCTCTCCATCAACATGCTAATACCCCTTTTCAAATGCAAATGAAAACTTTTAGATAACCCAAGTAGAAAAGCGGTTATGGATAAACATTGGAGCAGAGCCAAAAGCTTTACCATACATCACTCTGAGGATATTCTCAGACCTCAGGATTCCTTTGAGAAATTAACAAAGGCTCTCTGCCACTCAACCACCCCCACGGATTTTCAGGGAGCCATTTTTCAGTTCCAGATAAGGAAGGGCTGACATTTTAAATACCAGCAAGTCACTGAAAATGGGTATTACTGATACATGATTTAATCCTACATGCTAAAGGAAAGGTAAGTTGGATGAGGGTTTCATAATTTTTACAGCAGGGGTGTTCACACCAATTCATCTATCTGTGCACATAACTGAGCTGTACTAGTCAATAAGTGTATACTTTTTCACTTGTATTTGTGTAGAGGGAGCTTTCACCTGTGTTTAGTGTAATGTGTGGACAAGCCTACAGTGCTTTTCATTCTGAAACATCAGTCTTTAGTAGGGTGAAAAATAATTAAGCACAGTTTTGTTCTGTGAAGGCAGAATTGTGTATCCAAGCCATTCCAGTCAGTCCTGCCTTTCAAAAATATGCGTTGGGGGCAAATGAACTGAAGCAAAAAGTAGCAAGATTGTTCTACCTCATTTATTTAATTAAAGTAATATGAGGCTGTTTTGCATTATTATAATCATCATTATTATTTGTATACTGCCCTTCATCCAAAGATCACTGGGCGGTTTACAACATGAAAATATAAAAAGAGAACACAAATGGTTTAGTAGGTGTATAATTCAAAGTGGTAGTGGCTTGTTTGCCACCTGTTTTTGAAAGCAGTGTGGATTGGTGATTTAGAGAGTTGGAACAAGGCTGTGGAGACCCAGAGTCAAGTCTCCACTCGAGTTGCAAAGTTCACTGGAGTACCTTGGGTCATTTGCCATCTCTTGGCCTAACCACCCCAAGAGGGTTGTTGCAAAGATCAAAATGGGTACTATCTGTGATAGTAGGACAGAAGCAGAAGGTTCACCAGTGCATCTCTGTAGCGGTAGATTTATGGCCTGTGGGATCTGCATGTGGCGGGGGGTGGGGCTGGTACCTATTCATTTTCCTAAATACGGCCATGTCCAAAGAGAAGAAGAGTTTGGATTTGATGTCCCGCTTTATCACTACCCAAAGGAGTCTCAAAGTGGCTCACATTCTCCTTTCCCTTCCTCCCCCACAACAAACACTGTGTGAAGTGAGTGGGGCTGAGAGACTTCAGAGAAGTGTGACTGGCCCAAGGTCACCCAGCAGCTGCATGTGGAGGAGCGGAGACGCGAACCCGGTTCACCAGATTACGAGTCCACCGCTCTTAACCACTACACCACATTGGCTCTCTCTAGTTACAGGAAGAACTGAAAATATGGAACCAGTAAAAGTGTGTAATAGAGTTATATCTAATGTGGGGTCTGCATGTGGTTGGGTTGGGGGGGGGCTGGCACCTATTCGTTCACATAAATACGGCCATGTCTAAAGAGAAGAGAAGCAATACAATACAAAAAAACCCCTAAAATACTAAAATTCATAAACGACAATTCATCTTTTGTTGTCAGGTTTCAAAGATAGCCTCTCGGTTAATGATGTATGGTAATAACCCGGGGGCACTCAGCTCGGTGCCGGATTTTCGTATAAGCTAAACAAGCTATAGCTTAGGGCCCCAAAAATTTAAAGGGAAAAAAACTGGATGCACATTTCCAAAATATAAGATAAAAAACAAATAAAATAAAACCTACAGACAGCAACAGTGTTTTGTGTTGTGTAGGCTCCTATTTGTTATGTGCAAATGGCTTTCAATACCTATTAGGTCCATAAATCACCATACAGTGGTACCTCTGGATGCGAATGGGATCCGTTCTGGAGTCCCGTTTGCATCCTGAAGCGAACGCAACCCGTGTCTGCTTCCGCGCATGCGCATGAAGTCATTTTGAGCGTCTGTGCGTGCGTGAGCAGCAAAACCTGGAAGTAACGCGTTCCATTACTTCCGGGTTGCCGCGGAGCGCAGCCCGAAAACGCTCAACCCAAAGCTACTTCAACCCAAGGTATGACTATGTAGCATATATTCAACACAAAAAACAGTGACAATTTGTTGTTGACAAAGGACCGCTGGACATATAAAGGGCCCCATTTCCTTCAGTAGCTTAGGGCCTCATCAATCCTAAATCCAGCCCTGGTCCCACATCTGGGTGTACTGTGCATACAGCGGCATCTCTGTGAGCACCAAATCCTGAGCTGGTTTGTGCCTTGTATGTAGGCTTCCTGGGAGCATCTGATTGGCCACTGAGGGAAAGAGGAATGCTGGACAAGATAACCCATTGGCTGGATTCAGCAGAGCAGTTCTGGTCTGGTTCGACTTCTCTTCTGCCGTTATCGTGACACATTTCCTTTTCCCAGCTTTAAGCCAGACTTGCAAATAACCTCTTGCTTGATTTCTGGGGGTGAGTAAGAACGGTCTCTAGGTGATAAGGCAGAGGGACTTTGCAAAAAATGGATTCCTTTTTTATTATTATTTTAAGCTGCAAATGACTAATATAGGTCACTGTGTGGGTGAATCAGCTGATTAAATACTGATATGAGTTGGTAATACTTGTTGACTTTTCAAGATGGCTTTAGGCTGCTAAAGCTAATTTTATGGTATTCAAGACTCCTCCCTCCTCCTGGGTGAACTATATTCTTTCTACTGCTGCTCTCTTCTGATGGCAGAGAATTTCATTCACCAAACCTTGCCAAATGGGATTGGAGGAGAGGCGTCCTCGGTAAACAGCTTGAACGCCTCATTCATAAAGACTGAAATAGCATTAGATTTCATAACAACAAATGTCAGCACGAAGCCTGTGCTGTTGGGGTCATCTTTCATTAGGTTCTCTGCTGAGAAACTTTGCTTGAAAACAGTACAGTATATATATATATATATATATATATATATATATATATATATATATTCCTCCCTCTCCCTGAACAGATTAATCTAGTCTGCAGAATTCATTCACAATGAATTAAGCCACAAGAACCCCCTTTTTTAAAAAAGCTGTATTTCAAAACACATTCTATGAAACCACAAACAGCGTCAGATATGCTTTAACCAAAACAGATTATGAACTAATAAGCAGAGAAGTTTCCCACCCTTCCCTTCTTCTAAACTTTGGACAAGTTGCAGTTTTAAAGTCGACACACCCAGCTTGTTATTGCCGAGTTCAAATGTTTAAAAGGTGGGTGCTTTCTATATTTTCCCTTAGCCTTTCGCCCTTATTTTTATGACAACATATTCATGTGACATCTGTTTCTCTGGCAAGAACCTTGCATGAAGAAGCTTACTATAAATAACTTCACTATTAAATGAAAAAAAGAGAGCGGGGGAAGGGGGGGGGAGAGAGAGAAAACTCTCTTCACTGCCGCTAACCCATACTGAGAACTGAACATTGAGCGCAGTCTTCAAGGTTTTCAGAGCTGGAATCCACTTCTAACCCAAAACATGCATTTGGGAACCCATTTGGTTTCTTTCTTTTTTTTAACCAGTTATTTGTATGGTGGTATGGTGTCTGTGGGACACGGGTGGTGCTGTGGGTTAAACCACAGAGCCTAGGACTAGCCGATCAGAAGGTTGGCGGTTCGAATCCCCGCAACAGGGTGAGCTCCCGTTGCTTGGTCCCTGCTCCCGTTGCTTGGTCCCTGCTCGAGAGCCAGTGTGGTGTAGTGGTTAAGAGCGGTAGTCTTGCAATCTGGTGAACCGGGTTCGATTCCCCGCTCCTCCACATGCAGCTGCTGGGTGACCTTGGGCCAGTCACACTTCTCTGAAGTCTCTCAGCCCCACTCACCTCACAGAGTGTTTGTTGTGGGGGAGGAAGGGAAAGGAGAATGTTAGCCGCTTTGAGACTCCTTCGGGTAGTGATAAAGTGGGATATCAAATCCAAACTCTTCTTCTTCTCCTGCCAACCTAGCAGTTCGAAAGCACGTCAAAGTGCAAGTAGATAAATAGGTACTGCTTCAGCGGGAAGCTAAACCGCGTTTCCGTGCGCTGCTCTGGTTCACCAAAAGCGGCTTAGTCATGCTGGCCACATGACCAGCTGTACGCCGGCTCCCTCGGCCAATAAAGCGAGATGAGCGCCGCAACCCCAGAGTCGGTCACCACTGGACCTAATGGTCAGGGGTCCCTTTAAGTTTATGGTGTCTGTGGCAACTCATCTTAGATCCAGATATGACCAGGAAGTGGGTCCTGTTCCACCTGTGTAAGACCTTTAGAGAGCCATTTACAAAAGACAGTTCTTTTATCCGAAGGGCTCTCAGATGACCGACCTTCAAACAACTGCAAGGGTCAGCTCAGGTTTTCCCAAGTGGTCATTACTGATCTGCTAGAGTCGCTGGCGGGGGGTGAAAAGATAGATATATATATATATATATATATATATATATATATATATATATATATACAGTTTTTCCTCACTGGCAAGGGAAATACACTCTATTCATGCCCATATCCTGTATTTAATATGATGGTTCCACAATGCAACAGTATTCTCAGACCATGCTGCTTTATTGTGGAAGAAAATTGTACACAGATGCAGAGTTTCACTCTTTTATTTTTATTTTTGTGTCAAGAGAATCATTCTAACACCCCTCCTTCCCTGCCTTTTGAAAATTTCAAAGAGCTTTTAAAAAGGGTTTGGAACTTGTTCCACTCCGTTCTTCTTCTTCTTTTTTTACCTTTCATGATTCCTAGGAATGATTGATGACTGATGCAATTGATTATATATTGCTGACTGATTCAAGTTGATTATATATTTGTGAATGAGGTAAGTCGATTTTTTAAGGAGGTGTGGATTAGGTAGGCTCTCGGTAAAATACATATGAAACCAAATTTCACTCCTGTCCCTGCTAAGCACACTTACTAGGAGCAGGGGGCTGACTTCTGAGTAAACACAAACAGGATTGCACCGCCTGACTATTCTGATGTGCAAAAGTTCTCTCCACACACAGAGACAAACTTCGTGCTCATACACAAAAAAACCCCAATCTTAATTATACATGTGCAATCATCTGCATTTCCATTTAAAAGCAAGTCCCATTAACTCATAAGAACACAAGAGCCCTGCTGAATCAGGCCAGAGGCCCGTCGAGTCAGTATCCTGTTCTCACAGTGGTCAACTACATGGGTAGTGATTGAAAGCCCGCAAATGGGATCTGAGGGTGCTGGGTTCTGACACCAGTCCAACTTAAACTGTGATCAGACAATACTGTTCCAAAGATGGGTGAAAATCTGAACGGATGCCTCTTATTTTGTAGATTTTCTTTTGCTGAATCCCAGTGCTTATGTGTCATCTTGCTGCAGCTACATCTGCTTGTTATCTGAAACAGCCCATTTCTGTTATTTGGTGTGAGAAAAAGACAGGTGAGCTATGGGACAACACAAATTGCAGGTTGTCAGGTTAGCTTTATATTACCTTTAGAGAAGGGGTCCTCTGAATTCTGTACCTATGGTCCTCTGAATTCAACTCCCATCATGTCCTGCCATCTTGGTCAATGATCAGGGGTGGTGCTGGGCCAGTAGCGTCTTTGCTTTATGAAACAACTGCAAATGTGAATGTTAAGTCGAAGAATTCAGGAAAAGCCAAGGAAACGAAGAAGGAAAGAGACACTCCACTGCTGCTGGCAGAATCAAATAAACATAATTGAGCTTTGACATAAACTTTTGAATGGAATGTCTTCTCCATTTAAGGAACACTAGGCAACTTAAGGAACTAGGTGACGTCAAGAACTGTTCAACCCCCAGAACCTAACTTCATTCATTGCACCACAGAGAGCCTTTCAGAAATAGCAGTAAAAGATATTTCTCTGGAAGTTCCTATATTGTAGACTTAATAGTTATAACTAGAGGCATTGTGAAATTGCCTGCAACTTTCTCAGAACTTGTGGTGTGCATGCCCACCCCCATCCCTGAAATTCCACGCAGAGGACAGGCAGCTGTCTATAGTGTGGACGTTCTTATGAGACGTCCTACGTGGTTTGCTGAATTTAGGGACAAGAAATGAATGACTGTTGTAATGCATGTCCTGCAAGACCAACATTCAACTACAGGTGTGGACTCTACTCCCCACCAGGGAAGAAGAAAATCTACATCAGGAACAAGGTGGGGGAGAAAGATTGTCAGTGGGATCTGCTGCCTGCCGCTGTGGATTCTGCTGCCTGAGATGGTCGCCTCACCTGGTCTCATGAGTGGGCTGGCCCTGTTCAACTATTCTGGAAGGGAGGGAATCGAAAGGAGGGGGGTAGTTACCAAATTATGGAAGAGGGGAAAACCTTGGTTTGAACTGCTTTGCTCAAATCTGGAGGAAGCTGATTCAAATATTAGTTTGCAAGCTTTGCCTGCATTGTCGCAGAAAGGTGGCCTAGTGGTATTACAGTCAGAATCTGGTGGTGTAAATCACCCTGATATTGATGTCATCATTCTTCTATTAGCACATTTTGCTGATATCAACCGGACACACATCCTGGACAGTGCAAATGGAAAAACCAGGAAACCCATTAATGAGGGCTGGGCAAAAACCAGGAAACTGATTAATAAGATCTGTGCAATCCTATCAAACACAGCTGGGAAAGCATTGTTGGAACGGACCACCTTTACTATAAGAAAAGCCCAGCTTTTTCTTTCATCAAAGAATTTAAGGAGCATATGTAAGGAACTATAAGAAAACTTTGTTCCATTAGGATTGTCTTGGTAGACAATGAGTCCTGGAAATATTTGTATTTTCAAAGCTTAAGGATAGAAGAACAAAGCCCAGTTTGGATGTTTTGGGAGAAGGAATCAGAACTGGAAAAGAGCAGCTAAAACATTTTTTGTTTTAAAAACATTTCACTCATTCTTTCAAGAGCAATAATAGTTCATAAGAGAGTCCCCTCAATTTCTCGCAGATTTTGAGTGAACAAAGCAAGCTAAGAAGGAATGTTGAGAGATGTTAAAGTGAGATCTGCTGGAACTGTCCTATCCCAGACTCTCCACATTCTGTGGCCATTGAACATGTCCAGTTCTCACTGGGATGCTTTTCTTGGGGGGGGGCTGCCCCCTTAGTTTTCCTCCTGAATTCTGTAACAGAGCATAATGCTTAAGTATTAATCTCTCTCACACACAAATTTCAACATGTTGTGGGTACGGAAGTTTTAACATCTCTGAACTTGCACGTCTCATGTCTCTGACTTTGTTTGCATATCCTATTAAACCGAAATGGGGTGGCGGAGAGTAACTTCCGCTGAACTCAATATTGCACAGAATCATAAGTGAAGGTCTTTTAGGACATGTGGTCCAACTCCCATCTCGATCCAGGAAACCCAGAGCTGAGCATCTCCCCAGAAAATGGGCTGTCCAAATCAATGGGGAACTTTGCCAATTACTTTGATAGAATATGGACCACCTCCCGGGTTACTGTGATTTTATTGTTTACTTATTTCATCTATGAATTGCTTCCTATGAAGCGCCTCAACATGATTTCAAGATAGAATACTAATAAAAAATCATTGGCAAAACAACTGTGCATACCAAAAATCATTTCAAATAAATTCAGATCCCCATTGAGATAAAAAAAGAGAAGTCCGCTTAGAAGCCTTGTTGGAAGTATTTGTATCAACTTGAGGACCCAATTCAAGGTGCTCAAATGAGTGTTTAAAGCCCTGAACAACTTTGGCCCCAAATATCTGAAAGACTGCCTCCTTCGCCATACACCTGCTCAGGTGTTAAGAGCAGTAGAAGATGCCCTCTTAGCAACCGCACCAGCCTCAGAGATTCGGGGGGGGGGTTTGACCCTAGATTCTCTTTGGCACCCCCTAAAGCTCTGGAATTCCCTCTCCACAGATGTCTGTCCTGGCATCTTAACTGTACAGCTTTCATCATATGCTCTATACCAGGGGTCAGCAAACTTTTTCAGCAGGGGGCCTGTCCACTGTCTCTCAGACCTTGTGGGGGGCTGGACTATATTTTGGAAAAAAACAATGAACGAATTCCTATGCCCCACAAATGACCCAGAGATGCATTTTAAATAAAAGGAGACATTCTGCTCATGTAAAAACACGCTGATTCCCGGCCCATCTGTGGGCCAGATTTAGAAGGCCGGATCTGGTCCCTGGGCCTTAATTTGCTTATCCATGCTCTATACCTTGGCCTTTGACACACACATATCTATGTATAGTTGTACCTCAGAAATCGAATGGAATCCATTCTGGAAGTCCGTTTGACTTCCAAAATGGTTCGGGACCCAAGGCGCGGCATCCGATTGGCTGCAGGAAGCCGCGTCGGACGTTTGGGTTCCAAAGAACGTTTGTTTTTGTTTTTTTTAATATTTATTAGCTTTTCACAGATTATAAAAACACAAATCACAACAAAAAACATAAACACACACAAAACACAAAAAACACCACATGTATAATTTCAAACCCTTTTTTCATAAAAGATTTTCCCGACCTCCTCATACCTCCCCTTACTGCATTCCAATCCCTAATTAATTTTGATCAACAAATCCTTCCCTAATTTCTAATAAATAAATTTTAACCTTTCTTTCCATATTACATAATGGTTACAGCATTCAACCTCATATTTTCCAAATCCACAACGTCTCAGCATTCCACAATTTTACAATGTTTCTTAAGATAGTCTTTAAATTTCTTCCATTCTTCTTCCGCTGTCTCTTTTCCCTGGTCTCGGATTCTGCCGGTCATCTCTGCCAGTCTCATATAGTCTATAACTTTCATCTGCCATTCTTCCACGGTGGGTAGTTCTTCTGTCTTCCAATACTTCGCGATCAATATTCTTGCTGCTGTTGTAGCATACATAAAGAATGTCCTGTCCTTCTTTAGCACCAACTGGCCGACCATCCCCAAGAGAAAGGCCTCTGGTTTCTTCAAAAAGGTATATTCAAATACCTTTTTTATTTCATTATAAATCTTCTCCCAGAAAGCCTTAATCTTTGGGCACGTCCACCAGAGGTGAAAGAATGTACCTTCATTCTCTTTACATTTCCAACACTTATTGTCAGACAAGTGGTAGATCTTAGCAAGTTTGACTGGGGTCATGTACCACCTATAAATCATTTTCATAATATTTTCTTTTAAGGCGTTACACGCCGTGAACTTTATACCGGTGGTCCACAACGTTCCCAGTCTTCAAACATAATGTTATGACCAATGTTTTGTGCCCACTTAATCATAGTTGATTTAACTGTTTCATCCTGTGTATTCCATTTCAGCAGCAAGTTATACATTTTTGACAAATTCTTAGTTTTGGACTCTAACAATTCTGTCTCGAGTTTTGATTTTTCCACCTGGAAGCCATTTTTCCTGTCTGACTTAAAGACCTCCATTATTTGATAATAATGAAGCCAGTCACGCACTTTGTCTTTTAATTTCTCATAACTCTGCCCAAAGAACGTTTGCAAACCGGAACAATCACTTCCCGGTTTGCGGTGTTCGGGAGCCAAAACGTTCGTCTCACAAGGCGTTCGACTTCCGAGGTACGACTACGACTGTATTTATAACCTTTAGAAGACATCTGAATGTGTAATGTTTTATTATGTTTTTATATACAGTGGTACCTCTGGTTGCGAATGGGATCCGTTCCGGAGGCCCGTTCACAACATGAAAAGAGCGCAACCCGCAGCGGCGTGTCTGCACAGGCGTGGGTTGTGATTCGCCGTTTCTGCGCATGACGCCATTTTGCACTTCTGCGCATGCGCGAGCGGCGAAACCCGGAAGTAACCCTTTCCAGTACTTCCGGGTCGCCACGGGACGTAACCTGAAAGAACGTAACATGAAGCGGATGTAACATGAGGTATGACTGTATGGTGTAAGCTGCCCAGAGCAGCAGGAGCAACCCAGTCAGAGGAGCAGGATACTGATACTACTATGACGACGACGACAACTACTACTACTGGGACTCAGTGCTATTTTTCTAGAAAAAGAAGTGCTGGAACTCACCATGAACGCCTTCCTTGTTCTCTTATAATGGCAACGGCACCCACTTGAGTGAGTTCCGGCTGGGGAAAAAAAGCCCTGGACTCACTCTAGCTTTTACTGTAGTTTGTTTTAAACTCTTTTTAAGGCTGTATTTATATTGCTGTAACCCACCCTGGGACCTTCTGGTCAAGGGCGGATTAATATAATAACAATAAAACAATACTTTTGAGATATTAGTACAGATTAATTCTTCTGACTCGAGAGTGCTTTAGCTGATTTTAATCTTGTAACTTGATATGGTTGCAACCCGCCCTGGGACCTTATGGCGTAGGGTGGGTAAGATATCCCATAAATAACAATGAAAGCTAAGGATGTAGCCATTCCCTTTCCTTTTGTAGACCCCCCTGCCGCCGCCGCCGCCACCCCTCCACGACCCACTAAAATAGAAAGCTTAAGTGCTACAAATCTTGGAGGTACTTTGCATTTAATCGTAAGCTGTTTATCATAATTGTTTCCACATGCTCATTGACAACTGCTGGGGTGCGGTGGGGGCGACGGGGAGGGCGGAGAAAGAAAAAGTAAAGAAAATCTGCAGAACAAAAGCGAGCTGAAGCTTCCAGGATGTGAACAGCTCCCTCCATTCTAATATTAGAAACAGGCAGCAGAGGAGCGGGATTTTAAGCATTCCTCGCTGTTCCCCACATAGACTTTAAAAGAGTTTGGAAAGCAAAAGCCCAAAGTGGACAGGTGGGATTTTTTTTTTATTGCAAGGTTTAGGCTAAATTCAGGGCAGCAAGGTCAGTTTAACTGCAGGTTAAAACACGCCCACTGTGGATTCAGTTAGCTAGTAAGCCGTGGCCTAAGAGGCTGAGTTGGGAGCCAGAAGTTTCCCTTTCAAATCCTGGCTCTGGGTTTGAAGGGGCTACAGGCAGAATGCCCTTCAGTGGGTTCAGGTTCTATGGGTGACGGAAGTGCTTTCTTCCTGGGAATAAAAGGTGTCAGTGCCCACTACGATCAGTGCCGGATTTACGTATAAGCTAAACAAGCTCTAGCTTAGGGCCCCACTCTTTTGGGACCCCCCAAAAAATTAAAGAAAAAAACACGGATGTACATTTCCAAAATATAAGATTAAAAAAACCAAATAAAACCTACATACAACAACAGTGTTTTGTGTTGTGTGTGGACCTATTAGGTCCATAAATTACCATATAGCATATATTCAACACAAAAACAGCAACAATTTGTTGTTGACAAAGGACAGCTGGACCTATAAAGGGCCCCATTACCTTCAGTAGCTTAGGGAAGGGGCCAGCAAACTTTTTCAGCAGGGGGCCGGTCTACTGTCCCTCAGACCTTGTGGGGGGCCGGACTATATTTTTTGGGGGGAAATGAATGAATTCCTATGCCCCACAAATAACCCAGAGATGCATTTTAAATAAAAGCACACATTCTACTCATGTAAAAACACCAGGCAGTCCCCATAAATAACCCAGAGATGCATTTTGAATAAAAGCACACATTCTACTCATGTAAAAACTGATTCCCAGACTGTCCGCGGGCCGGATTTAGAAGGCGATTTTGCCGGATCCGGCCCCCAGCCCTTAGTTTGCCTACCCATGGCTTAGGGCCTCATTAAACCTAAATCCGACCCTTAGTCCACAATCCTCTTCCTCCCTTTTCTCTCTCTCCCATACTCTACTGTCCCCTGCCCCCATCAATTCATTAAAGCCCTCAATTAATTAAAACCGCTACAAAAGTAGGAGCCGCTGGCACCTTCCCCTCTTCCACAGCCCTAACCACCTTTGTGGGAAAAGCTCTGGAGAAAAATAAACAAAAGGGCGCTCAGACACAGAGCTTTAAACTGCGGACTGTACCTGCAAGGAGCAGAGGAAAGGTAAGTGTGGATAAATCCTGGCACAATATTCTCCAGGTCTGAGTGCTCCCATGGAGCTTTAAATAAGGAATTCTTTTGCCTTGCTGCAATCCTAAACTCAAAGCAACTGTGAGGGCAGGCTTGTGATTCCCAGCACCAAAAGGCTTAGAATTCCTGGTCCTAACTTCTGGAGTTTTGTTTTTTAAATTGTTTTTATATCATTTTACAAATATAAATTTATAACAAAGCAAATACATATCCATATAAAGAGATTTCTCTGAATCCCAAGACTCCCCCCCTCCATGGGGCCTATTGTCAACGGTTCCAACTGCATATTGTTATATAATCTATATTTTATATCTATCCATATTGTCCATAGTATTTGTTACATTACAAGTGAGATTAAAATCCTGCTGTTTTCATCTGCTTGCAGAGGTCTCCTAAGTAAATTATACATTTTCCCCATTCTTTCTTGAAGTTTTCGTCTTCTTGGTCCCTGAGTTTTCCAGTCAGTTTTGCAATTCTGGCATAGTCTAACAGCTTGGTTTGCCATTCCTCTCTGATAGGGACTCCTTCTTCTTTCCATCTCTGGGCTAACAGCATCCGTGCGGCTGTTGTCACATACATAAAAAGTCTTTTCAGCTCCTTTGGCATGTCAGTACCTACAATTCCTAATAAGAAAACTTCTGGATTTGTTCGTTTTTACAAAAGTTGTTTTAAACATTTCTTTCAGTTTTATATATATCATTTCCCAGAAAGCCTTTACAGTGGTACCTCAGGTTAAGTACTTAATTTGTTCCGGAGGTCCGTTCTTAACCTGAAACTGTTCTTAACCTGAAGCACCACTTTAGCTCCTGCTGCCGCCGCGCCACCGGAGCACAATTTCTGTTCTCATCCTGAAGCAAAGTTCTTAACCTGAAGCACTATTTCTGGGTTAGCGGAGTCTGTAACCTGAAGTGTATGTAACCTGAGGTACCACTGTATTACTTTACATGACCATCATATATGATAAAAGGTACCTTCTTTTTCTTTACATTCCCAGCAGGTATTTGTACTTCTTGTTGTTTTTTAACTTAATCAAACAGGCATACACACAGCTGCAGAAATGCCCTTCCGGCCATTGGATAAGTAACTTTGAATTTTGTCCTATTCTTCACATCAACCTTTCATGCTTCTGTTCCTTTTCCTTTTATTTCATTAGAAGAGTGACCTCTTTTTATTATTATTAGCTTAAGTTTAAAGGGTTAGGGTTAGGGTTAGAATATCTCATTTATCTTATTTTCATAAATCTTATTTTCTCCAGGCTGCTGTAATAAAGTTCTTCTCGAAATTGTGTCTTTGATGTGAATTTCTGGGTTCAGCATGTTTTAGACACATCCTCAGGGCAGTGTGTGACTGACCCATGGAAATGGTTCGCTTCTCACACATGCATGTTTAAGGGTCATGTGTGAATTGCATATACACTCATGTTCCTAGACACAGATGCAACAGAAGGCTCTTGGGACAGAAGGTGAAGCGTGTGTGTAAAAGAGAGTGGGAGAGATCAAAGCCCTGTTCACACCACACATTTAAAGCACTACGATTTCACTTTGAACAGTCACAGCTTCCCCCAGTGAATTCTGGGAGCTGTAGTTTGTTGATGGTGCTGAGAGATGTTAGGAGACCCCTATTCCCCTCCAAGAGCTACAATTCTCAGAGTGGCTTAACAGTCAATCACTCTTCACAGGCAGCTCTTGAAATTATAGCTCTGTAAGAGGAGGGTGGCGCTGTGGGTAAAACCACAGAGCCTAGGGCATGCTGATCAGAAGGCTGGCGGTTCGAATCCCCGTGACAGGGTGAGCTCCCGTTGCTCGGTCCCTGCTCCTGCCAACCTAGCAGTTCGAAAGCACACCAAAAAAGTTCAAGTAGATAAATAGGCACCACTCCAGCGGGAAGGTAAACAGCGTTTCCGTGTGCTGCTCTGGTTCACCAGAAGCGGCTTAGTCATGCTGGCCACATGACCCGGAAGCTGTACACCGGCTCCCTCGGCCAGTAAAGCGAGATGAGCACCGCAACCCCAGAGTTGGCCACGACTGGACCTAATGGTCAGGGGTCCCTTTACCTTTACCTAAGAGGAATGGGGTCTCCTAACAACTCTCAGAAATGATAGATCACTACTCCCTTTGGGTATTAGAGAGCCACCAGGTGAATCCTGGGAATCTGAGAACCTCCTGTTGCAAACAGTCTGAACAGTGGCTATATGAAGTTACTAATATTATGATATTGATTCTAATAATTTGAATATTAGTAATTTCAGCAAGATCTCGTGCTAAGTCAGGCTTGTGAGTTTCCTTGCCACTTGTCCAAAGATGACTCACAACTGCCTCTTTCTCTCTCTGCAAACTTCTCAGGCCAGACTCCAGAGGGGAACCCAGTTAGCTACATTTTAGTCATATCGGTGCAGTGCCAAACCTCAGCAAGTGTCCCAGAAGCACAGAACGCTGGCTTTCTCAGCGGTTTGCTGATTTTGTGTCAAGTATTTGATGCAAGGGCAATTTTTCCAGGAATTATATCACACGGGTGGGAACTGGAACAGAGGGCCAAGTTGGCCGATAAAAAGGAAAAGCAGAACTCCAGATCTGCACTCATACTTTGATGTCGTTCTGGAGCCTACATAGAAATCACAGTGCGCAGGCATGATTTAAATCAAGACATGCCCTTTGAACGTTGAAAGATGCAAAAGCCAGTGCCAAGGTAAGAATTCATTATGAATTATATTTATTATGCAAATTCTGCAGAGCGGCATAATTCATTCTGCTTTCAATAGTCATAGGAAGGGCAAATAATTACCGTATTTTTCGCTCTATAGGACTCACCGGACAATAGGACACACCTAGTTTGGGGGGGGGAAGAAACAAGAAGAAAAAAATTCTGAACCCCAGAAGCCAGAACAGCAAGAAGGATCTGGCTTCTGGGATAGCCTCTTGCTGTTCTGGATTCGGGGACATCCTGTGAAGCCTCCGCAGGGCAGCGTTCACCCCGCTGCCCTGTGGAGGCTTTGTGCAGCCATCCCCAAGTTAGAACAGTGAGACGGAGCGCTGCACAGCGCTCCGTCTCCCTGTTCTGGCTTTGGGCTTAGTCTCGCATTCGCTCCATAGGACGCACACACATTTTCCCTTACTTTTTAGAAGGGAAAAAGGGTGTCCTATAGAGCAAAAAATACGGTATACAAAGCACTGACTGTTGGCAGAGCAGCTAAACTGCAGCTAGGAAGCCAACATCATGTACAATACAGTGGTACCTCAGGTTAAGTACTTAATTCGTTCCGGAGATCCGTTCTTAACCCGAAACTGTTCTTAACCTGAAGCACCGCTTTAGCTAATGGGGCCTCCTGCTGCTGCCACGCCACCGGAGCATGATTTCTGTTCTCATCCTGAAGCAAAGTTCTTAACCCGAGGTACTATTTCTGGGTTAGCGGAGTTTGTAACCTGAAGCGTATGTAACCTGAAGCATATGTAACCCGAGGTACCACTGTACCGACTCTTTTCTTGAAATTAAAACAATGTTCAAACACTTGTTAAAATATTCAAAAGTGCAGAACGTATAGCTAAAAGAGAATATATGCAAGGTATTTACATTCACATGCTGATCCAAGCATGGGCTTAAGTTTATCTTAGTTGAAGATTACAGCGTCTTCTTTAAACATTCAAATAAACTGTGTTTTTCTCTTTCCAGTACTTGTACTCAATCTTCCATCCATTACCCAGCCAGACCATTTGCAGTTGCTTCTGAGAGGTTTCCACTTTCTCCTTCCAGAAGACTTCTCCTTACTGCTTCTTTGGGAGAACATCAACTCCTGTACTTCCTTCTGTCAAGTAGATTCACACAGAAACACTAGCCTTCCTCTACTGCATTTAGAGAGAGACTTATCTAACACTTGTCTCTTCTTCAGTGTTCACAGAGATGCAACCATGACTGCCGAGTTGCTTGCACACAAAACAAAATGGAAATTGCCATGAGATACCTCCCTGTGTGCCCAGAGTCAACCAATCGCATAAGTTACTGGGGAACATTCCAGAATTAAACACTCAGTGATGCATCTAAGCATTCCCAATTTCAGTAAATTAAATCACTATACTTAACACGGCCTCCACCAAAGATCTCCTCAGCAGTGTTTCCAAGTGACCCTGCCTGTTCCTCAAGGTCTTCAACTGAGGGTCCATTTTGTCCTCTGAGGGCTCTGGGGATGGCCCCGGATCAGGGCGAGGCATAACAGGTTCCTCACAAATTGGCGAGGCCCACCACTTGGTTTTTGTTGCTATATCCATCCTTGATTGCATTACAGGAGTACCTCGTGTTACATAACCCTCTGGTTACATAAACTTCAGGATGTGAACGCGGCAAACTCGGAAGTATTTTTCTGGGTTTCACCACACGCACATGCACATAAGTGCTCTACCGCACCGCACCGCACACATGTGCAGAACAGGCACCTCCGGTAGCAAAAACCTTGGGAGCCAACCGGAGCTCTGGAATAGATCCCGTCCACAACTGGAGGTATCACTGTACTCCAATCAGCGCTGGATGACTAGGCTGGATGACTAGCTGCCATTTTTCTTTCCCATAATGCCTCAGGGCGACAGCGCTTAAGTGAATAGCCAGTTCTTAGCAGGCATGCCAACTCTATGGGGCCAAGGTGCCTTCAGACCCCTCAATATCCACTGACGGGTGGATGGGCCTCTTCAAAGTTGAGGGGGCAGAGGAGATTGAATGCGGAGCTGAGCATGGAGTGGTTCAGTGGCTGGCTCCTCCTGAGTGCAAGAGAGGAGGAGGAGCCAGCCATTGAAGTCACGCCATGCTAATCTGGGCTCTGCGCTTGGCCTCCTCCTGAAGAAGCGACGTTGTGCATGCAGCTCACATGGGGCTCCCTCCATTTTGGGCGCATGGCAGCGCCTCTGGCTTTTAGCCATCCAGGTCCAACTAAGAGTATGGATACTGTCTGCTGCTGATGCCATGTGAGGCCACCAGGGTCCATTGATGTAGGAAGAGGCGCACCTGAGGCAACTTTCCCAAGGGCCTATTAACCCCGGACTGGCCTAGTTTGGCCACATACCATAGTTGAGGACCCTGTGCCCTTCTGCCCTTGTTCTCCTCTTGCTCATCTGTGCCATAAAAAAAGAAGGAAGGAAAACAAGAATGAGTAATGAGAATGGAAATGGAAATGGAAGGTAGCAGGGTGGGAGGCACAGTGAGAAGAATCAGAGACAGTTCCTCTGATTCCTGTGGTACTTTTATGGAGTTTATGTTCCCAGCTGGGAACTTCAGAGAATGACTTTGCATCTAGGAGGTGTTTTTGGCAGGCCTGGGTGTGTCCGTTCCCAACACTATGAATAGGTGGAAGGCTCAAAAAAAATCCCCCTGATGGGGGACTTCCTGCTCAAGAGGAAGTGGACGGCCAAAATGGGTGTGCAAAGATGAATTTAGCTGACACTCCTCGGCTGAAGGGCAATAAACATGAGCTTCTGCAGTCATTCGGATTAAAAATAGAATTGGTCAGATGCCAGCTCTGTCTATAGGAGTTTCTAGAAAAAAAGCCACACAAATAAATTATACATATAAGCTAATAGTAGATCTTTCAGCATTTTATCTCTCTTTTCTTAAAAGCAAAACAAAACAGACAGTGATGGATCCCCCAGCCCCAGATAAAAGATTCAGCTGTCTATTGTATAGATGACCAAATGGTGGCTCTTTATCTATGTTTATCTTTATCTATCTTTATCTTTGGGAAGCGGGTGGCGCTGTGGGTTAAACCACAGAGCCTAGGACTTGCCGATCAGAAGGTCGGTGGTTCGAATCCCCGCGACAGGGTGAGCTCCCGTTGCTCGGTCCCTGCTCCTGCCAACCTAGCAGTTCGAAAGCACGTCAAAGTGCAAGTAGATAACTAGGTAAACGGCGGGAAGGTAAACGGCGTTTCCGTGCGCTGCTCTGGTTCGCCAGAAGCGGCTTAGTCATGCTGGCCACATGACCCGGAAGCTGTACGCTGGCTCCCTCGGCCAGTAAAGCAAGATGGGCACCACAACCCCAGAGTCGGTCACGACTGGACCTATGGTCAGGGGTCCTTATCTTTATCTTTATGTAGTGATAATGACAATAAATTGGTATTGTATTACTGCGTCTTTGGCAGCATGAGGCTCAGTCATTTTGGCAGGAGCTGCTCTGTCCTCCTGGCCCGGACCTTGCCACCTCTTGTACTCCTGGCTCTGATATGAGGGGGCACTGTTTACCAAGGTCAAGACACCCAAGAACCGCCACTGACACCCGCAAGTACAGTGGTACCTCGGGTTAAGAACTTAATTCATTCTGGGGGTCCGTTCTTAACCTGAAACTGTTCGTAACCTGAGGTACCAATTTAGCTAATGAGGCCTCCCGCTGCCACTGCGCGATTTCTGTTCTCATCCTGAAGCAAAGTTCTTAACCCGAGGTACTATTTCTGGGTTGGTGGAGTCTGTAACCTGAAGCATCTGTAACCTGAAGCGTCTGTACCCTGAGGTACCACTGTAGTTGCTGCTCTTAACTGTTTTATGAGGACTGCAATGTTAAGAACTTGTGCCTGAGACTGCCTTTTCCTCCTCCCTCCTCCTCGCGTTTTCCTTGTGTGCCAAATCTTTTTAGATGGTAAACCAGAGGGCAGGTTTCATCTTACTTGTCTTATTTTTGTAAGCCACTCTGGGACTTTTTTGTGTGGCTAAAGAGCAATGGGTCTAAATGTGGCAAATGAATAATATAGGCTACACATCCTCTTAAGCCACACACTTCACTAGTCCCACCTTGTACCCTCCTCCCTGAATTTGCTTCCTGGTTGGGAGGTGTCCTTGAACTCTGTTCATGTGGCATGGCTGCAGAGGGATTTGATCCTGACCTTCGTTATACTCTGGCACGCAAATTCTCTCTAATGAGATGCTTCTTCAAGAAAGGAAGTTACCACAGTGGCCAATGTCTTCCCGCAGTCCTGTCCCCCCCCTCCCCCCGGTGCTGAGCTAATATAGGCAGATGGAGGAGAGAACAGCTGCCAGCTGAAGTTCTGAACACCACAATGTTTACAATGCTGTTGGCAGCTGCAAGGGCCCTTGTCTGCAACACCAAGATTTCCCACTGTTTATTACCATCCGAGGAGCTGAATCAAAAAGCAACACTAGGAATTGCCGGGATCTTCCCCTCTTCCGCAGCCCTAACCACCTTTGCAAAACGGATCTGTTCAAGATCCCCCAGGGAACAATGCTGTGTACTTAAAATAGGCATTGCTTGCTGAGAACCTTTGTATTTCATCCCCCTCAGTCAGCCCAGCCAGGGAGCTGAAATGCTTCTACATTTACCTAAGGGTGGAAATCAGACCCTCTTAAGTGTCCCTATTTTCCAGGGACATCCTAGATTTACAGAAGCCATCCCAGTTTTTTATTTGATCCCAGAATGTTGGAGGGTATGGAGTTATGTGACCCCTGAGCCAAAGAGATAAGTAATTCTACAACCTTTAGAAAGGCATCTATACAGTGGTACCTCAGGTTACAGACGCTTCAGGTTACAGACTCTGCTAACCCAGAAATAGTATCTCAGGTTAAGAACTTTGCTTCAGGATAAGAACAGAAATCACACGGCAGCGGTGCGACGGCAGCAGGAGGCCCCATTAGCTAAAGAGGTACCTCAGGTTAAGAACAGTTTCAGGTTAAGAACGGACCCCCGGAAAGAATTAAGTTCTGAAATTGAGTTACCACTGTATAGTTTTACTATGTTTTTGTATGTGTTGGAAGCCACCCAGAGTGGCTGGGCAACCCAGTCAGATGGGTGGGGTATTATTATTATTATTATTATTATTAAGAACATCCCTATTCCATCAGAGAAAGTTTGGAGGGTATAGGAAATTCTCCTCACCTCTAATTTTTTTTTCTAGACCAGGAAGGGGGAACCTCAGGTTCGGGGGCCAAATGTGGCCCTCTGGGTCTCTCTGGCTGTTGGAATTCTCCCTAGACCACACCCCTCCTCAGCCACATCTGTTCTCGTCTCAGCCACCTCTCTTACTGGTCTTGCTTTGCACCCTGCTTAAGGGTTTTTGCCTGGCTGGAATGTGTCCTCAAACTCTGACAGTTTCTTGACTCGGACCGTGTACAGTGGTACCTCAGGTTAAGAACTTAATTTGTTCTAGAGGTCTGTTCTTAACCTGAAACTGTTCTTTTTTTTAAAAAAAAAGATATTTATTGAGTTTTTCCACCTTTATACATTAAAAAATCAAAAAGAAAAAAACAAAAAAGTTAAAAACACATAAAGTTTACAATCCTTATTTTCAATAACATATTTCCCTGACTTCCCCACACCTCCCCTTCTTATATTCCAATTCAAATTGTTAATTCAACAAGTTCTTGTCCCCAATTTTTGACCTTTTTATATTTAATTCATTTTTTAAAAAAACCAATTTTAACTTATAAACATCAGTACTCATTCTTAAAACTTTTTTCTAAAGTCGACCCAAATTCCCTTCCACGAATTCCCCAATTTTCATACTAATAACAAAACAAAATTAAAAAAAAAACAGATAATAATTCTGCACCCTTTGGATTCCCAAACCCCCCCCCCTTTCCCTGTTTCAATCCCCAACAAATGTCCATCAGTCTTAGTCTACTATCAGCCTGGAGACCTCACGTCCGAGGCTCTTAATTCTCTCTCAATTCCTCTCTGCCGGTTTTTTTGGTAGTCCTTAATATTAAACACCAGATCTCGGAGAAGCTCTGTCCCGATAGGGTCCATATTTCTTCCAGCCAGACCTCCATACTTAAAAGTGGAGCTTGAATCTTGTTTCTTACTCCTTTTAAGTCCAAATGTCCCAAAAGCTCCAACTTTCACCTTAATCAAATTTGTAATCCATAGGTCTTCAGATCTCCACATAAGGAGATCTCTCCATTCTTCAATCTCCAATTCAGACCAGATTTTCGTCATCCAGTACTTATTTTCCTTTGTAACTATCATGTCAGGCCTCTGGCTCTCCTTTGTCATCTGCAACATTACATCTCCTCCTTCCTTTTCCTCAGAAGCAACATATATCTCTTTCTCCACACTCTCAAATCTTTCAAGTTTCTCTTCTTGTCCAGCTGCATGGACTTCATGAGTCGAGTCCTTATCAAATTCAATGGATTTGTTTACTGTTAAGTCCAGAGTTGCAACATTTGTAGCCAAAACATCAATTTGGCCTTGTAACTTTCCCAAGAGAAGAAACACTCTGTCCAATTTAGCTAGAATTTTTCCTCCTTCAGCCATTCTTGTAATGTCCCAAAATCCCCTCTAGAGAGATTTTGGTTACTTTATCTTCCTTCCAGTTCAAATCCAAAAATCAAGTTAGTTTGTATCAGTTCTTCCTTGTTTTCAACAAAATATAACCAAATTGTAGCAAATATATCCAGCAGAGATAGCAGAAACAAAGTTCTCTTTTTCCTTCTTGACAGCTAATTTGACAGCTGTCAAACTCTTCTATATCTCCTCAACAGGCTCTCTCGCGGATCACTCCCGGGTCCGGGGGGGTGGCACTTCAGCTCTCAAAATTAGCTCTTATCCTCCAGTGAAATTACTTATACTGCCAAATTGTGAAATTAATGTCTTTTACCCAATAAAGAAGAAGAAATTCTCTCGACCTTAGTTAGCTAGTCTTTGCTTTAGATTATTTATAAGACGGGGAGACAGACTTCCTGTTTGCGCCTTCCCCGATTGTGCCTAATTAAAAAAAAAAATTTTCTTTACAAATCTAATTTCCGTATTACTCACGGGTTGTTGCTTTTAGAGTCCAATTGTTCACAAGAAGAAGTCAGCGCTCTCCGACCATGGCATGCGGCTTCACTCCGCAGGAGAAGCAGTCGACTCTCAGCACCGCGCCGCTCACCCCGTCCCCCGTTCCGAAGCCTTTAAAAAGGCTCCTTCGCGGGTCGGGGGGCGCAAATGGTGCCCGCCGAGTCACCAAGTTCACAGGCTTCAGCGCCTGTGATTTCTGAGGGTCCCCGCGTCGCCGCAGCGGCAACACCCGGATCCTGCGGAGCCGATTCCCTCCGAAGGTCGGAGGGAATCCGCCATTAGCCGATGGCGTTAACCCGGAAGTCCTCCTTAACCTGAAACTGTTCTTAACCCGAGGTACCACTTTAGCTAATGGGACCTCCCGCCACCACGCGATTTCTGGTCTCATCCCGAAGCAAAGTTCTTAACCCGAGGTACTATTTCTGGGTTAGCGGAGTCTGTAACCTGAAGCGTCTGTAACCCGAGCTACCACTGTACATGGAAAAGCAGACATTCTACAGCCTTAGCCCATATAGCACCATTCTGACTGTTTGTCGGAATAGTGAGATTGGCATATTAAAATGAACACAGACATGTTGCTTTGGTGACCACATGCTGAACATTTTCCTGGGTCCTCCCCTCTTAACTGTCAGGATTCCATGGTCACTGAGCTTGCTCAGAGTTCACTGGACCGTTTTGGGGGCAGGTTCCCAACAGCCCGGTACTTTTCTCCAATAATTTTTGCTTCCGCCAAGCTTCCCAGTGCCTTGTTTAATGAGTGGATACGCCACTTAGCTATGTATATAAAGCCATATCATTCGCAGCTTGGAAAGAGAGGAGTCATCTCTCTCTTTTTCGGCATGAGTATATTACCTATCATACAGAGAGAAGTGCAATTAGAAAACAGATGTACCATCTTCAAAGTCCAAGAAAGCAGCCTTTCAGAAAATATGGTACTTGTCAGAGCAGCATATTAAAAAGAAGACCCAGGCAGATTGCTCTGGTGAGCAGATGCTGAAGAGTTGAGTTGTCTTCCTTTTCCACAGTTACTGAGAGGCCGACATGCTATTCACATGTCCAACAAGAGAAGGAAAAAAATCCCTTGGATGAAAATATGGCAAGAAAATATCCCTTCTTAGAATCCACAGCAGAAATAGGTTCGAAAACAATACATTCTCCCTCCACCCCGCCCCCCAAAATTGCAAAATGCTATCTGCACACATACAGACAATGGGTTGTACCAACTATGTCTTTCTATGGCCTTCAAAGATGGGCAATAAACACAACTGGGGTAAGAAATTCTTGGGCTTTCGAATTATGAGAGAGATGGATTTTGCCAGTGGGTTTTATTCTAGAATAAAAATTATTTTATAGGAACTTGGTGGTTAGAAAATGTTTTCAATATTTTAAGAGATCCAAACGGAAATGTTAGAAAATTCAGAGAACAGCATCAGTAAAACAATCACAACCATTATAAGATTTACCTCTAAATGTCAATGCCAATTGAATGTCTCTAGTTGTTGTCTGGTTGGGCAATGGATTTTAGCACTCCAGTTTTTCAGTTAATACTCATGTTCTATGGCCAGAGTTATATATAAAGAACATTACAGTTCCATTGCTTATCAATAAAGCACATGATTGCAAGTATCAAAAGCAAAGCTTAGAACAGAAACATTTCCAGACCTCCTAAAACTCTTAAGAATCATCAGTTAATATCAACATTCTCCACATTTCTAACCTTTATCACAAATATGAAACCACTTATGAGCCTTCCATAATTTTGCAAATAAGTTTAACCGCAGGATATAAGCATTTTTTGTGTGCTTTGTTAAAAACAGCGATTGTTGCAGAACCATGTTGATGAACATAGGAAGTTAATTAAACATTGGTTTAATTGTGAGGGGAAAGGGGAAACGAAAACCCAGAGATCCAGGTGCATATAGCTGGGAAATGATTTAATCAGAAGCAACTTGCCTTTCATGTAGTTAAGTCATGTGCATATATAGCTAAAACATCATCTCAAACATGCTTGAGATAAAACAGACATCCTAATTTAATTAAAACCTTCGATTTTGCAAAAACAACGGCAAGAAGTTCACATTCTAAAATGCAATCTCTTTATGATGCCGCACAGTTTCATGTGATTATTCTAAGATGTTCCTAAATCACCACCATTCGTGTTGCTTCCAAAATCCTGATTTGGCAGTTATCAATAATCTTAACCAAAAACTAACGCTTATTCATCCTCTTATATAAGGCGCACAGAGGAGGAGTTTTGCAAACCAACTTTAAAAATGAATTTAGCCAGAAAATGAGTTGACCTAAATAAACCACAAGATGGAGCTGTTGTACTAAGGTTCACCCACACAACAATATCAGCGCCTAGCATTACATTATTCAAGATGTGTAAGTTGAACTAAGGGCTCATCCTTTCATGTCACCTTTCTATCATAGGTCCCACTTAAAGCTCCGAGTTCCCCCCCGTCCCCCCCCTTTTGCCCCGGTGCTTTCCTTGCAAAACCCCACTCTTAACCTCTGAAAGTAATTCCGCAGAAAACCTGAAATGCCAGTTGTTTCGATACAGTGCAGACCTCTGCCTAGAAAGTATGGGGCAAAATGTAATTGCGTGGACAGGCGGAGTCCCCCCAACCCCAGGCGACCCCCAAGTGGAATAAAGACTCAAGACAATGTGCTATGGGATTAAAATTGGCCACAACTTTATTAAGTTTCAGATGTAGGGAGACCTTGGCTCAGGCACAGGGTGTTTATCCTTCCCAGTCCCCAGTCAGGGATCTGGGAGACTTCAGGGTTTTCCAGAATGTGTGGGGATTGGGCTGACTCTGGAGAACATATGTTCAAGCAGAGAGCCCACCCCCCATTTTGCCGCCGTTGGAGGGGAGAACAATGACAACCTCTCCGCGTATGGCCAATGCCTCCCCTCAATACCCCTTTAACGAGGAACCCTGGGATCACCACCGCAAGGGGGGCGTGGGTCACCGCTTACCCCCCCCCCCATTTAGGAAGATAGACTAAAGGATTCCGCCCAAGACCTGAAACCACCAAAGTTGTGACGTTTTGCTACGGGAAGGGCAAAACCTGCCAAAGCAGGAAAATTCCTTTCTGGTCCTTCAACAGCGACTCTGATATGGCAGCACCTGTGTACTGTGGGGAAGAGGTTAACCTGCAAAAGAATGCTTAACTGAGGGAGGGCAGGGTGAGAGAAGCTCTGGAGCCAGCTGACCCTTCGCAGGTAAGAATCACCTTTTGTTGTGTGGGCAGGATGGTCCCTGGCCGATCCCCTTGCAACGCCTCCCCAGGCAGCATTGGGCGATTGGCTGAGGTAGGCGGAGACCTCCAGGTATCCAGGCTGGGGAGGATGAAGCCAGCCTGAACTACCAGGAACCGCACTGGGATCCAGGGGGCTGCACCCGATCACGCAAAAGGCGCCCTCCATTTGATGTGGGAAGCGGTCTTTGTGGATGAGCCCTCAGTGTATGACTTCCAGCATGTGATTGACAGGGATTCACATTTTAAGTTCAGCTAATGAGGAAATTCTAGTAGGTTGTAGTATGTAAGCAAACAAAGAGGACGAGACATTTTTATTGGCGATTCAGGCCATGCTCTGCTAAGTAGTTTTCAAAGCATGTACTTAAAACTGCACCCTGCAAACCGTAATGCGGATTTTCGTTTAGGTGTGTGCAAATCCCACTTCCAAAAAGAAAAAAAAAGGCCAGTCATATATTTTAAAAATTACTTAAATCCACAAATCAATCAAAAACAAATATACATATATCCATCACTAAAAAACAGGACAAAATCAGTAAAAGCATTTGATACAAATGTAACTAAACCACGTGTCTGGATAGGCTGGCTGAAACAGAAAAGTTTTCAGGAAGCATCTGAAACAGTACAGGGAAGGTGTACTCTCTCTGTGTGTGTCTATCTATCTGAATCTAAATTATTTGAATCTAGTTTATTTATTTGTACCCTTTGTACATGGTGGTTCACAGTATAACACGATTTACAGTAAAACAAGGAAACAAGAGTATATAAAATCAACTGGATATTTATTTATTGTTTACAGTTTTTGTGTGTGTACACAAATCACAGTCCAAAACAGCACACTTAATTCCATTCTCTTGCTTATAAAATATACGTCCCATCTATGGATGGTCCCAGTTTTGTCCCATGGCTAAAGGGATGGCAAGAGCCCCCACCTCCTTTCTCAGCCATTCTTCCCTATTCCGATTGGCTAGCAGCTCTCCTCCAGCAGGGCCAATCCCAGGGGCACACACAAGGTTCCCATAGCAACCTGTAAACACAGATAATCTTTCTCACAGCAGCGTGTGTACTGCTTTGCCCAGGGTGTTTTGTGGCACCTACCTCCTCGACTTTAAGGCTAGCGAAGTGGCCTACTTCAAAGTAATCCAAAATGTTCAACCTAAGGACTAGCATGAGTGGCAGACAATACAGCCCTGGGGTGCTGATTGGCAACTGGAACGAAGATGTGTGTCTGGAAGAGGTAATTAAAAGCTCTTCCTCCCCTCTTGACTTATTTCGTTTACTTTGTGTCTTTATTCCATTTACTGTTCAGTCCTTTCTACATTTACTTGGAAACAAAGTCCATTGTGTCCAGTGAGATTACTCTCAGTTAAGTGCGCATTGGCTAATTTCTGATATATGATACATGGTTAGTGCTTTTTTTCCTAAAAAAAAAATGTTTAGGGGTATTCTCATTTTCCTACTCATATTGAAAGACTGCCCCTCAATGAGGCCAAACTTAGATTCAGATAGGAGTATGCATACCCCTGCGTCCCCCCCCCAGAAAAAAGCACTGTACATGGTACATGAGGAAATGTGTTTTGTCAATAAATTTTATAGCATGTTATTGATATCAATTACTATGGATGTTTTAAGGGAAATCCCCTTAAATCTATGGATAGAGTTTTGTACTTTTATTCTTTATATTTTATGAACTTTAATTATGGCAAATAATTGGCAAATGCTTTGTCCAAAACAAAGGACATTTCTTTTCCTGTATTTGGGATATTAAAGAAAAAGTGCTTCTTGCTGATGCCAACTGACCCAGCTTTTTTCTGATTCTGCTTCCTTTTCTACACCCCTTTCTGGATTTTGTAATCGGCTTTGTGTTTTTCAAACTCTATTTGTGCCCCCTGGCTCAAATTGTGGGAGTCTGCCTTACTTTTGCACACCTCTTAATGTTGAAATTTAGCAATTTTTACTGCTGTTGTTTTTTATTTGCCACAGTTTGCGGTGGCTGGAGGTTGCGCTGTTCAGACTGAGCCGCGATGAGGCAACAGATGCACGTTAAAATGCCAAGCTCACATTTTAAAAATTTCTTTCCTGAAACAGGAACTCCTGAAAGACTTCTTATGTAAAAGAGAAAGAGGGGAGCTTCTAATCCAGAAATCAAAAAAACTGAAAGAGAACCTTTACAAGAAGGTATGTGATCACCCATTGCATTTCTACATTTCTACCAGCACTTGCTTAGCTTTAGCAAAGGTGCAATAATATGTGCCTTTAACCTATGCCTGTACAGAGAACTTGTGATATTATGAACTGCTGTTGTTTTCCTTAATCTTGAATAACTGATTCACATATTATATGTTACACTATATCTATCTATATATCTATATCTATCTATCTATCTATATCTATCTATCTATCTACATGATAACATATAATATATATATATGATATAATTTTCAACACTGGCTCCGGCCTGGTGGAACGCTCTGCCTCATGAGACCAGGGCCCTGCAGGATCTGATTTCTTTCCGCAGGGCCTGTAAGACAGAGTTGTTCCGCCCTCCCCCTCTTTCTTTTTTCTTTTCTCCTCCTGTGATGAGGCTGCATTTTAATGTTTTAATGTTGTACTTTAATCTTGTTTTTAAGTTGTATTCATTCAACTTGTTTTTATTATTGCTTGTTAGCCACCCTGAGCCTGGCCTTGGCTGGGGAGGGCGGGGTATAAATAAATAAATAAATAAATTTATTATTATTATTATTATTATTATTATTATTATTATTATTATTATTATTATTATTATATTAGATCTCCAGATGAATCAAGATGGGGAGGAATGGCAAATACTATTGATGGGGGGGGCAGGCAGAACAAGAGTGGAATAAGAGTCAAAATAAGAATTTCCTATGCATTGTGCAGAATTTCCTCAGGATTGGACTAGATGACCCTTGAGGTCCCTTCCAACTCTACAATTCTGTGAGACAAATCAAGGTAGAAAGTGTTACCTGAAGGTAGAGTTTGGAATCCCCTAGTCCAGAGGCATATTCAGGTTGAGGTGACAAGCATCCTCACTCAGATCCCTCCCTTCACTGCCATTCTCATCACCCTCCATAATGAAGTGTTGGAAGGCAACTATCTGTGACTGAGAGCGTATTCTACTCTTGAACTTGGTCCATCTATCTCCATATTGTCTACACTGACTGGCAGCTACTCTCCAGGATTTCAGACAGGACTCTCCCCCAGGCCTACCTGGAGATGCTGGGGATTGAACCTGGGACCTTCTGCATGCAAAGCAGATGCTCTACCGCTAAGCTAGCGTATCCATCCCTCCTCTTCCCCACCATTCTGTACTGATTTAGCCCATAAGACAATAGGCCCTAATGGGAACTGGTTTTGAACCAAGTCAAAAACCATTGATCAGTCCAATTGAACATCCTGTCTTCCCCAACCTGATGCCTTCCCGATGTTGCGTGTCGAGACCCCGAGACCACCTCCTCGTTGATGAATAAGACACAAGGACACAGATATTAATGTTATTGGGCAAATTTAGGCCACAACTTTATTGGTTACAGAATGTGAGCGGTATTGGCTTAGGCATTGGGATTGACCCGACTATATGGGTTAAACCACAGAGCCTAGGACTTGCCGATCAGAAGGTCGGCGGTTTGAATCCCCGCGACGGGGTGAGCTCCCGTTCCTCGGTCCCAGCTCCTGCCAACCTAGCAGTTCGAAAGCCCACCAAAGTGCAAGTAGATAAATAGGTACCACTCCGTCGGGAAGGTAAACGACATTTCCGTGTGCTGCTCTGGTTTGCCAGAAGCAGCTTAGTCATGCTGGCCACATGACCCGGAAGCTGTACGCCGGCTCCCTTGGCCAATAAAGTGAGATGAGCGCTGCAACCCCAGAGTCGGCCACAACTGGACCTAATGGTCAGGGGTCCCTTTACCTTTACCTTTACTATATCTGACTCCTGCCCGTCATGCAGGGAGTCCAGTAAGGCTCAACCACCGATAGGGGGAGCCCCGTCGTTGCAAACCAACTTGTGCTCCCCCTGGGTTCCCAACGGGGTTGTGGCATGGCCCTAGCCCAGCCCCGGACTTCAGACAAGATCCACACCCCCGGATTCCTTTAACGGAATACCCTTAAGCTTGGAGGGGCAGGTGATGGCCACACCTCCCCTCCCCCATCATAAGATCAACCAATGCCTAACCGCCAAACCTTACAAAGTTGTGACGATTGCTACGAGGTAGGCGAAAACCAAGTGTCCCATGCCAATTTGCCAAGTGGAAAAATTCCTACCAGGCCCCTCAATGGCGATTGAGGAAGTGAGCCAAGAGGAAGCTCAGTTTAAATGGGCCCGGCCACGCCCCCCAGCCAGTGGATTGGCTGGCAGGAGAATGACTTGGCTGGGAACCTCCAAGGGACGCGGGACTTCATCCCCCACCCCCAGAGGGGAGTGGGTGGCCACGTGGTCCACCGCAACTCCTCCCCACTGGGAAGTAGAGCGGATTTTTGGACGACTGCCATCATACCAGATCTTTAGCCAATGCTGGTTCTGGCTGATGGGAGCTGCAGCTCCAAACATCTACAGGGCACCCGTTGGAAAAGGCTAGTATACACCAATGGGCAGCTCCTTGGGATTTCAGGCAGGGCTCCTTTTTAAGCATTACCTGTAAAATGCCAGGGACTGAACTTGGAATCTGCAAGAGAAGGATGTGCCATATCAGAGACCAACAGATCCTTCGCTGACTTGAGGCTGCTTTTGCCAGATGGGCAGTTTCATCTTCAAGGTTGTGTTTGTAAGGATGCGTGGGAAGCCCATCTTTTCCAGTGCAGCAAGCAAATAATAATAATAATAATAATAATAATAATAATAATATATTTATACCCCACCCATCCAACTGGATTTCCTCAGCCACTATGGGTGGCTCCCAACAGAATATTAATAATAAAAAAGTGATAAAATATTAAAAACTTCCCTAAACAAGTGTGGCTTGATCATAAAAAATGATCTTTGCAGACAACCAAAGTGAAAATCCAAATCATGCTATAATCATCTGAGATCCCACCCCTTCTTCTTATTCTTTTTTTAAAAAAGGAGCAGCTCTCCATTTCTACAGACGGATTTATTCACTTTGGAGATACGGTTATGCTGGTGAGCCCAGATAACAACAATTCACCTGACAAGGAACCTACGATGAGTGGGAATCTATCTCTGGCTGTTAATCCCAAGGAAACAGACATACTCTCAGAGAATGAACTGACAGCTCCCTGTGATATGAGCGCAATCAGCAGCGTGACCCCAATTGGCCGGAATGCGTTCCGGATTTTAAGGTGGGAGACTGGTTGAATCATTTTGTAACTTCCTAGAATTGGATCTTTCTTTCTTTCTTTCTTTCTTTCTTTCTTTCTTTTTCATTCATTCTTTCCTTGTTTCTCCTTCCTTATTTAGTACGCCAAGACTAGTTCTGCTGTTAGCAAGCAAGTCACCTGCTGCATGTTTTTCTTTGCCTCCATATTGCCAAGGTGGCGCTGTAGTCTAAACCACTGAGCCCCTTGGGCTTGCCGATCAGAAGGTTGGCAGTTCGTATCCCTGGGACAGAGTGAGCTCCCGTTGCTCTGTCTCAGCTCCTGCCAACCTAGCAGTTCGAAAGCAAGCCAGTGCAAGTAGATAAATAGATACCCCTGTGGCAGGAAGGTAAATGACGTTTCCATGCGCTTTGGCTTCTGTCACGGTGTCCCGCTGCACCAGAAGTGGTTTAGTCCTGCTGGCCACATGACCCAGAAAGCTGTCTGTGGACAAACGCCGGCTCCCTTGGCCTGAAAGTGAGATAAGCTCCACAACCCCATAGTTGTCTTTGACTGGACTTAACCATCCAGGGGTCCTTTACCTTTTTTTTTTACCTTATATTGCCAAGGCGCCTACTTCAGTTGTGTGCACCTTGTAAAGATCCCACCTTGCTTTGCACAAACCCAGAATCCTTCAGGAGAACCTTGCTTTGGGCTCAGGATCTGGGATCAATTTGAATCTGCCGCGCATCCCTCGTAAATGATCTGTAACATGTCTTCTATTGAAATAATGACCTTTGTCTGTTTTTTAAAGCATTGAAGGCGAATGCATGGGAGAGCCACTTAGATTTGGGCAGAATTTTGGTCTTGGAGCATCTGGAGGGTTTCCAGAGAAGATGGTAAGTGAATATATGAAACAGAACGGCCCATACAATGTTAATGACTATAATGTTATGTTACCATAAACATATGCAGGATTAAGGATGCAACAGCTATTTGCTAACTGTTCACCATGCTTTCCAAACTTTTCATGTTGGTGACACTTTTTAGAAATGCATCATTTTGCAACATGGTGATTGAGTTTCACTAGTAAATCAGAGGTTAAACTAACCCCTTATAAGAGATACAGACACATATCCTGCAACACACCTACACACTACAGCTGACACACCAACAACACACAGTTTGGAAAGCTCTGCGATACCTAGTACAGCTTATGATTATGATGATCACCTACTTCATAATTTTAACCTGCTTCTCCTTTGAAGAGCTCACACCAACATACTTGGGACCCTGAACCAGTCTCCCATGCAGGATCTCACTAAGCGTGGACCCCTTACCTGAAGAATGGTTGATCCTGCACTAGGATTTATTTATTTTTTAAGCCCTGAGGATGCATTGCTTTTCTCCACTCAAAGCTGATTTCCCACACACCACTATTGTGCTGCATTATTCAGTAATGTCCTTCTAGACGGCCAATTTGCTTCCACGATGCTCTGGTTCTTAACTCTGTTCTTTTGTATTTTATTGTGGTGAATTGCATATATGTGGAAGTTCTTGTAGCCAAAAAGTGGACCCAAAATCTTCTAAATAGTAAACAAATATTGAAAATTCAGAAGTAAGTCCTGTTGAGTAAAGACTCCTTCCAACGTTAGTTAAAAGCTTCCTCTTTGTGTTGCCAGTGTGTGAAAACAGTCACGATCCAAGGATGCCCAGGAACGCACCTCCAGATGGTGGAGATGTCAGGTGCCATCCCGTCACCTTGCGCATCTTCACTTGGTTGCAAGTGGCCGATAGCCAGGTGGAAATGCACCTGACACCTGGCCAATTTTGAACGTCGTCCAATTCTATCCAACATAGATGAAAACCTGCTCCTTGATCTCAGGAACCATTGCACAAAGTTTGGCTATGATATCTTAAGAGGTCATCGTCAGGCCACATGCTCAACGTTGCCTTTGCTTTCTGTGTGGCTTTGATCAATGTAACTTCCAGTAGTATTTCTGCTTTCGGCAAGCGCTGGGATTTGCAGCTCTGTGTCCACCCTCTCCCTCATTTCCTGAAGTTTTGCAAATGCAAAGTCCTTCACACCCAACCATTCATGCCAGACTAGTCCATACAGCAAACTTAAGAATGCAACATGTGATTACAGTATGATGTAAGCGCAATACTGGACCCAGATTCGTAACCGCGCTAATATTTGTTTTGCTTGTTCTTTGGCCTCTGTCAATCTACAACAATGTTTATCTAATTCGCAGACAAATCATTCCCACATGTTTCCATTTCCAGCTATTTATTGCGAGTGACCACAGAAGTTTTCAGAACATGACAAAGAAATCCTCCCTCCAGCCTGTGTTCTTGACCGATGAACTTACCTACTTGTGTTCTTGGCAAGCTACCTATCTGGACCCACAGTTACGCATGGAATACGAAGGGTTCCCAGTTCCTGTAAGAAATGATGCCGAGCCTCTTAAGAGTACTTTGCCTTTCAGACTGTTCTCTCATGTTCTCCAACCACCTCTCCCTCCTTTCCTAAACCAGCTCCACACATGCTCCTGTGCTCTAGGGGCCTTTAGCTGCCTCCCGTGACTCTTACCTCTTTGGCCTCTGCTATGCCAGCCCATAGGGACGCGGGTGATGCTGTGGTTTAAACCACAGAGCCTAGGGCTTGCCGATCAGAAGGTCGGCGGTTCGAATCCCTGCGACAGGGTGAGCTCCCGTTGCTTGGTCCCAGCTCCTGCCCACCTAGCAGTTCAATAGCATGTCAAAGTGCAAGTAGATAAATAGGTACCGCTCCAGCGGGAAGGTAAACGGCATTTCCGTGCGCTGCTCTGGTTCGCCAGAAGCAGCTTAGTCATGCTGGCCACATGACCCAGAAGCTGTACGCTGGCTCCCTTGGCCAATAAAGCGAGATGAGAGCCACAACCCCAGAGTCGGTCACGACTGGACCTAATGGTCAGGGGTCCTTATGCCAGCCCATATTCTGGGAACGGCTTTGCTTCCTTTACCCATCAAGCTATCTTCAGACACATCCTTACCATACATTTGAAGCACACGGCTTTCCCCCCAAAGAAACCTTGAAACTGTAGTTTGTTAAGAAAGGTGGAAATTGTTGCTCTGCGAAAGGGTGCTGGGAATAGCTCTCTAAGCGGTTAAACTATCATTCCCAGCCAGGGGCACCATCTAAGGAGGCCGAGGGGCTGAGAGCACCCCCAAAGTTTTCAAGGAGGGGCCTGGGCCCCCTCAATATTCCATGGCCTGCAGAGGGCCTTGCTGAGCCTGTTTGTGGCTACAGTGGGCCTCACATCTTCCTCCAACTGTGTGACATCACATATGCATATTATGTGTGTGACATCACTCACGTGTGCTGAGCACCCCCCAAAATTGGTGAGAACATGGCGTCTGTGTTCCCAGCATTCTTTGGGGGGAGCCCTCACTCTTAAAATGCTTTAAATAGATGGTGTGGGTGGCTTTTCTTCACCTTCCACCTTTTCTGCACTATTTGAACAATAATTCTTCCTTGCCACACTTCTCTCTGCTTTGCTTTTGATTCCCAAGGAAATTTTAATCAAATTCATGCGTAAACAGTAGAATTTAAGCCCTTCTTTCCTTCAAGTATTTCTCTTTCCCTCTCCCCCCGCCACTATTTCTAGGCAAATACAAAGATCCTCATTGTTCACAGTCATACAAATCAGGCCTTGGCAGTTCCTCGGATCTACTGGATAAGGTGAGCAACTTTTGCAGAAGGGGCACATCTACACTACACTCCAAATATGCATTGGCTTTACACCAGTTTTGAACCCCCTGGTTAAAACCTTACCCAAACAATCCTGGGGACCAGGGACAGGGGATAAATTCATTTCAGTTCAACATTTAAAGGCGATCCATCCAATCTGCACTTTGTAAAACAACATGTGAACCAAGACACGGCCACCTTTCAAAATTCACACTTATCTGAATTTTGCAATGCCACTCTCCAACTAAACAATGATTACAAGAAGGCAGATATCAGGGGGAGCTGCTTGCAGAAAGAAAGTGTACATTGGCCAAAACTGCCCAATAAAAATGCAATTTCCCGGGGAATTCTGGGGACAGTGGGAAGTGGTGTGAGACTATATTTACAAAGGCTGGACTTCCTCATAAGTAGCAACCACTTCCTCCCCCCAAATCAAAACAAATGCCTCCACTTCCCCAAGAAAGAAAATTGGCCCTTGTTTCTTTTTTTGGGGGGGGGATACTTTGAGTAACTGGGGAAGGAATATTGGCCGAACCTTATATAAAAAAGTAATGGGAGAACAGGGCCAACATTTGAGGAGTGTAACAAGGCAACTGGCTAAAATGTTTTTTAAAAAGATCTAATTTTGGTTCCTCTGTTTTTTGTCAGGTTGATGTTGGTTAAATGTTTAGTTGGGGTTGGTGGTTATTTTAATTTGTAACTGTAAACTGTTTATTATCGCTATTGTTGCAGTTGCTATTGGTTTCTGTTGATTTATTGGTTTGTTTGTTGCTCGTATAAGATTTTTGTTATTTCTTAATGTTTGATGCTTTGTTGTGTTTTTATATATGCGGTAAGCTGCCCTGATTGGCTGGAGAAACTCAGCAAGATAGGCGGGATATAAATTTTAAAAATATTATTTATTATTATAAACATAAGTCAACACCACAAAGTGAGCTTCCTGCCCCCACTTCAAATAAATGCAAGGTGTGTGGTGGATTGTATTTTCTTTTCTTTTTAAAGTACAAATCATTTAAATATACGTCTGACTCCCCCTTTATCACATACACAGCACAATGGACAACAACCTATCCCCCCCCATAGCGTATGAATCAATATGGCTAACCTGACCCAACAACTTATCCCCAACACACATACAAACAAGCCACACTGCAATCAACTGAAAAAATTAAAATTGTATGTGTGTTTGGTTGGTTGACATTCAGGCTGAGGTTACGGAATGTTTAGCCATAATTGTTGAGTTTCTACTCTCTTCTTTTGAAGGACATACTTTGGAAAGGAATTTGAGGTAAACTGCCACACATACCTGGATACACACAGAGCTGAAGAAGACAAGAATTACTGGGTCGTAGTTACCGGGAATCCGAGCGACAAATCAACCACGATGTTTGATAGGCCAAAGCCTCCGTCGGACGCGGACAGAGTGCAAAACAGCGAAATCCCCAAAGTAATATGCCCCTGTTAAAGCCCATGCTTTAAAAAGGAAATACAATAACGTTCTTTTTTGGGTTCACATAAACAGAAAGAGAGAGAGAGAGAGAGCTGAAGATGTAAACTGGCAGCAGAGCACGAAGGAAGCTTTGCTATTTCTTCATTCGAGCTGAACAGATAGGTGAGGATACAGTCAAACAGCAATGGAAATATAACATTATTCTATCCTGTAAAAAAATAAAAAATAAATCCAAAATTCAGTTCCAGTACAAGAAACTTATAATCTCCTTAGTTTTTTTAAGTACCTTGACCAACATTGTGTCTTTCCCTATCCTAATCACTAGGTGGCAGCATCTTTTTTAAAAAAGCCAAACATAAAGAAAACTCTCTCTCACCTCTCCTTTAGGGATCTAAGGGTGGAACTACACGAGTGTGGGCCACCTGGTGTTCTTCAGATGTTGCTGGATTACAATTCCCATCATCCCTGAGCATCATCAACGTTGTCATTTTGTTTGTATACCACCTTTCCATAGTTCAAACCAGTGTTTTTCAACCTTGGGTCTCCAGCATTTTTTCGGACTACAATTCCCACCATCTGTGACCACTGGGCTTGCTAGCTAGGAATGATGGGAGTTCTAGTCCAAAAACAGCTCAAGACCCATGGTTGGGCAACGCTGGTTTAAAGTGGCTTACAACATGAAATGAATTATATAATTACAAATATAAACAAATGTAGTCATGAACAGTAAATAAAACACAGCAAAAAGCCCACAGCCAAATCAAACGATTTGCACATAAATCATAAGAAGATCTAAAGGTGCAAAAATAATAACAGCAACCATGCCCTCAAACAACCCCGCAACCTAAGCATCTGCTCAGCAGCCTCTGCTATTGTAGCTGGAGTCAGTCAAGCTCTGCGAGTGCAGCTTTCTCCTGATTGAAGTGCAGGGTGTTTGAGGACTGGGACATTCGCAGGGAAACCAAAATGCTTGTTTACAAAGCTATCGTACTACCAACCTTACTGGTAGTGAAACATGGACCACTTACAAACGCCATCTCCAACTCCTTGAAAGATTCCATCAACGGTGTCTCTGAAAAGAATTACACATTACTTGGGAAGACAGGCAAACTAATTCCAGTGTACTGGAAGAAGCAAAGATCACCAGTGTCGAAGCCATGATTCTTCAACATCAACTTTGTTGGACTGGTCATGTTGTGTGGATGCCTGATGATTGTCTTCCAAAGCAACTAGTCTATTCTGAACTTAAAAATGAAAAGCGTAATGCTGGTGGTCAATAAAAGAGGTTTAAAGACTCAAGGCAAATATTTAAAAATGTAGTATAATCACTGACAATTGAGAAACACTAACCTATGAGCGCTCCAGTTGGAGAACAGCCCTTACCAAAGGTGTCATGGGCTTTGAAGACGCTCAAACTCAGGATGAAAGGGAGAAACGAGCTAAGAGGAAGGCACTTTTGGCAAACCCTCCCATGATCAACTCCCGCCCAGAAACCCATGTCCCCATTGTGGAAGGACGTGTGGATCCAGATTTGGCTTCCACTTGCTTACGGACTCACTGTTAAGACCGGGTTCGTGGAAGACAATCTTTCTCGGCTATGAGTGATAGAAGAAGAAGAAGAAGGAGAAGGAGAAGGAGAAGAAGAAGAAGAAGAAGAAGAAGAAGACGACGACCTTTATTCCTGAGGCATCCTTGTCCATAGTCAGGCACCTCTGTGGGTACGTCAGTTTTAAGGTGCCACTTTTCCTGCAGGCTTGAGACCTGTTTAGCCTTGATGTCAGAGGCCAGAGCCACCCTGGCAGCAGACCACCCCACCTCAGTCTCATTGCAGAACTCCAGCTCCTTGACCCAGATGGAGCCTGACCCAAGGCTTGGCGTAAGGCCGGGTGAGAGAATCATATGCAGGAATATGCAGCTGTCCCTTATGGGGATCAAACCTGCGACCTTGGTGTTAACAGCACCACGCTCTAGCCAACAGGACTATCCTGGTGGCTCCTCCTGGTCCTCCTCTGATGAGGACTCCCCCAGTTGAGACATGGCCATGTGTAGGGATGGAGGAGGCATCTGCAGAAGTCAGATTCCAAAAGCCAACTCTCCTGATTCAATCAGGGCAGGTCACAGCCCAGATCAGAGTATGAGTTCCCTTTGATCCTCTTTAGAATCTGCAATCCTGTAGATTCTATTACGGGGTTGGACAGAGTTATTGCTGCAGCCATCAGATCCCCTCATAAGCACATATATGCTTGTATGTATCTCTATCATAAGTTTTTCTGCACAGAGTTCAAAGGATTTCCTGTAAAATTCACATGGAAATGACACAGGACAGACTTAGCCCCATCCCCATAAAGAACGAGTAGCAAGGTTCCTTGCACCAGGAAAGTGCACCTCAAACAAGACCATAGCTCTCCCCAGCAACCCCCTAGACTTTCTAAGCCATTTTGCCAGCTCTAGGAGTCTACAGTATGTGATGCATTAGCAGTCAAGAACCTGGAATGCATTTGTTTTCCAGCTATGCTGCTGCAGGATAATTTATGCAGAGGAGTTCCTGGTATATGTTTGCAAACAAACTGGTTGGGGCTTGCCTTCTGACTTGTGTCAAGCCCAGTCACACGTGGAATATCGGAGCAAAGCTAAGCAGTCAGACCACCCAGAGCAGGAATCTATGACTGTTATCTGGCTTTCAGCAGGGCTAGCAGTCCAGTCAGCTCTAGCTGAGAGGCCGCCTTGGGCAGAAACTATTCTCTTCTCTTCTTAAGCATAACATGGTGTGACACAATGCCTAAGGCAGCACCCAGCATGAAACCAGAGTATTTTCCCCCAAACACTTCCATGCATCTTCTGGACGAATTGTTGAACACACTTTATTTTTACTCAAAGTGGGGTCTTGAGCTAGGACCGCACGGGGTGGGGTGGTATGTGCACTGTGCATGCAGAAGGCTTCAGGCATATTTCACAGTTAAAATATCAGCTAAACACTACAGTGGTACCTCAGGTTACATACGCTTCAGGTTACATACACTTCAAGCTACAGACTCCGCTAACCCAGAAATATTACCTCGGGTTAAGTATTTTGCTTCAGGATGAGAACAGAAATCGTGCTCCGGCGGCGCGGCAGTAGCAGGAGGCCCCATTAGCTAAAGTGGTGCTTCAGGTTAAGAACAGTTTCAGGTTAAGTACTGACCTCCGGAACTAATTAAGTACTTAACCTGAGGTACCACTGTAGTTGGTGATGGGAAAAACCTCTTTCTTTCTGCCGGAGAGCTGCTGTGAGTCAAGGGAAGACAACGTCGGACCAGGTGGACAAACAGGTTGCAGGTTGATGTGGTATCACTGTACACCATCCCTGGCATCTGAAATGTGCTACTTACTCAGGGTAGATCCGTTGATGTGAATGAATCCACAGTGGACATTTCCAGCAACTACAGTGGGTCTGCTTGTGAGTAGGACTGGCACTGGTAAAAAACCCACAGATTGCAGATGGGGGGTGGGTAAAAGTGTTCCTGGACTGTTTCATTCCTAAAAGGGGGAGGATCACATGACAGAATCCTCTCTCATCACTAGATACAAGTGTACACAAATATCCATTTTCTAGTTCAACTTTCTTCCTTGATGGTTTGCTTTAAAACGCCCGAGTGATTCTCCCTGTCACTCCATAGGGAGGCATTCAGCTGTATGGAACCAGTACAGTCCAAAAGCAGTTTTACTATTTCATCTTTTGTTTGTGTGAATTAAGCCACAAGTGTGTGGGTGGTGGGGGTGGTTAGATTTTAGCTGCACTTCAAAAGGATCATGCAAACACATTCATTTTTTCTGAGCATCATAGCAGCAGCCGAGATCCCTCCAGCCCCCCCAATAAAATATTTGAGGGGCCAGCCCTCCCCAAGTTGATGGTCATCGCCATTCAAATGGTGTGTGTGCGCCGTGTCTTGTGATCAATTATGCAGTGTGTGTGTGTGTGTGTGTGTGTGTGTGTGACCCGGCTCCCCCAATATTTTATTCAAGTTCACACTTCTGCTGAGTGTGGAGCCCCCAGAAGAACACTTGTGCTTCTCAAAAGAGAAATCGACACCTCTGTACATTTCGTGTTTCCCTCTTTTAAAAGCAGTCCCATCAGCCCCCTCCCTCGACCGACTTGTGAGTTCAGAGAGCCAACTCTCTTGTTGCCTGAATTCATTTTTAAAAGGCTATTACGGGCAGTGGCAGAATTTTGTCTCCAGGTGTCACTGGAAGAGCGAAAGGCTCTTTCGCATGCTTTGCATAAACACAGTAAAAGAAAGACGCCTCCCCCCCCCTTTGTGCCTGCTTTCTATGAAATTAAATTAGGAGGAGACGGGGACTTGCCATTTGCACTGTATACTAGCGTGTGCACAAACGTCGTCAACCTTCCCCTGCAAGGAATTATTTCCCCCCCTGAACAAAGCACTCATTCATCACACATGCACACAGACTCTCTTCCCTCACAGCCCCCAGTCCAACTCCAGCAGGGCAAAGTTGATTTATGCCACACATTAGGCCTCTTACACAACCCTACTGTAAGCTGTTTAGTTTCAAAAGCTACACATTATATAAAGACCTCGAGCCAGACTGAAAGCTCTTTTTGTTCGTAGCATGTGTGGGCCGGACACGAATCAAGCTCTTGTTGCCTTTATTTTGCAATGAAGTAAGGTCCATTGTATGGCCAGGATGCTAATTTAGAAGAAGAGAGGTGATTAAAGGCCGTTTCCCCCAAGAAACATAACATTAAAAACAACAACAACAGCAAAAACGACACAAGCTGTCTCAGCCTAGGCACACTTATGAAATGACTGACACCTTGGGTACGACCGGGTTTTTCTTTTCCCGAATTGTGAACAGGTCTTGTGTTCCTGTGCGCAACCTTCAGGACATGGATGTGCGGGTGTGATGGGCCTGTAGTTTTCCATCTCATGTGCACAAACAGGATCCCAACTGCCTGGTATGGAGACGCTGAGGTTGGGATAGAGGAGATCTCCACTAAGCAGCGACCAGTCAAGGAATGAGCGGGAGGAGCCAGTCTCACCGAATCAAAAAGGCACCTCGGCTGCATCACTGGCACTCAACTCTTGTTAACGTAAACTTTTAGGGAGCAGAATTCTGGAAATCTGAAGACGGGGGTCGTCGTCTCGCAGGTAAGTGACTTGTTTCCTGTTTGGCTCGGCTTGCAATCATTTCTCCCGTAAAGTTTGGTCAAATGAACCGCTACTCGGCATGGGGACAGCCTGCTTTTAATTTGAATTTAGCAAATGAAAAAGAGGGAGGAAGAGCTGATGAGAAGGCTTGAAGGGGCAAAGGAGCTCATTCCAACAATGGCATGTTGGCAAATTGTGTTTGCCATGATGAATGTGTTCGTTTTTACACTTTTTCGGGAGACTTGGTGCATTTTGCTAAGGCTGCATAGCCACCCTTTTGGAGTCTCCTAATTTTTCTCTTTTGTGTGTGTATGGGTATGGAGGAAGTTTCCAGACTCTTGCTGGGGTTTTTTTTTTTTGGGGGGGGGGTGTTCATCGCACACTGGCAAATTCAGGTTGTGCAACTAAAGTGGACTTGGCAGTCTTGCATAAGAAACCTGCCTTCAAACCAAAACCTCAAACCATTTTGTGCTTAAGGAAAGTGACAGGAAAATGCACTGGAAAGGGTGGGAGAGGAATTGCTTGGGGTGACATCATATAACTCCCCCCCCCCGCCAACAAAGCACAATGAATGTTCAATAAACAGATACCTGGAAGTGACCAGAGTTTGTTTGCAAATGCCTCTAAAGTAGAGGTGAGTGAATCTGTCATTGTTAATTCTCTCAATAGCTCCTTTTTTCAGTGTTAAATCTGGTTCTCTACATTTTCACATCAGGTTTTTTTTAAGCACATGAAAATTCATCAAACTCTAAATGTGAATTTCTTCTAATTTCTGTTTGCAGGCCTTTTTCCCTAATATACACATTTTTGCAAAGCCATTTCCCCATAATATGATGTAATGTAACATAATATAATAAGGGATTCTATTGCGTGTCGAGGTCCCCAGGGCCACCCCAATAACTCACACATCACACAGAATTTTTTGTTTAAGGTTTTTGGCATAATTTTGGCCACAACCTTATTAAAATTCAAAATGTAAGTGGTTGCTTAGGCATTGGTTGCGACTATCTGCCCCCACCATGGGGGACAGACTGACATTCCGCACGATGCGAAAGTCAGAACAGGGGAATACACTTGGGGGTAGCGACGTAGCGGGGAACCTGCCCTCAGCCCTCCCCAAATGCAACCAGGAGCTCATTGCTATGGCCCGAGCCCCCTTGACAGAGTGGACAAGCAATAGTTAGCCCCCGATTCCTTTAACAGAATCCCTTGCAGCAGCAGCATTCAAGAGGCAGGCACAGCCAATCCATGCCCCTCAACCAACCAAACCATAAACCAATGCCTAACCGCAACCTTACAAGTTGTGACGATTTGCTACGCAGTAGGCAAAAACCAAATGGCCCCAGCCAATCAGCCAGATGGACAAAATTCCTACTGGGCCCCTGCCCCAAAGCAGACGACCCCATGACAGGCATAGCAAGGTCAAAGCGAACAACCCTATTCTAGGGAGGGAGGGACGGGCAATCCGATGCACAGGCGAAAAGAGGAAGCCCTAGCCTCGTGCAAGGAGTTTTAGCATTTCTGGCTGTCAATCAACAAATGGCAACATTTACTTCTTCCCAACAACAAGGGAAGCCCCAATCGAATCAGTGGCCAACGATCAATTAGCCTGCCCCCAACTTTGGAGTGTCCTGGCGGCCCCCACCGCAACACGTGCTCTCCATGAAGGAGAACACGCTTTGTCAGCAATACAGATATATTTTTATGCACACTTTATAACCCCATACATCTATTTGTTTGTGCACATTACATGGCTCTGCAAAATATAGAGACCTGTGAATTTCCAAAGATGGCTGTGTTGGTTCATGTAATGATTTGGAAAGTGTTGTGCATTAGTCTCTCAATGTGAACTGAAGCAAATTTTTAGGCTGGAGAGCAAGGTTGCAAGTTCTCACAATCAGGTTGCTGCCCGGACAACTCAAAATAGCTGGAGTTCCTCCTCCCTAACTTGCTGGACTCTGCCATCTAAGCAGTCTGTCTTGGACCAACTTCAGTGTTAGGTAATTAGCAGCACCTGAAAAGCGATCAGATGAATGGAGCCATATTGAGGACAACTGCATGTTGGTGGCACCAGGCTTCAAATCTCTGAATGATGCCTCCCAGCAACTCCCTAAAGAGGATGAAAAGCATGGAAGGGACAGGATGGAACCCCATGGGACCTCACAGCACAAATACCAAGGGGCTGAACAGAAGTTCCCCTAATGTCACTCTCCAGTAGTGGTCCTGGTAGCAGGAGCAGAACTACTATAGTAGTACCCCCACACCCAAGTTTACAGACTTGCTTCAGGAAACCATGGTTAATGGTATCAAAAGCCACCGAGAAGAGACCCAACAGGGTTGCATAGGTCACCTCTCTCTTGGTATAGGTCTTTAACCTTGGTGACCTAGACAGTTTCAGTGTCAGAATGAGGTCTAACACCAGGCTGAAATAACCCTAGATCATCTGCTTCCTACAACAATATCTTCAGCTACTCAGCCATCACTCTGTTAGTCACTTTGCCCAGAAAAGAGACATTAGTGTCCTAGAATCACAGAATTGTAGAGTTGGAAGAGATGCTTAGGGTCATCTAGTCCAGCCCCCTGCAATGCAGGACTCTCAGCTAAAGCATCTATGACAGATGGTCATCCAACCGCTGCTTACACACCTCCAAGAAAGGAGAGTCCACCACCTTCTAAGAGGGACCAGTGTCGAACAATTCTTCCTGGCGTCTAGTTGGAATCTCCTTTCTTATAACTTGAAGCCAAGTTACTGTTTGGGTCCTAGCCTCCGGAACAGCAGAAAACAAGCCAGCTCCATCATCCTTTAGATATTTGAAGATGGCCATCATAACTCCTCTCAGTCTCCTCTTATCCAGGCTAAACACACCGGGGAGGGTCTTTTAGGAATGGCCGCACCTCCGACTCTTTCAAGGCAGCCAGTATCACACCCTCTTGTAACGACATCTCGACCCCCCCCATCCCGAACCCATCCAGTGATTCCCTCCCAGCTAAATCTGATAAGCTAAACACCACCCAAGGACTTTCCCTTTGGATAGATTGCGCCCAACAATAGCGATCATTACAGTGGTACCTCTGGATGCGAATGGGATCCATTCCGGAGCCCCGTTTGCATCCTGAAGCGAACGCAATCCGCATCTGTGTGTGCGAGGGTTGCGATTTGCCACGTCTACGCATGCACATGTTGTAATTTTGAGTGTCTGTGCATGCGCAAGTGGTGAAACCCGGAAGTAACGTGTTCTGTTACTTCCGGGTCGCTGCAGAGCATAGCCTGAAAACGCTCAACCTGAAGCATATTTAACCCAAGGTATGACTGTATTTGAGACTCATCTGGATATTTCAGTGACTTCCATGGTGGCAGAAGGGAAAGGAGGAAGCTGGGAGCCCCACTGACATATGCCCCAAAACAGGGAGAGCTGTTTGGCACAAAGAGATAGCAGATGACATCCTGTGCTGTAGGTAAGTGTGAGGCGATGCAAGTCAGACGGGTGTCTGAACTTCATCTATGCACTCACAGGCTGTATTTCTAAGTTAACCACTCTAGAAGAAAAAGAAAAATAGTCTTAGGCGTTACTCTGCACGGCTCAGTGGAAACTTCTGCTCAGCTCACAGCAGTGGTTAATAAAAAAAAAGCAAGCAAAACAAAACATTGGGACTGTATTAGAAACCAGACCAGGAAGAATAGGGTACATTATAAGACTAGCTGCATGGTAAGCATTTAGTTTAACGGCGTATATTGAATACTGGGTATTTTAAGTTTTAAAAACATAGACAACAAATGTGAGGTAAGGAAAGAGGTGGGGGGTGAATACGCAATGTGGACCTAGCAGTTTGAGGGTTGTTGTCAATGCTAGTCCTACTCAGAGTAGACCCATCGATGAACAGGACTACCTTAAGTTCATTGTTTTCAATGGGTCTACTCTGAGTAAGGCTAGCATTGGATACAACCCCATGACGCGTCTCCTACCAGAGGTACTATCCCCCCCTCCCCAGTAAAACCCCATACAACCCTCTATAACTGCAGCAGGAACATTAGAAGCTGCCTTATTCCAAGACAGATCATTGCTCAGTTTGCTCAATGTCTTACACTGACCGCCCAGGGTTTCAGGTAGGAGTCTCTTCCATCCCACACATCACCAAGAATTGAACCTGGAGCCTTCTGCATGCCAAGCAGGTGTCCTAGCTCAGTCACAGAGTATCTGCTCAGTATGCAGAAGGTCCCAGGTTCAATCCCTGCCATTGGCCAGTAGGGTTGGGAGAGAACCCTGGAAAGTCACGACCAATCAGTGTAGACCAGGCATGGTCAAACTTGGCCCTCCAGCTGTTTTGGGACTACAATTCCCATCACCCCTGACCACTGGTCCTGTTAGCTAGGGATGATGGGAGTTGTAGTCCCAAAACAGCTGGAGGGCCAAGTTTGGCCAGGCCTGGTGTAGACAATACTGAGCTAAATGGACCAATGGCTTGACTCAGTATCAGGGCAGTCTCCTGAATTCTACCATTGAATGATGGCCTTTCCCCATACAATAAAAACAATTGGCAAAAATGCTCTCGAAGACCAGGAGCTTTGGGTCAGCCGGGATAGCTCAGTTGGTTAGAGCATGGTACTGATAATGCCATGGTTGCAGGTTCGATCCCTGTATTGGCTAGCTGAGTATTCCTGCACTGCAGGGGGTTGGACTAGATGACCGTCCAGGTCCCTTCCAACTCTGTAATTCTATGATTCTTTTCTATGATTCTCTGAAGTTTTCATCACATACAGAAGAGGCAACACACTACATTCCTGTTTTATTTGAAAATGGATTGGTCTGTAGCTCTGTTGCATTTGTCACCATGGAATAGCTAAAGAGAGCTACGAACCTAGCACAATTGCTACCCAATTTGCTGAGAAGTGGCTAACTCCCAATAATGGCACATTCCAGGTGGAAATATCATGCTGTGGTTAGTCACTAGCCCATCCCTTTGGAAAGCTGCCACCCACCTCCTTAGTTACAAGCGACAGATACATTCTCTCTATAAATAGGGACTGGAACTGCCAGCCTTACGTTGTTTAGTCTCAGCCTAAAGCGAAACAAATGGGAATCCCATCTGCACAGCAACGGCCTGGAGAGGGTGTGGTTGGAAGCAAGAGTTGTTTTCTCTTGGAGAGCCTGTGCTTTTATAACCAGCTCCTTCAGGATCTGGAGGATGTCACAAGGTCCTCTTGCTATGCCCAGCTACGAAAGCAGGAGAGGAAAAAGTGAACCAAGACTGAGTTTTATAGAATGAACAAAGTGTGCTTAGTATTCTCTGCAGAGAGGCGAAAGCTGGCCAAGAGATTTAACTGTTTCCTAGGTGAACCAGTTTTATCCTGGAAGCAGGGGCATTCCTGGGTAGGTAAAAGACTCCAGGGAACAAACTCACCATGCAAATGTGCATCGATAGATAGATAGATGTTGTTGTTGTTTAGTCATTTAGTTGTGTCCAACTCTTTGTGACCCCATGGACCAGAGCACGCCAGGCACTCCTGTCTTCCACTGCCTCCCGCAGTTTGGTCAAACTCATGCTGGTAGCTTCGAGAACACTGTCCAACCATCTAGTCCTCTGTCGTCCCCTTCTCCTTCTCCAACATCAGGGTCTTTTCCAGGGAGTCTTCTCTTCTCATGAGGTGGCCAAAGTATTGGAGCCTCAGCTTCACGATCTGTCCTTCCAGTGAGCACTCAGGGCTGATTTCTTTAAGAATGGAGAGGTTTGATCTTCTTGCAGTCCATGGGACTCTCAAGAGTCTCCTCCAGCACCAGAATTCAAAAGCATCAATTCTTTGGTGATCAGCCTTCTTTATGGTCCAGCTCTCACTTCCATACATCACTACTGGGAAAACCATAGCTTTAACTATATGGACCTTTGTTGGATAGATAGATAGATAGATTAGATAGATAGATAGATAGATAGATGATAGATGATAGATAGATAGATAGATAGATGATAGATAGATAGATAGATAGATAGATAGATGATAGATATAGATAGATAGATAGATAGATAGATAGATAGATAGATAGATGATAGATAGATAGATAGATAGATAGATAGATAGATAGATAGATAGATCCATATTCAGGCCAACTGCCAGAGGAGAAAAACCAGCAAAGCTCTAGATCCAGCTACCTAGCTAATTTGTATACATAATAAAAACAAGAACAAGAAACAAACCAATACCTGCCCTCCCACAAACACATTTAAAAGGAGGCCCATGGGGGTCATTTTACTGGACCCTGAGCTGCCCCCGAACTGAGCTGGCTGCCTGACGAGTCCCCGTGCGCTGCGCTAAACCAGCACAGCATGGCACAGGGACTCGCTTTTGCAACACCGGAAATCATGTCTGCGCACGCGCAGACGCCGGAAATTGCGGGTGCACGTGCTCACGCGCACCCACAATCCAGCCCACACAGGGGGCTCCGTGGCAGTGAACCGGCCCAGGCAAGTTAAGCCTTGCCGACCCCTGGGATATAGGATGTTAATCAGCCCAAGGTCTGGTTGAAGAGGAGCATTTTCACCCAGCACCTAAAGATGTATGATGAAGGTGCCAGGCGAGCTTCTCTGGAGAGAGCATTCCAGCAATGGGGAGCCACTGCAGAGAAGGCCCCATTCTCCTGTTGCCACCTTCTGGACCTCTCAAGAAGGAGGCACACGAAGAAGGACCTCAGGTGATGGTTGCAGGGTCCAGGTCAGTTCATAGGGGGAGAGGCGGTCCTTGAGGTATTGTGATCCTGAGCACCTTCCTTGTCAAAGGTCAAAGCGCACAGTAACAACACTGATGCTTCTTCTCCCTCAGGAGGTTGTGGACTCTCCTTCCTTGGCGGTTTTAAAGCAGAAGCTGGACGGCCATCTGTCGTGGATGCTTTAGCTAAGATTCCTGCATTGCAGGGGGTTGGACTACATGACCCTTGGGGTCCCTTCCGACTCTACAATTCTATGAAGGACGTGTGCTAGGATACTGGAAGGTTCTTGTCCTGCCCTGCTGCACAGCAAAGCAAGTCCCCAACTGAGCTTAAGGCAAGGCAGCATTTGGGTACTGCTTTTGTAACACAGCCCTATGGAATTGCTCCAGTAAGAAATGAGCTGAATCTGAGCCCTTATATAATAACAGCAACAAGTGTAGCAAAGTCCTGCTTTACCTAAAGAGGTCTAGCCTCCTCCAATAATCTCCTACTGTGACGGAGTGGAGGGACCTCTGAGTCAAAGGAGGGTGAGGCTGGTTCACCACTCACCACACGAAGGAGTCTGCCCACTTTGATGGTACCCAACTCTCACCTTACCTCCATTCAGTAAGTCGCCACTGTGAGTGGAGGGCTCGTAATTTTGTACAGACTTTGCATGAATGAGCCTCCCCGTATTTCTTAATATAAAGATGCAGAAAAATCACCCACTCTCAGAATTATGTTCAGACCCAAGTCACCGTTGTACCCTGTAACTCCCCCCCCCATTGCGAGTCATTTTCAGAAAAGCAACTCACACAGAATCACACTGGTGAACCCCTCTAAAGGAGGGCAATTCTTACTCTCTTTTTTTGGTTTAAGAATGATGTGTAGCATGCCTTTCAATCTGGTGTGATATACCTTCAATCAAGGGTGGAGTTGGGGGCTGACGTTTGGGACTCATTCAGCAGAACACACACCCAGAAAATCCAGCAAAATGGCTTACCACAGGCATAGGCAAACTCCGGCCCTCCAGATGTTCCCATCATCCCTGACCACTGGTCCTGTTAGCTAGGGATGGTGGGAATTGTAGTCCCAAACATCTGGAGGGCCTATGCCTGGCTTACCACATTTTGAAGTAAATGAAGCAATAACATTACCATCTAATGAGCCCCCGCCCAGGCTGATAAAACTGTTAAATCTAGAGGTGGGGCTGTGTAAGAGCATTTTATCTAAGAGTACCATTCCTATATTATTATTATTATTATTATTATTATTATTATTATTATTATTATTATCAGAAAAAAGGCGTGTCTTGACTATGAGAAACTTAAGCCCCCCAATATATATATATAATTTCAATTGGTTACACTGTGGATAGGGATCCTATGATTCTCCAGATATTTATGGGGCTGGGATCAGACTTCCCCCCACCAGCCAGCATGGCCAGTAGTTGGAGCTGATGGGGGCTGGAGTCCAGCCATATCTGGAGGTTCACCGATCCCCCACCCCCTTATGTTTGCTTGAGGGATGGCCTGATGCAAAGTACAGGTTCTCAACCTCGGTTTTCCATCTGTAAAATGGGATTAACCCTGACCTCATCACACAGGGTCACTGTGAAAACTCCCAGCATATGAGGCTGTAATGCCCTCATGCTTGCTGCAGCCTGTGACAGGCCAATTGTAGCTGGTGGAGGTGGCAGCTGAGGCTGGGGTGGGGTGGCGAGAGAAAGACAGCGCGTTGCAGGTGAAGGGCTCATGGGACATTTGTCACTCACAAAAGCCTCCATCTGGAAATACTCAAAAGGTAAGAGCCCTTGCTAGAGGAGGAGGAACTGAAAGCGCATGATTTAAAACAGCTGAATAAACTCTTAAGCCAGCAAAGGGGGAGTGTGTGTGTGTGTGTGTGTGTGTGTGATAGAGAGAGAGAGAGAGAGAGAGAGAGAGAGAGAGAGAGAGAGGCAGGGGGAGGGAAGGAACCAACAACCAAGGACATTGGTGGCTCCAAAATCTTTGTATTATTGCCACATTATTCTTGTAAAGATCTCAGTGGTATTCAAGTCCACCCTTCCCTCTGCAACCGAGCCCTGCTGATCACTACATGGTTTTCATCCTCCACACACACACCCCCCCAATGCCTTCAACACAAGCATCTATGAAAGCCGTTTTTCACCAAGGCTGAAATGAACGAAGTACATTGGGTCTCCTCACCCCCCCTTCTTCTTTTGGGAAAAAAATAGTAATAAATGAATCGTTTCATTTCAACCTTGGGCAACGGGATTTTAGGTGTTACATTTGAAATGAACCATGCAATTACATAGGAGCAGCCAGTTAACCAATGAGGGGAAGGACATGGATTTAGGAAGATTATCTAAACAGTTGAACACATTTTCCATGTGTGTGTCAAAAAAGCTTGGGATGTTTGGGCTGTGCTGCCCCCCCCCGCCTCTCCTGTTGTAGAAGGGAGTCGGTAAATGTCCAAAACGAAAGACTCAGGTTTTTGATTTCTATTTGTGGTACAGGAAACTGGCGACGACAAATCTTGGTGGCCGATTCAGTGAAATAACATCTCCTTTACCCACACGGCCAGCTCCATCTCAAACAAGCCGGGCACGGGATTGGAAGCTTAGCTGACTGAGCTATCCAGCCAGCCCAAAGAGGCAAATCAAAATATATTTTGCTGCTGAAGGAAGTTTTAAACTGAAATGTTACTTCGTGTGCCCTGGACTTACACCAAGGTATCTGAAAACTTTTATGGATTTACAGACTGGTTTTTAGCAACAGAACACAACTTTTAACCACTGCAGAAAGTTATTGCGTTGTGTATTCCACCTTGATCAAGCCACGGCAATGAAATGCAAAGGATGGATCTGATCTCTTGATAATGGTGAGTGATTATTTTTAACCAATCTGTTTAAGTTTCCTGTATGATGTTGTAAAGGCTGGGGCCACCTAACATTTGCTTGAGAGTAAGTATAATAGAAGGGACGCGGGTGGCGCTGTGGGTAAAAGCCTCAGTGCCTAGGGCTTGCTGATCGAAAGGTCAGCGGTTCGAATCCCCGTGGCGGGGTGCGCTCCCGCTGCTCGGTCCCAGCGCCTGCCAACCTAGCAGTTCGAAAGCACCCCCGGGTGCAAGTAGATAAATAGGGACCGCTTACTGGCGGGAAGGTAAACGGCGTTTCCGTGTGCTGCGCTGGCTCGCCAAGATGCAGCTTTGTCACGCTGGCCACGTGACCCGGAAGTGTCTCCGGACAGCGCTGGCCCCCGGCCTCTTGAGTGAGATGGGCGCACAACCCCAGAGTCTGTCAAGACTGGCCCGTACGGGCAGGGGTACCTTTACCTTTTTAAGTATAATAGAATCCAGAGGGCGGTACTTCTAGATGGCTATGTTCAAAGAGGTTTAACAGGCGCCCACACATCTTTTGGTCGTCAAAATGAAAGGACTTCATTCAAGAGGCATAGTGATATACAAACCCACAACAGCAATTCAATTCAAAATCCTTTATTAGGCATATCGCCCACAACAGCAAATTCCAGAATTTAAATATGCAAGCTGAAATAAAAACAAAAGCATTCAGCTGAATAAGGGAATACTTGAGATTGTAGCACTGGACAGCAGCATCAGTTGCCCCCAATGCCCACAAACATCACAAAGTCAGAGACACTGTGGGAAAAATAGATGGGTGAGTAGATTCAGTCACTAGTCGCTGCTTGAAAATAAAGCAAGGGAGGGCCAGGGCATGAGCAGCAGTGAGCCCTGCTGGGGTACTGGTGCCCAGGCAGGTACCCAGGGATGTCAGCTGTTGACAATGGGCTTGGATGGAACCATCTAAGGTGAGGCAGGTGGTGACAAGGGAAAGGGCTTTCTTGGTGGTGGCACCCTGCATGCGGAATGCTCTCCCTTGGGAGAGCAGCCTTCTCTGCTGTCTTTTATCTGTTTTATTTGAGCCGATTTATGCTGTTTTTACGTGCCTCTTAGGAAAATGGAAGCTGTCATTTCCCCTATGTATATCATTGTGTCATTTGTATGAAAATGCTATTGTTACATCGCCAGGATTCTTTAAAACGAACAGATTAACGTAAATAAGCAGGTGCAAGAAGCATTTATAAGTTTATTCACATCTTCGTTCACTCATATTTACTTATATATTCATTTATTTATATATTCATCTTAAGCTTCTCTGAAAATATTATTTCTGAATCTTAAAAATGAAAAGCATATAGATAAATGGTTGTGCAAATCAGACTGGAACTTCAGTGCTGGGGAAACTGGGGAATGAACACCTTCTCCCATGTTGTTTCCCCATCAAAAACTGTTTTGGGTTCCCCCGCAACCTGCTCCCCAGAGGTGCTGTTTTCTCTGTCAGAGAAAACATAGCAGGGACATCTCTCCTTGGAGCTAGATTTGAATACCTGCTTAAGCTGGTATATGCAGCCCTGTCTTCCCAAATGTAAACCTGCTGGGTTACATAAGGGCTTTATGCTGAAATAACTAGCCGTGCCTACTATTAATGCTTAGATATTATAGGGGGGAGGCGGCAATAATAGGCTTTCACATCATGCCGGTTACCTGGGTAAGGAGCCAGGTGGCTGGCCGCAAGAGCAGAGCTTAACAGTGATAATCTTTGGCAACAAAACCTCATGTTAAAAATGAAACTCTGCTGACAACTTGGAGAAGTTGTCAGAATGTTGGGGGATCAAGGAAAGGAAAGGAAGGAAAATTTTGAACTGAGCAGTTCTGCCTTTTGCTGGGCACATGAAACATACGACAAAAGACTTACAGAATACTTACAGCTAAATCCTTGCAGCTGAAATAACAACAGCTCCCAAAGATGTTGTGAATTCTTCCGACTCGGCCCCAGACATTTTAAGGGGCTAAAGGGGGCCGGTGGCAACATGCTTCTCTAAGCAATAGAGGGAAGCCGCCCCCCCCCCCGGCAACAGCAATATTAAACTTTCGGAAAACCTGAAATGAGCTATATTTAGTCCTTGCCGCTTCTTTGTGTGGTCCTCTTGGTGCATAGGCTTTCAAAGAAGAAGGAGTTTGCATTGACTGCCAAGCCCTACTTCCTAGTAGTATCATTTCTGTGGGAAATATTAAAGCCAGCATCACAAACGCAGAGCTGCAGCTTGGTGTGGACGGTACGGATTGGGCCCAGACTAAGGTAGTTGTGCACTGGCCTGCAAGCGCTCCAATTGGAGAACAGCCTTTACCAAAGGTGTCGTGGGCTTTGAAGACGCTCAAACTCTGGATGAAAGGGAGAAACGTGCTAAGAGGAAGGCACGCTTGGCAAACCCTCACCGTGATTAACTCCCACCTGGAAACCTATGTCCCCACTGTGGAAGGATGTGTGGATCCAGAATTGGCCTCCACAGTCACTTACGGACCCACTATTAAAACTGTGTTCATGGAAGACAATCTTACTCAGCTACGAGTGATCGCCAAAGAAGAAGAGTTGCGCATTGAATTCTCGCTGGACTATGACTCACAGATAGTCTGGAACTGAACCTGGGAGGGCCAACTGCCATATTATTTTTAAAATATGGCTGGGTGCAATGGTGGGGAAATAGCCAAAGTGGGGAAGATTGTGGGATCAGCTAGCCTGTGTGCTTGCCAAGTCGGCTGTCCACGTGCTAATTGTTGATGCTGTTATGTACTGAAGTTCTCACCCTGGGCCAGCAGGGGGATACTGTAGATAGTTTTCACTCAGGTCCACGTCAGTTATTTTAGGCGGGAAACCCTGGGTTGTTGTTGCTACAATGTTGATAGCTGGCTGCCTATAAAAGCAGGCTGGCTGAGCTGTTTGCTGTTCAGTTTTCTGTTCCAGCTTACAAAATAAAGAGCTGCTTTGGAGAAATCGAGATGCGCAACCTCCATGGCCCCTTGTCCCTTCTTAAAGGTAAAGGGACCCCTGACCATTAGGCCAGTCGCGGACGACTCTGGGGTTGCGGTGCTCATCTCGCTTTATTGGCTGAGGGAACTGACGTACAGCTTCCGGGTCATGTGGCCAGCATGACTAAGCCGCTTCTGGTGAACCAGAGCAGCGCCGTTTACCTTCCCGCCAGAGTGGTACCTATTTATCTACTTGCACTTTGACGTGCTTTTGAACTGCTAGGTTGGCAGGAGCAGGGACCGAGCAATGGGAGCTCACCCCGTCGCGGGGATTCCAACTGCCGACCTTCTGATCGGCAAGTCCTAGGCTCTGTGGTTTAACCCACAGCACCTTAGGGTTTTACAAATCTTTAAACCAGAGTTGAACTAGATAGCTTTCCAAATACAGGTTTCCTTCAGACAGAAGCTATCCTCTGTTAAGTAGGACATAAGACCAGCCTAGAAACTAGTCAGTGATGGAACTGAGTTGAATCTACACTAAAGAAACCTGGGCACTGTTCGGCTCCAGTTGTTATGCTCCAACTCCCATCAGCTGCAGCCAGCATGGCCAATGGTCATGGATGATGGGAGATGGAGTTCAAAAACATCCGGAGAGCCACATATTCCCCACTCCTGTTACAGTCTATCTGACCACTGTTTCTATAGTATAAAGGGGAAGGGGTGATAAACTTGTGAAAATAAAGGTAAGAGCTTTGGTTGTGGTTAAAATAACTTCTATTTAGTCAAAAACTTCCATCTCCAAATATTCATTCAGTTTCAAATTCAAGTACAGTGGTACCTCGGGTTACAGATGCTTCAGGTTACAGACGTTTCAGGTTACAGACTCCACTAACCCAGAAATAGTACCTCTGGTTAAGAACTTTGCTTCAGGATGAGAACAGAAATTGTGTGACAGCGGTGTGGAGGCAGTGGGAGGCCCCATTAGCTAAAGTGGCACCTCAGGTTAAGAACAGTTTCAGGTTAAGAACAGACCTCCGGAACGAATTAAGTTCTTAACCCGAGGTACTACTGTATTTTTCATATTACCAGACAACTTTTCCTGAAAACTGGGGGGTTGGGCTGTGTGTCAAATGGTATTTTATAATACCTCCTTTAATTCAGGCATTAAAGGGGTCTTTATTTCAGCCTCTACTTTAGGAGTAACCACTTTAAAAAGAAGCCAGATTTTTTTTAAAAAAGAAACTAATGTTCAAAATGTAGATGAAAGTCCACAAAAACGATTAAAAAAAAAACACCAGTCGTGGCAATGCCAAATTGGCAATTTCATATAAATCACTACGGCTCCAAAGCCAAAATAATTTATATGCTGCACAGCAACCAGTTATTAGGGGGGGGAAATAGTTGGTCATAAGATCCTAGGATCAAAACTGTGCGATTTAAAGGCACTCTGCTTGAAGACATATTGCAGAACTGAGAAGAATATGGCAAAGAGTAACTATAATGGTCACAAGTGTTGTAACATATGGTCCCATTAATTCAGGTAAAAGTGACTGGGGCTTTTATTTATATACTGCCCTATACCCGGAGGTCTCAGGGCGGTCCACAGAACAAAATCAAACTATAAAACCACAAAATATGTAATAAAAATAAAAGCAACAACCCAATAACCCCTTTTGTGCATAAGGGGGGTGGGGTGGGAGAGAGATGAAGGCAGGACTCCTGTGAGGCAGGTTCCAGGTCTGAATGAGTCCTCAGCGGGCTCTTCTTCTTCCCCAGAATTCCCTTCTCCCGTCTATGGCTATTCCTGGCTAGAGCAATAGATGGTATCGAGCCATCATTTAATATTTTGGACAGTGTCCTCACAGTGCCTGATGGTTCCACTGTTGTGGAGCATTGTGGGCAATATAATAATAATAATAATAATAATAATAATAATAATAATAATAATAATAATAATAATTTATTATTTATACCCCACCCATCTGGCTGGGCCTCCCCAGCCACTCTGGGCGGCTTCCATAGAAACCAAAAATACAGTAAAATATCACACATTAAAAACTTCCCTGAACAGGGCTGCCTTAAGATGTCTTCTGAATGTCAGGTAGTTGTTTATCGCTTTGACATCTGCTGGAAGGGCGTTCCACAGGGCGGGCGCCACTACCGAGAAGGCCCTCTGCCTGGTTCCCTGTAGCTTTGCTTCTCGCAATGAGGGAACCGCCAGAAGGCCCTCGGCGCTGGACCTCAGCATCCGGGCAGAATGATGGGGGTGGAGACGCTCCTTCAGGTATACCGGACCGAGGCCGTTTAGGGCTTTAAAGGTCAGCACCAACACTTTGAATTGTGCTCGGAAACGTACTGGGAGCCACTTGGCCCAGGACAAACATCAGCTCCACAAATCCCTGGTGGAATACTCCACTCCCTAAAGCTGCCCGAGGCGTTTGCATGCTGACACTGAGGCTTGAATTCAAGCTACATGTAAACCTGGGCTGCCCATTTAGCAGGTTCTCTGTTTTGAGACTTGGGGCGGGGGAGAATTTAGTTCAGTTCAATTTGAAATGTAAATCTGCCCAATCCACACTTTCCAAAACAATAGAAGAACTGCGGCACAACCATCCTTCAAAATTTGCAGTTCTCTGAATTTTGCTGGGGAGCTCTCCAGCCAAGTAATGTGGACACAAAAATGCACATACTGGGGTAAAGTTTGCATAAAATGCATATATCAATGAAAATATCATACGAAAATGCATTATATTAGGGGAAACTCTTTTGCAAAAATGTGTACATTAGGGGAAACTGCATTTCAGATAGGTATCTATTAGAAAAAAAATTAAAATTTTCATCATATTTTTTTTGGAAAAGCCATCACATCAGTTTGTGAACTGAGCTTAAGCTTGGAAAAATGAAAAACCAAGAGAACCCGAAGTTGACGGATTTGCCCATCCCTAGTTGAGATTACTCTCTCCATTATTCCATCAGTTATGAAAACTAACATATCGGGGAGCGTCCTTGTTCCTCCAGACAAGCCAGGGTTTCTTTGCGTGATTATCTGCAGGGAGTACACCCATTTGGGAACATTCAAAAGCAACATCCCCACCGTGACCTTCGACATGACATGGAAAAATCCTTCCCACCCCCTTCATCCTCCTCCAGGTCTAAAGTGCCTTCTGTGTTCAAAGCCACCTAGTGAGCACCTCTTCCTTTCGAGGTCAGGGCTCTCCTCATCAGCAGGCAAATTTATAATTTGTTTATTTATGCTCCTGCCTGCTGGCCTGCCACTGGGGGTCTGCTGCCCCAGACTTCCCAAATCCCTTTCCTCGCTTATCTGCTTCCTGCCTCTCTGCTAAAGCCCCCACTCCCTTTCATATGGCTGTAATCTCTCCTCTCCTAATGCACCACAGGTGATGCTCTGTTCCCTTATTCTGGCTTTAGTCAGGGTCTTACGCCTGCCTCTCATTTCTTCCCCTGTTTTTTGCCTGCTTATTACCCGGCCCTCGGCTTGTTTCTCCTCCTCCTCTGTTTCATGCTCACTCCCACTGTCATGCTCCCGTTCTGTCCTCCATCCCAGTCCGCCCACTCTCACTCTCTCATCTTCACGCCAGGCTGCCATCCTACCTTCCCTCCCACGCTCTTCTTTCATTTCACCTCTGTCTCTCACACGCTCCGATTCATCCTTGATCTGCTGCTGCCTCTTTTACTGCTGCTTCCTTTCCCGTATGTCTATCAGCTCCTGCTTCCCCTTCTCTGTATCAGTCACCGGCATCCACACCCAATGCATTTCTTGCCCCAATGCATTTCTTATCCTCCGTCAGGCTAAGCAGCGCTGCTTCATCACTGATCTCTCCCTTGCAACCTCACTTCCAGTCTGATTGGCTCACCTTTCAATTGGACTGTCAATACTTGGATGCACTGGGGAGGATGTCCCCCCAACCTCTCTTCACAAACCCTTACTTGAAGGGTCACCTTATCTCACATATGCCCTCTCGATTGCTTCTGTTTGCAGAAGTCCGCTCCACTTCACTCCACCCACTCTCCTCTGGGGGCGGGGGACAAAGTCCCACATTGCCCGGGGGATCCCGGCCACGTCATAAACCAGCTGGCCAATCCGGTGGCTGGGGGGGGGGCGTGGCCGGGGTCATTTAAGCTTAGGCGCTAGCCAGAGGGCTTCCTCTTGGCTCACTTCTTTAAACTCCCTCCCCCCTCCCTATTTTACAGGTTTCTGTTTTATCGGCCTTGCTAGGGACCTTGGTTGGTTGCCCTTGAGGGGCCTGGTAGGAATTTTTCCACTTGGCAAAATTGGCATGGGGCCTTGTGGTTTTCGCTTACCTCGTAGCAATTGTCACAACTTTGTAAGGTTTTGCGGTTGGGCATTGTTTGACCTTATGATGGGGGAGGGGAGGTGCGGCCATCACCTGCCCCTCCAAGCTTAAGGGTGTTCCATTAAAGGAATCTGGGGGTGTGGATCTTGTCCGAAGCCCGGGGCAGGGCTAGGGCCATGACACGACCCCGACGGAAACATCTGGGGGAGCTCAAGTTGGTCTGCATCGACATGGCTCCCCTTTCTGGTGGTTTACCCTTACTGGACTTCCTGCGCAATGGGCAGGAGTCAGATATAGTCGGGTTCATTCAATGCCTAAGCCAATACCGCTCACAGTCTGTAATCAATAAAGTTGTGGCCAAATTTGCCCAATTAACATTAACGTATTATCTGTGTCCTGGTGTCTTCTTTACAAGGGGGTGGCTGCGGGGTCTAGATATGCAACTGCCATTCCTATGAATGCTTCCTAGTGTTTGTCCTGCACTTGCAAGGTAACTAGCCTTCACTGTAGAAACGCTTACACTCTAGAACTCTCTGCACATTGACATTAGGTAGCACTAGCATAGCATGGGTTGCCAGTGCCCGGGGCCATGCAGAGTGAGGGAAACAGAAGGAATATGCATGCACATTCAACTGCCTAACAGCATCTGCATCACCCAGGAGATCGCAGCTGCAGAGATAAGAAAAGAAGAGTTGTTCGGTTGTCTGGAGAGGTCACTTCCTGGTTCGCATGCAGAAACTTTTTTCAACAGAGCCCAGCAATAGAAGCGTGTAGCTGTATCGTGGCGGCACCAGGTATTGAGATTTTGTGCCACTAACAATTTTGCCACAACCACCCCATGCCCCTCCCATGCTATGCCACTGCCAGGCAGGCACCTTGGCTGTATTTCTTCTGGCATTAGCTTAAAAACTTTTATTTGTTTAGGTAAGCCTACCCAGGGGTAAGGGACGCAGGTCATGCTGTGGTCTAAACCACTGAGCCTAGGGCTTGCCGATCAGGAGGTCAGCAGTTCGAATCCCCGCAATTGGGTGAGCTCCCATTGCTCTGTCCCAGCTCCTGCCCACCTAGCAGTTCGAAAGCATGTCAAGTGCAAGTAGATAAATAGGCGGGAAGGTAAACAGCGTTTCCGTGTGCTGCTCTGGTTCACCAGAAGCAGCTTAGTCATGCTGGCCACATGACCCAGAAGCTGTCTGCGGACAAAACGCCAGCTCCCTCGGCCTTTAGAGCGAGATGAGCGCCCAACCCCAGAGTCATCCATGACTGGACCTGACATTCAGGGGTACCTTTACCCAGGTGTATACTTTTGAGCTGAATTTTTATTTTATTATGTATATTTTTAATACTGCCAATTTTACTTACATTCTGATCCTTTCTTTAAAGCTCAGCTTGTTCTAATATACAATTTCATTTGTATTTTAAAATGAGTATTTTATATTGTTTCAAGTGATCCACTTAGAGGCTTTCAATTAAAATTCTGTTAAATAAAGAGCTTAGGGAACTTTATGGAGCGTATGTTTTACCAATGGCAATTAAACACGACAGCTAAATTGAGCTTCCATGTTCAGGTGCAGTTTACCAGAACTCAGTGACAAACAACAGGGGCAGACTTCATGCCTTGCTTGGGAGCTTCCTGGGAGCATCTGACAGGCTGCTATAAGCAGCAGAGGATTATGGCCTAGGCGGACCTTCGGTCTGATCAAGCAAAGCAATCCTTAAAGACATTCTTTCATCCTCCTCTACCACCCACCCACAGATGCTCTCCATCCCTGAATACATACTCACTCAAAAGTTTTGTTAAAGTGTAACATTCCTATCAGGGCCCACACATCTTAGCAAAACAGTAACGGTTTCACAGCAGTTGCCTTTCGGGAGCCCCTGCTGCTTGTTGGTCCCTCCTTTTTACACACTGCAAATTCTGAATTCACGGTCCTTGCTCGTCACAAGAAATGCCACAAAAAGGCCAGGGCATTTCACCTACACACAAACTGAATCACAGATCCTTGACAGGCTTCCGGGGAATCTGTCTGGGGGCGGCTAGGAGGCACGAGGAGCACAAATCATCAGGCGAGCTCTTTCGGTAGCAAGTCACAGCTGTCAACGTTTCCTTTCCTACAAACCCTTTTGCTGTGCAAACTGCAGCTTAACAAATACGTCTCCTCCATTAGCGCCGGGTCTCTTCAGCATCTTAGGAACATTCCATGTACAGTAGAACCTCGGCTTACGTTACCCTTGGGTAACGTAAACTTCGGGTTGCGAAAGCGGAAAACCCGAAGTATTTTTCTGGGTTTCGCTGCTCATGCATGCACAAAAGCACTCTACGCATGGCGCACATGCGCAGAAGCGCCCTGTCGCGTCATGTGCATGCACAGAACAGGCACCTCTGGTTGTGGAAACCTCAGGATCCGACTGGAGCTCTGGAATGGATCCTGAAGGTACCACTATATAAAGGTAAAGGGACCCCTAACCATTAGGTCCAGTCGTGACCGATTTTGGGGTTGCGGCGCTCATCTCGCTTTATTGGCCGAGGGAGCCGGCGTACAGCTCCCGGGTCATGTGGCCAGCATGACTAAGCCGCTTCTGGCAAACCAGAGCAGCGCATGGAAAAGTCATTTACCTTCCCGCCGGAGCGGTATCTAGTTATCTACTTGCACTTTGACGTGCTTTCGAACTGCTAGGTGGGCAGGAGCAGGGACCGAACAACGGGAGCTCACCCTGTCATGGGGATTCGAACCACCGACCTTCTGATTGGCAAGTCCTAGGCTCTGTGGTTTAACCCACAGCGCCACCACTGTATAGAGAGGCGTAATCCTATTGCTCAGTGGCAGAACGCTTGCTTTCCATGTAAGAAGTCCTAGTTTCAATGCTCACCATCTCTGACAAAAGGTGTAGGGGAACCCCAAGTCTGAGGCCCTGGAGAGCTGCTGCCTGTCAGAGCAAGTACTGAGCTGGATGGACAAAAATAGCTTGACTCAATGTAAGGCAGCTTTCTAAGCTGGAGAATGAATAATTGTTTCACGTGTTAAAAAGAATAATGGCTACACACTTGGCAACCATTCGGACTTGTAGCATACCCCATAATACTTTTTGCCTTCTTGTTGAGAGTCACATTCCCATGGTGATAATGGGGGAGGAATTCAAGTCAGGTTGCATTTAAAGAACAAACAGGCCCATTCCAAAACAACACATGAAGCAAAATACAGCCACCCTGGGAAATTTGCAATTCTCCAGGGCAGTTCTCCAGCCAAGCAATGCATACCAAAATGATAAATTGTGCCTAAAAAGGTATATACTAGTGAAATTAACATACAAAAATATGACAGGCTACGGTTAGAGGGTTGGGGTTAGGACTTCCAGATATTGCTGCACAACATTTCCCATAATCCCTGTCCATTGACATGCCTACTGGGGCTGATGGGGGCTGTAGTTCAGCAAATTCTGGAGGGTCATACAGTTCTCATGCATGGTCTACACTGGCCATGAAGCTCACAGTCCTGATCCAGCTGAGACCCCATATCTGCAAATTTTAGGGAAAGGAAAATGCACTGGCAAATCGCCTCCTCTGTGAACTGGCTCTGAATGACAGGCACTTCAGTTTAACCCTGACCCTCTCAATAGACAATAAAGATGTCTTGGCAGTATGCTGCCTTCTTTCCCTTTGAGTTTATTGCTCTTGAGGCTATATAAATTGTGATGAGGGAGAATATGCCCCTCCAGCTCATCATGCAAACGGTGTCCACCCTGCTGTGCAGTGCCCTTCAGCCCTGTAGATGTAATGGAAACTGTAAGGCCTAGGAACCGAGGAAGCCGTCTTGTACAATGTCAGACCTGTTGATCCATCTAGCTCAGTATCACATCTCCAGGTGTTTTTGGAATACAACTCCCATCATCCATGACCACTGCCCCCATTAGCTAGGGATGATGGGAGCTTTAGTCCAAAAACAGCTGGAGACCCAAGTTTGGAAAGCCCTGGTCTACACTGACTGGCTGTGATTCCCTGGGGTTTCAGAAAGGGTTCTCTCCTAGCCCTACCTAGAGATGCTGGGGATGGAGGCCAAGACCTTTTGCACACCGGGCAGATGCCATGCCAATGAGCAACAACCTTTCCTCTCTTCCCTGCCTCCATCCTATGAAACTGCAAGCCTTTGTCAGAAGAGTTAACCCTTTATAAGGTAAACCAAAATGGCAAGACCCTAATTGTGGGGGGTGGGGTGCACTAAGACATCTGGTGGGATGCCCTGGACACAAAAAAATCCACTGGGCTCATTTATCATTTTTCTTCCCCCTGCCCCTTTTTGCGGTTAGGAAACAATAGCTGTGTCCCATAGCCCTGTACAGAATTACTGAAAGAAAGTCATGTGACAGTCGGAGGGTGTGTTTTCAATTATTGCACTTGAAGCTTTCTGCCGGGGCCGCAAAGACAAACAGCCTTCTGAGGGAGTCTGCTGCTGCTTTGTTGTAAGTCGCTTTTAACATTTCATTTCTTAGAATGGTTCTATATGCTTCTCTCCTGTTCCCGCTGCAATAACCCCAGGCTCTGCTAGACGAAGTTATAAGAAAGGGGGAACCTACCAATGGGATAGCCCAAGACACATTGGATCCTTCTCCTTTTATTTATGGGAAAAGCTCAAAAGAGGAAGAGGAGGAGGAGGAGGAGGAGGAGGAGGAGGAAGAAGAAGAAGAAGAAGAAGAAGAAGAAGAAGAAGAAGAAGAAGAAGAAGAAGAAGAAAGTGCTGAACCTTCTCGGCTTCTCATCAGAGTGGATGAAAGAAGCCGAACTACGCTGCTCGCGCCAAACGGCACAGAAACCCTCGTGATCTCTACAGCAAGGAAGAAATCTGGCATTTCCTGCCTTTTCATTAACAGCAATACTCTCCAGTTCGGTTTTGCAATTGCGCCAAATAGTTTTTATTATATTCGTAAATGCTCTGTTTGGTTATCCCAAATGAATTCTGTGTAAACAGAATGGACGCTGTTCCTTGCAAGCACATTTGTTTACATAAAGAACCAAAAAAAAAAAAAAAGGTTAGGATAATTTAGCACAAAACAGAGGAAGGGAGGTTGGAAGCGGGTGTGTGTGTGTGTGTGCGTGTGTAGAAGTGAGACCAGCCAGCCAAGCTGTTAAACATTTGATTTGGATTACAAAAACAACGCAAGACAACTTTGTATCTGGAGCGCACACAGGAAACAGAAGAAAAATCCTTAAGGAGGAGAGTGTGTTTCATCAGGGCATGTTGGCTACACCGACTTATGACTGCATTGGATTTGGCAGGTGGGCAAGTGTCTACAAAATAATTCTCCATAGGTTAGTTCACAAAACTTGTGGGGCATTTGTATTATTCTTTTCTGCATGGTCGATCGTGACAGTGAATCTTATTCCTTCACCTAGCAGCTAAAAAAGGAGGAGGAAAAACTTAAGAAAGTTTCAGATCCACTCAGCCACATCAGGTAAACCTTCTTTCAGGTAGGAGAGCCACCAAAAAGAAGAAAAAGAGGGGGGAAAGAGGACATGATTTTTCATGTGTTATATTTAAATGTATAAAGGCACATTTAGAAATACTGTAATTTAGATAGATATACTGTCAGTTAGGGATTTTCCCAGTCTTAAATTCAATTCTCCACATTTCCACACCAGTTTGCACATTGCTTTTTAAACAAGTCCTCACGAAAATGCAAAAGCATCTTAGTGCAAATTTCTCCCAAAAGACAGTTTTTTTGTATGCAATTTGGCAAAATATATACAGTTTGACAAAGCATTTCATTTATGCAATGCACTTTTGTACGTCATTTTCACCAATGTATGCATTTCTATGCACGCTATATCCAAATACGTACATTTTTGTACACATTACTTGGCTGGAGACCTGAATTGCAAAATTCAGAAAAGTGTGAGTTTTCAAAGATGGCTGTATTTGGTTCATGCAATATTCTGGACAGGGCTAATGAGGGTAAGTTTGCCTTTAAATGCAAACTGAATTGAAGTCCCCCCCTATCCCTGAATATAGTACATGTCACCACAGTGAGAAAGACTATGACCAGATGACCCAGGCATTTGCTCAGGCTGCTATCCTGGTGCTAACTGGGGATAGGCAATTCTATTGCTCCCAATGCTCTTGTTTCTTTATCTTTAAACCAGACTTGGGTTGGTTGTTGTTGTTGTTTAGTCGTTTAGTCGTGTCCGACTCTTCGTGACCCCGTGGACCAGAGCACGCCAGGCACTCCTGTCTTCCACTGCCTCCCGCAGTTTGGTCAAACTCATGCTGGTAGCTTCGAGAACACTGTCCAACAATCTCGTCCTCTGTCATCCCCTTCTCCTTGTGCCCTCCATCTTTCCCAACATCAGGGTCTTTTCCAGGCAGTCTTCTCTTCTCATGAGGTGGCCAAAGTATCTGAGCCTCAGCTTCACAATCTGTCCTTCTAGTGAGAACTCAGAGCTGATTTCCTTAAGAATGGATAGGTTTGATCTTCTTGCAATCCATGGGACTCTCAAGAGTCTCCTCCAGCACCTCAAATGGTAACTTGGTCACATGACCACCTTAGTTTTAAGCTCAGCACACACACGTGTGGATATGTAGGCAGATGTATTATGTTGAACTCTGGGTCAGTGCTCATGGGTCAAAATTTAAAGCACTTCGGTCTACCATAAAAACACTTATTCAGCATTGGCCTAGGAAATCCATCTTATCTATCCCCCCTTGCGCTCTTTTGATCCCTGCTTGTGCAGCTTCGACCTGTGCCTTATTAATCCTTTCCCCGAATGCATTCCTTCCAGGAAAACGAACATTTATCAGAAGGTGGTCTCGAATTCCTTTCTTCACTTATTGAGATTTTCCTTTCCAAGGCGATAGATCATGCTTAAGGGAAGCAGCTGGGCTGTTTTCAACGCCAGGCTGGTTTCTCCTGTAATTGCTTCTGTTGTGGTTGCTGTTGTGGCTCTGATTTATGACAGGGTTAGTCCATTTCCATGTACAGCACGAACCCTTTTAGCCAAGGATGAGCAGGTCCTTGATTACCTGGGGTTCACAGATGAGGCAAAGAGGGGCTAGACACTGCTCCACAAATTTGGTTCTCCTCTGTTATCTTTCTCAAGAAAAAAGAAAGAAACAAGCAAAGCCCAGGAGGGAAAACCCCAATAGCCAAAATTGTGGGTGCATGCTTCAATTCTCTTAGAGCACACAAAAGCCCCAGAAGATGGTATTGGCACCGTAATTTGGTTGCTTGAGGATTTCAGATGTTTAAGTAAAGGTAAAGTGGCCCCTGACCATTAGGTCCAGTCATGACCGACTCTGGGGTTGCGGCGCTCATCTCGCTTTATTAGCTGAGGGAGCCAGCGTACAGCTTCCGGGTCATGTGGCCAGCATGACTAAGCCGCTTCTGGTGAACCAGAGCAGCGTACGGAAATGCCATTTACCTTCCTGCCGGAGCGGTACCTATTTATCTACTTGCACTTTGTGCTTTCAAACTTCTAGGTTGGCAGGAGCTGGGACCAAACAACGGGAGCTCACCCCGTCGCGGGGATTCAAACCGCCGACCTTCTGATCAGCAAGTCCTAGGCTCTGTGGTTTAACCCACAGCGCCACCCACGTCCCTTTCAGATGTTTAAAGAAGAGCAAACGCCTAGCTTTGATAGAACAGAAGGACCTGGGGGCCATGTAATCTATACCCTCTCCATGCAGGATCTAAAATGCAGAATGCAATACAACATCTCTGAAAGGTGGCCTTCCAACTCTCATAATGTTTACCCAAAGGAGAGGCTTTCTGGCAGCAAGAGGTGTTCCTAAGGTTCAGAAGATCTATGGCTAACGCTTAGGGAAAGAGCTCAAAGAGTTTCCTAAAGACACCTCTGAGTGGTTGGGTGTGGAGCAGCAGTGCTTTTCAAAATGCCTCGCACCATTCCTACATCTAGCAAAGCTAAACTAAATTATGCAAAAACTAATATGACATTATGCACCGTTGACTCAATGTGCATTATTCTCCGAATGCTATACAGTGGTACCTCGGGTTACATACGCTTCAGGTTACAGACTCCGCTAACCCAGAAATAGTACCTCGGGTTAAGAACGTTGCTTCAGGATGAGAACAGAAATTGTGCTCCAGTGGTACGGTGGCAGCAGGAGGCCCCATTAGCTAAAGTGGTGTTTCAGGTTAAGAACAGTCTCAGGTTAAGAACAGACCTCCAGAACGAATTAAGTACATAACCCGAGGTACCACTGTATACAGTCATACCTTGGAAGTTGAAGGGAATCCATTCCGGAAGTCCGTTTGACTTCCAAAGCATTCAAAAACCAAAGCGTGGCTTCTGATTGGCTGCAGGAATTGGAAGCCATGGAAGTCCCATCGGACTTTCAGCTTCCAAAAGAACGTTTGAAAACTGGAACAGTCAGGTCCAGGTTTCGATCATTTGGGAGCCAAAACGTTTGAGAACTAGCCTGTTCGAAAACCAAGGTACGACTGTACAGCTTAGTTTTCTTTGGTTCAGAAATGAAATAGTTTAATACAGAATACATGTATCAAGGAAGACCTTATTCACCTCTTCCTTGCTAGGCCTCAGCACCAATCATTCCCTGCTATGAAAATCCCATATGCAGAGCCAACATCCATATCCTCCTTTCTAGGGTCACAATATGTGCAGACGACTTGAGGTTTTAAAGGAAAAACAGCCAGAGCTGGTCTGGTCACACATCATGATTCATCAGTACATTAGCAGAAAAGGAATGAAAAGAAGAGGATACTGAGGAGATTCTGTTTGGTGCACTTCCCAAAATTATATGCAAACCAAAACACAGCTACCCTTTAAAATTCGCAGTTCTCTGAATGTTGTGATGGAGCTTTCCGATTAAAGAAATGTGTACAAAAATGTGTATATTAGAGAGAGGGTACATAAAAAGGGCCTTCTTAGTGGCTGCTCCCAGATTGTGGAACTCCTTGTTGGTGCAAAACATATATAGAAATGAGAATTCCTGGATACCAGGATCCAAGTTTGGGACAAGTATTCTTTGGTGAGAGCACTGCAGCAGAGATTTAGAGTCACAAAATGTGTAACAAAGTGTAGAAATATAAGCTGCTAGACCTTTAAAATATGCCCTTCCAAGTAAGTGAGTCCCACTTCCCCTAGCATAGAAGACAACACGTTTGATAAGTTAAAATTTGGTTTACTTACAAACTCTTCAAAGGCCTGGTTCATGTGCTTTCCCATATATCTGTCAGAAAAGTTGCACAGGCAGTAAAACTAAGCTTAGTTACAAAGTGGTGAAAGTTCCTAAAGGTAAAGGTACCCCTGCCCGTACGGGCCAGTCTTGACAGACTCTAGGGTTGTGCGCCCATCTCACTCAAGAGGCCGGGGGCCAGCGCTGTCCGGAGACACTTCCGGGTCACGTGGCCAGCGTGACAAAGCTGCATCTGGCAAGCCAGCGCAGCACACGGAAACGCCGTTTACCTTCCCGCCAGTAAGCGGTCCTTATTTATCTACTTGCACCCGGGGGTGCTTTCGAACTGCTAGGTTGGCAGGCGCTGGGACCGAGCAACGGGAGCGCACCCCGCCGCGGGGATTCGAACCGCCGACCTTTCAATCGGCAAGCCCTAGGCACTGAGGCTTTTACCCACAGCGCCACCCGCGTCCCTGAAAGTTCCTAGATTATTGATATAGGAACTCAAAAGTATATGGTGAGAGCCATGCTGTTGAGCTGGAGCAACCAGCTCAAACCTCTTAACACACTGAACTTCTCAGGTAGACTCGGAGGAAAACAATAGTCTTGTTTGCCTATTTCCTCCTAAAGTAAGGGAAGTGGCATTGCTAGCCGGGCAGGACAGCTTACTCTATGGTATTAACTCCTTCATGTATTAATTAGACTGAAGTATGTTGATTATGTGAGGCTGGTTATCCCACACTCCCTTCTATGGGAGGCTGGCCTCCTTTTTGGTTCCAACAGTCCTTTGGCTACTAACTGGCTGTTGTGGCAGGTCTTCTGAGATTGGGTGTTGTAGTGTGTGGGTGCTTTTAAATGGTTTTGAGTGCTTTCAGTGTTGCTGAAAATGACATTCATAAATGTGTATATTATGAGAAATGCACACTAAAAAGCTGGTGAGTTTTCACAAGGAATTCTAAGATTGGGAAAATGAGATTCTCAGAGATACAGAAAAGGAAAGATTCATCCATCCCTGGTAAGGATAATCAGATCAGTCTATTTCTGGTCTGTGTCAGTTACATGAGCATTCATTCATAAATTTGGTTTCATTTTCACATCATTTTGTGCCTGCATTTTTGGTACACATTTTAACTTGAAATATTTATCCTAAAATATGTAAGTTTGCTGAGCCAAAAATTATATTCTAAAATCTGGAGCAACACAAAAGTGAAAGGAAACTGCCTTCTGGGGAAACTAATTCTTGGTTGGTCTACTTACAAAACCCCAGACCTAACAAAATCCTCAAAAGCATCTGTATGATGCATATTTTTGGCTTTTAAACATGTTTCCTTTGCATAATTTAATTCCACAAGGCGTAAATGTATATGCTATCCAATGAGATCTTTTTTTTTAAGCACTACCCTTAAGATGTTAGAAGAGGAAATCATCTTTGTAGAGATATGTTACTACAATAGTTAACTATGTGCCAATATAGATAACAGCTAGTGTGCCATGAGAAATAAAATTTAAATCAAACTATTACAAGCTACCATAACTCTGAAGAACTACCCACAAGTGGAAGCTGCCCGTTAGCCCTTTTTGAAACTCCATGCTGTCCTCTTGCTTCCTTTCAATCTGCTGAGGATGGCCAGTTCTGCCTCATATGAGTTTGGTGCAATGGACTTATCCCCTTATTCCTCATAGAGACACATAGACCTAACTTAAGAGGAGTTCACCCCCTGCTTTTCTGCATGAGTTACTCTTTTGCACCTGAAACAGTGACTCACACAGAACACAGTGGGGCAGACTTCTCTGAAGGTAGGCAATTCCTACTCTCAAAATCCTCTTAAAAAGGGGTGAAGTGAAACCAGGTAGCCGATAATAGCAAGCATCCTGGTCTTTGTGGAACTACCAGCAGTGGTATAGCATGGATTGCCAGTGCCCGGGAGAAGGCAAGTATTGCACCCTCTAAATATTTCACTGCCAGCCAGAGTGGACAGCACTGGGCTAGATGGGCAAAAACAGTCTGACCAGGGATCAATCAATTTCCTAAGCATGTCCAAATTCCCCGATGAGGAAAGGCTACAACATGGCAGGGGGTGGGGAGTAGTTTAGAGAAAAGGCAAGTAAGACGGCGTTACTGGGGTGGTTGGGAAAAGAGACTGTGTGTGCAGTTCCATTCCTCTCCATAGGCAGCTGAATATCAGAACAGGACTACAATCACAGCCAATCCTAGACTTCTGCACATCAATGCATTTATTTGGATACAGTTTCTTGACTCCCTCTGTCCCCATCTGGCCAGCCGCCAGCCCAGAGCTTCCTTTCCTTAAGCAGCTACAGGTGGCTTCAGGCTGGACAGATAATCAAGCTACTTGCCTTCCCCAAAGGGAAAAAAGATACAGGGATCCTCTATCCGGCGTACCTGTATTACAGATGTTTGGAAACATGTGCTTGCCACATGCCCACTTCGATTTTTGGGTGTATTTTTGAGGAGGAAGGGGCACAGGAGGATTGCCAAAACTGAAGAGGACCGATGCAAAATATTTGTTTTGAGTCTTCCATGGTGCTTAGAGACAGAAATAGAAAGAATATAAAGCCAAGAGATGAAGGCGGCGAAGGAGGGGTGAGGGGAGACATGCCTAGCACTTCTCTGAAAAATACAGAATTAGCAAGTCATGAGGCATCACGTTGCTGTGCCTGAACTGAAGGCCTGTGTCTTAAAAAAAATAAAAATCGCAAATTTGAAACGGTGTGTTATTTTGGGGTGGGGTGGGGAAGAAGAGATGAAACAGCAATATCTACAAGCCAGCTTTCTCTCCTCTGTATCTCTCTCCTCCAGCAGGATGTTCAGCTGCAATAATTGGGACAAGCCCCTGTAATAGCCATGGCAAATTGACGGGAAACAGCAGATTACTGGGTGGGCGAAGATGGAGCGACAGAACAGCGCAAAGAGTCGGAAGTCGAAAACCCTGCGCTCCATTTCACGCTCCCTCATCCTCTGCAATGGCAAGAACAGCGACGACGGATCGAGCCCGGAGGAGAAGTACCCCAATCCCTTCGAAACGCAGGCCAACTGGGGTCAAGAGGAAAGCGACTACTGCCCTCGGCTTCAATTAACGTGTGCATCGTCAAGCGAGGACAGCCCTCCTGATCCTTTTATGATCACCAGCATGATGCAACTGAGGGCTGCGGCCAGCGATGGCTGCAAGAATATGAAGAGAAAGTTCTTCATCAAGGTAGGAGGTCACACCTGACCACTGGATGTTTGGTGTTCCCTAAGATCTGGGTAAGAGTTACCCCCCCCCCAGTTGAATATGGGTTTTCTCCTGATCAGATGTTTGGGAGACAAACCCCAGAACCATGTCCCTTTCCCAAGGCAGCATGAATTTCCGTGCCAAGGGTATTACCCCCCCTACTGTGTGGCTTGCTCATCCAATGTGCTCTCCGTTCTGCAGCACAGCAGGCTCATCCTACCAGGAATACAGAGAGCATTGCTATGATACAAAGCTGTCATTACAGCGCACACAGCAGGGGTAAGCTGGGGTCTTAAAAGGCACCTCTCATCAGCAAAATGTGGCTTAAAAGCTGTTAATTGGAGGGAAATGCTCGGAGACAGGTCCTCCGACTTGTGTTGCAAACGTTACGGGTGCCCCTTAGAGATGTCACATATATACAGAGAGAGCCCCAGGCCATAGGCTGGAAAGACAGGCAATAATCCTAATGCAGTGAAAGGTATCACTATTCATATCTGTTTCTCTCACCTACTGTTATTCATTGGCAAAGGGGATTTTGAAGCCGTGCGAAAGCCTGCATGGCTTGGAGTGGAGTAGATATAGGAATAACTGCATAGTTAGGGACAGCTCAGTTGGTAGAGCATGAGACTCTTAATCTCAGGGTTGTGGGTTTGAGTCCCATGTCGGACAAAAAATTCCTGTATCGCAGGGGTCAGACTAGATGATCCTTGTGGTCCTTTCCAACTACGAAATTCTATGATACTAGTACACAATGGCTGACATGCAATATTGCCTAGTACCGTATTTTTCGCTCTATAAGACGCACCAGACCACAAGACGCACCTAGTTTTTGGAGGAGGAAAACAAGAAAAAAAAATTCTGAATCTCAGAAGCCAGAACAGCATTCGCTCCATAAGACGCACACACATTTCCCCTTACTTTTTAGGAGGGAAAAAGTGAGTCTTATAGAGCAAAAAATACGTTATTTAAAAAGTATGAGATTTCACACTTTAAATATTGTCATGTTAATTTGCATAAAGAAAGGTCCATAAGCTAGCTCCCAGATTTCAAAACCAGTACGCACCACCACCACCATCAAGATACAACAGCATAAAAGCGAGCTGTAGAACTCAGGATGGGCGATTCTGTCAATTACATTACAGATTGGCACAATTCCACATCAGTTAGTGGGTGGTGTTTGTTTTTTTAAGGTCTTCATGAAAATTAGGCAGCGTTTTAGTGTGCATCTTTTCTTCTATATGCATTTTTGCAAAACCAAATTGCCTAAGATCATGCATATTGTTCATTATATTCACAAACTTACGCATCTTTATGCTCTCCCTTAATATATGCAATTTTGTACGTATGTTTTGGTTGGAGAACTATATTTTCCTGTAAACCTCTTTGAGGTATATATTGAGAAGTGGGATATAAACTTCTTAAATATATGAGAATAATTAAGTACATAGTAAAATATGGAGCAATGCAAAATTTGAAGAATAGCTGCATTTCAGTTTACATATTGTTTTGGGAAGTACAAATAAGGCAGGTTTGCATTAAAATGCAAGCCGTTTCAAAATTCTCTGCCCTCCTTAGGCAGAAGTAACAAATAAAAGACTGTGGGCTTTACATTTTCAAGCAAGCAGCAGGGGCCAAAAATATCTACCTGTCTGCAAAAAGGGTGAAAGAAAACAATACTCTTCGGGTCAAATTCATGTTAGCAGAACCATTCAAGAAGATGATAGGCAGGCAGAGATAATGGCATCTAACATCGCCTGTTTGCAGTACAAAACTGTATAAAAATGTTTTGATAAGAGATGATATAGGAATGACTATGAAGGAACAAAAGTTGGTGTGTAGTGCTATTTAGTGTTTGATGCTGAAAAGCTTGTGAGAATTCATACCTTTGAAATATGACTTGTCCATAGAAGAAATAATAGAATTGTCGAGTTGGAAGGGACGCTGAGGTTCATCTAGTCCAACCCCCTGCAAAGCAGGAATATGCAGCTGTCTCGTACAACCTTGGCAGTATCAGCATCACTCTCTAAGCAACTAAACCGATCCATTTAACACTGCAGATTTTTTATTTTTATTTAAAGAGAAACACCAATAAAGCCATCATCACAAAAAAGTGCAACTATGCAGAAAGAAATAAACTGCAGGTTTTTAAAAAGGAACAGTAATGTGTAAAAACTTTACACATCAGAGGCTGAAATTCTCCTACATATCAGCAATAACGTTTTTAGAACAAGGCCAGGCTCCTTCAGAGACTTTCCTGGGCCCGACTACCAACAGAAAGGGAACTAAAATGAAACGAACTGCTTTGCCTGTCAAAAATATTGAAATGTGCAGTTAAGTAACATCCCTAAAGGCCTATAAAGAATGTATGTCACAATACCGCAAAAGCCATCTTGGCTTTTTCTCCAAATCAAGTAGACCTCATTTGAGAGACATAGTACTAACAAAAAAGCTCAACTTTATCAAGGACCACAGCACAGACACCCCACACTACCTGCATACCCTCCAAATGTCCCAATTTTCCCGGAACAGTCCCAGAATTACAGAAGTCGTCCCAGTTTTTGGCTTGATCCCAGAATGTCCCGTTTGTCTGTTTAGGACGTCCCTATTTTCAATGGAGGAATGTTGGAGGGGATGTATCTGCTAAGATGCAGATTCAAAGATTGCATGGGATGGGGAATGTCTTCTGATTTGTATGAATACACCAGCACATCTATTTTTAGGCTATCCAAATGTTATAGCTGGCCTCATGAGAAGCATCAGTTCTTACCTTAAATACCGTTCCAAATCTTCCAAACCAGGATAGCTGCATTTGGAAACTCTGCATAGCCACGGGTACCGATGGGCTGGGAATTCAAGTCTCCAGGACTCCCAACTGCTCTGCTTTTGGAAAAGAATTCACCGTTAGCCATGTGATTGACGGAGGAGCTGCCCAGAGGTACTTCACATGTTCGCTTAAAGATGATGAATATGAATGTATTTGGTTACTCAGATTTCTAATTTACCTCTTCTAACCAAGGCTCAAAAGAGGCAAAGGACATTAGCATAATAACACAATTCACAATTCTGGATTGAATAACTAAATTCTATTATTGGAATTAATTATGCATGCATGTATCTATTTGCATGATTCATCACAGTGCACAGGCTGTGTGGCGGTTTGCAAACACTGATACTCAGAAACTGGAACATTGGTGAACATTGCATGACATCACAGCAGCTCAGCCAGAGCAGTATTTTAATAACACAACACATTAAGTGCTCTCACTTACAGGATGTCTTGTTATGCCCCATTCCAGCATCACCTGGTTGGGGTGGGGGGCGTTGTTTGGTAAGGGGCAAATGAACCTCTGTGCAGTCTCCAAATCTCTAAGTTACCTGAGCTTCAGGGAAAGAAGCAGCCACAGGGAAGTGATTCCAGTTCCAGATAAATACAGCGGTACCTTGGTTCTTGAACGGCTTAGTTGTCGGACAAATCGACTCCCGAACGCCGCAAACCCAGAAGTGAGTGTTCCGGTTTGCGAACGTTTTTCCTGGAAGCCGAACGTCCGGCGCGACTTCTGCTTGAGTGCAGGAAGCTCCTGCAGCCAATCGAAAGCCGCACCTTGGTTTTCGAATGGTTTCGGGAGTCGGACGGACTCCCGGAACAGATTATGTTTGAGAACTAAGGTACCGCTGTATTTCTAACGTCAATTACAGTGTGTTTCTGATGCTGTTTTTAAAGGGATGGCCGTCTAAGCCCTGGCGACGAACTTCTCACTGTCAACGGACAATCTCTTAAGGAGCTCTCCAGCAAAGAAGCGGAATCGCTCATCCGGTCGGCAAAAGGCTTGGTAAACTTAGTCATTGCTAACAAGGTACGTGGGAGAGACCTCCTGGTAGGAGGACCACAGGCTGCAGGTGTGGGGGAGAGACTTTGGCAAGATGCCCTACATGACTCCTCCTTCCTCTTTTCTTTTTTGTCTCTGCCCACTTGCTCCTTCAGCCAAAGGGGAAGCAAGTAGCACTTGTTATTCCTTATTTTTTGTCTAGAGGGGGAAAAGCAGGCCAGTGCCTAGCAATAGCCATAGGAGCACTGAGCACCAGGGCCAGAAATCTCTAGTGATTACTGGTGTGGGGTCATTTCCTAAGAAGAGGCCCTGATATGTCCTCTTGGAAAGACTCTGATGGCATGAACATAAAGCCACACACATTCTCATAGCAAATAATTTCAAGGTTTCTAGGAAGAGTAGCATTTAGCCTTCAAAGGTCTGGGTGTAAACCAGAATTTTTTAATTTTTAAAAAAATTCCTCCTGGAAGTCAGTTATGAGGGAGACAGATACACTTCACCAGGTAGGCCATTCCCCAAAGGGGGAGCCACCACTTACAAGGCCCTGTTGCAAGTCTCTTCTGTAAATGTAAGAGGAAATTCATCAGACAGCAGCATCAGCCACAAGGCAGAACTATGCATGGCAGGGACCAATTGGGCAGCACCACAAACAGGACCCAAGTTGGTTGGTATTAGGGAAGGTGTGGCCTGTGGGTTAAACCACAGAGCCTAGGGCTTGCCCATCAGAAGGTCGGCAGTTCGAATCTCCGTGACGGGGTGAGCTCCCATTGCTCGGTCCCTGCTCCTGCCAACCTAGTTCGAAAGCACTCAGTGCAAGTAGATAAATAGGTACCGCTGCAGCGGGAAGGTAAATGGCATTTCCGTGTGCTGCTCTGGTTCACCAGAAGCAGCTTAGTCATGCTGGCCACATGACCCGGAAGCTGTACGCCAGCTCCCTCGGCCAATAAAGCGAGATGAGCGCCACAACCAAGGTTGCAACTCTGATCCCCGTATGAGACAGCTCTGTATTCCTGCATTGCAGGGGGTTGGACTAGATGATCCTCAGGGTCCCTTCCACCTCTACAGTTCTAGGATTCTATGCTTTTCTACATTAGTGCCATTCCCCCAAAGTGTTCAATAAGGGGAAGATACCCAGCGACGGCGTTTGAGTAACTTAACAAAAGCGCCCTCTGCTGTGGGGAAAAAGGAAGTCGCCATTCGACAATAAATCTTGATGGCAGGTTGTGATGGGATTTTCTGAAAATCCAGATGTTGAAAACAGGAGCAAGTATTCCCAAGGGCATTCCTGGCAAGGGGTGCGTGGGGTGGGGTACATGGCTGCCCTAACAGCAATGTCTAGTCAGTGTACATAATGCCTGGCTATATAGACTTAATGGTAAAAGGTGGCTTCCTACCTTCCTATGTTCATACTGAAAAGAGCCACCCTTCTCCTGTTTCTGGCCTGCCACACAGCTGTTAAAACTAAGCTTGCTCTGAGCTATTAGTCAAAGATTCATTAACCCTAATTAAAAATTATTTAACATATAGGGGATTCATTATCCAAGTCTGCTAAAGTTTTCAAGAATCTCTTGCATGGTTATGACAAATGGCTCCACCATTTTGGTGAGGGGTATTATTGGTGTTGCAGGCCAAGACAGGAGAGAGCTCCAGCGTATTCAGGCAAGCTCAGAGTAAACATTCTCCCCTTAAAAGATTAAGCTAGTCTTTTTCTCCATAAATCTTCCCGCTCCAGGAATCCTCAGTTTGTTCTCGCAAAGAGCAGCCTGTTAAACAGGACGTACACAACGGCTCCATTCTACAGACAAAAGCAAAATGTCAGAGGACTCGCAGCAATTCAGCCAGTAAGTTCTAGCAGCAATTTATATTTTAACACTTAATGCTGTTATTTCCTCCTCCTCCCCACATCCATTTTCCTTTTGTGTCGTGCCTTCTTAGATTGTAAGCTCTCTCTTTTTAGTGATTGACAAACCTCTCTGGGAGCCTTCTTTAGCTGAAGATCAGCATTTTAAAATCTATCTGAATTCAAAGAACTATATAGCACTTTAGGATATCGAAAGCAATCCACGTATGTTATCTTGGTAATCCTGGCAAACAACTCCGTAAGGCAGGGCAGAATAATTGTTGCCTTGTTGAACTTGGTGGTTGTTTTTAAAACTGCATATGTACATCAGCTGGAGCTGTATTTTATGAGGCAACAAGTAACCTGAAAAATAGTAACGATAATAATAATAATAATAGACGTTGCCATGGTGATATTGCAGATGGGTGTGCGAGGAGGAAGGACTGAGGCTGAAGATGCCCGTGGTGGGCAAGGCCAGAGTCCATAGTGGGTGGAGCAATTAAGGGAAATTTTTAACTTTGTACAGTAGGCTAGCTTCTACACACACACAAACCTTCACAGGTGCCGGGTGGCACCCAAGATTAGGGTGGTGGTGCGCATTGCACATGTGTTATGTCACACACACCTTCCAATGCCATGTAGGCCGGGCAGCCTTCTGCTAGGCCGCACTGGTCCCCACGGTGTCAGGAGATGCTGTGGAGACTGTCACAGCCTGGCATGAGGCCTAGCGGAAGGCTGCACCAGCCAGCTTGGTGTCGGGAGTAGCTGGTGCGCAGGCCAGTGTGACTTTGCAGCAGGCCATGCCAGTCCTCACAGCATAATAATAATAATTATTTATTATTTATACCCCGCCCATCTGGCTGAGTCTCCCCAGCCACTCTGGGCAGCTCGCAATCAAACGTCAAAAACAGTACAGCATTAAATATTAAAAACTTCCCTGAACAGGGCTGCCTTCAGATGTCTTTTAAAGATAGGATAACTGCTTATTTCCTTCACATCTGAAGGGAGGGTGTTCCACAGGGCAGGTGCCACTACCGAGAAGGCCCTCTGTCTGGTTCCCTGTAACCTCACTTCTCGCAATGAGGGAACCGCCAGAAGGCCCTCGGCGCTGGATCTCAGTGTCCAGGCTGAACGATGGGTGAGGAGATGCTCCTTCAGGTATACGGGACCGAGGCATCTCCCAACATTGCACAGGCCAGCACAACCTTCTATTGATGCTACGCCGTGCTCAGCTCGGCAGTTCGGCCTCCTCCGCCCCCTCAATATTCAGGGGGCTGAGCCCCCCACTAAGGAATATTGAGGGGACTGCACACCTCTCCATCCTCCATATTTGGTAAGTTTGCACATGGTGAGCCTGCACACCTCTCCATCTTCCAAATCTGCCTTGAAAATGTTGATTTGGAAACACTTGCAGTGCTGCAGTTTATCTTCTGGTCCTTGTGATGCACTCCTGATTGTCTCATACCTTCTCCCTTCTCTTGTGTGTTATTGTTAACAGGTGTGAGTCCATACTGGATAGGGGAAATTGACAGCCCCATGGCAAAGAAATCAGCCTCCCGATACAGACAGTCCCATTCTCTTTACAGCAACAGGAAGTCTCTCTCTCAGCAGCTGGACACCTCAGCAGGAAGAGCCTCTGTAAACGTAAGAGGAAATCCATCAGATGGCAGCAGCAACAAGGCAGAGCTATGCTTAGCAGGGAACAGCTGGTATACAGCTTTAAGGCTACCAATTTCCCTCCTGTCAAGGGAACAGTCACCTATTTTCCATCACGGCTACAAGAGCATTGGGCTGTTGCTCCCAAACTGTGTGTGCCAGGGCATTAGTTTATTAACTAATAAAAGGGATGCGGGTGGCGCTGTGGCCTAAACCACTGAGCCTCTTGAGCTTGCCAATCAGAAGGTCGGCAGTTCGAATCCCTGCGATGGACTGAGTTCCTGTTGCTCTGTCCCAGCTCCTTCCAACCTAGCAGTTCCAAAACACACCAGTGCAAGTAGATAAATAGGTACCGCTGTGGCGGGAAGGTAAATGGCGTTTCCATGCATTCTGGCTTCTGTCACATGTCCCATTGCACCAAAAGCAGTTTAGTCATGCTGGCCACATGACCCAGAAAGCTGTCTGTGGACAAATGCCGGCTCCCTCAGCCTGAAAGCGAGATGAGTGCACAACCCCATAGTCGACTTTGACTGGACTTAACCGTCCAGGCGTCCTTTACCTTACCTTTACTTTATTAACTAATTAATGTCTCCAATGAACCCAAAGCCATCCATACATGGAGGAGGCTGCCAACAGCATCTCTAAGCATCCAGGCATTATCTTCTCAGTCTGGCTGAAACTCGGTAGTAGAGCATATGCATTGTGGTGCATAAGGTTTCCAGTTCAAGCCACACTAGGTAGCACGAGGAAAGACTCTCTTGGTAGGAGTAGGGGAATTTAATGTTGTGGCCTCCAGATGTTCTCGAATTATAACTCCTATCAGCTCCAGCCTGAGTGACTAATTGTCAGTAATGATGGGAACAGTGTTAGAAACTCAAATAACTAATCTAGGCACCAAATGACCCTCTTAAACCAGGGTTACAGTTGCCAAAACGGAATGCCTAATTGCCATTTCGGGGCCAGGCGGCTCAAAAATTGCATTTTCCAACACGCCTTTTTGGCTTGTGAAATTTGTTCCGATTGTGTGGAGCGGGCGCCACTACGGAGAAGGCCCTCTGCCTGGTTCCCTGTAACCTCACTTCTCACAGTGAGGGAACTGCCAGAAGGCTCTCGGAGCTGGACCTCAGTGTTCATACTGTTTCAGAAAGTGTGAATTGAGTAGGTTCATGTTAAAATTCAAACTAAGCCCTATTTGTATCCTACCCCTAGTCATAACATCCATGGTCTCCTGTCCTTTCAAGTGGCATTGACCTGTTGCTTTTCGTTGAATATGCAGCCCCTTTCCAGGTCTTCGCGGTCTCTAAGTACAGCCCAGCTGATGCATGCGACGTGTGGTCTTCAAGCCTCTGTAATCTCCAATATTGTTTTAATGAAAGGCCAAGGGAAGGTGAGGTGCTAATTTTAATCATGTGTCTCCTCTGCTTGGGCAGGAATGGTTTCAGAGAGGCTGCTAACCAATACTTCTTAGACTTAGGAGGGATGTAGGAAGGCATCATTAACCATTCTCAAACTCCCATCAGCCCCATTCAGCATGGCCAACACATTGTTTAGTAGGACTGGAATTGTATTCTCACTTATCTCAGAGTAATTACACTGAACTCAGTGGAACTCATGGCATATCTGTGAAATTGTAGGTTTTGTCTATCAGTTCATAAGTTCTCTCCCATCTGTATTTTTGAGGGTTGGGTGGGATAGCATTGCCATAAGGAATTTCCCAGACATAGCTGGGATTTGGTAAAATCTGGATATATGGTAACCCATGTTGGAAGTGCAGATTTTGGCAGATTTCCATAAATATATATAGATATATTTAAATAATTTTTATTGAATGATTTTATGTTACAAAAAACAATACAGCCATACTACCACTAAATATAATTAAGAAATAAAAATTACATACATCGATATTTAGTTTGTTATTTGTTATTTACCGTCTTATTTCCTCCCAAACATTGCATACAACAACACACATATGTGCAGACACCCGGATTTCCATAAAAATAGCTGGAAAACTTCGATTTTTGAGCTCAAAACAACTTTGGGCAAAGCTAAAGAAAGCTCAAGAACTTTGGCCAAAATATAAAATAAAATAATGGCAAGACCTTTGTTATGTGCAGCATTTACATTTAATTGGGAAAGCCTTTTTAAAACCGCTTCATCAACTAAACATGTTCCCCATGTATCCTCCCCTTAGGGCCTTGGTTTCAGCATTGTGGGTGGCAAAGACAGTATTTATGGCCCCATTGGCATATATGTGAAGACTATCTTTCCTGGAGGAGCTGCCGCTGCAGATGGAAGGCTGCAAGAAGGTGGGAGAACTTTGCTTATGTATATGCAGACTGGCCTTTTCCTTTTATAACAAGTGGGTATCTGTGAAATAGAATAAAGACCTCCTGTTGTGCATTGCATTTTCTTGCAGTATGTTTGTTTGTGTGCGCACACTCATTTATACTGAGTGGAAACTGAAAATGCACAATGGTTTTGAATCTTCGTTTGTGACCCACAACCTTTGTTCAGGTTGCGTCCTTGGCCTTGCTATGGACTTCGGTTGGTCGCCGTTGAGGGGCCTGGTAGGACTTTTCCCACTTGGCAAATTGGCACCATCCACTTGGTTTTCACCTACCTCGTAGCAATCGTCACAACTTTGTAAGGTTTGGCGGTTAGGCATTGGAATAGCAAAGTTTGGGGGAGGTGAGGCGTGGCCATTACCTGCCCCTCTGTGCTCAGGGGTATTCCGTTAAAGGAATCCGGGGGTGTGGATCTTATCCGAAGCCCAGGGAGGGGCTAGGGCCATGCCACGACCCCAGCAGGAACCCAGGAGGTGCTTCAGTCGATCCACATTGGTGGGGCTCCCCCTACTGGTGGTTTACCCTTACCAGACTCCCTGCAAGGCGGGCAGGAGTCAGATATAGTCTGTTGATGCCAATGCCTAAGCCAATACCACTCACATTCTGTAACCAATAAAATTGTAGCCTAAATTTTTCCCATTAACACCAACCTAAAATTCTGTGTCCTTTATTCTCATGGGGGTGGCTTGCAGCTTTGACACACAACAAGTGGGTAACTGTGAAACAGAATAAATACATCCTCTTGTGCATTGTATCTTCTTTGCAATGTGTTTGTTTGTGTGTGCGCACACTCATTTATGCTGAGTGGAAACTGAAAATGCACAATGGCTCTGAATCTTCATTTGTGACCTCTTTTGGAGCGATGGTGTTACATATAAACAAAGCTAAGGCTCTCTAACAGGATTATTTCTTTCAATTAACAGGGGATGAAATCCTAGAACTGAATGGAGAATCAATGCACGGACTCACACATCACGAAGCTCTGCAGAAATTCAAGGTTACGTCCATCTCTGAAGTCCTGCCCCTCCCCTTGCCCAACACATGAACTCAGGTCATGGTGCAGAGTACAGAAGGTCATCCAAGTTAGTTTGGCACTCAGGACTAGGGTTGAAACAGAAATGTGATCTTATTCACACTTTCTGAAAAAATATGCAAACTGAAACACAGCTGTTCTTCAGAAGTTGCGCATCTCTGAATTTTGCAGTGCATTTTGCCAGCCAAGTAATGAGTACCAAAACCTGTATACTGGGGGGAGAGGGAAGCGTGCATAAAAATGAAAATATTAGTGAAAGCAGCATACAAAAATGCATCACATTAGGGGGAATTGCTTTGCAAAAATGTGTTTATTAGACCAAATGCACACTAAAATGCTGCTGAATTTTCAGGAGGACTTAAAAAAAAAAAAAATTACCAACTGACCTGAAAATGTGGACACTGGAACATAAGATGGGAGAATTGAGAAACAGAGAAAAATATAAAAGAACAGATTTGTCTATTTGCAGTTGAGGCAGAAAATGGCATAAGCACGTTCTCCTGCTTTCCGGGCAGCAAAAAACACAAGAATACTAAATCAAGTAACCCAACAATTTGCCGTCCTTTCATTCCCCCCAATCTGCTCTCTGGGGCAGCTGCCTCACTCTGCCTAATGTTTGGGTCTGCCCCATTGCCTCTCCCTTTATACACATAACACACACAACTCATGTTGCTTCCTTGTTTCTAGCAGGCCAAGAAAGGTCTTCTCACACTCACGGTCCGGACTAGCCTCAGCACCCCACATTCTGCCGCAAGCTACTTATCCTCCCATCTCTGCCGTTCCCTGAGCACCAGCATGTCTATCACCAAGGAGAACAGCTCCTTTGGCTCGGAAGGCACCACTTTCCCCTTGAACTCTGCCAACCCCAACGACAGGATCATTATGGAAGTTTCCCTAAAGAAAGGTGAGTGTTAGAAGTAACGGAGCACAAAGGAACAAAAGCAGCAGCTCTGCTTTCCCTTAGAAGGCTTTCCCTAAATCGGTGATCTTTCCTGGGCATTGAATTCAACTGAATTGGGATAGCCAGTGAGGTGTCCTCCACATGTTGTGGACTCTAGCTCCCATCAGGCCCAGCCAGCATGGCCAATGGTCAAAAATCATGGAAGTAGTATCCCAAAAGACCTGGAGGGCACAATGTTGGCCACCCCTGAATTCAAGTATGATTTAATTCCACGGTAGCCAACATTGTGCCCTCCAGATCTTTTAGAATACTACTTCCATAATTTTTAAGTCCATCGAAATGAATGGTCTTGACTGACATAAGTCTATTGATTTCAGTGGGGTCTACTCTGAGTAGTGGCATATAACTCCCCCTTTGGGTATGTGGGGGGGTGCCAAGTATTTGCCCCAAAACAGATTTAATATGTCATACTCTACTGAGAGGAGTAGGGCAAGGTGAGGGGGAAATTGCCAGTGTTTATAAAGGGGTGAGGAAATCTTAAACGTACCGTATTTTTCGCTCTATAGGACGCACTTTTTCCCCTCCAAAAATGAAGGGGAAATGTGTGCGTGTCCTATGGAGCGAATGCAGGCTCCTTGGCTTCGCGGCGACGCGCCTGACCTGGAAGCCGGAGCTTCTCCAGCTTCGCTGAAGGGGCGCTGCGCCTTCTACCTCTCTGCGCAGCGCCTCTCCTGTGAAGGAGAGGCGCTGCGCAGAGAAAGAGAACTGCGCAGCACCCCTTGAGCGATGCGCCTGGCCTGGAAGCCGGAGGAGGAACAGAAGGGTCTCCTTCTGTTCCTTCTCCAGCTTCGCTGAAGGGCGATGCGCCTCTCCTGTGAAGGAGAGGCGCTGTGCAGAGAGAGAGAAGGCGCAGCGCCCCTTGAGCGACGTGCCTGTCCAGCGAAGCCAGAGGAGGAACAGAAGGATCTCCTTCTGTTCCTTCTCCAGCTTCGCTTAAGGGACAGCGCCCCTTCAGCAACACGACTGTCCTGGCTTCTGCCTTAGCCCTGCGAAGCCTCTTCGGGCAGGGGGAGTGTTCATCCCGCTGCCCTGAAGAGGCTTGGCGCGGTTATCCCAGAAGCCAGAACAGCCACACGGTATCCCAGAAGCCAGATCCCTCTTGCTGTTCTGGCTTCTGGGATTCAGAATAATTTTTTCTTGTTTTCCTCCTCACAAAACTAGATGTGCCCTATGGTCCGGTGCGCCCTATGGAGCAAAAAATACGGTAATTTCCAAATGTCAGTTTTCAAAAGTGAGCTGAGCAACAGATGTGACTCCTTCCTTCATACCAGGCATGGGCAAACTCGGTCCTTCAGATGTTTTTTGGGACTACAACTCCCATCATCCCTAGCTAAGAGGACCAGTGGCCAGGGATGATGGGAACTGTAGTCTCAAAACATCTGGAGGGCCAAGTTTGCCTATGCCTGCTTTATACAGTAGACATTCTGGCCGTGCAAATGATGGGTGTCTCTACATGTACACCTCTCTCCAGCCAGGCAAGCACCAACATAACATTTTAAAGGCACTTCCAGCCAGGCAAAAACACTCCAAGCCAGCAAGGAGGCGCTGGGCCACTGAGGGGTGGGATCTGGGAAGGAGGGGTGCAGCCTCAAGAGCGGGGATAGTCCCAGAGGCAGGAAGGGATAGAGAGACCCAGACGGTTACATTTGGCCCCCAAACCTGGTGTTTCCCACACCCAATTTAGACAGAAAGGGGAGAAACCAATCTAATTTTCAAAGTTTTCATCTAATGACTTATAGGCAGTTTATATAATTCAAAAAAACATAACAGATTGTCTTTGTTTTGCATCTTTCTGATATATTTTCCTCAGAGGCTGGCGTGGGTTTGGGCATCGGATTATGCAGCATCCCTTATTTTCAGTGTATATCAGGAATATTCATTCATGCCCTCTCTCCAGGCTCCGTAGCTCACATGGATGGAAGGCTCAGGTATGTTGAGACTGAATAGCTTATATATATAAAAAAACCAAAAAAACCCCCAGCAGATATATATGTGTACGTGTGTGTGTGTGTGTGTGTGTGAGAGAGAGAGAGAGAGAGAGAGAGAGAGAGAGAGAGAGAGAGAGAGAGAGAATTCACATCTCTTTAGAAGGCGGTCACTAACTGTTTTTCACTAACTGAAAAAAAATACACGAGGAAATCTAATTACAGAAAATATAAAGAGAAAAGATGGCCCTATATTTGCAGTCGATTTTCATTTATTCATTTTAGGCATTGACATACTGCTTAACCGTTAGCATTTCTAAGTGACATACATAAACAATACACTACACAGAATAAAACATCAAAAAGACAGCATAAAACTGAACATTAAACACCTACTGGAATCAGAAAGTATTTGATTTGCACTTAAGTTCAGCAAGGAGGGGGCCTGTACAATCTCAGTCGGAAGGGGGCTGCACAGGCTTGGTCCACAACAGGGAATGCACAGACTTATGAGTCATGCACCTGAGCCATGGAGGACAGAGACCCCCCTCCCCAGGATCTCAGTGATCAGATAGTCTTGGGCCCAAGCTGTTAAAGGGCCTTCTACAGTGATACCTTGGTTCTCAAACTTAATCCGTTCTGGAAGTTCGTTCCAAAACCAAAGCGTTCCAAAACCAAGGCATGCTTTCCCATAGAAAGTAATGCAAAACGGATTACTCCGTTCCAGATTTTTAAAAACAACCCCTAAAACAGCAATTTAACATGAATTTTACTATCGAACGCAGGCATCCCCAAACTCGGCCCTCCAAATGTTTTGGGACTACAACTCCCATCACCCCTAGCTAACAGGACCAGTGGTCAGGGATGATGGGAATTGTAGTCCCAAACCATCTGGAGGGCTGACTTTGAGGGTGCCTGATCTAACGAGACCATTGAGTTGTTTGAGTACCAAGCGTTTGAGAACCAAGGTACCACTGTAAATTAATACGAGAACCTCAAAACTGAGGGTGTCAGCCCCACTTCCCTTCCACACACATGGCAGCGATAAGGGCATGTCTACACAACAAACTTGCACCGGACTGACTCCCAAACAGCCTCTGTACATAATACACACACATTTTCTAGGGACAACAGGGCAACCACTCTCAAACTGCTGCAACTGCTGGTGCTTTTAAAAACCACGTGCACGCTTCCTAGAGTGGTATGAGAAGCTGCACATTAGCAAGCTAAATTGTGCTGCATATACCATGAAGGGCTTGGACCACATTGCTCTTTCAGCCTTCTGTGCTTAAGCTGGAAGTGTTTAAGCAACACTCACCCCCCACCCCCAAAGTGAAAGGACAGGCTAAGCAAGCAGGAAGGAAACTGTGGCTGCAACACACTTGACAAATCACACACTGCAGGTCTGGTTGCAGCTAAAGGCTCATCAGAAGAAAGTTTGTAGAAGTCACCAAAGTGTGAAGGGTGCTTCAGACCTGCATGACTTCCACACGCTGCGTATTTTGGGGATATTCTCCTGGGCAGGCAGCCCTCTGGGACTTAGTCATTTGCAACCTAATTCTAGCTCCCTCTGCCCCATTACAGACTGAGAGACCAAAAGGGAGGAAAATAGAATTACTGTATTTTTCCGTGTATAAGATGCCCCCATGTATAAGACAACCCCTATTTTTTTAACCCAAAATTAAGAAATGAATTTTGCCGATCGCTTGCCGCAGCCGCAGCTGAAAATTGTCTGCTCGCTTACTGCCACCAACAACCCACCTGCCCACTTGCCACAGCCCCCAATCACCCGCCTGCTTCGCCACAGCCGCCAATCGCCTGCCCAATTGCCCCAGCACCAGCCAATCGCCAGCAAGCCTTGCTGCAGCCACCAATCACCCACCCAGTCGCCGCTGCCAATCTCCTGCTTGCTGCTGCCATTAATCCTACATTCCCCCCTCTGCAGTCACTATCCGTGTATAAGACAACACCCAATTTCCCCTATTTTTTCAAGCAAAAAGCATTGACTTATACACAGAAAAATACGGTATATTGCAGGCCACCTAGGCCACATTTACACCATACATTTAAAGCACGATAATACCACTTTAACCCAACATGCCCCCCCCCAAAGAATTCTGGGAGCTGTAGTTTCTTAAGGGCACTGAGAGTTCTTAAGAGGCTCCTCTTCCCGCCACAGAGCTACAATTCGCAGAGTTCCCTGGGAAGAGGGGTTGATACAAAGCGAATTGTAGCTCTGTGAGACGAATAGTAGTCTCCTAACATCCCTCAGCAGAGGGATGCGGGTGGCGCTGTGGGTTAAACCACAGAGCCTAGGACTTGCTGATCAGAAGGTTGGTGGTTTGAATCCCTGCGAGGGGGTGAGCTCCCGTTGCTCGGTCCCTGCTCCTGCCAACCTAGCAGTTTGAAAGCACGTCAAAGTGCAAGTAGATAAATAGGTACCGCTCTGGCGGGAAGGTAAACGGCGTTTCCGTGCGCTGCTCTGGTTTGCCAGAAGCGGCTTAGTCATGCTGGCCACATGACTCAGAAGCTGTCTGTGGACAAATGTCAGCTCCCTTGGCCAATAAAGCAAGATGAGCGCCGCAACCCCAGTGTCGGCCATGACTGGACCTAACGGTCAGGGGTCCCTTTACCTTAACATCCCTCAGCACCCTTAACAAACTGGAGCGTCAAATTTTGGCCTTGTGGGACAGAACTACCTAAATTGTATAGAAATTTATTTATGTATACTACTACAGCAGCAAGAACGTTACTTGCCCCAAGGTGGAAAGAAGCAGAAGTCCCAGTAAAGGAAGAATGGATACAAAAACTTATGGAATGTGCAGAAATGGTGAAACTTACTGGAAGAATGAGAAATCAAGATAACAAACTTTTCATAAAAGAATGGAAATGGTTTATTGAATATTTACAGATGAATTGTAAACAGATAAAAACAGTAGCAGGATTACTGTCACAACCTGCAGTCTTATGAGAGTATATATTTACAGTAGATAATTAAATGAGCAAGTCAAATGAATTTGGATATGCACAAGACATTAAAAAAATAAATTTAAGGAACTACAGAAAGAGGGGGAAGGAAGCCATATTTTGAAATGCGAAATTGATTGCAAAACTAATGAAATGTATAAATTTGAAAAGTACAACTAAAAATCTTTTTTTTAAAAAAAAAAACAAATTTTGGCTTTGCTCTTCATCTCTACCACACAACAAGGTTGTGTGTGGCCCCTAGGTTCTGGGTCAAAGTACTGTTGTGGCCCACTTGGTATGAAAAGTTGGACCGCCCTGATTTAGGCCATCAATAGTAAATGCATACCCTCTAGCATTTCCCTGAAGAAAATAGGGATGTCGTATTCCATAATAATAATACTTTTATTATTTATACCCTGCCTATCTGACTGGGTTGCCCCAGCCACTCTGGGTGCCTTCCAACATATACAATACGTATGATACAATATCTTTATTGTCACTGTCCCATACAGAACAATAAAATTGAAAAATCTACATAAGACATTCAAAAAACCCCTAAAAGCTCTGAAACCCCATTTTAAAATACAATATACTATAGAGACACCTTATGCTGTGTTTAGAATCAGAATTGCATTTGTGTAGAAACTGTTTCTCAGGCAGCTAGTCCTGGTCTTTATAACCCTATACCTTCTTCCAGAAGGCAGAAGCTGAAAGAGATAATTTCCGGGGTGTGTACTATCCTGCGCTATCTTTGCAGCTTTCTTATAGCACCTGGAAGCATAGATTTGATCTAAGGTGGGAAGAGTGCACCCAATTATTCTCTCCACAGTCTTTACAACCTTGGACAGCATTGTTTTTTCCCTGGCCGTGCAGCTATATATAAAAACATAACAAAACATAAAACATTTAAAACAGATGCCTTCAGATGTCTTCTAAAGATTGTATAGTTAGTAATTTTCTTGGCTCGGGGGTCACATAACTCCATCTCCTCCTATATTTATCTGATGAAAACAGGGACATCCTAAGGAAAAGGGGGACATTCTGGGATCAAATCAGAAACCGGGATGGCTTCCGTAAATCCGGGACAGTCCCTGGAAAATAGGGACACTTGGAGGGTTTGCGTTATCAGTTGCTGGTGTTCTCAATAGCAGAATAGGGAAGTAGTTTATCTTGTTCATGCTATGCTATTTTTTCTTAAAAGGCTGCCTTTTGTGCATGTATTCAAGCCTGCTATTAAAACCACTGAACTTCCCTCCGCTTGTGTTGCTGTTGCCCCAAGAACTCTTACGTTTGGCAAAACAGTGTTGAAGTTGCACTGATAAGCTTAAATCCATGGCTTCTGTAAATCCGGGTCTGTTCCTTGAAAACAGGGAGATTTGGAGGGTCTGTAAATGTCTGCTAAAATAAATAATCACATCTTGGCTTCCGGATTGAAATATGTAAGTTTTCCCCCCTATCCATTTTGGAAGGTGCGGAGATGAAATAGTGGAAATCAACGAGGCCTCAGTCCAAAACATGTCGCTCAATGAGGTCCATGCAGTTTTAAGTCATTGCAATCCTGGCGCTGTGCAGATTATCATCAGCAGACATCCTGATCCTCAGGTAAGCTTGAAGCTTCCATATTCTGAAGATGCTTGAGTGTCAGGACTGAGCCATGGAGTCACAACCGGAAAGACCTTGTTACCTTTTATAGCTCTTCCTGTCTAAGAGGCCCCAATGGACAGCCTGGGTTTGGTGTGGCACTTGATAGTCCAGGCCTGGTTTTCAACTCTTTATTGCCCAGGAAGATATCCCAACTGCAGTTCTGGTGGGATACAGTGCCGGATTTACATATAAGCTAAACAAGCTATAGCTTAGGGCCCCACTCTCTTGGGCCCCCCAAAAAAATTTAAAGGGGGAAAAAACTGGATGTACTTTGATAAAATACATACAGTGGTACCTCGGGTTAAGAACTTAATTCATTCTGGAGGTCCGTTCTTAACCTGAAACTGTTCTTAACCTGAGGTACCAGTAATGGGGCCTCTCGCTGCTGCTTCACTGCCACCGCGCAATTTCTGTTCTCATCCTGAAGCAAAGTTCTTAACCCGAGGTACTATTTCTGGGTTAGCGGAGTCTGTAACCTGAAGTGTCTGTAACCTGAAGCATCTTTAACCCAAGGTACCACTGTATTTTGTTATGTGGAAATGGTTTTAGATACCTATTAGGTCCATAAATTACCATATCGCATATATTCAACACAAAAAAACAGCGCGACAATTTGTTGTAGACAAAGGACAGCTGGACATATAAAGGGCCCCATTGCCTTCAGTAGCTGCGGGCCTCATCAAACCTAAATCTGGCCCTGGTGGGATGCCATATGGGGCAGGCTCACACAGAGCCCAGAGATCATCAACTTTGTTAGACCGACAACTCCCATCAGATCCCCCAGCCAACTTAGCCAACTGTTGGAGGTGGTGGTTGTAGTCATAGAATTGTAGAATTGTAGAGTTGGAATGGACCCCCAAGAGTAATCTAGTCCTTCTTCTTCTTTCTTGTTTGGCGATCACTTGTAGCCGAGCAAGATTGTCTTCCATAAACGCGGTTTCAACAATGAGTCCGCAAGTCACTGTGGAGGCCAATTCTGGACCCACACGTCCTTCTGGGCGGGAGTTGATCACGGTGTGGATTTGCCAAGGGTGCCTTCCTCTTAGCACGTTTCTCCCTTACGTCCTGAGTTCGAGTGTCTTCAAAGCCCATGACACCTTTGGTCAAGGCTGTTCTCCAGTTGGACCGCTTGCAGACCAGTGTTTCCCTACAATGCAAGACTCTCAACTAGATCATACAAGGCAGAACGGCCATCAACCTCTGCTTACAAACCTCCAAAGGAGGAGGTTGCACTACCTTCCAAGGGAGTCACTGCCCAGATGCTTCGACCCTCGCAGGGTTGCTAACAACATGCATTGGGAACCCCCATGATGGAGAAGAAGCAAAAGAGCTAAGATTGGAGGTTTTTAAGCAGAGGTTGGGTGGCCATCTGTCATGGATGCTTTCATTGAAATTCCTGCATTGGGGGGTTGGACTAGATGATTCTTGGGACCCCTTCCAACTCTACAAGTCTATGATTCTATGTGGCAGATGTGGAAAAGGTGAAGCTTCTCTTCTACTGCAAATTGGGTGTTCTTCGCTGCATCTTTTTTCTCCTTTAAAATGTAAGTGCTCAAGGTTTATGTACAGTCATTTGCATTTACTGTTTGTCTTTAAGCCTCGTGAGCGAAGTGCCATTTAGCAGCAACTCAAATTCTTTACATGTTGTTATCTGGTGGCTTTTAGCTTCCTGGGTGTAAAAAAAGAAAGCAGTTATTCAAATGATTTCACTTTAGAATTGTTTCCTAGCAATCTATCTATATAAGACATTTTCAGTCTTGATAGCGGGTAGCTAGGAATGGATCTACTTTGAAACTAATGAAGTTTAAGCTTAGGGGGCCCCAATCCTGGAGGGCCCTAGAAGCAACTTGAGTCCACATTGCTTAACAATTTTTGGTCTAGCAAACCCAGTCTGAGTCTCACATCTCAAACTGATTAATTTTTTTATGGTATATATTTCAACAACCCCAAAGTCTGAGAGTCAGTAGTGCAGATGTTGTAAAGGCAGAATGTCGCAGTAACACAAAAACTATAAGGCCTGGGTAATTTTTATTCACAACAGTGACTTTGACTTGCAAGATAATCCAGTACAGCAGTTTTAATCAGAGATGTGGTAGTTCTTTTCTTTTTTTAAATTGTGATCTGTTGTGGAACAAGCCACATAATGGTGGCTACCCAGACCTTGTTGCTGGTTGTGAAGCGGCCCCCAAAACAGTTCAAGTTTGAGGGTCCCCGAAATGTAGGTGGCAGGAAAAGGAAATGCTGTAAATGTCACCAAAGACACCCTCTTATCAAGTCAGATTTGTATCTGGTGTTAGTCCTATTCAGAGTAGACCCATTGAAAGTAATAGACATGGCTCTATTTTAGTCTTGAAGCTACTAACACGAGTTTGACCAAACTGCAGGAGGCAGCGGAAGACAGGAGTGCCTGGCCTGCTCTGGTCCATGGGGTCACGAAGAGTCAGACATGACTAAACAACAACATTTTAGTCTTATTAATTTCAGTGGGTTTACTCTGAGTAGAACTGAGCTAGATACAATCCTCTGGGTTTTATGTATGCTGCAAGTATCTGGTCAAATACCGCATTAGAAAACCCCAAACCTCCTACATATTCTTTGAGCCAGGCTATGTAGTCAGTGACCTCATGTGATGTCTCTGTTGCTCTACTGTGCTATTTCAGCTTAGTTCCATTTGTAGAGCATGAGACTCTTAACTTCAGGGTTCTGGGTTTGAGTTCCACGTTAGGTGGAAGATTCCTGCATTGCAGGGGATTGGACTAGATGATCCTCACAGTCTTTTCCAACGCTACAATTCTATGATTCCATTATTTCTGAAGCAAAAAAAAAAAGTCAATACACTGTGAGCAAAAAAACGAAGGGGGAAAAAAGCCGTGCCTCAGAAATCACAAAAAGAAAATTGATAAAACGGCCAACAGAAACTAGAGTGAAAAGGGGCTCCTTTGTGTAAGAAAGGTATTCAGGAAAAGGGAACCAAATTCAGTCTTTAGCCAAACTTTCCAGCTTCCACAAGTAGCTCTGTGATCTGTGACATTTTGTAGGTTTCTGAACAGCAGCTAAAGGAGGCTATTTCACAAGCGGTGGAGAGCAACAAGTTTGAAAGGGAGAGGTACCAGTGGCGGACAGAAGGTAAGGAAATCCCAATTGGTTTAGAAATTATTAAAAATTGAATGCATTTTCTGACGCTGGCCCACTTGAATCGTATCTTGAAGTCCATCTCCCCCATTTTCTGGAGGGGAAGTAGCTCCAGACGGTCCTGCTATCATATGTGGTGGGCCTTCACCCCTGAAAGTTCTGGAGTTTGGCAATATCAGATATCAGGACCACCAGTGGACAGAGGAGCATCACTCTAGATCCCAGGCTTTCCCCACGAAAAGTGTTTGTGGGAGAGAATTCGGACTGCCGTTAGAAAACCTTTAATCATCTGCCTGCTGGGGGCTGCCTGCTTACTCACAGGGAAATGGTGGAAGGAGCCTTAATCACGGCCTAGGACCCTCGTACCTACGGGACCACCTCTCCCAGTATGCCCCACAGAGGACCTTAAGGTCCATAAATGGCAACACCCTAGAGGTCCTGGGCCCTAAGGAAGTCAGATTAGCCACAACCAGAGCCAGGGCCTTTTCAACTCTGGCTCCAGCCTGGTGGAACGCTCTGTCTCATGAGACCAGGGCCCTGCAAGATCTGAATTCTTTCTGTAGGGCCTGTAAGACAGAGTTGTTCCGCCTGGCCTTTGGCTTGGAATCAACTTGATCCCCTCCCCCTCTTTCCTTTTTCCTTTCTCCTTCTGTGATGGAACTCCTATTTGGGGACTTCCCTGGCTTTTTTCTGGCCATGTAGGACCAGTCTGGATAGTTGGCCTTGGTGAAGACTTGACGTTTTCATCCCCAAAAAAGTTTTTGATTTGAGTTCCTACTGAAATGAGGCTGCATTTTAATGTTTTAATGTTGCATTTTACTCTTGTTTTTAAGTTGTATTTCAATAAATTGTTTTTACACCTGGTGTCAGCCGCCCTCTTGGCTGGGGAGGGCAGGGTATAAATAAAATTTATTATTATTAATAATAATAATCATATCCCATGGTGAACTGGCTCGGTAAGGCTCATCAGCTGGGAGTTCTTTGAAGAGCCACTGAGACCTGCTGGACTTTGCAGCAGAGTGGTGTCTTTTTGTCATGTATTTGTCATCAGAGACACCGAGTAAGCAGATCCTTTGAAAGTATGGTTTGGAAATGTTTATAGTTTGCAGCTGTACAGGTTTTTCCTCTGCTTTGGGGGGGGGGGACTGTGACTGGGCCAGCAACAAAACAAACAAATAAACAAACTTTGCAGTGAGTTTCCCTACCTTTCCCCCCAGAAAAAAAGCACTGGGTTTGCCATGCAGGTTTGCCATTTGCAGTCATCCAGAGGGTTTGGGGTTGTTTTTTATTTCTTTTATTTAAAGTGCAGCTCATGCAGGGAAGCTGTTGTGGTTTTGGAATAACTCCAGAGCTTCTTCAGGTGCACAGAATTAGTTGTGTGGGTGTTTAGATTCTGGTTATTGTCTTATTCCTCACTCAAAAACTGTTGTTGGTTTTTTTTTAATGCAGGTGTTAAAAGCCTGGAGAACAGCTGGCACAAGAGACCTCCATGTGAAAAATACTCAGAGAGGAATAATGCTCATTCCAGCCACCACTCCCAAAAGCTTATGATCCGTTCCAGCAGCGACAGCAGTTACAACCCCAGGCCATCATGTGGCAACGGCCTTCCCTACCAGCTGGCTGATATGAAAGAAAAAGGACACAGCATTGATGCACCGATTACAAGACAGCCTGGCTCCTTGTATTCTTCCTCTAGAACAAGCCTGGAGAAGGATTCCTCTCCACCAATGTTGAAAGAAGCCGGTCACCTCTTGCAAAATACAAAAAGGTCGGCAGAGATCCTTGTTAGGAAACCCAGGTCCTCAAAGCCCAAACCTCCGCCGAGGAAATATTTCAAGCAGGACTGCACCAACAGCAAGCAGGCGAGCAGGGAAGCGAAAGAGAAGCCCAAGCTGCAAGGGGACGGGAGCCCACCTCCTTCCAACACTCAGGTAAGACAACTTCCCAGAGAATGAAGCCAACAAAAATAGGAGTCTTAAAGGTGCGGATTATACCTCCCTGGTAAAATCCACACCTTCTAAGAGCAGTGACTCTCAGACTAGGAAGAAGGTCCACTTTCACTGGGCAGAAGTGATGTCAATGGGTAAGCTGGGGAGAAATTCAATTCTGCTCACATTTAAAAGCAAATTTACCCAAGAGAACTGTGAGTGCACGCTTCTTCTGGTATATTTGCACAAGTATACAAAGCTTCAGTGAAAAAGGAACTACAGTAGTTTTTAGATAGCAGGAGCTTAACAATGGAAAGTACTAGGTAGCATATATGCAAAGCAAGCAAAACAAATATATCACTGGTACAAAGTTTTGCAAGATCTTATGAAACGCTGCAGAATGATTTAAAAAATAAAATAAGTGCCAATTATGGTAAAAAATTCTAGGTATGATTTTTGGTCTTCCACCCTTCAAATATGCACCAGTAGCATCCACAGATATTTAACCCTATAAGTCAATGAGGAAGGGTAACCCCTTAGATCAGGGTTTCCCAAACTTGGGTCTCCAGCTGTTTTTGGACTACAATTCCCATCATCCTGATTACTGTTCCTGCTAGTTACGGATGATGGGAGTTATAGTCCAAAACCAGCTGGAGACCCAAGTTTGGGAAACCCTGCTTTAGATCCTTCCTCCCCAAACTGGTGCCCTGCAGATGTTGAATTGCAACATCCCTTATCACTGGTCATTCGTCCTAAAAAGTTTATGTAAACGTTCAATCATATTCAGTCTTTATTGGGTAATTCATTTTGATTTGTTTGCAGGGCTGTTATACGACTGAGTAGTCATCTTGTATTCATCTTGATTCGCTTGTGGCGTGTTTATAAATCTTCCCACTCAATAATTTGTTCATTCCACACTTTTCAATGCATATCCCTGTCACTTTCCTAACTGCAGAAAGTCATTTTTTAAAAAGTGCATTCGTTGTGTTAGGACAGTAGAACAGTTTAAATTAGGCATGGGGAGAAAATTGGTGTGATTGAGATTTTAATGTGCACGTATGTAATTTGCACGTTCCTACACAATATGCAAACAGGAACCACATCCGTCCTTTGAAGCTGAATTTTGTGATGCAGTTCTCCAACCAAATGTCTACAAAATTTGTGTAAATTGGGAAAAGTGTAGATAAAAATACGCACATTAGTGAAATTAAAATGCACTGCATTGGGGGAAATTGCTTGCAAAGATGCATATTAAGAGAAATCCTGACAAATTATGCTGACAAATTTTCACGAGGACTTTAAAAACAAATCTAAACTGATGTAGAAATGTGGAGAATTGATGACCGAAGGAATGAGAAGCTGGAGGGGGGGAAAAAGGACGTATCTGTCTATTCTGAGCTGTAATCCACTTTAATTGCACAACCCTAAATTTCCCAGAATGCACTTGAATCCTTGTCAGAAAATATTGACAATCTGGGGGCATCCTTAATTATCGGTTCATTCTTCCTTAGGAGTCCCAGCGTAAATGTTTCGCCGCCATTCTAGAGAGCAGGGGCTAGCTTGTGGGTGCAGAGAATGTAGTTTTTGTGCAACTGGGCCTCATTACACTTGAGCTTCCTGTTTATTCCACAGGAAGCAGAAGATCTGCTGCGGCAGAGAACTAAGACAGTTGTCACTCACGGTGCTTTTGCGAGCTCTTTAGTTCCCAGAGCTTCAGAGCAGCCAGATGCCTGTGTAGGAACCTCAGCCCAAGACAGAAAAACCAGCAAAGGTATGTTTCCTTGTATGATGACAAACATCACTTGTACTCACCGCAGCAAAGAAACTGAATTTATTTCTGCTCCGTGTTAAATTGTGAATTTATGCAAATGTTAAATTATGAACAACACTGCACACTTATGCGTACTAGGCATGTATAGGATTGCCCTGTAAATCCCAGTGGAAGAAATGAATTTTGGTGAGCTAGCCAGTGCAGTCCTTCCTATACACATCTGCTCTGAAGTAGTCACACTTCCAAAGGAAGTCTCACTGTATTCAGTGGTGATTACTCCCAGGTAAGTGTGTCAGGAATCAAAGCTGCATTGCTTTCGATGAGGCATGCAGGAGAATCCAATGCATGGAAGGAACTGCGTCTTGCGGGACTTACCTGTGCTCAGGACTGTAGCCTTGCTGTGCGATCCTGCGCATCTCCCCTGAGAAGCAAGCCCCATTGAGTTCAATGGGACTGGCTCCAAGCTAAGTTGTAACCTGAGTCACAAGCCTTAGAAATCAGGGCCGCATTTAGGTTTGATGAGGCCCTAAGCTATTGAAGGTAATGGGGCCCTTTATATGTCCAGCTGTCCTTTGCCAGCAACAAATTGTCACTGTTTTTTGTGTTGAATATATGCTATATGGTGATTTATGGAAATAATAGGTATCTAAAGCCATTTGCACATGTTGCCGTGCAACCGGTCCATGCAGAATGCAGGCACCCTATATATAGAAATGAGCAAACCAGTGATATTTTAGGGAGCAGGCAAGCAGGCAGGGCTCATTACTTACATCATAGGAGCCTACACAACACAAAACACTGTATGTAGGTTTTATTTTATTTGTTTTTTATCTTATTTTTTGGAAATGTACATCCAGTTTTTTATTCCTTTAAGTTTTTTTGGTCCCCAAGAGAGTGGGGCCCTAAGCTATAGCTTGTTTAGCTTATACGTAAATCTGGAACTGTTAGGAATGCAGCCTTAATCACAGCTAACTTTTGATGTCGAAAGATAAATGGCAGCAAAAGTGGAACAAGATCTTGAGGAACGGACGGCTCATTTATTTTACGACGTGTTTTGTGCAAACTTTTGTGATATGGCGCTTTTAAGATCTGTTTTGGAGATTGTTCCGCATACATAATTTTTAATATACCTGCTGCTATTTTGATATTTATTTTCTACTCTACTTCATAAACATTTACTAGGAAGTGGTGTATAAATGCATAAATCTTGGTTTATTTCTCATCCTGCCTTAACCCAAAACACCCAGGGAGGAGCAAAATGGGAGCCAGGACATCTGTGCAGCCATGGTAAGCCATACTCTGGCTTACCATGATATATGAACCATAATGTTCTCTCTTTATCCTAGCTCACTATGTTGTTCTCACGCTCACAGTTCTGAAGTCCTTGGAAGGCTGTTGGAGTAGAAGTAGCATAGAAAAAACTAAATGCAATTAGAAGAATCTAGACCACTCTCTCTATCCCTCAAAGATACTAGAGCTATATTATGTTTCTTTAAAAAATAAATAAAACTTGAATCTTTTAAAAAAAATTAAACAAACTTAGAGGAGGGACGCGGGTGGCGCTGTGGTCTAAACCACTGAGCCTAGGGCTTGCCGATCAGAAGGTCGGTGGTTCGAATCCCCAGGACAGGGTGAACTCCCGTTGCTCAGTCCCTGCTCCTGCCAACCAGGTATTCGAAAGCACGTCAAAGCGCAAGTAGATAAATAGGTACCGCTCTGGCAGGAAGGTAAACGGTGTTTCCGTGCGCTGCTCTGGTTCGCCAGAAGCGGCTTAGTCATGCTGGCCACATGACCCGGAAGCTGTAGGCCGGCTCCGTCAGCCAGCAAAGCAATATGAGAGCCATAAACCCAGAGTTGTCCACGACTGGACCTAACAGTCAGGGGTCCCTTTACCTTTACCTAGAGGAGACATAAGCAGCTGAGTTGATATTATAACGAATATTTATTCAAATGAAATAGCCTTAACTTAGATGCTAGAGGGCATTGCTCATTCAGTAAAATGAAATGGCCCCCAAATGAAAATATATGTAGCGTTCAGGCATGGCACTTCCGTTCATTTCCGGTTGCATTAGACTAGAGGGAGGACAGTAGCTCAGACACAGCTTCAGAAAACTTACCCTGTTGTAAACTGAAATCTGCTTTTCCCACAGAAGAAGCAGGGCTGAGGGAGAGCTCACCTCACTGCCCCCTTGTGGTGGACTTGTGAGTTTGTGAAGCAATTTTGTAATAATAATAATAATAATAATAATAATAATAATAATATTGTGATGCAATTTCAAGGGTTGCTCAGATAGAATCGGACCAATAGCCTTTGATTCTAGCTCTTCCCTCTGGAAAATGCAAAGGGCGAAAATTTCAAGCTAGCAGATTTAGGTCTGAGAACCAGAAGAGAGGCTTGCAACATCGTTGTTCCTCCAGCACCTCCTGCATCTGTCACCAGCGGCAGCCACGCTATGAGGAAGTCATGGCTTGCATAGAAATATTATGTGATCATGGCCACAGGTTTATGCAGCAGGGGGACAGGGGAATTTGGTTCAGTTTGTGTTTAAAGGCAAACCTATTTATTTCACACTTTCCAAAAGAATACTGAAACGCAGCCATCCTTTGAAATTTGTACTTCTCCCAGTTTTGCAATGCAGTTTTCAGCCGGGTAATGTGTGCAAAAGTGCATATTCTGGGGGGCAAAATTTGCATAAAAATGCACAGATTAATGAAAGTAACAGACAGAAATACATCACATTCGGGGAAAGTGCTTTGCAAAAATGCGTACATGGGGCCAAATTGCATACAGAAATGTGTGCATTAGGAGAAATTTACAGTAAAATGCTAATGAATTTTCAGAAGGACTTTTTAAAAAGAAATTGCAAAGTGATGTGGAAATGAGACCAGAACAATGAGAAACTGAAAGAGAATAAAATTGACTTGTTGATTCCTATCTGTGCGAAATCTTGGAATGAAATGAGCATCCCTTCTTCACTGTTAACCATTATGGTACATTTACAGGAATGCACGATGTTCCTGTTAAATCACATTTTCCCCCCAATACAGGGAAGACTCTTTCACCGGCTCAACGGCCTGTGCTCAGAAGGCAGGCACGGGTAGATTATAGCATTGAGGCTACGACTGAAGACCCTTGGGTTCGAATTTCGGACTGCATCAAAAGCTTGTTTAACCCCAGCATGTCAGAAGGCAGCTGTCCCTTAAACCTGCACCCAACCATTGATTCAAATGAAGGGAACCAAACCTCTAGCTGCTCAGAAGCAGCCCTGCAGAGATCAGAAACGGAAGAGGGGGACTCAAAGGCACCCAGGTCATCCGATGAAGGCGACTTTGCTAAGAAAGGGCCGCCAGTAGCCCCTAAGCCAGCCTGGTTTCGTCAGAGCCTGAAAGGGTTGAAGAAAGGAAATTCGGATGCAGCAGCCGTCAGAAGCACCGCTGAGCACCAGAGCGTCTCTGACAACGAAGTGGGTTCTACTTCGAAGATAATCCGGGCCTCGCCTAGAGGCTCGTCAATAAAGCAAAGAATAAGCTCATTTGAAAGTCTGGGCACTCCTCAGTCTCCAGAAAGAGGAAACAGAAAACTTCTATCAATGCAGAACGAAAGATCTTCCAGTAGGAGGGAGCTAAACTTGGCCGCAGTTCATCCTAAACAAGTTCCCAGTGAGAGTGTTGACTTTCAAGGTCCTGAACACAGCCACCTTCAGCCATATCCGGATGCCACTGGCCTAGATTCGTTGTCTTGTTCAAGAGGAGACTGTGCCCCGAGTCCAAAAGCATGTAGCGGTATCCCCACTGACTCTTCTTTGACATCAACACCATTACAAGGCACAGAGCCCATCTCACAAGTCGCCAAAGCACCCAGCAAAAGAGCCCGGAGTTTCCCACTTACCGCGGCCCAATCTTGCGAGATGCAGAAAATGGACGGGGAGAAATGCAGCAAGATCTATTCCATCAGCAACCACTTCTCATCAGCGCTAATGAAATCGTTGCATTCCCTTCCTCAGTCCCCGCTGTGTTCTGGGAAAAACCCACAGAGGCCACACAATGGGTCACCAACCCCCCAAACAGAAGAAAATGGGACAACACATGAAGCTCATTCTTCGGATACCAGCTTTTCTCTTAAGTAAGACCTTCCTACTTGGTATTTTTAAATGTGTGTTTCTGATCAGTGAGCAATTTCCTGTGTGCCATCAGTTGCTCTACCGGGATTGGGGATCTAGGGCCCTTCAGATGTATGGTGGACTCTCATCTTCCACCAGTCCCAGCCAGCATGGCCAATGGGCAGGGATGAGGGACCCCTCCGACAACATATGGAGAGTTACTGGTACTTTACAGGTACTTTACAGTTTAGGCCAGAGATGGGCAGATGACAGCCCCCCACAAGCCACCTCTGGGTCCCATATCCTGGCTTGAACTCCCTATCACATTTTAATCAGTGTTTACTCTGAGTTTCATTCATAACGTTTCCCAAACTTGGGTCTCCAGCTGTTTTTGGACTACAACTCCCATCATCCCTAGCTAGCAAGACCAGTGGTCAAGAATGATGGCAACTGTAGTCAAAAAAACAGCTGGAGACCCAAGTTTGGGAAAAACTGAATATTTTCAGGTTCAGAAGGGGGAGAGGAGTGGCCCGCACTTCATTGCCACATCTCTTTGGGGATTTTGTCGTTTTGCATCCAATGTTAGCCCTAAGAGTAGATCCGTTTAAATGAATGGCTCTAAGGCCTCATCGGCACTATATATTTAAAGGAGTACCGTACCACCTTAAACAGTCACGGTTTCCTTCAAGGAATCCTGGGAAGTGTAGTTTGTTATGGGTCCTGAACATCGTTAGAAGATCCCTGTCTCCTTCACAGAACTACAGTTCCCAGAGTGCCCTGGGAAGACAGACTGATTGTTAAACCGCTATGTGAATTGTAGCCCTTAACAAACTACAATTCCCAGGATTCTTTGGGGGAAGAATCATTGAACAAGTGTGAGAATGGATTTTTAAAATAGTAAATAACAGGCACAAGACCCCCAATGCAGATCAGAACCACACACCCCTGCCACATCTGCAGCTTGCGTTGGTAGAAAAGTGCCACATGGACCTATGAGAGAAAATCTCTCCCAATGCAAAGAACAGGTGAAGGGGACTTAATTTGGATCAGGCAGGAGGGGGACGATGGAGGGGTAAAGCCTTCCCACCACCCCACCCCAAGTTCCAATTTGGATCAGGTCCTTTGTGCTTACTTTGATAAATGTAAAAAGTACGTATTTGCTAAAGGAATGAAAAGCACATTCATAGTAAACCCACTGCAGTAGACACAACAGCCTCTGGTGTGTGATGGGTCACAGGGAAAGTTTGCTATGATAATTTGGTGTTTCTTGTTTCCTATTCCACAATCGGACAGCCTCTCCGAGCTGAGAGACTACAATGCAAGTAAGTCAGGCAGCGAAAAGGAGGGAAACATGAGGGAGCGCTCTTCTCCTCAACCTTTAGGCGCCTCCTCAGGACAGGCCGTCATATCGCTGCTCACCCCTGAAGAACTGGAGAAACTCATGGAGGAGGTTAAGTCCTTAGACGAGGCAACGTTAAAGGTAAGTCTCTTGCTATGGACACTTCCAGTTTCCCCAACCCCATCCATGTTCAGTGGTTTTCAACTATTGGGTTAGGACCAGGGCTGGATTTTCCCCTTACCATGGAGCATTTGATACATGTTGTTGTTGGTCGTGTCTGACTCTTCGTGACCCCATGGACCAGAGCACGCCAGGCACTCCTGTCTTCTACTGCCCCCCACAGTTTGGTCAAACTCATGCTGGTAGCTTCGAGAACACTGTCCAACCATCTCGTCCTCTGTTGTCCCCTTCTCCTTGTGTCCTCCATCTTTCCCAAGATCAGGGTCTTTTCCAGGGAGTCTTCTCTTCTCATGAGGTGGCCAAAGCATTGGAGCATCTAAGTATTGATACATAAAGGTAAAGGGACTCCTGGCCATTAGGTCCAGTCGTGGCCGACTCTGGGGTTGCGGCGCTCATCTCGCTTTATTGGCCGAGGGAGCCGCCGTACAGCTTCCGGGTCATGTGGCCAGCATGACTAAGCTGCTTCTGGTGAACCAGAGCAGCGCATGGAAATGCCGTTTACCTTTCCGCCTTTCCTTGTTGACTTCAAGCTGATGGACAATGCCACTCCCTGAACTGCTTGGGAGTGAAAAGGCAGGTGGGGGCAGGCTATGGGTGGCACAGAAGGGCCCTAGTCACCCTAATTGAATCATCCTTGATCTCTAACACAGCACCAGTACTTCTGTTTGCTCCTCACCTGAGCATAGCCTAGCCATTTTATTTCTAACAGCTTAAAATGCATGAGTGTGCCTATTTCCACCAACTCCTGCCCTCTGAAGGCATAAAGAGCAGGCCCTCTTGGAGAACCAGAGGGCCACTTTCAGCTGTTCAGGCAAATAAATAATAATAATGACACAGAAAAACAAAATAATCTATACAATAATCAACAACAAAAAAGTATTTTACAAAAGCACGTCTTTTGTTTGCTCAGATTTGCAGCTCTAAGCTGATAGAGTCTGTCACCTTTTGGACTCACACACAAGTTGCAATGCTGATCAAATACCAAAAAACAAATTAACTAACCAGTGTTTAAATTGGAGAGCTGCTTTGAACTTGATGCCTAGGCCAAATTATCTTCTACAGTGGTACCTTGGGTTAAGTACTTAATTTGTTCCGGTGGTCCGTACTTAACCTGAAACTGTTCTTAACCTGAAGCACCACTTTAGCTAATGGGGCCTCCTGCTGCTGCTGCACCGTCGAAGCACGATTTCTGTTCTCATCCTGAAGCAAATTTCTTAACCTGAAGCATGATTTCTGGGTTAGCGGAGTCTGTAACCTGAAGCGTATGTAACTTGAGGTACCACTGTACTGTTAGGATATTTCCGTTCCACCTTAAAAGGGAGCAGGATGTTTGTGTCACAGCCTGCGTATTTCCTGTCTCACAGGATGTTTCTGTTGTCTGTTCCTTTCATTTTCTTCTTGTTGCCTGAGCAGCCGGAGCAGGCGGTCATGTCTTCCTTTGTTCTGACCAACGCTGAATAAACTGTAAATATGCTCTCCTGCTGTGCATCTTTTGCTGTGTGAATTCTGCTGATAGAGTGTGCACAAGTCCAAGAATGTGGCTATCTTTTCTTGAGGCTTCGTGCCGCTGATTGCTGATATTGCCTGACTACGGGAGGTCGATGGATCATCCAGCAGCCAGCTTGGGGGCTCAGATGGACTTTATCTCCCTGGCAGTATCCCAACATGTACTTCACCCACCCCTTTTCTGATAAGCCCAGATAAAGAGTCTTGCACAAGATCTCAATAGGCAAACAGTCAGATCAATATCAATATCAGCATTACAAAGTAAATGAAAATAAAATCCCATAAGGCTCCATTTTGCCCTTTGTGAAACATGCTAAGGATGCAGTCCTAACAACCCCACTTACCTGGGGGTTAGCTCTACTCAATTCAGTAGGACTTACATATGAGTAGACATGGGACTTTTAATTTTATTTTTAAGGTGCACTTGCACAGATAAAGGAATATCTGTGTGGGTGCCCAAAACAGGAAAAGGAAGGTGTTGATGGGAGGAAGAGTGGGGGGGGGGGAGAACACCTCCAGAAACATTCCATGAAGTTCCCTCTGCCCAGCCAAACCTCCACAACAAAAGGTTGTGGCTCTGTTTCCAGCAGTGTAGTACTGCTTGTTTCTGCAGTAAAGACACCACTGGGAGATAGGTTGCAGGGATGATGGGAACCTGGTGTCATCCAGACTCCAGTTCCCATCAGCCGCAGCCAGCACGGGCAATAGAGTCAGGGATGATGGGAGCTGGAGTCCACCGTCCCCGAGAGGACCACAGGTTTCCTTATCCTTGACCTTCCATATTGGCAAATGTGGCAAAGCTAAAGCCTCTATGAAGTCTGCTTCACTGGCACCACAAGGGTGCCCACACACAGAGAGATCTTCTTGCAAAGGAAGGTTCCTGCTCCATTAATGTGCCAAAGAGGAGATTTCAGCCAAAAGAAGCTTGTCACATTGGAGAGCTGCTATGGAATCACCTCCTCCAGCCAGCTATTGAGAGCATAGGCACTCTGGCTGTTACCCCTCCTCTTCCCATTGTGTCTGTGCATCCTGCCACTGCCTTGACTGAGGTCCACTTTGTTCTCCCTTTGCACAGCAACTCAGTGACATTCATGTCACAATTCTGCACAAAGAAGAAGGCGCTGGTCTTGGTTTCAGCTTGGCAGGCGGAGTAGACCTAGAAAACAAAGCCATTACCGTAAGTTAGCGGAGGGTTAATTCCCCCCCCAACCCAAAGGTCACATTCTCTCATGGACGACCTTCCCGGGGAGCTACATTCCAGTGGTGGGGAGGGCCAAAGGAAAAGGGGTGTGGCCAGTGACAAAAGTGGGTGGAGCTATTACTTTTGTACATTCGATGGGCAATATTCCGGCTATACAGAACTCAGAGATTTCAACAGGCTCAGTTCAAGGACACAGTCTAGCCAGACAGAAGCATCTGCAGAGGGCATGGTGCACGACTGATGAGGGGTGTGGCCCTGTGGAGATTCCTGAGGGCTGGATAGAGAAGCCTGAGGGCCGCATTTGGCTCCAAGGTCTGAGGTTTCCCACCTCTGCCAGAAGCAATCTTGTTCTGTTAGGCTTTTCATCCCAAGGCATATGAAAAGCTATGGGCATGAAGAACGCAGTTCGCTCATTAGCAAATTATAACATTTCTGAGCATAGATTTCCAAGTCTATGATTGCATCTGACTGCTGGCTGTAGCAAGATCCTGAGCTTCGGGCAGCAAAATGTATTGGGCCAGCACTGGCAGGGACATTGCAAGTTAAATGACTTTCTACACCCTCCAGTTTTTTTAATGTGTGGAGACGGGACAGATTTGCTAATTTGGGCTGGGAGGTTTGCAGGTCCCAAGACCTGGATGGCTTTCAAAGAGGACCTGGCAAATTCATGGAGGATGCATGGCTGTCTGATATGTCAAATTGAAAATGCCACACATCTTTCTTTTATGCATGCGATTGTGTTGTCTAACAGGTCCACAGAGTTTTCCCCAGTGGGCTTGCGTGCCAGGAAGGAACTATTCAGAAAGGTGACGAGGTCTTATCGATAAATGGGAAGTCGCTCAAAGGCACCACTCACAACGAAGCACTGGAGATCTTGCGAAATGCCCGGCATCCGAAGCTGGCAGTCATCGTCACGAGAAAACCCAAAGAGGCTGAAAGGAGCCCCAATGTGTCCATTACATCCTCTGTATCTATAGGAAGTGAAACTTCAATGGAGTCTAGTGAGTTATTTGGTAACAAGGCTTAAATAAGCAGTAGGGTCAGGCAGTGCTATTTTTCTAGAAAAAGAGGTGCCAGAACCCACAATGAAGCCTTCCCTTGTTCTCATATACAGTGGTACCTCGGGTTAAGTACTTAATTCGTTCTGGAGGTCTGTACTTAACCTGAAGTACCACTTTAGCTAATGGGGCCTCCCGCTGCTGCCGTGCCATCGGAGCACAATTTCTGTTCTCATTCTGAAGCAAAGTTCTTAACCCGAAGCACTATTTCTGGGTTAGTGGAGTATGTAACCTGAAGCGTATGTAACCTGAAGCATATGTAACCCGAGGTACCACTGTAATGGGAATGGCGCCCACCTGAGAGGTGCCAGTACTGAGTTCTGGTGAGTTCTGGCTGAAAAAAAGCCCTGGGGTCAGAGATGGTGAACTTCAGCCTGAGGGGTATCCCTTCTGGGTAACCTTCCAGGGGCCACATACTACTGCTGGGGCCAGATCCTTCCCAGCTTTTATTGGAGACGCAAGCTCTCTACCACTGAGCTTCAGCCCATCCAAACCAACACATCCCCCTCTGACGATATTCTGTCTTCTCCACACAGCATCTGAAGACCTGATCTTCACAGTTATACTGGAGAAGACATCTGCAGGTTTGGGTTTCAGTTTAGAAGGAGGGAAAGGCTCCATCAACGGAGATAAGCCGATCATTGTCAACAGACTTTTTAAAGGTATGTAATGGCGGCAAAATAGTTGAGCGTTATTCTTTTTCAAACTGTAGACACTGTGATGCTCACAAAGGAGATCTTTGGTTTGCAGAGGAGGGACTGCGAACCTGTGGCCCTCTAGATATTGTTGGTTTTTCAGTCTCAGCTAGGATGGCAAACAGTAGGGGATGATGGGAGTTGTAGTTCAACATCTGCAGGGCCACAGGTTATCCATCCTTGGCATAGAGGCTCAACCCCAGGGATGTATTAAACCCCTCTGACCCTAGCAAACAGCACAGATGTACTCATTTAACTTGGAAACGCACAGCATGTACTTTCCCCAAGGAGTTCAGTGAACTGTGCAGGACCTAACATGTAAGTTAATGTGCCCTATCAAACTCTTTACCTAGAGAGCAGAAAGGTTTATTTCCAAACATGACGCATTTAGGACCGTCTGTCTTGAGAGAATCACAGCGCCTGCTGTGGCTGCAGAGACCAGTAACTTGTAACTGGTCTTGCACTGGTTTGCTGCATTTGCAGCACCGAAGTGACCTCTCCAGGGCAAAAGCCTAGGCAGTGTGTATGGAGGTCTTGGGCTGGCTAGACAAGATCCCCCTCTCAGCCTTACTGAAAGTAGAGTAATACTAGCTTGGCTGCCGAAGTTGCTAGAAGGAGGTGTACAAGGCACCATCCAACCGTCTTATGGACTCCACTCTGGATTTGCGTAGGGTTTACTCCTCAGCCTTTTCTTCTCCCAAAGATGTCCTGCACTCCATTTTAAAAAATATAACTTTGCACTGAATTTCTGGCCCAATAAAAGCTGGAGTTTGCAACCTTTTGTGGTGATCACACAGGGTCCCTGGACGTTTAACGGTCTATTGATCCCTGTGCCACCACTGTGCTCGCTTCCCCGCTGCCACCAACCAGTTACTCTCGAGTAAAACACTGAGTCCAGTCAGTTGTTAAAAGTGAACCAAAAAACAAGTTTATTTTACAAACGTTAACAAGTTTATGGTTTCTCCGATAATATTCCTGTCAGTATCTTAACTTTAGTTTCTTTACCGGCCTATACCTTCCTAATACCTTCTGACTGATTATATCAACTGTTTGACTGACTCCTGTTAACAAATTCTCTCACTCTCTCACATCAGACTAGCCCAACCCACAGACGTATCCTCTCTGTTTCTTCTAACTCCAGACTGTCTTCTCAACCACCCTAACTCTTAACTCCTCCAAAAACCCATTGTGCTTAAACCTTATACACTGTTAACTCTGCCCCCTGGGGTTCCCATTGGTTAGTCATTTTACAATTAGTTAACCCTTTCCTTATGAACCCAGTACAGTGGTATCTCGCAAGACGAATGCCTCGCAAGACGGAAAACTCGCAAGAAGGAAGAGTTTTCCGTTTTTCGAGGTGCTTCGCCAGACGAATTTCCCTATGGACTTCCTTCGCAAGACGAAAGCCCACAGGGAAATCTCCGGGGACAGCGGGGAAGCGCAGCGCGTCTTCCCCACTGTCCTCGGACCTCCTCCAAAGGCTGGCGGTGGGGCGGAGAGACCTCCTCCCCCCGCTAGCCTTTGGAAGGCTCCTCCGAAGGCTGGCGGTGGGGTGGAGAGCCCTTCTCCCCGCGCCAGCCTTCGGAAGGCTGCTCCAAAGGCTGGCGGTGGGGCGGAGAGACCTCCTCCCCCCGCTAGCCTTTGGAAGGCTGCTCCGAAGGCTGGTGGTGGGGCGGAGAGACCTCCTCCCCCCGCTAGCCTTTGGAAGGCTCCTCCGAAGGCTGGCGGTGGGGTGGAGAGCCCTTCTCCCCGCGCCAGCCTTCGGAAGGCTGTTCTGAAGGCTGGTGGTGGGGCGGAGAGACCTCCTCCCCCCGACGCGCCTTCCCCTCTGTTCCCGGACCTGTCCTGAAGACTTGCGGTGGGAGGAGGGTTTTCCTTCCCACCGCCAACATTCAGAATGCTGTTCTGAATGTTGGCGGTGGGGAGGAAAGCCCTTCTCCTCACCGCAAGCCCCGCAAGCTCCGGGAACAGAGGAGAAGCGCATGCGTTTCCATAGAAACGCATTAATTGATTTTCAATGCATTCCTATGGGAAACCGTGCTTCGCAAGACAAAAAACTCACAAGAAGAAAAAACTCGCGGAACGAATTAATTTCGTCTTGCGAGGTACCACTGTATGATGTCACACACCTAGGAGGGCAAACGCCACACCTTTACACTGATAACATTTGCAGAATGTCTCTTATGTGTATTTTTGCCTCTGGCCCAATGGTCAAGCACAATGGGAATTGGGGTACAATGAGATGTATAGGTCACTATGTTGGCAATCCCTGTAGTTAGAAATGGGAACTACTGGTTGTGCCAAAGGCTTCATTGGAAGAGGTGGCGTTTGGGGTTGGTTCTTCGTGTGTTTGTGCTGTTTCCCATATACCATATTCTCATAAGCCGCTTATTGTACGCCTTTTGCTTCTTTTAGGGGTGGCATTGGAACACAGCCCCACAGTTCAGCCTGGGGACGAGTTGTTACAGGTGCACACAACTCTGATGCAAGGGCTCACTCGTTTCGAAGCCTGGAACATCATCAAGACGTTGCCTGATGGACCGATTAATGCTGTCATCAAGAGAAAAAACTCCATCAGCAAAACGACGGCATCTCTCCATGGAGAGGAATGACAGCGATTTTAAAAAAGGAAAGAACAGAGCCTGAACTGCTGCCCATGTTAAACAATGACCAAAAAAGCTTTCATTTATCACTCAAAAGCCACAAAAGACCCAGGTGCCCAGCACCAGATGTTCGTTGCGAGCGAAGAGAAAGTTGGCCAGGACTGAGAAGAGGTGTATGTCAAAAGCTTGGTTGGTCATGGTCCCAGTATTAATAAAGCAGCTGCCGCGAGGGGTACACTAATTAAAAGGAGGCTTTGTTAAGAAGCAACTCAAGAGCCAAAACCTGTAAATCAGCTTGGGGGTGAAACAGACGCTGATGAATTAACATGTCTTGATTGCATAATGAGTGGATGAAGCACAATGCTCATACACCCACATCTGGCAGGGAAGAGTGGCGCATGGAAGTGGTTCTGGACATATGGATCCCTTTGATGGATGGGAACCACATGTGTAGTCTACGTGGCACGTTTTGTCATGAGCCACCCTCTATTGCTGCAAGATGTAAAAAATGGGCTCATGGTGCAACACTGACGGGAACACATGGCCTCATCACTTAAGCGCCGTGCATGGATTGTGGGCGTATCCGGCTCAGGGACACTTGATTTAGCAACATCTTTCAACTCTGTTCTATGTTGCCCAAATAAATCATCACTGTTGTAATCACTGTAAGTTTACTTGTAATTACCACCCACCCCTCTTTAATGAACTTGCCTGATCACTCTAAGTACCATGGCTTTCCAGCCGCAACACAAACACACCAGCAACAGTTCAAAAGCACCATCTATTATGACTATGATTATGATTAATTTACAAGGTACTAACCTAGGGCTTGCCGATCAGAAGGTCGGCGGTTCGAATCCCCGCGACGGGGTGAGTTCCCGTTGCTCGGTCCCTGCTCCTGCCAACCTAGCAGTTCGAAAGCACAACAAAGTGCAAGTAGATAAATAGGTACCGCTCTGGCGGGAAGGTAAACGGCGCTTCCGTGTGCTGCTCTCGTTCGCCAGAAGTGGTTTGTCATGCTGGCCACATGACCCGGAAGCTGTACGCCAGCTCCCTTGGCCAATAAAGCGAGATGAGCGCCGCAACCCCAGAGTTGGCCACAACTGGACCTAATGGTCAGGGGTCCCTTTACCTTTAACCATCTTATGGTCCTTAAAAAAAAAAGGGTAGAAGAGTTTTATTGCCTGAGCTATGCGAAGAACCAAATCGCACATGGTGGGGCTGTGAAATGGTGAAGGTAGGAGGTCACATGCTTAAATGCTTCTCTTTCTCTCCCCCTCTCTCAAAAAAATATCCCTGCACACAGAAGACTAGCATGTTAGAGAGAAGGCTAAGCCAGAACTTTTCTCCCTAATACATTGGCTTTCTATCAGCAGAGGTGGGTTTTTGTGTGATGCTCTCACCACCACCACAGACCCTGTTATCTGAATGCTGTTTGGTAAATGGGAATAAGAGCAAATCCACAGCAAGGAGAATTTGTGCTAAGATTACAGTGGCATGGCTAAGGATGTCCACGAACTGTAAGGCCTTGTAGACCTAACGCCAGATCCAAGTGTGTGTGTGTGTTTATTGACTTAGAGCATTTGTACAGAGGTTCCCAGAGTTGCTCACACATAGCCATGAAAAACAAGGCAGTTCCTGCCTGAAGGCTTACAATCTAAAAAACCCCAACAATGCAAAAAACGAGGAAGGGAAGAAGGTCTTCTTCATTCAGCTCCATGGGGTGGAGCTGCCTTCATTGGTCAAGCAAACGAGAGCAGGGATATTTTCCCACAGTTCCATGTGTGCATTGCAGCACGCACGGGATTCTGCTTCAGGCTGCTAGGCTACCCAGATCTTATCGACCTGGATTGCAGCTGACTTTATAGGCAGGTGATCACAAGATACGTGCTTCTCACCCTAGGGCAGAAGCGTGCAGATAGTTTCCTTTCAAGAGCCACCCCCGCCCACAGTTTTTCCTGCTAGTATGTTTTGCCTGTCATGCAAGCAGCACCTTGATGCTTGGATTGGAAACGCATCATTAGAATGAACGACATTGAGTCTATACAGTGGTACCTCAGGTTAAGAACTTAATTCGTTCTGGAGGTCCGTTCTGAACCTGAAACTGTTCTTAACCTGTGGTACCACTTTAGCTAATGGGGCCTCCCGCTGCCACCACACCGCCGGAGCACAATTTCTGTTCTCATCCTGAAGCAAAGTTCTTAACCCGAGGTACTATTTCTAGGTTAGCAGAGTATGTAACCTGAAGCGTCTGTAACCTGAAGCGTCTGTAACCCAAGGTACCACTGTATAGACATCTGGACAAGCAAAGACATCACTGCAGAGGTGGTAGCAGCTCCAGAACACACACACAAAAAATGTTCAGGGATTTCAGAGGTGTTTAAAAGTGGGATGGGACTCATGACAGCCCAGGATTAAAAAAAACTGGAATCAAAAGGGGGTCCCTCGCTGTACTGGAAAACCACAGTTCATAATTATAGAATGGCAAAAGAACTAGGACAGGGGTAGCCAATGTGGTCTCCCCCCCCCCCGCCACCCCAAATGCTGTTGGGACTCTCAATACCCACCAGCCCAGGCTTATACCAAAGTACTGTAAGGCAAGCCCTGTTGATGTCAAGGCATCTGTTAAAAATCTTCCCCAACTAAAAGCCAATGGGATTTGCAATTGCTTAACTTTGTTTCAATCATGCCCCAAAGCTGCCACAGTTTTGAATCCCACATCCCCACATTACTTGCAGAGGGCAATCACAGAATTCTGTGCACACACATGTGCAATTGGAGTTTGTTTGTTTTTAATTGCTTAAGCCGCTAGTTTCAACACTGCTTTGGTCAGATTGCTGTAAAAACCGGTCATGCTGCTTGGGAAGAAGGACTCCACAACTGTTTGAGGAAGGTTGCCGCCTAGGTCTGTCTGAAAGAAAGTGAGGAGTTGCGTCTTACATGGCTCTCTGTAGGGAGAGAAACAAACCAAAAAGCCCCAAATAAGTCAGCAGAAATCACCAGTTTTAGCCAAAGATGCAGGAGAGCCCATTCCTGTAGTCCCACCCATGTGGCCCAAGGTTTCCGATATTTGAAGCACTATGATACCACTTCATGAAGTCATGGTTTCCCCAAAGAATTCTGGGAGCTGTAGTTCATTAAGAGTGCTCAGAGTTGTTAGGAGGCCCCTATTCCCCTCACATAGTTGTAATTCCCTGAGTTCCCTGTGAAGAGAGATTGGTTGTTAAATCACTCTGTAAAATGTAGCTCTGCGGGAGGAACAGAAGTCTCCTGACAACTCTCAGCACCCTTTGAAAACTACAGCTCCCAGAATGCTTTGGGGGGAAACCACGCCTGTTTAAATTGGTATCACAGTGCTTTTGTATGATGTTAATGTGGCCATTATCAGAATAGCAGGACATGTGGCAATGTCTCCCATGTTGCATTATAAATTTAATTATGGTACCATTTTAATTATGATACCATTTTAACTGGAATGGCTTCCCTCAGAGAATCCTGGGGATTGTGGCCTGTTGAGGGTACAGAGAATTGCTTGTAATTCCCAGAATTCCTTAGGAAGAGAGATTGATTGCTAAACCACTCTGGGAATGTGTGTGCTGTTTTAGCCCCATACAGCAACAGTGCTCAAAGCCTGCATATATTGGAAATAAGAAGGCATTATGATACTCTGGCTTCAAAGGCCCCAACCTCCCAGAAGCCTTTGCAAAAATGAACCAGGAAGAAGCTGCTCACAGAGCAATCAGCCATTTTACCTGCAGTAAGCTGACTGCATCTCTCAGCAAATTCAGTCTCCTTGTATCAAATCGGCCTTTAGAGGCTTTAGCATCTAGTTGGATGGTGGGCAAAACTTTCCCTAAACTTTGCAACAACTCCTCCCACTCAATGAAAGCAAGAACCCAACAACATGCACCATATATATACAGTGGTACCTTGGTTTTCAAACAACTTGGAACCCAAACATTGCAAACCCAGAAGTGTTCCGGTTTGTGAACTTTTTTTGGAAGCCGAACGTGCTCCGTTTTGAGTGTTACGCTTCCAGTCTGAGTGCCACACTTCTGTTTTGACTGTTATACTGAGGTCTGTCTGTTTTTGCTATTTATTTTGCGTTTTTGTGGCTTTATTGTTTTGTTTTTGTGACTGTGTGGAACCCACTTCAGCTACTGATTGATTGATTGTGTGACTGAAGTACATTGTTTATTGCTTTGATTTTGTGGTTTCGTTAGATAGTAAAATTCATGTTAAATTGCCCTTTTAGGGGTTGTTTTTAAAAGTCTGGAACGGATTAATCCGTTTTGCATTACTTTCTATGGGAAAGCATGCCTTGGTTTTGGAATGCTTTGGTTTTAGAACGGACTTCCCAAACGGATTAAGTTTGAGAACCAAGGTACCGCTGTACATGCTTGTGGTACTACAACATTTCCACCCATCTTACCCTGGGGCTGGGATGCAGAAACAGCCGCAGGGATAATTAAGGCCTCTCACGTAACTTGGTTGAAGTTGGCAGAGTGGGTGCTCCACATTGGTTGCTGCAAGGAAGAGATATGAAAATAATGCACAAGATAAAGTCCGTTTAGTGCTTTGGGGAAAAGAAAGCCTTTTCAATTTTATAATAATAGTAGAAATACAGTTGTACCTTGAATCCCCAACGCCCTGGAACTCAAACGTTTTGGCTCCCAAACGCCACAAACCCGGAAGTGATTGTTCCAGTTTGCAAACGTTTTTTCGGAACCTGAACATCTGATGGGGCGTCTGTGGATTCTGATTGGCTGCAGGAGCTCTGATTGACTGCAGAAGCCGCGATTTGGTTTTCAAACATTTTGGAAGTAGAACGGACTTCCAAAACAGATTCCGTTCGACTTCCAAGGTGCAACTGTAATAAAACAGCAAGAGGAGTGTGTCAGGGAACTGCCATCAGTGCCGGAGGGAGAGAGCAAAAGCCAGAGGGATTATAGAGAGCCCCCAGGGATTGGGAGAAGCAGCTCCTCTTCTGGAGAAGAGAATAAACGCAGCTCCAGTGGAGAGGGGGTGCAGGAGTCGGATGTGTCGAGGCGGTCCCACGACTCCTTGCCTGGGACAACCAGGAAGGAAGGGGTCCTCCGCTGCCCACGCCCTCTCTGCGCAGAAGGCTTTCGCGCAGACAGGGAAGGCGGAGACTGGGTGTCAAGGAGCTTCTTTGCTGGAAGAAGTTTATGAAACGCCCACTCACGGATTCTGCCAGCAATTGAGTCAGCCACAGGCGAGTGGCTCTCCGGACAGATAAAACAAAAAAAAAATTTCCTTCCAGTAGCACCTTAAAGACCAACTAAGTTAGTTCTTGGTATGAGCTTTCGTGTGCATGCACACTTCTTCAGATACACTGAAACAGAAGTTGCCAGATCCTTCTATATAGTGAGAAGGTGGGGAGGGGTATTACTCAGAAGGGTGGTGGGAATGGGTGATTGGCAGATAGCTGTGATGAGCCTGTTGACGACTCTTAACGACTGCAATAGGTCTTACAGGAAAAAGCAAGGGGTGAGAAGGCCCCAACAACATCACACATACCATCTCGGGACTATTTAATTGCTCATCGTCTAACATTGTATATGCCATCAAATGCCAACAGTGTCCTTCAGCTCTCTATATTGGACAAACAGGCCAAACCTTACGCCAAAGAATAAACGGACATAAATTGGACATCAAGAATCACAAGACAGAGAAACCAGTAGAACACTTCAATCTCCCAGGACATTCTATACAAGATCTCAAAGTAGCTGTTTTACTACAAAGGAATTTCAGAAATAGACTGGAAAGAGAAGCTGCTGAATTGCAACTCATTACCAAACTTAAAACCATGGAGAGACCAGGTCTGAACAAAGACATTGGATTCTTATCTCATTATACATGACAAAGCCATTTTTCACCTCCTCACCCCTTGCTTTTTCCTGTAAGACCTATCAACAGGCTTTTGTTTTGACTATGGCAGACCAACACGGCTACCTATCTGTAACTCGGACACATAAAGTTTACATTAGCAGCCAGCCAGGGAGAGGTCTGCCCTGCTTGCACACGAGCAACCCCTTGTAAACCTAACAGAGTAGAACACTTTTAAGGTCAGGGTGAGGTGCAACATTATAATGCAATATCTCGCTCAGAATGAGGCAGCTTCTTATGTTTCTTTATCCATGAGGACTAGAGTCTTACTTTATTTTTAGGGGAAAGTCCACTCTTTGGTAGAGCATCTGCTTGGCATGCATCCCAAGGACCATAATTTCCCACTGTCAGTCAGTGTAGAAAAGTACACACCCTAGAATGGACCAACGGTCTCATTTGACGCAAGGTAGCTTTCTAGGTGGCAAGAAGCACAAAGTTTGCAGCAGGGGGTAGGCCAGTGTGTGTGTGTGTGTGTGTGTGTGCGCGCACGCATGCGTGTGCATCATATTGATTTGAAATAGCCAGTTAATTGCTTAGTTGCCAGCTTCTAGGATTTTTCTGGTTTTTTACTGGTGGGGATCAAAACTGAAATTTTCAGGTTGTTGCATTCTGTGCTACGTATGAGACTGTTGGGTCTCTCACCTGTGCTGTTACTGAATGGCTACTGGCTTTCACAGCATCAGTTCACACATGTGAGACCATTGCTTGATGGCAGCAACATCTAAGAAGTGGTGTGTGTATGTGTCATAGCTGTCAACTTACAGATTTAAAAATAAGGGGCCAGCAGCCTCGAAAATAAGGGATCAGCAGCCAAAATAAGGGATTTTCTGGGCACAGGTATGTTCAACTTCTGAGCCCCTCTGAGCCATAGGCAGAAAGCCCAGCCACCAGCCAAACGAAGCCTCAAGCGGTGGTTCCCACAGCGCAGCAACCCGGCAAAGGGGATGCAGCAAGGAAAACCACCGTCACCTCTCCGCTGAGCAAAGGCGAGTCCCCAGGCAACGCGACCAATTTGATCGGCACAAGGCATGCAAGCTCCATCCCCCAGTCGTTCTTAGACTCCTTATTGGGTGAGCAACGCAGCCAAGCAACACAGTTGGAGCCTCCCTCCTCCCTGGCCGGCAGGGAGGGAGGGAGAGGAGCTGCTTCCTTTGAAACCCGGGAAATTTAAGGGACATCATCAATAAGGGATAGCAGCGGGACACGGCGCTGGGATAAGGGAGTTTCCCGTCAAATAAGGGACGGTTGACAGCTATGGGGAGTGTGTGTGTGTGTGTGTGTGTGTGATGGCGCATGACAGGTCAAGCACCACAGAAAGAGAATTTCCTGGTTGCCTTAGGTTGCTGCCAGTCCATACCCACAGCCACTGGTATTGAGTACTCATACTAACATGGGCACCAGCCTCTGGAGGCCAATATATTTAGGCTTTGGCCATCTTACCATTAGATGTGATGGTTCCATCCTCATCCCGCTTAATCAGGACGACGTCTATGAACTCCCTCGGAGAGATGATCTTCATAAAAGCCGACGGTGTGATAGTTCTGACTATGGAAACATCCTACAAAGCACATACCAGGGTTATGATGTAATATTGGGGCGTATTTGTTGATCTACTGCAGGTACCCCATCCTGGCCTTCATCTGCACCATACATTTAAAGAAGTATCATACTCCTTTAAACAGTTGTAGCTTCCCCCAGAGAATCCTGGGAGTTGTAGTTTGCTAAGGGCACCAAGAGTTGTTAGGAGACTCTGATTCCCCTATGGAAGCTGCAGTTCCCAGAGTTCCCTGGGAAGAGGGACTTATCGTTAAACCACTATAGGAAATGTAGCTCAGTGAAGGGAATAAGGTTCTCTAACACCTTTCAGCACCCTTAACAAGGTACATTTCTCATGATTTGGGGGACTGTTTAAAAGTGAAATGAGACTACTTTAAATGTTAAGCGCTGATGGAGCCAAAATGTAGCAGCTGCACTTTACCAGTTGCCACAGTCCAACTGTGTTATACTTACTTCGCTAATCTCTTCAACGACTTCAATCTCCTTCACGTTTGGATCCCATTTTTCTCGAAGTCCACCCGTCTCTGGTTTCAAACATTTAAAGACATCCTCCGGTTTTGCAGGCATAATCCCTTCCGCTTTGTATCTTTCAGGGGAAGGAAGAACAAAAGGGACATACAGACATAAACAAATAATTAAAAAATTGACCTCATTTTATTTCGGTCTCTGTAGGCAGACCTGGTGCTAGAGATGATAGGATCCCATTCCAGACTAAAGATTTTTCAATGTCCCATCCACATGATAAACTCAAATCAAATGCCATGTGTATTGGAAATGCATTATTCATGCCAATGACTTTGCTTTGGTCTTGTACTTAACAATCCACCTGCTCCTACAGGTGACTACAAATTTCATACAGGGATGGGCTGGTGGAGGAAAGATGGATTGCTCCATCCCTCTTTCCTCCAGCTCGCTCGGTGTCCGTGCTAGTTGAGGAGAAAGGGGCGTCTCCCCACAACCAGGATGCACACATAGTGGGTTGATGTAGGGTGGGGAGTGACAGGTCACCCTGTTCTTCTTCCCATAGTCCACTTGGTAGAAGGCATTTTTAAAAATTAGTCTGCCAGTTGGTTAGAGGCTGTGTGGGGAGGTTGGGGAGAAAATCTGCAGACTAGTAACTTGTGTGGCTTATTTGCAAGCCTGCTCTGCTTGGTGGAAAACCGCAACCTCTCAACCTAACTCTCTTGCAGGTTGAAAGAGAAAGCTGCAACAAAAATTTATCACAAACTCAAAATCTGGAAATAATAATAGTATTTAACCCACCCCCCTCCAAAATCTGGCTGGGTTTCCCCAGCCACTCTGGGCGGCTCCCAACAGAATATTAAAAACACGATGAAATCAGTCATCAAAAACTTCCCTAAACAGGGCTGCCTTCAGATGTCTTCTAAAAGTCAGGTAGTTGTTTATTTCCTTGACATCTGATGGGAGGGCGTTCCACAGGGTGGGTGCCACTACCGAGAAGGCCCTCTGCCTGGTTCCCTGTAACCTCACTTCTCACAGAGAGGGAACCGCCAGAAGGCCCTCAGAGCTGTACCTCAGAGTCCGGGCAGAATGATGGGGGTGGAGACGCTCCTTCAGGTTTACTGTGCCGAGGCCGTTTAGGGCTTTAAAGGTCAGCACCAACACTTTGAATTGTGCTTGGAACGTATATTTGTGAACTCAGATGTATAAAAACTGAATTGAAACTTCCCTTTCAATCCTATACTGAAGTTATTTGGCAATAGGCCCCAATGGAACTTATTTCTGATATATATTCTTATTTATTTATTATTTATTAAATATAGATACAGCCCTTCATCAAAAGATCTCAGGATGGTTCACAGGATATATAGGATTGTACTGCAGATGTGACCAAAGTGGTGGGATTTACCTTATCCCCCAAGTAATTTACCTCCTAAATAAATATGCTCATTTTGTGTGTGTGTGTATACAACTTGACTTACATGTTTCCATGAAACTCAGTTGATGGTCTCCAAGATATTGAAACTTCATTCTAGAAAAATTAAATTAAATCAGTCAAAATCCACTCCCACAGTATAACTGTGTCGAGTGAGATTATTGGGGGGGAAAACTTTTTTAAAACTCCGCACTTATATAGCACTTAAGAAGTGTTTCAAGCTCTCTACAAATCTATTATCTCTGTATTTTCCACAACGGTCCTGTAAGATAGTCAGAATAAATATCCTCTTATATTGCAGGTGGGGAAACATGGTTGAGACAGAATGTGTGGCTTAAACCAGTGTGCTGAATTAGTTAGAACGCTGGATTAAATTCAGGGAAATGCAGGTCTGAATCCCTACTCAGCCCTGAAATTCACTGGGTTATCTTGTGACGGTCACCAACTCTCTGTCTTACATCTTACAGGTTTGTTGAGAAGACATATTTATTTGTTTCAGGGAAATAATGCCAAGGACCAGCATTCAAATAGGGTACCTTTCGAAACAAAGAGGTCTGCAGCATTTCAAAGGCTAACGCATTTAGTGTGGCATCAATGTTCATAGACTAGACCAGCCTGTCTATAAACATACGAAACTGCCTTATTCGAAGTCAGACCATTGGGTCCAATATTGTCTACACTGACTGGCAATACTGCAGATGGAGCCTGGGGCTTTCTACAGCAGATGTTCTACAGAGCATCATCAGGAACAGAGCCAGCTTCTCCAAATATCTATGGGTGCAGTGAAGCTGTTCATTTCTGCCTGTGTATGCACCAGGGGGCAGGGACAAGACAGGGGTGCCTTTACACTATGCCAAGGTGTTCACACAAGAGACAAATGAGGAACGCCTTAAGGAGCCCGATCAGCAAGAAGTTGGTTTGAGAAATACGGCACCAACAGTGATATCTTAAAACAAAACACAGGATACATGTGCATTTTGGGTTTTTTTTCCAAATTTTTGTTATTCATTTTATAACACAAATAAAAAACACAGACAGAAAAGACAAACAATACAAACAAATTCTTGTCATATCCTTATTTTTCTAAACATTGTTAAGTTGGCTTCCCCACCTATCTGATTTTCATTTTACTTCATCTTTAGCAGTTTACATATATCATAATTTCTAACCATCTTTTTTATCATACTTAAAATAACTTCACATTTTATCACTTACAAATAATACTATTTTAAAATACCCTCTCTTCTACTTCTAACCCTACAGCCTATATCCACTTCCAAAGCTATTCTAAAGTTTAAACATTAACATATTTTTTCAAATATTCCTTAAACTTCTTCCAGCCTTCTTCCAGTCTCTTGTGGATTTTGGAGAACGTTTGTATATATTTTTTATTGAATTGTCTGTTTTACAATTTAAAGTACAGTGGTATGTCGGGTTAAGAACTTAATCCGTTCCAGAGGTCCGTTTTTAACCTGAAACTCTTCTTGACCTGAAGCACCACTTTAGCTAATGGGGCCTCCCGCTGCCGCCGCACCGCTGGAACACGATTTCTGTTTTCATCCTGAAGCAAAGTTCTTAACCCGAGGTACTATTTCTGGGTCAGCGGAGTCTGTAACCTGAAGTGTCTGTAACTTGAAGCGTCTGTAACCCGAGGTACCACTGTACTACTGAAAACAAGTTTGGCGGCTGCAGCTTCCTTGAAACCACATTGTCTCCTCCCAGCTGGCAACATCACACTGTAGCATGTCCTCAGATGCACCAATGAGACCTGCTGGTGCCTCCCCCTTCCCCCCCTCCTCCAGGCTAAACAATGAGTGTCACATTGCTTGCTTGTTCACAGCAGGAACAGACACCAAAGAGCATTCAAGGGGAGAGGGAACTGAATGAATTCCCTCCAACATTTCAGAGGTGCAGGGGCAGCGTGCGGGGGGGGGACGGGGGACGGAGATTACAAGCCCCTCTTCACGCACTTGAAGAGGTTCATGCCCTCTCCCGCCCCTTCCAAATAACGCATTGTCCCCCATTTTTTTCTGTCCAAGGTTTCCTTTTCAGATCATCCATGAATCTGCCCAACCCTATTTGAAAGCCACCGCTGCCTCTTGTGGCAGCGAGTTCCACAGATTTAACTGTGCTCTGGGTGAATTGCTCTCTCTTTATCTTCTAGCATTCAGCTCTGTCTTATGTCCAATACAGTGGTACCTTGGGTTACATACGCTTCAGGTTACAGACACTTCAGGTTACAGACTCCCCTAACCCAGAAATAGCACCTTGGGTTAAGAACTTTGCTTCAAGATGAGAACAGAAATCGTGCTCCGGCGGCGCGGTGGCAGCGGGAGGCCCCATTAGCTAAAGTGGTGCTTCAGGTTAAGAACAGTTTCAGGTTAAGAAAGGACCTCCAGAACGAATAAAGTTCTTAACCCGAGGTACCACTGTACTTCTAGCGTTACGAGAGAGGGGGCTTTTCCCTCTCCACTTTCTCCAATGCCAGACACAATTTTATACACTTAGTTACTCCCAATAAATAACCCGTGCGTCCACCCCACGCTGTAAGTTCCCGGGGGACTCAAGCCAGAACAGATGCCTTCTCAGCACACATTCAGCAGCTACAACAAAGCGTCTCGTGGCCCCGGAAAGAACCTTCTGCAACCAATTCCTTCTGCTGTTGCCAAAGCAGACTAACAAGGGATGGAAAAAGGAAGCAGCTTGCTGGCATTTCGCGTCCCTGCGCTGCTGCGCATTAAATGCACGCACGGGGCAAGCCACCAACTACATCTCGGGCCAGCCTCTTTTTCCACCTGCCAGCCCGGATCGGCAGCGGCTCACCCGGGATTCAGGACGAACAAGCTAGGCGCATCCCCCTGTCCATAATCGGTACACTCCTAGAATTGTAGAGTGGAAGGCACCCCACGAGTCATCTAGTCTAACCCCCTTTCCCCTGCGCGCGCAATGCAGGAATCTCTACTATGGCATCCATGACAGATGGCCATCCAACCTCTGCTTCAAAAGGAGAGTCACCAGGATTTTACCCCCTCTCAGCCAGGCTGCAGCGGTGAGAAGGGGGCAACCTCTCCAAGCGCGCCGCGCGGGCCTCACCGTGCGCTTGCAGCTGCGCCATCCGCTGCAGTCTTTGCGATAGCTCTGCATGCGCTCCGCAGCCCAGCTGGCGGCCTCCCGGTAGTCCATGTCGCCGAGAGGGAGGGCAAAATGGCTCTGGCGCTGCCGGCTGCTGGCCCAGAAGCTCGGAAGCGGGGAAACTGAGCTGCCCAGGCCGGCCCAGAAAAGGGGCCGAGCCTCCGCGTGGAAGCGCCCCCGCCTGGAGGCAGCATCGCGGCGCCGGGGCCGCTCTCCTCGGCTTGTCCCAGGGAGCGCCGCTTGCGCACGTGGGCGGATGAATGGCCCGGAGCGGAGCGACGGTTCCCGTGTAAACGGAGGAGGAGGGAAGAGGTTTGTTGCGTGCCATCGCTTGCTGAATCGGGTGGGAGAGGGAGGGTGGCTGGCTGCCGGTCTCCCGGTGCTCCCTCCCCCGGCCGCGCCTTTAAAGGAGAAAAAGGCGCATGCCTTTCATCCATCCAAGAGGAAATTAAAGCACCACACAACCTTAGCCCCTCTCCATCAATTTCAAAAATAAGGGGCACTTCGCCACGGGAGTGTCCTATATATGGGAACACTCAGTACATTTTAATTAAAGCTGGAATAAAAGTTGGTACTATAAAATTACAGGCCGTGCGCCCAGGAACCTTTCACAGTTCCGTTTCCAGTCGCGTTACTGGCAGAATTCCAGAAAGCACTAACAAGAACAATCATAGAATCATAGAGTTGGAAGAGACCACAAGGGCCATCGAGTCCAACCCCCTGCCAAGCAGGAAACACCATCAGAGCACTCCTGACATATGGTTGTCAAGCCTCTGCTTAAAGACCTCCAAAGAAGGAGACTCCACCACACTCCTTGGCAGCAAATTCCACTGTCGAACAGCTCTTACTGTCAGGAAGTTCTTCCTAATGTTTAGGTGGAATCTTCTTTCTTGTAGTTTGGATCCATTGCTCCATGTCCGCTTCTCTGGAGCAGCAGAAAACAACCTTTCTCCCTCCTCTATGTGACATCCTTTTATATATTTGAACATGGCTATCATATCACCCCTTAACCTCCTCTTCTTCAGGCTAAACATGCCCAGCTCCCTTAGCCGTTCCTCATAAGGCATCGTTTCCAGGCCTTTGACCATTTTGGTTGCCCTCCTCTGGACAATCAGCAAAGCATCGGGTAGCAACTTAAAGGGTAAGCAAGACATTACTGTAGTATGTATGAGCTTTTGTAGGATACAGGCAACTCTGCAAAATGCATGAAGTGTTTATGCTCAGCTGGCACTTATGCAGGTAAGAAAAGAAAAGAAGAAAGAGGATGGTGCTCCATGTGTTTGAAATAAGATATATTTCAGCCCCGATGTGTTTTTTTGGAACAAATCCTTCCTTGGGCTAAAAACGTGAAGGATTTATTCCAAAATAAGTCAGGCCTGGAATAAATCTTATTTCAAGCACCTGAGGTTTTTACTCTTTCCACTTCTGCTAAGAGTGTGTTCTCCATTTTTTAAAAAAAAGTTATACAGTGGTACCTCGGGTTATGTATTTAATTAGTTCCGGAGGTCCGTTCTTAACCTGAAACTGTTCTTAACCTGAAGCACCACTTTAGCTAATGGGGCCTCCTGCTGCTGCTGCACCACCGGAGCACAATTTCTGTTCTCATCCTGAAGCAAAGTTCTTAACCTGAGGTACTATTTCTGGGTTAGCGGAGTCTGTAACCTGAAGCGTATGTAACCTGAGGTACCACTGTACTGAAGTAGCCAATGTGGTATCCTATTATTGATGGTGGACCACAACTCTCATTATCCCATGGGTGGGTTCAGGGGGGCAGCTGCCCCCCCAATCAAGTAAGTAAAAGTACTTAGCTAACTGACCAATTGAGTCACAGATAGCTCCGTTCTGCCCCCCCAACAAAAGGCCTCCCCCCACAACATAAATCCTGCATCTTCCTTGACCATTGGTCATGCTGACTAAGTCTGATGGGTGTTGCAGTCCAGCAATCCCTGTGCTCTATAGATAGGAAGCTGCCCACAGTTTGTCCCATCTGGTTCAGTACTGTCTACTGGGACTGGCAGTGGCCTCTCCAAATGTTTAGGCTTTGCCATCACTTGATCCTGGAGATGCCAGGGACTGAACCCAGGGGCTTCTGCATGATGATCATGACAACCGAGCTGCAGATGGGACAGGAAAGGGTGTGAAAGTATTACTGAAAAGTAAGACCCGAAGACCCAGCTGCAGGAGAGAGATGTGCCACAGCCATGTCCAATTTGTTTCCACTAATCCTCCTGAGAGTCCAGTTTCACCAGCTGTAACAGAATGGCAATTGCGTGGACAGGCGGAGCCCCCCCAGCCCCTGGTGACCCCCGAGCGGAATAATGACTCAAGACAATGTGCTATGGGATTAAAATTGGCCACAGCTTTATTAAGTTTCAGATGTAGGGAGACCTTGGCTCAGGCATTGGGCGTTTATCCTTCCCAGTCCCCAGCCGGGGATCTGGGAGACATCAGGGTTATCCAGAATGTGTGGGGATTGGGCTGGCTCTGGAGAACATATGTTCAAGCAGAGAGCCCACCCCCCGTTTTGCCACTGTTGGAGGGGAGAGCAATGGCAACCTCTCGGTGTATGGCCAATACCACCCCTCAAGACCCCTTTAATGGGAACCCTGGGATCACCACCGCAAGGGGGGCGTGGGTCACCGCTTCACCACCACCCCATTTAGGGAAGATAGACTAAGGATTCCACCCAAGGCCTGAAACTGCCAAAGTTGTGACGTTTTGCTACGGGAAAGGCAAAACCTGCCAAAGCAGGAAAATTCCTTTCTGGCCCTTCAACAGCGACTCTGATGTGGCAGCACCTGTGTACCTGTGGAGAAGAGGTTACTCTGCAAAAGAAGACTTAACTGAGGGAGGGAAGGGTGGGAGAAGCTCTGGAGCCAACTGACCCTTCGCAGGTAAGATTCACCTTCTGTTGTGTGGGCAGGGCAGTCCCTCCCCTTACCTGGCCGATCCCCTGGCAATGCCTCCCTAGGTGGGATTGGGTGATTGGCTGAGGTAGGCGGAGACCTCCAGGTATCCAGCCTGGGGAGGATGAAGCCAGCCCGAACTATCAGGAGTCGCACTGGGATCTGGGGGGCTGCGCCCAACCATGCAAAAAGCACCCCCATTTGATGTGGGAAGTGGTCATTGCTAGCACGCAATGGCATATATTGCCTGTTGCAAAGGGACACTTCCAATCTGTTGAGCTGGAATTCATGTGTAATTTGATATTATCAGATTTGGGCTCAACAGAGACTGGGTGTGGCTAGCTCACTGTAGAAAGTAAATGTGCCCTCTGTTCGTGCCTGCTACAAATCTTGCTTTGCCAGCTCATTATCAGCTGGGAGAGGGTTACGCCCACTCCGGTTGAACCTTTTACACTTTCGACTGGATCTTGTTTTCACTTATGCCCTATTTAACACGCCTCTCTCTTTCATTGCCAGTCTTCTCATATAGCAAGAAGCCTCGCCCTCCCTACTTCCTGGCATCTGCAGATATGGCTGGGGAAGGTGTCTGTCTGAAACCCCAAAGACCCACTGCCAGTTGCTGTAGACCAGGGTTTCCCAAACCTGGGTCTCCAGCTGCTTTGGGACTACAATTCCCATCATCCCCGACCACTGGTCCTGCTAGCTAGGGATGATGGGAGTTGCAGTCCCAAAGCAGCTGGAGACCCAAGTTTGGGTAACCCTGCTCTTGACCATACCAACTTAATCAATAATCTTCAGCCTTTTCAGACTCAAGGACCATCATTTCCATGATATATCTGTATGTTGGTAGTGCTGCCATGGTGGCCCAGCTTAGACAAGGTTGTGGCCTGGTACTGCATTCTCCTGGTCTTCAGAAGACCAATGAGACAGATGAACAGAAGGTTGGGTTTGGTTTAAGCAGATTGCGAATGCAAAATGGGGAAGGGTCAGAGTTCTTAAGCTCCTGGGAGGAAAGATGGACTATAATAATTTGCACAGTGCTACCTTGGTTCTCAAACGCCTTGGTATGCAAATGACTTGGAACCCAAACACTGCAAACCCGGAAGTAACTTTTTTTGGAAGCCGAACGTACTCCGTTTTGAGTGCTACACTTCCGTTTTTAATGCCACGCTTCCATTTTTAGTGTTATGCTGTGGTCTGTCTGTTTTTGCTATTTTGCATTTTTGTTTTTGCAGCTCTTTTTTGTTTTGTTTTTCTGACTGTGTGGGACCCAGTTCAGCTACTGATTGATTGTGTGACTGCAGTACATTGTTTCTTGCTTTCATTTTATGGATCAGCGGTCTCGTTAGATAGTAAAATTCATGTTAAATTGCTGTTTTAGGAGTTGTTTTTAAAAATCTGGAACAGATTAATCTGTTTGGCATTACTTTCTATGGTAAAGCACACTTTGGTTTTGGAATGTTTTAGTTTTGGAATGGACTTCCGGGACGGATTATGTTTGAGAACCAAAGTACCACTGTAGTCTCCAAGGTGCCACCAGACTTTTTGCTTCACTATAAAGTTACCCTTGTGGAGTACGTCACTAATATAATAAGGAGGCAGGGATTACAGACCAATTTTGCAATCCGTTTTTGCCTCCACCTTCCATAAAATGTGGAAGAACCAGTTTCACTGCTACTGTGTGTAAACATATGAGTCCAGCCTCTCACCTCCTCTGTGTTAGGGTCAGCCCAATATATTTTGCTGCTTCAGTGAGATTTGTCCTCACCTCTTAGAACAATTAAACTTTAAACTGATTTATAATATTGCAGCCTTAGTCATTATATTGGAAACGGGCACTGTGCAAAGCTGAAGCAAAGCAGATACTAAACACTGATGTTAAGAAGGGAGTTGACCAGACGTGAGTTTTGAACTATGTTCAACTACTGCTTTTAATATTTTATTTAATGCCAGTGATGAGCACTGTATTGTACAGAGTTAGAAAGTGCACTGTTGATGTGGAGGCAGAACAGGCAATGAGGTGCTAAGTAGGTTTGCAATCTGAAAGTGGTTGTCATACAAACTCGGAGCAAGGAGGAGCCAATCCAAGTGATTTTATACAGCCAGGTGGAACCCTATTGGGCTACCTGTGTCACGTGGCAACTGCTGAACTGGAAGATGTAGTACCATCCTCCAGCCATAGGTGGTACCCAAGCATAACAGAGAGCAACACAGCAGTGCCACCTTCTGGCAATGATGCAGAATGCAATACTTCATGTTGTGTTCTTATACACACTTAACCTAGTAATATGTCCTTTTGAATGCATTGTGGCTTACTTGTGAGTATACTACACCAAGATTCATGAGAGGGTGGAATAAGCTTCACACAATGGTTTCTGTACGTTTCTTTTGAGTGCTTTTAAATGCCTTTGTCTACCGCTGCAATATCATTTCACAGTAACAGTTTGGCCACAAATGATTGAATATAGAGAATCTTGCTCAGTATAAGGACTGATTGGTATCTGCTCTAAGTCCAATGCAATTGCCTCTTTGCTTTAAAACATTTTTAAAAGCAGGGATGTGTACAATGTGTATGGCTGGACCCCAGTTACTATCAGCCCCAACCAGCATGGCCAGTTGGGTTGATAGGAGCTGTGGTTCACCCAGCCCAGAAAGTGGATCTCAGCTTGCCTGCCTATTGGGCCAATGGCAGGTGGGCTGCAGCACCACCCCTGGGGCAGATTGGACTCTGGTCCACCCCATGGGTTTTTAATCCCATGGCCTACCCTATCCTTCGTCCAGTTTTGAAAAACCTTTCCTGCAAAGGGGGGGGGGAGTCACAGAGTACAGTGGTACCTCAGTTTTTGGACATCTCCATTGCCGAATGCTTTGGTTTTTGAAAGCCAAAAACCTGGAAGTAAATGCTTCCATTTTCTAATGTGCCTCGGAAGTCGAACGGCTTCCGCTGCATGTATCTGTTGTTTTTCACAACAGATGTTGTTTTCAAACATTTCAGAAGTCAAATGGTCTTCTCCAAGGGATTATGTTCAAAAACCAAGGTACCACTGCATTTTCTTTTCTGAAAGGGCGGGGGTGTTGTAGGCCAAATAAGTTGAGGAACCTCTGCTCTCAAATGAAGCAGCCTCGTCCTTCCCCACTAAACATTTGAGCATATCAGTTCATTAGCCTCGGCCATGTTCAAGTCGGCACCAGTCTTGGATTTCTTCCTGGTTAACGTCGCTCCAGGTTTCAGGTACTTGTCTTTGCTGTGGATGACTTGGATGTACTGGTCGTTGCCGCTAGTTGGCTGGTCACTGCTCGACTCGACAGAGATGGAGTCAGACTCTGTCGGGGACGGCTCGGGCTTGTGTTTGGATTTCGCCTTCGGGTGCTGCTCCGGGTAGCGCGGGTCCAGCTCAATGTTCTTCAGGTGAATCTTCCGGTGGGCGTGAGGGGGCCTGCCAAACGTGAGCCCGAAGCCATCTTCCCAAGATTTGTAGTGCATCTTCGCCAGCGCCTTGCTACTAAGGATCTGGCTGTCAGCACACTCCCCAATGTAGAAGCGGGGGGCTGCTCGGAGATCGGAGAGCGACCGTGGGCGGTGGGATCTATTGGCCAGAGCTCTCCTCAACTCCTCTTCTTCCTCCTCTTCGCTGAAATGAGGGGAGTAGGCCCTGTGTGGCGTCCGAACCATGTACCTCCGGATGTTTCTCGGATACAGCTCCACAATGTCCCCCGACTCGTCCATTCGGAAATTCCTTGGCAGCCGCGTGGTGGAGCGGAGGAGCTTTTTCCGGGGTTCGTGCTCGTTGACAAGGAAGTACCTGGCCGTGTGAGACCGGCGGCCCACAAAAGCAGGGGTGCCGCCAGCGCCGCGAACCTCGGGGTTGGCTTGTCGGAGGCTCTTCCTGAACAGAGGTTCTGAGTGAACATCTTCTAGGCGTTTCTTGTACTTCACAGGGGTGAAAGTCTTGGCTTTGCAGAGGTCGCTTGCACTGCCATGGGCAGCACTTGGGTATCTACAGAGAAAGAGAAAGAGAGAAAGTGTGTGTGAGAGAAGGCAGATTAATTTAGGGCTTATCCACACTTCCACTTCTCCTCCTGCTTTCCTCCCTGGGGAAAACAGCTCTTTAGCGCTCAATTGGGGCCAACTATTTATGGGACGTGGGTGGCGCTGTGGGTTAAACCACAGAGCCTAGGACTTGCCGATCAGAAGGTTGGCGGTTCAAATCCCCTGACGGGGTGAGCTCCCGTTGTTCGGTCCCTGCTCCTGCCAACCTAGAAGTTTGAAAGCGCAAAGTGCAAGTAGATAAATAGGTACCGCTCTGGAGGGAAGGTAAACGGTGTTTCCGTACGCTGCTCTGGTTCACCAGAAGAGGCTTAGTCATGCTGGCCACATGACCTGGAAGCTGTACGCCGGCTCCCTTGGCCAATAAAGTGAGATGAGCGCCACAACTCCAGAGTCGGTCACGACTGGACCTAATGGGCAGGGGTCCCTTTACCTTTACCTATTTGGGTTTTGCCTGGATTGCCATTTGTTCCTGTCTATCTAAAAAACGGATTTTCCCTGGGAAATGAGCGATAACTGCTCAGAACCATGCTTTCTAGGCATGGCACAAGCGGAAGTGGGGATTATGATTATTTATTGATTTATATACCGCCCGGTTCACAGAACAAAATCAAAATACAGTGGTGCCCCGCAAGACGAAATTAATCCGTTCTGCGGGTGCCTTCGTCTTGCAGGGATTTTCGTCTTGCGGAGCACCGCTATCAGCGGATCAGCTGATAAGCGGTAATTGACAGATAAGTGGCTTAGCGGCTTTTAGCGGCTTTTAGCGGCTTAGCGGCTTAGCGGATAAGCGGCAATTTGCAGATAAGCGGCTTAGCGCCTTTCAGAAAAGGCAAAAAAAAGGGAGACCACGGAAAAAATTTCGTTTTGCGAGACAGCCCCATAGAAAAATTCGTCTTGCGAAGCGGAAAAAATATCGGAAACCCCTTTCGTCTTGCGCGTTTTTCGTTTAGCGGGGCATTCGTCTAGCGGGGTACCACTGTATAAAACCACAAAATATATAATCAAAATAAAAACAACAACCCAATAATGCCCCACTCCCAAAAACATTTTTAAAGGGCATAGGATGTCAAGCAGATCAACCAAAGGCCTGGTTAAAAAGGAACGTTTTTGCCTGGCTCCTAAAGGTGTATAATGAAGGCACCGGCGAACTTCCCTGGGGAGAGCATTCCACAGATGGGGGGCCAAAGCAGAGAAGGCCTGTTCTCATGTTAGTTCTCGTCCTTAGTCTACACCAGTTTGTTATCAAATGGGTGTCCTTCTGCAAGATCGTCAGTAATGGCCAACTATCTTCCTGAAAGACACATTGCCAAATGCTACCAGCTTTGGGGGTTTTCTCCTACCTAGTAGCAGTCACAACTTTTGTGAGGTTAGGCATTGGATAAGCCTTTGGTTGGTTGGAGGGGAGGTTGTTGCCTTTGCCTGCTCCTCCTCAGTAAGGATATCCTGCTAAGGAAATCTGAGGTGTGAATACTGTCCGAAGCCTGGGCATGGGCAAAGGCCATGTCACAGCCCCTACGGGGACCCCATGGGGTGCCACTATCTGAAGTAATTCTAAGTCGCCCCCTATCAGTGGTTTACCCTTCCGTGGACTCCCTGCAGATGGGCAGGAGTCAAGATATAGCCTGGCTTCACCGCCAAACCGCTCACATCTGTAACCAATAAAGTTGTGGCCTATTTGAACCCATAAACCAAATATTCCGTGTCAGTGTGATTTATTGTTCTCCTGGGAACTTTGGGGCTTGGGTGCCTTGGCATGCAGTCTTATGGTTTGGTTTCCAATCTCAGCAACTAGGCCAGTTCTAGCTGGCTCTTCATACTCTGAGGAATAGTACCTCATTTTGGTTTAGAGAGGGAAAAGACTTAGGTCTTCTCGTTGTTGTTTGGTTTGCAAGTTAAGTCTCCAAAACAATCCAAGGCGAGCTTCAGATAATTCTTCCTATCTCTATTGATCTACCTTCTCTGCCAGAGGCAGCTTGCCTCTGGGTTCCAGTTTCTGAGATTCACTAGAGGGAAGAATACTGTTGCATCCATGTGGGTCTCCCATAGGCATTTGGTGGCCACTGTGAGAACAGGATGCTGGACTACCTGGGCACCCAGCAGGGATCTTCTTATGGTCTGCAATAGCGTAACATGAACAAAACAACTGAAGCTGCTTCTTGTGGGCCTCCATTTACTTCCAGAGCTCAAGAGGAGGGTTTTACCTGTTGGCGATGGGTTCAGCTCTCGGCTTTGGTACACTGGGCAGTGATGGCGTTGGAGTGACGGGTGTCGGAGCTATAGGCACTGGGGATGCTACGGGCAAGGGAGCCGCTATAGGTGCTGGGGCCGCAGGAGGAGCATTTGCCGGCGGTGGGCTGACTGGCTTGGCTACTTCAGGCTGTGCTACGGACTGGGAGATGGTTTGTATTCTCCTGCCTTTGGGCGACTCAAAGTTCACCACACTGCCGTTCTTCCTTGGCGTTGAGCACCGGACTGAGGACTCCTGGCTGATGATGTCACTCTCCTGCTCCGGCCTTATGTCGTTTCCTTCTGTAGTTTGTATTCTAGCTAAAGATGCGGATTAAATCAAGAACACGGTTATAGCCTCTTTATTCATAAACTACGACGTTTATTTTCACAACTGCAGACCCTCCAAGTGTCCCTATTTTCCAGGGATAGTCGCAGATTTACAGAAGCTGTCCCAGTTTCTGGTTTCATTCTGGAACATCCTGCTTTTCCTTAGGATGTCCCAATTTTTATTGAAGAAATATTGGGGAGCCAAGAGATAACTAACTATATAATCTTTAGAAGACATCTGAAGGAAGCCCTGTACACTGGCGGAGGAAGAAGAGTGCGGGGGGAGCACACCACCCCCAGCAGCGCGATCCTAGTGGGGTGCCATCACGGCTGCCCCCTGCCCGTGCTGGGTGCCACGCCCCCGCAGGCAGCACGCCCCGCCTCCAGGATGTGACCACGCCCCTGTGGGTGGCGTGCCCCCCTGGGACACATGCCAGCCCCGCTCCCACCTGCTCTCCCCCCCCCCCGGTGCTGCAGCATGAAGCTCCGCCACGGGCCCTGTATAGGGAAGTTGTTTAATGTTTTATTATGCTTTTATATATGTTGGAAGCTGCCCAGAGTGCTCTAATTTAGTAAACAAAGCTAAAAACTTGGAAACTGTCAAGCCCGTCCAATATTGTATTTGCAGTTGCCATCCATTCATTGTTACTGACGAGCTCACGAAACAAAGCACTGGACAATTTTGCACCCAATATTGATGCTAAGTCTCCCACTGACATAAATGTGACATGATTTCATAATGGTTCTGGTGGAAGTAGTTGCTGAAATGGATGGTCTGTGCTCCCAAAGAGCATACAATCAAATACAGCTAAGTGTTTCTTAGGTTCCTGTTTGTGGATTTAGCCTTTCTTCTCACCTGCTGCCATTTGGACCACTTTTTTCTTGTCTTCAGTTCTTTCCTAGAATGCACACAAAACACTTGGGATGACTGAATAGGATCTGTCAATAACAGAAACACCCAGTGCAAATTGCTAATGCAGAATAAATATTACAGTTCCTCTTCCAGTCCTCGCCCACCCAATATTTTGGTGCTAAGTCCTTTATGAAATGCCACTAAACATGTAAAATAAAAGCTTTTAAAAATTGAAAGATATCAGTACTTACATTCTGGATCTGCATCCTCAGTTGATTGTTAGTGAATTTTAACGACCTAGCAATACTCTGCAGATAATAAATTAGCATGCTGGAAGAGAGAAACACAGGGTCATCACTGAACCACATTGCTCTGGTGCGGGGACAGGGATATGATTATAACTGCAAACCATTCATTTCCATGAAGATCAGTGAATGTTGTGTAAACTTCTAATCTTGCAGAGTTGCTGAAACTAAGCAGGTGTGGACCTGATCAATAAGCTGATCAATACACTGAAATGGGAGACCACTTACATAAGAGCAGGTTAGAAGAATACCAGATAGCCTCCAATCCAAAATACACCATGCAACAATCTTCCATTATCAGTAAGACTTAAATACACATTAAACTCCTGATCCAGACCCCTGTGTGAACTATGATGCACATGATTCATTCTTCCCATTCATTTCACTGGAGAACTTTGTGTACAGTTTCCTTTCCAAGCCACCTTCAATTGAAGTATTCAGCTGAAGTGGACAGGGTGGCCTTATTGTATGTGTTACCCCGTGAACCTCCCAGGACAACATACATACACAGATGTATGGCCTCAAACCAGAGACAGCTTGTCACGCTAAAAACCCCATTGAAATTAGCAGAATGAAAGTAAGTCACAGCTGACTTGTCCTATTGAGCTCAATGGGACATAGACCCAAATCCAGACATGTTGTGTGCATGCTTGTGTGTGTGTTTATAAATAGGAAGCCTGGAAACTCCTCCCCATTAAAAATAAAAATAAAATCTGGAAAGACAGTATGTCAGGAAGAAAGCTTCAGGTCTAAAGTGTTTATTTACATGCTAATTTTTCTATGCCTGGGGAGAATTTGTCATGGGAGACCATATTCCACCGTGGTGTCAGTGATCATTCTAAAATGATACAGTCTGCAGAAGGGTCAAAGGATGTTCTGAACATGTAGGTCAACAGCAACTGTTATGTTAGCAGTGAAATCGATAAAAGAGGTTTATAGACTTACAAGAGAAGCAATAAAGCCGGGAGGACAACTACAGGGCTGCTCACATAAATCATCATCTTGTGGAACCAGACAGGAAAGTCAGCTTGAATGGTTTCGGACACAATGTCATATATTTTTTCTTGTCCGCTAGGGTGAAAAACATTCAGTTACTCTCTCGGGAGAAAAATAATAATAATCCCCAGCATCTTAAGACACTTCATAGCTGTCTTCTGGTAACAGCCATATCATTGATTGCATTCTTATCCCACCTTTTTCTCCAAGGAGCTCGAAGTGATATACAGTGGTACCTCGTGTTAAGAACTTAATTCGTTTTGGAGTTCCATTCTTAACCTGAAACTGTTCTTAACCTGAGGTACCACTTTAGCTAATGGGGCCTCCCACTGCCACCGCGCCACCGCCACACAATTTCTATTCTCATTCTGAAGCAAAGTTCTTAACCTGAGGTACTATTTCTGGGTTAGCGGAGTCTGTAACCTGAAGCATCTGTAACCTGAAGCGAGGTACCACTGTACATGGTTCTGCCCTTCCACATTTAATCCCCGCAACAACCCTGTGAGATAGGGTAGGCTGGGAAGCAGTAACTAGCCCAAGGTCACCCAGTAAGCTTCAGAGCCATAACTGGAACTCTCGTGTAGGCGGCTAGGCCAGCCTTTGTTGGGGAAGTGGGGAAAGGACTGGGAGAAAAGGATGGAGACGAGCATATCTGAGTTTTGTCTTTCCAAACTACGTCAGATTCCTGTGCTGAGCAAGGGTGTATGGGCTAGATGACGTCTAAATGATTGTCTCACTGTAGGATTCTCACACAACACAACAAACCCAAAATAAAGCCTCACTAGCATCAACTCACCTAAATGGCCCACAGGTGAGGGATGGCTTATAGCGGGCAATCGCAAATATGGTGGGAAGCATACACAAAAACAGCATGAAGAGCAGCATAGCCAGGTAGAAGTTATTAGATCTACAAGGAAAGAAATAGTTAATACCCAGTTCTTCTGCATAAAGGGTTCTAGCAACACCCTAACTCATTCACAGCAAATTATTTTGCTAGGGGAATCCTCCCTTGAGCAGGATTTTCCTTCTCCCTGGGCATCTTACCCATCAAACTTGAATTCTTGACCCCAAAGTCTTCCACTGTATCCCATAGCTAGGAAGGAAGATATATGGCATTGCCCCACCTCGGAAGTTCCTGTTTTGGTTATTGGGGGGATATAACCAAGGTCTAGAGGGACGTGGGTGGCGCTGTGGGTTAAACCACAGAGCCTAGGGCTTGCCGATCAGAAGGCTGGCGGTTTGAATCCCCGCGATGGGGTGAGCTCCCGTTGCTCGGTCCCTGCTCCTGCCAACCTAGCAGTTTGAAAGCATGTCAAAGTGCAAGTAGATAAATAGGTGCCGCTCTGGCAAGAAGGTAAACGACGTTTCCATGTGCTGCTCTGGTTCGCCAGAAGTGGCTTAGTCATGCTGGCCACATGACCCGGAAGCTGTACGCCGGCTCCCTTGGCCAATAAAGCGAGATGAGCGCCACAACCCGAGTCAGCCATGACTAGGCCTAATGGCCAGGGGTCCCTTTACCTTTTATCTCTTCTTTACACCCCTCCCAGTAATATTTAATAAAGCATAGCAAGTCACATGGTGGCAGAATCCAAGGAAGAGAGGAAGGAAGGTGATCACATCATATGACATCACAGGTTTTGCTTTATTAAATACTACTGGCCGAGAGAGGAGCAGGGTGGCTGCCGTTTCTGGTGGTTAACCACACAGTTGGCATTGTTGTGCTCTCACTGGTTGTTACCTGTGCCTTTGGTCTGCCCTCACCAACCAGTTGTCATCCCTCTGACCTAATCTGTACTTCTTGGTCCAGCTTGGCTTTTGGCATTCGCCCTGAGCTGCCTAGCTCCAATCTTTGGCCCACGGCTCCATCTCTCGCCGGGGTCCCATGTGATCCCAGTGCAGTACAGTCACTTAGAAAATGAACTTCAAACAATTCAATTAACAAAGTGCCATCAAGCTATAGCCTTTCTCTCCCCCTTGCTGGCTTCGAATCGATGACCTGGAGGCGAAGAAGCTTCTTTGTGATCTGTGAGAGCTGGGGGTGACTTGTGAAGCTCCAGATGGCATTGAGCTCCAGCTTCCTTCAACCACTGATGGGGGTCCCAGACCCTCTGGGGGGCTGCAACCCCTTGTGGCACCATCGGTTCTAATAAATACCTTCATTTAAGGCACTTGGAATCCTCTCAGGAACTACAGTGCCCTTCAAAACTCTACTTCCAGAGAAAACTGAAGGATATATTAAATGGATGCTTGTCTTTGAGGCATCCTGCTAAGTCAGCAATTACATGCAGGGGAATGGCCAGGGATTAGGGTTGAAGCACCTACTCGGGATCCCCTGTGCCATGCTGGTGGTAATAATAATAATAATAATAATAATAATAATAATAATAATAATATTTGTGCCCCGTCCATCTGGCTGGGTTTCCCCAGCCATTCTGGGTGGCTTCCGGCAAAAGATTAAAAATACATGAAAACATCAGTCATTAAAAGCTGCCCTAAACAGGGCTGCCTTCAGATGTCTTCTAAAAGTCAGATAGTTGTTTATTTCTTTGACATCTGATGGGAGGGCGTTCCACGGGGCGGGTGCCACTACCAAGAAGGCCCTCTGCCTGGTTCCCTGTAACCTCACTTCTCGCAGGGAGGGAACCGCCAGAAGGCCCTCAGAGGTGGACCCCAGTGTCCAGGCTGAACAATGGGGGTGGAGATGCTCCTTCAGGTGTACTGGGCCGAGGCCATTTGTCCCCCTTACCCTCTCGCCCCTCCACTGCCATGGAATGTCCAGGCTGCTTTGCTGCATTTTCACCCTTTGGCATCTGAGAGGCAGGCATGACACACCCACCCCAAGCTGCCCCGGACTTCAACCACGAAGTCTGCACCTAATGTTGCTACTGGCATTGGGAACTGAGACTGCAGTACACTGAGAGGGAGGTTAACTCTCTCCCCTCATCCCCAGCTCCTTGGTCCCTGTAAAAATCACACGCACAGCCTCCCCAACTGTGTTCCTGGCATCAGGTCAGACCCACTAATTTCCTTTAGGAAAGGGAATATTCACAGTGAAGAGGCCACTGTTGATTTTATCTATATTTTGATGGTTTTGTAAATGTCTACTTTAAAAAAAAAGTATTTGATCAGTGCTTTTTTATAAATCTTTTATACTATTTCATATAAACTGCTTAATTAATTATATGTTTTGTTACATAAATAAACAAACTAATTAAAGGTGAGTGATTGAAAATATGCTTCCCGGACATGTGTTTCCACCAGCCCCAGCCCCCAGCAGTTGTTATTTTTTAAAAATAAAATAAAATAAAAGCAAGACACACCCATTCGTTTAATATATGCAAGCAGAAGTTACTGTTTTCCACCTCCCTAGACTGGTGTGAAGCCAACAAAGTCCTACTTAGAGGAGATCAATCAAAATTAGTGGACCTAAGTTGATTGTGTGCACACCAAGTTTAGTGGGTCTACACAGAATAGGACTAGCATTGGATACAACCCTATGGCCATCTTACTTACTCACTGACTAACCTACCTTGAGGCTCTGAAGACTTGCTGATGGGGGACATTGCAAGTTAGCACAGCCCAGCTCCGCAGGTACATGAGCCCTATCAGCTTGAGAACGTTGAACGCTGGGAGGCAGGGCGAAAAGAAGGCTCCCATCCTAGGAAAACAAGCAGTGATGAATTTGGGGAAAGGAAGGCACAGAGGAGAGGGGAGATACAGGTAAGCAAGCTTGCCATTGGTCATCTCAGAACAGGCGGGGTAATTGTGAGCTCTCTCAAGCCATGTACACATGACATTTTATTCCAGAATCAGTGAGACAGAGTACTTGTTTTTTCCTGTGTGGTTCGCACACAATCTAGATCTATCGCATAAAAAGTTATTTTGAATCACTATGAGATTGTATTGAAATGTGTTAACTGTTTGGTGAATTTGTTTGTTTTCTGCCTTCTTTATATGCTGTTGCGTTTTTGATATGATTAATAGTGACTGCAATCTTTGTTTAATTTTTAATGCCATTCTGAGCTGTTTTGAGCTCACTATTATTGTCAGAATGCAAATATTGAATAAAATTAAAATAAAATCAATTGCAATTACAACTTAAAAAAACACACAACTCCCACAAAATTCCATATGTGTTCTCACTTACCAAATCATCCCTTGATTGTAGACCAAATGCAGGACATTTTCTGCTATTTTGAATTCTCCATATTCTGGCTGCAAAGTAAACAAAAGTACAGAACTAGAAAGCCACTCTTTTTTTCCAGAGTAAATATTCATCTATGGCACTCTTAATGTAATAATACCCCACAGCCTGTTGTCAATATAATTCTTTGTCCTAAAGAGAGCAGATCTGGCTGGAATACCAAGTGATGCTTACTGTAAAGCAAAGATGGGGAATGTTGCATGGTGGCTAAATGAAATTATTGTTAACACTCACTTAGAAGAGCAGACTTTATAACGAATTAGAAAGTTAAAACAACAGTGCTTTGCCCCCCAGTTTAGATCTGTCATATTTAAGAACCCCCAAAGAAAGAAGAACAAGATGGACAAGGTATAGAACATTAACTGGGTGGAGTGATGAAGAGTCGGACACGACTAAACGACTAAACAACAACAACAAAGGATGTGGAACAGCACCACCTATTGACTGGAGGTGTTATAATAATCACAGATACAATCGTCAGTAGTGGTAGGGAAACTATGGCCCTCCAGATGTTGCTGGACTGCAACTCACATCAGCTCCACCAGAGTGACTAATGGTCCAACAACATCTGTAGGGTCCACAGATCCCCCACCATTGTGTTACAGCGAAAGGGCTGGGCGATGCAATATAGGGATGTGGTTTTCAGCAGCTACCTCCATGCCTGTGTAATGTGCCCCCAGTTTTTACCTCCCCTTCTCCTTCTTTACTAATAGGAAAGATATACTCACAAATTTGCTTTCCAGATCCCAGCACCAACAGTCACTTAAGTATCGGACAAATAGCCCACGGAAGAAGTCAATCAACAGGATGCTCGCCACGGTGAAGAGCATGTCAATAATCGACAGCTTCAACATTTCCTGAAACAGGAAGGATGCAGAAATATCATATTCCAGGGCAAGGGATGCCCCTCTGTGTCTTCCATTGTTGCCAGGAAGAGGGATAGATGGATCAAACTATTTCTATTCTGTGTCAGTGTTGCACACGCTTTAGTCATGGGTAGGAATGTCAGAGAATTCCAGCAAATGCAGACATGGGAGTAGAAATTGCCTAACAAAGCTGGTTTGTCTGTCCCATGTTTGGAATGGAAATCAATCCAGTGAATACAATTGGCCCAGCAACATTTTGAGGGAAACAGAATCCCCATCCCTGATCCAATAGCTAACATATAAGGGGCTCAACAGATCTCCACGGTGGAACCATTCATCAATCCTGCTGCCATCCCTGCAAAGACCTTGTCTTGGGTTCCTGCCTGTCTAGTGTCACATAAAGGTCAAACCTACTTGCCCAACATAGGTCTCCCAGCATTGATCTTGGTGGCTTTGAGTGTTGGATTCATAAGATGCTGTCTTGTTGGTCACCATGCTGATGGGTAGAGCATAGCTTTGAGTGTGGTTGTCAACCAGAAGAAAGGTGCTGGTCCTCATAATGTGCATACTGGGAATGATTGTTGAAAAGTTGTCTTCTCTAATAAGTTTAGTAGCTGAGGTGGTGGTGGTGGTGGCAACCACTGTGGTGGTGCTTCCATTGTTGTGAACTTCAGATTCCTGAAATCATGGAGCAAAAGTCAAACTCATAAACTTAAGCTTTAAGAAGGTGGTGCTTAAAATATCCTGGTTCCAGCCAGTTTGGAGATCTGGATCTTTTAGGACAGAGCTAGGGAACCTGTGGCCAACTCTCCAACTCTCATCAGCCAATAGCCAATGGTCAGGGACAATGGGAATATGGAGCACACCACTTTTGGAGGGTGACAGGTTCCTTAAGCAGGCTCTTGTCTAGCCCTTATAACAGCCCTATAAGGCAAATCAGTGGGCACAGCATCTTACCAACTGGGAGCGGTTCAGAGGAGAACAACAAAGTATGGGATAACCAGCCTCATATAGCCAGCATGCTTGTCTAATTAATGCTTGAAGGGGTTAATGCCATAGAGTAAGCTGTCCTGTCCCTCGGTCTCTTCTTTATGCATTTGGAACCTCTTAATACCTTTGAAATATTGTTTTTGCATTTTGACTTGTTATTCACCTTGAGTTCCTCAGAAAAACAGCTGGAACATAAAGGCCAAAAACATAAATAAAAAGCATAGAGCTTACACTCCAAGGATAGTCGAGATTTGCAACTTACAGCGATGCTCATGCTGTCCACTTTGTCCAGAAGTGCAATGATCAAACTGTATAGATTTCCCAGATACAAGACAAGAACTCTGTCAAAACAAAAACAGAAACGTCAAGTCCAGAAAGCTACCATCAGTTAACAATGCTATATAGGAAACTGAATTATACTGAGTTAGACACTTGGATCTGTTCCAGTGTCTTCTTGCCTATACAGAGGTACCTCAGGTTAAGTACTTAATTCGTTCCGGAGGTCTGTTCTTAACCTAAAGCACCACTTTAGCTAATGGGGCCTCCTGCTGCTGCCGAGCCACTGCAGCACGATTTCTGCTCTCATCCTGAAGCAAAGTTCTTAACCCAAGGTACTATTTCTGGGTTAGCAGAGTCTGTAACCTGAAGTGTATGTAACCTGAGGTACCACTGTACACTGAGTGGCAGTGGCTTCCCAGGATATCAGATATGAGATATTTCCAGCCTTACCTGGAGATGCCAGGGATTAAACCTGGTACCTTCTGCGTGCAAAATAGATGTTCTGCCACCCAACCACTGCCTCCCCATTGTACCATACAGTAAGCCTGGGCAATGTATTGATACATCAACCAGGACCAGTCTGAGGACCAGATCGTGATGGCGTCTTTACCCGCTGGTATATTGTGGGTGGGGCATGTCTGCCGCTCAGTGCCTTGCCTTTTTTCTCCTTCCAGGCGCTGGTGGTGGAGGGAGAGGTGGAAATTTAAGCCCGGCGCCTCACAGGGCCAGCACCAGTGCTCCTTGCTCCTCCCTCCATGTGCCGAGCACTGACGACAGAGGGAGCAGCAGCGGTTTCACCCTGGCATCTTTTGGGGCCAGGGGGCTTGACGCTCCTTCCTTATCAACATTGTGATGTGTCAGTATATCGCGATGTTTAGCTGGTGATACACCGTCATGTTGAAAACCTGGCATCACCCAGCCCTACCATACAGACAAAAATATGATACTGTGGTACCTCAGGTTAAGAACTTAATTCGTTCTGGAGGTCTGTTCTTAACCTGAAACTGTTCTTAACCTGAGGTACCACTTTAGCTAATGGGGCCTTCCGCTGCACGATTTCTGTTCTCATCCTGAGGTAAAGTTCTTAACCCGAGGTACTATTTCAGGGTTAGCAGAGTCTGTAACCTGAAGCGTCTATAACCTGAAGCGTATGTAACCTGACGTACCACTGTACAGTGGTACCTCTGGTTGCAAACGGGATTCGTTCTGGAGGCCCGTTCACAACATGAAAAGAGCGCAACCTGAAGTGGGGTATCTGCGCAGGTGCGCAGCGCGATTTGGCGCTTGTGCGCATGCATGAAGTGCAATTTAGCGCTTCTGCGCATGCGCGAGCGGTGAAACCCGGAAGTAACCCTTTCCAGTACTTCCGGGTCGCCGTGGGATGTAACCTGAAAGAACGTAACATGAAGCAAATGTAACATGAGGTACCACTGTATACAATTAGTCCAGCCTGCCTTCCTATACCTGGCAAGCTGAAAGCGTAGGGTTGTTCGAGGGTGGTACATCTCTAGTGCAGCAACCAATTCGAAGGCAGAAGGAGCGAGCATTGTGATGAGGGAGACAACAACACTTACCTGGAAAGAAGAGGGACACGTGTGATTTTTAGCAGAGGTCCCTGTGGAATTCTTTTTTTAAAAAAATAGTTTTTATTAAGGATTTCAACATAACAAATTATTAAAACATATTATCTTCCTTCCCCCCCTAATTTTTCCCTTCGCCCCTTCCCAAGAAGAACCTTCCCTCAGCTCCTCTCTCTGATTTTTCAACACATGTTGTTCTCTGCATATTGTAAAAATCTTTAAATTATCTGTCTATTATGTCAACAATCAATAAATTTGAGTATGTTTATTCAAAACCTGCCAAGGAGTCCAATTCATTTGTTTTTTTAAATAAATTGTAAAAAGTTCCCATTCTTCTTTAAAGTCACAGTTGTGCTTGTCTCGCAGTTTGTACGTCAATTTCGCCAGGGGTCCCTTTGGAATTCAATCATTTGCTAAACAGGGTGCAGAATAACTTGATCCACACATCTCGGATTAATGTTCAGCTCAAACTGCTGCTCTCTCTTGGATTCCACACTTCTACATAAACTGTGGCTCCCAGTTCTTGGCTCAAAACCCATATTCAAAATAAGGTTTAAAAATGTGTATTTTGAGAGAAAATGTCTTTTAAAAAACCTGTATTTAAGTGTGGATAGCCCAGTAACAAAGGTCAATCTACGGTAATCGCCCCCATACTGCAGACGGAGACGAAGAGGATGTGCTTTTATTACCTCATTCTTTTCCCAGAGTGTTAGCTCCTTTTTCGTGCGCTCTAATTTCTGGGATCGATCCACTACGAAGTAAATGATGTAAATGCTTCCGGCGAGTGAGAGGAGAACAAGGATGTTGGCGATGATCCTTAAGCTTATGGTCACGGCCCTTTACACAAGGGTAGGACAAAGTATGGATATTGCTTCAGCAAGTCATTTTCATATTGTTTCAAAAGGACAGGAGGAAGACAATTCCACTTTTGCAACCGTGGAACACAGGCTGGGAAATGATACATATACATACATGTTTGTGCTTTTCTTCTTTTCCTGTTCTTCTAGTATGGCTTCCTGTGAAAAACAAAAATAATAGCATGTAGCAGGGATGCCAACCTAAATAAAATATTGGGGGCGGGGCACATAAACCCCGCCCCACATAATCGATCACATGATGCAGTGCACGCTTATCATTTGGATGGCAATGACCATCAACTCTGGGGGGCAGCCCCCTCAAATATTTTATTGGGGGGCAAAGGGACCTTGGCCCCTAGGAGTTGGCTCCTATGGCATGTGGTGAGCTTCGTGGAACTTGCTTCTGAGTAGGCATGCATAGGATTGCAATGTTGGGTCAGCCCCCTTTTGGACTCTCCTGTCCCTCTCTAAGGCAGGCATAGGCAAACTCGGCCCTCCAGATGTTTTGGGACTACAACTCCCATCATCCCTAGCTAACAGGACCAGTGGTCAGGGATGATGGGAATTGTAGTCCCAAAACATCTGTAGGGCCGAGTTTGCCTGTGCCTGCTCTAAGGTGTTAGAGAACTGTTAGGGTGCAAGTCAAGGTTTTTAGGGTCCACAACTCCTTTTTGTTGTTTTTACCACCCCCACTCAGAAAAGAGAGGCAGACCATTTGAATTCTTAGAATAATAGGTTTTAGGAGTGACCATGTGCTGCTATTTCCATGTCTACTTAGATTCTACTAGATGATTATTATTCTCTCTTTAGAAATGCAAGTCTTTATGATTTATTGGCAGGTCATAATGCCCTGTAGCTAGCAATCCATTAAAAGAAGAGCTCTTAATTCTTCTAAAGTCATCTGTTTCCTTGGCAAAAAAATAGAATCTTTGTTTTTTTCCACAGATCCCTTCGAGGTTCTGTCTGCTGTTTGCAGAGCTGCATCTACAATTACCACCGAACAGTGTTACTTTCAAACACTAACAAGAATTGCACCTTTGGAGCATTAATGTATTGCATTTTTCTTTTCTCTTTGCATTCGCTCCGTAACACATTTGCCTCACGCACAATAATCACAGGCAGGCATCTTTTCCGGCTACAGAGACCAGTTGCTTACCCTGATGCTGTTAACTATGGCAGCTGATTTGCTCTCTGCAGCCTCAGGGTTGCCAATGAGATAATCCCAGGCACAGAAGACACGCCAACAAAATGTGTAATTTTCATCAGAAGCGCTTGCTAGGCTCATTCTTGAATTTTTAGCCATCCTGGATAAGAGCAGTGGAGATGTTGCATAAATGTGAGTTGCTCAAAGGCTGAAAAACCTGCTTGCAAATAAACCCATGCTTTTTTTTTTGCAGAGGCTGTCTGCCTCTGTTTCCCTGCCCAACTCCCTGCCCCCTTACAACTCTGGCTCGCTTTGGGTGGCCCAACTCGGGGCAACCGTGACCTCACTTGGACAAAGCCTGGATCCCACCTTGAATTCACCCATCTCTGGATTTGGGATTCAGGCATTGGCTGAACCTGATGCCCAGCCCCTACTTGCCCGTCCTCTCCCACATGCCCCATAGCAACCATTTTGTGACCACAGCGTTTTCTCGAAAATCAAAAATGTCTGCCCCATGCCCCAAAGTTTGGCGACCGCTGCCTTCAGCAAAAGAGCTGCATTACTTCTTTAAGAGGATGATGAAGCTGTAAGCAAAGACGGCCATTCCGACGAGGAAGTAAGCAAGGGGCAGCCGGTAGCCTGCTGTCCCAATCTTCCTCGCCTGTCCGTAGTAGCCGTAGAATAAAACCGAGTACTGGAGGTAGCCCTGTGGAAACACCAAGGAAATAAATCAGCATCTAGCAGGGTAGCCACCCAGTCCATCGAAAGAAAAAAGGCCCAATCAATCGCTGATACGATAATATAATTTTTCGCCTTGCCCCCAAAGACCAGATTGTATCGAGATCTTGTGCAGATTCTTCTTGCCCAGCAGGGATGCTCTTGCTTGGAGTGCTTCCAAAGGGCTCTCCAGCCAGGATCTGTAATAACAAAGCAAAGGTTTAAACAGACCCTCCGGGTGTCCCTATTTTCCAGAGAAAGTCCCGGATTTACAGAAGCCGTCCCAGTTTTTGATTTGATCTCAGGGGCTGGACTGAGGAGGAATGGTGGGGACTGCCCCCCCTCCCTGCACCTTACGAGAAGAGGAGAACAGTATAGATTTAGAAGGGTGGTTTGCAGAAGGGCATAGTTCAGAGGCTGCAGAGGGGGAAAGCTGGGAAATATTGAGAGAGCAGCAGGAAGACGATGCACCAGGGGAGGGACAGTTGACAGACTCGGTGTCTCTAGAAAGCATTCCCGACTCCCCTCGCCCAGAACCAGGCGTGCATTGAGAGTAGTAGAACAGAAAGCTCAGAGGCAGAAAGCTCAGATTAGGGGTGGTGTAGAATAGGAGGGACTGAGGGGGTGGGACTTGGCTTGGAGCAACACCATTACTTAATAGAGACAGTGTTCAGGGATTGTAATTCCCTGAAACCTTGACATTTGACCCCAGAATGTCCTGCTTTTCCTTAGGACAGCCCTATTTTCATCAGATAAATGTTGGAGGGTGTGCAGTTATGCAACCCCCCGAAGCCAAGGAGATAAGTAACTATATAACTTTTAGAAGACTTTGGAAGGCAGTTCTGTAAAGGGAAGGTTTTTTATGTTTAATGTTTTATTATGTTTTTATATATGTTAGAAGCTGCCCAGAGTGGTTGGGGCAACCCAGTCTGATGTGCTGGGCATAAATAATAAAATTCTTATTCTTATTCTTATGGAATAGGATGTCCTTATTTTCATCGGAGAAATGTTGGAGGGTATGTGAAAACAGCTCAGGACTGCAATACCACCTAGATATTTATTGCTTTCAATTTTTAAATTGTATGCAAACCACCTGGAATGGCCCTTTTGAGGGCCAAAATGCAGTACAGTGGTACCTCGGGATGCGAACGGGAACCGTTCCGCGTGTCTTCGCATGCACGGGTCACGTTTCAGTGCTTCTGCGCATGCGCATGACGTTATTTTGACGGTCTGCGCATGCGTGCGTGGCGAAACCCGGAGGTAACGTGCTCAGTTACTTCTGGGTCGCCGCGGAGCGCAACCTGAATTTGCCCAACCCGACGCGTATTCATCCCGAAGTATGACTGTATATACATGCTTTAATTTATAAATAAATAAATAAAATGCACATACCACTGCTTATTTTTTTTAAAAAAAAATACTGGCAATAATAAACTGAATAAATAAATAAGAACTCTCCACACATCCCACCAAGAAATACCATCAAACAAGCATTGCTTACCTCTGGTAAAACAACAAATGTTCCTGTCATGATGGTGAGAACAATATTGATTCCAAATAGCCATCTCAAAAAAATAAAGTAAGAGGCGACTCCAGAGCCAAAGTGACCTTCAACCACAAAAGGGGAGGGGAGTATTAGCATGATTATTCTATTCTATTCCCTTCACCCCCATGGTCCCAGGATGAGTAACAACAATTAAAACACAATATTAAAAAGAGTTTCTAACAACTTGCCCCCACAGAAATAACACGGGCCCTAAAAACATACATCTGAAGTGGCAAAAGCCTGGGTCCTCAGCATTTGAAGGTCTTCAGCATTTGATGGTAGCTGCATAACAAAGGTCCCTCCTGTGGGGGGGGGGATTTTGGCAGCTTAAGAGGCTACCACAGAGATTGCCCTCTCCCAGGCATTAGGAGAAATTCACAGAATAATGCTGGTGAATTTTCACACCGCATTAAAATCATCATCATCATCATCATCATCAGGGTTTTTCCCCCTGCCAGAACTCACCGGAACCCAGAACCTCTCAGATGGGTGCAATTGCCATGCTAAAAGAACATGGAAGGCATTCGTGGTGAGTTCCGGCACCTCTTTTTCCACCAAAATAGCACTGATAATCACAAACTGATTCATAAATGAGACGAACTAAACTTTAGATTGGGAGGGGAAATGACAGACTGAAGTTGGCAGATTCTTCCATCCCTTCTTCCAAGTAGAAACAGGCAAGATTGCAGTGTTACTCTGAGGAAAGTGTGCTTTAGAACCTCAGCTCAAGAATAAGGGAATGTTGATTTAATTTTTTTAAATTGGCTCAATTTGACAAATGTTGGAAGCATCTATCTATCTATCATCATCATCATCTATCATCTATCTATCTATAATATAATATTTTCAATAAGCCAAAGAAAAAGCCTTATTCCCAGCACTTTCCCATGACAGGCAACATCTTAGTTAATTAGCCTCCCTCCATACTTACTTTCTATTTTCTTAATTCTCATTTCCCAGGGAATAAAGATGACCACAAAGTTATATGCAAGCCGAATAAATTTTCGCCACAGCTAGGAAAAACACAGACATATTAGAAACAGCTTTAGTTCACGTGAAAGGAATACACTCTGCCCACACAAGGGATCGTTCTCAACATTTAGGTCCCATCTGCACTGTACATTCAAAGCAGTATCATACCACCTTAAACAGTCACAGCTTTCCCCAAGGAATCCTGGGAAGTGTAGTTTGTTAAGGGCTTGGAAAGTTGTTAAGAGACACCCCCCCCCAATTCCTCTCACAGAACTACAATTCCCAGAGTGGTTTAATAAAAATAATAATTATTAAATTTGTTGTTGTTGTATTTATACCCCACCCATCTGGGTGGGTTTCCCCAGCCACAACCAAGTCCTCTCTATTAATTTTTAATGTTTGATGTTTTATCATATTATTATTATTATTATTATTATTATTATTATTATTATTCTAGGAGCTGCCCAGTGTGGCTGGGGAAACGCATCCAGATAGATGGGGTATTAACAACAACAACAACTTTTGTGTTCATATCATATGTTGCAAGCCACTTTGGGCACACTTTTTGGCAAAACAAAATACAAACAAACATATGACTATAATGACACGGGGGATCCCCAGTGTCCCCCTCAAACCTGGCCCAGAGGAGAAAGTTCTCTGACATTTGATAACATGTACAGTGGTACCTCAGGTTACATACGCTTCAGGTTACAGACTCCGCTAACTCAGAAATAGTACCTCGGGTTAAGAACTTTGCTTCAGGATGAGAACAGAAATCGTGCAGCGGCGGCGCAGCGGCAGCAGCAGGAGGTTCCATTAGCTAAAGTGGTGCTTCAGGTTAAGAACAGTTTCAGGTTAAGAACAGACCTCCAGAACGAATTAAGTTCTTAACCTGAGGCACCACTGTATTTCTTTTAAAATTCCTCAGACATTTTGCTCATGGAGTAACTCTCCATTTCATGCTGAACTGCGCTTTGGGCAAAATTCCTCATTTGACCCTTTCGTTCCATGGTATTGAGAAAGCAATAACTTTGCCGTGCCTGTGATGGTTCAGCCCATTAGTCAATCTCAAGTGGCCGCCTTCTCTGGTCGCTAGTTGCTCATGCACAGTCAATTTCTTTCGAGCCAGATTTTTCTTAACTCATGAATAATCAATGCCGTGGTCAAAGCTAATTAATTCCACGGGTCTTCCAAGGCTTTATTGCTGTAAGTGGAAGTATTTTAATTAAACAAAAAATTAACAGATGGCACAGACCTTCTCGATCAATCAGAAAACCACACCAAAGGCAATATATTGTAAAGCAGCAAAGGGGCATCTGCCGGCCTCCAGATGTGGCTAGCCTACAACTTCCATGGGGTGTATAGGGGAGGGTTAGTGTTATGTATTCAGTGGTCTGTGTTTGCCTGAGCTTGAGTCTGGACTAAGGATTCTGAGCTCCTGTGTTCTGATTCGATACATGATGTCCAGTCACAGAACATTTCAGGATTTGGGCCTCTGCCATTGGCCCTTGAACTCGTGAGTCATGATTCGCAGCTTGGAAGTTTAGACAGCCAATCACGTTGGGAGTGGGAGTGGCCCAAGCTTTCAAGAATGTATATAAGCAGTTGCTTTGCCCCTGTTTCCCAGTTATGTGGTTCAATAAAGCTTCTTGCTGTTATCGCTGTGTCTTGCCTCGTGGGAACCCACCTACACTTCAGTAAGTACCTCCGGTGAGGGACACATGCTCCTTCTAGGGTGGTTTGTCCACCTTTGGGCCCCACCCTGCACTCAGCTCCCATCAATGGTTCCTAGAAGCTGTCAGCATGTGACAGCAGCCACACTCCAGGAACAGCTTTGATTGGTCGGCTAAACCAGGTGACGGTAGCTGATGGGTCTCAAACCCTCGGTGAGTCAGCGACTTCCGCTGCATGTGAGCTCTGGTGGATTGAGCGAACATGACCATTAGTGGGTGCAACAGTCAAGAAGGTGGTTTCTGCACATTCTGGAGAGGGAAGTGTGGGGTAGATGGGAATTTTCAACCTGGGAAGGTAGCCCATCTAAACCTCCACTGCCTTGAAGGATATCTTCAGGAGAAGAAATGGCTAAGGGGTAAACACTACCATTTACAGTGGTACCTCAGGTTAAGTACTTAATTCGTTCTGGAGGTCCGTACTTAACCTGAAACTGTTCTTAACCTGAAGCACCACTTTAGCTAATGGGGCCTCCTGCTGTCGCCGCGCTGCCGGAGCACAATTTCTGTTCTCATCCTGAAGCAAAGTTCTTAACCTGAGGTACTATTTCTGGGTTAGCGGAGTCTGTAACCTGAAGCGTCTGTAACCCAAGGTACCACTGTATTGGACATAAGACAGAGCTGAATGCTAGAAGATAAAGAGAGAGCAATTCACCCAGAGCACAGTTAAATCTGTGGAACTCGCTGCCACAAGAGGCAGTGGTGGCTTTCAAATAGGGTTGGGCAGATTCATGGATGATCTGAAGCGTATGTAACCTGAAGCGTATGTAACCCGAGGTACCACTGTATTAATTTATAGGGTTTGAGGGATCCCTCCCAAATCTGTAACAATATTTGGGAAAACGGTTCTCGAAAAGTTTGGCTGCCTCTTGAAATATTGACACTAAACTTGGCAGGAGGGCTCCTGAGGTGGGGGAGGCAGTTTTTGTCCATGTTGCTGTCTGCCATTTTGAATCAAGATGGCAGACCAGCATGTGACTTGGGCATGACTTGGGGCAATTTTTGGCATGATGGGTCCAAACTTAGAAATTATACTTCTAAAAATTCCTGGGCGGTGCCAGACATGCCCCACTAGTCCTTTATATTTATATATATTTAGTCCTATACAGTGGTACCTCAGGTTAAATACTTAATTCGTTCCGGAGGTCCGTACTTAACCTGAAACTGTTCTTAACCTGAAGCACCACTTTAGCTAATGGGGCCTCCTGCTGCCCCCACACGATTTCTGTTCTCATCCTAAAGCAAAGTTCTTAACCTGAAGCACTATTTCTGGGTTAGCGGAGTCTGTAACCTGAAGCGTATGTAACCTGAAGCATATGTAACCTGAGGTACCACTGTATATATATTGCAAGGCTGTGAAAGCTTCCCCTTCAGAATTTCTGCCAGACAGATACGCAGGCAACCGCTACCTTTCTGCCCTCTTTTTTTCCATTTAGTTAATAATGATGACTTGGAAACATTTCCCTCTGCCAGTGGAAATCCTCAATCACTTTCATGGAAAGCGAGTTCAGGAGCTTGTAATGAAAAACAGACCAACCTCAGCTCCGGCTGCCTGGTAGCCTCTCGTTCGAGTCAGCCGACCTTCGTACTTCAGTACAATCTCTTTGGCTTGTCTGCCGAGGAAGACGAGAGATTCATTCCGCGTGGCCAAAATCTCATTACATCCCCAGCTCCTGACGTCCCCCTCTCATAAATAACACCTAACGAACTTGCCAAGGAGCGCGAAATACTGCTGCAAAATGCAGCCAGCCTTGTGGACCTTCCCCTCTCTCTCTACACTTAAAAGAAATTGGAGCATTGCAACAATGCTAAATCCATACCCTCCAACATTTCTCTGATGAAAAGAGGGATGTCCGATTCAATAATAATAATATTTTTATTATTTATACCCCACCCATCTGACTGGGTTGCCCCAGCCTCTCTAGGCGGCTTCCAATACATATAAAAGTTTAATAAAACATTCCACATTAGAAAAAACCCTTCCCTATGCAGAGCTGCCTTCAGATGTCTTCTAAAGGTTTACTTGGCTCGGGGGTCGCATAACTCTATAACCTCTAGCATTTCTCCGATGAAAATAGGGACGTCCTAAGGAAAAGTGAGACATTTTGGGATCAAATCAGAAACTGGGTTGACTTCTGTAAATCTGGGGCTCTCCCTGGAAAATTGGGACACTTGGAGGGTCTGTAATGTTTTCTCTTAAACAAAGAAATTTAAGAAAACAAAAACTAAGGAAGAAGGTGTTTAACTACTACAGTGCCTGAAGGAGACCTGACATAGCCTTCTCAGCAGTGGCGCCCGCCCTGTGGAACGCCCTCTCACCAGATGTCAAGGAAATAAACAACTATCTGACTTTTAGAAGACATCTGAAGGCAGCCTTGTTTAGGGGAGTTTTTAATGTTTGATGTTTTATTGTGTTTTTAATATCCTGCTGGAATCTGCCCAGAGTGGCTGGGGAGGCCTGGCTAGATGGACGGGGTGTAAGTATGTATGTATGTATTATTTCCAGGTAGACCTAAGATCACCCTCTGAAATCCTGCAGATTAACGGTCCTACTGTTGACTTACAGAATATTAGTAAAGGTAAAGGGACCCCTGACCATTAGGTCCAGTCAGGGCCGACTCTGGGGTTGCAGCACTCATCTCGCTTTATTGGCTGAGGGAGCCAGCGTACAGCTTCCGGGTCATGTGGCCAGCATGACTAAGCAGCTTCTGGCGAACCAGAGCAGTGCACGGACACGCCGTTTACTTTCCCACCGGAGTGGTACCTATTTATCTACTTGCATTTTGACGTGCTTTCGAACTGCTAGGTTGGCAGGAGCAGGGACTGAGCAACGGGAGCTCACCCCGTCATGGGGATTCGAACCGCCGACCACTGCTTATCACTAGGCAGATGCAGCCATTGATTTGTTTCTTGGAAAGTGTAAATGATTCGAGATCACAAAACCCACAAGGGTGTATGTTTCAGAAATGACTGATGTCGTTGGAGAATTTCCATTACCTTAACGCCCTGAGTTTCTGCCTCATGGGCCAGGGTCTGCAACGGATGTTGGCCATGATCTCCTTCTGAAACTGTATATTCTGGAAGATCTGTTCTGGGTCACTGCTGTCAACCTTCTCATCCCCATTATCTTCATCTGAGTTGCTAGGTACGGCCGATATCCCATGGTACATGTGCACACACACACAGCGCAAGGTGAGTTATCATCACAGTGATTTTTCAGCCAAAAGCAAAAGGTTGCATCAGTAAAACATACAGGTTGCATCAGTGCAGATAATCTAGAAACCCCCATCATACAAACAGATGGTTGGATATTTCAATCCTTGTGACTCTGTTACTTAATTTAGTCCACATTTTCTGAATGCTTTTGTGCTTTAAACAGCAGACTGACAAACGCAGCCCCCAACACCACATTTCAACACATCTCTAATCAGACATCGCTCAGTTTACTCAGCTTACTCCCAAGTAGGGAAATCTAGCCCAGGGAGGAAATTCAGCTCAGTTCACATTTAAAGACAAATCTATCACATTTACTCATTCAAAACAATAAGAAAATTAAATGAACCAGCCATATTTTATTCAGTTACCTGGATTTTTTTTTGATGCAGTTTTCCAACCAGTGTTGACAAAAATGCCATACATTAGGAGAATGTGTGCACAACGATGGACATATGAGTGAAAAAAACTTACAAAATTGTAGCAGAATTATATTGCTTGCAAAAATGTGCACATTAGTCAAAACTGTATTAAAAATGTGCCTACTGGGAGAAACCTGCAACAAAACGATACAAAAATTTCCTGGGGAGATTTATTTTCCTTAAGAAAATCCCAAATTGCTGCAGAAATGTGGAGAACTGAATTTAAGATTGTTAAAGTAAGAAACCGAGAGAACTGAAATTGTCCCAGATAAGCCGGGCTACCTGTCTTTCTGACTTCAAGGCTTGACCAAGGCACTTTATTTGTAGACCAGGGTGGTTAACTTTTTATACCAAGCGGGCCACAAGAGTATTTTGACATGGAACCCATGGTCAAGTTCACTGTATGTATGGTGTTAAAGGAAAATATTATGAAAATGATGTATAGATGGTACTTAACCCCTGTAAAACTAGCAAAGATATATCATAATAGAGATAATCTATGTTGGAAATGTAAAGAAAAGGAGGGTACCTTTTATCATATTTGGTGGACCTGCCCCAAGGTGAAAGACTGCTGGGAGAAGATTTATAATGAATTGAAAAAAAATGTTGAAATATACATTTATTAAGAAACCAGAGGCCTTTCTTCTTGAATAATAGGTTTGGAATTGCCCAAAAAAGATGTTAGATTGTTTTTGTATGCCACAACTGCAGCTAGAATTTTGTTAGCTAAGAATTGGAAATCACCAGAAGTCCCAACAGTGGAGGGATGGCAGATGAAGATAATGGACTTTTCAGAGCTACCCAACCTGACTGGAAGAGTCCGCGACCAGAAGGAGGAGGAGTACCAGAAGGAATGGATGAAATTCAAAGACTATTTAGTTAAATATGCTAAGATAACTTAATTGGGAAAACTTGCAAATACCAGATAGGCTTAGGATTTAAATATGTGACGTTAGAGAATAATACGTTTAAAGTCAAAATGAAAAGAAAGAATGATGTTAAGTGATTAAGTTAATTTTATGAGAAAATTGGTTTTGGAAAACTATTACAATGATATACACTGAAATTCAGCCAGGGAGATTTGAGGAAGTCACTTAACAATGTTACCAAGATTGGATCAAGTAAAGTTAAGATGTATGTTTGTTTGTTCAAAAATTTTGGAAAATCAATTAAAAAAAATGGGGGGAAAAAGACATGGAACCCACAGGCTGTACTTGTCATGTTGGAAGGGAGGCCAAAATTTGAGTGCCCCCTGCCCTCATACTGCCTTCCTAAAGCCGGATAAGTGATGTGGCAGGCTTTGGGAAGGAGGCACAAAGCTCTCCCAGGGTCCTAGAGCCCTTCTACCTTCTTCCCAAAGCTGGGAAAGGGCTCTCTAGGCTCTGGGAAGAAGGATGGGGGACTCTAGGTGTTAAGTTGTGGGTGAACATATCAGACGACACAGCGATTCTTCAAACAGCTCTTGTTTATTCACAGGCCAGAACAGAACTGAACTGAAGGGTTCAGCCAACCTGCTTATATAGAGCTCAACTACAAAGCAACAATAACAACTTTCTGTAACTATCCAATCACTGAACGTCACTTTCGATCCCTTATTTGCATAACTATCTACAGTATCCCCCTGCTGGCCCAGGGTGAGAACTTCAGTACATAACACTAGGAAGCTGCCAGAGCCCTCATGCTTCCTTCCTCAAGCCCAGCAACTCTCTTACCTGGCTTTGGGAAGGCAGCACAAGGGGTTTTTCGGGGGGGGGGGAGTTCAAATGTTGCCGAGGGCTGGAAAAAAGGCCTCGAGAACTACCTGCATTTTGGACCACCCTGTTGTAAACACATGGCTCCGTAGGACTGAAGTGGCATGTCTGCGTTTTCCATTACAAGCGCTCGCTGCACATTTAATTGCAGCTCCGCATCGTCTTCCGTCTGAGCCGCACTGATAACACAGTGCTCCTTTCTAGAAATGTGTGTATGTGTAAATAATAAAAGAATAAATGGCTCAAGGCCATCAGTTCCCCAGGACTGTGAATAAAGGGTTCTGCAACCAGATCCTCTGCATATTTAGCCAGATATAGGTCCCCCAACTGGATTTGCTCCGAAGTTAATATGCATATGACGACAACAGCAACCCTAGTTTTAAAAAAGCAATATTATTCCTCTGCCACTGAGGTTGCCATCCTATATGTTTATCTATTTAAGAGCATTTGTACCCCACTCTTTATCCAAAAAGATTCCCAGAGGGGCAAACATACAATCAAGAGAGTCCCTATCCACAGGCTTGCCATCTAAAAAAATCCACAACACACAAGGGAAAAGGGAGGAGGAAAACAATCCTATATATGCTTACTTGGGAGTAAGCCTCACTGAGCTTTATTTGGGTTCCCCTTACATTAGAGTTGATACACACAGGACTACACTCTGAGGGAAGGAGGCAGCATGTGCCTGAATTTTTTTTTAACCAAGACTCATGGCTAACAATTTCCTGTTGCACATAAGAGGGGCAGTGTGGTGCAGTGGTCAGAGGGTTGGGTTGGGACCTGGGAAACCAGGGTTCAAATCCCCACTCAGACGTGAAGCTTGAGCCAGAGTCATTATCTCTCATCCTAACCTACCTTACAGGCTTGTTGCGATGGTGAAATGGGAAGAAGGAGACCTATGTAAGTTGCCTTGAGCTCATCGGAGAAAAGGTGGGGTACGCATATAACAATACTACTAGTAGTCGTAATAGTAGTAGTAGTAGTAATAATAATAATAATAATAATAATAATAATAATAATAATAATATACATTTACTGAATTCAGACAGCATCTAGAGGCATAAACTTCATGGACAGTATTCCTCTTTGTAATGGTGGTTGTGAAGATGTGTGTGTGAAGGAGATGCAGAAGACCACACTTTCCTACATTCATAAAACGAGTCTCCGAACAAATAAACAACCAAAGAGATTTAACCGCTTGCCACCCTGCCAAAATCAATCAATCAAAGCTGGGATCTTTCAGAAATAGAAATACGCTGCGTTGGAATTCAACACTGGAAGTGCAGAGAAACAGCATCTGAAAATTTTGAAATGCAGGTTCCTGCACGCATCATTTCAGGGCATTACAAAAGGCCAGTTGTAAAAGCAGTGCTTGGGTTAGATTGTTAATTTGGACTGCGCGGGTGCTATACCCAGAATAGTGTTCTGAGTGTGTTCATTTTTAAACCGTGTGTCAGACTCCTTGGGTGTCTGAGTGACAGAAGGAGGGACATCTATGATTTTCTATTAATAAGAACAAGGAAGTAGATGTGGGGTGTGTGTGTGTGTGTGTGTGTGTGTGAGAGAGAGAGAGAGAGAGAGAGAGAGAGAGAGAGAGAATGAGAAAATCCCCAAAGGGACTATGCTCTTGTACTTGGAACAGCTGAATAAAAGGGGGCATTTTTTTGGCTAGTGAAGCCTGTCAGGCAAGGATAAGAGAATCAGCACCTAATTAAATTCCCTCTCTTAGGGCTTCTCCAGACTGTCACTATTTTGCGGCACATACCAGAAATTTAGCTTTGTGCAACTGAAGTGGGTTGAAGTGTGCTGTCACCCAGGTGCAGCAAAGTCCCTTAAAAAAAGTATGAATCTGACTTTTTGCAGTTTGGAAAGTGACAAGGAAAAGCACTGAAAAGGGTGGGATGAATGAATAACATGAAGATGTATAAACACCCTGTAAGCAAATCAGGATGAATGCAGGACAAATTCACCCTATAAACAAGAGTGCTTAATAAGGACTGAATAGAATCTAACCTCAGCAGCAGCTTTGTGGAAGCAACCCTGAACAGGAGCAGTCTCTCTTTGTACCTGGTTCCCCATAGCCTTTCTAGTCTATCCTATCCTATCCAAAGGCAATCTCTCACCTGTGGGGTGGCTCCTGGTAGGTGTAGATGCTGGCATGGCGCTTCACCGTTTTCGACCTCTTGCAGGACTTTGCTGAAGAAGCACCTCCAGATGACATCTCAGGAGTTTCTGGGTGCTTCAAAACTCAGGGTTTTGAAAGGCAGCAGCAACAATCAGATCTCGAGAACATGGGGGGAAAGCATTGGGTACCACCACGTATCTCAAAGCAGAAGGAGAAGCTGACGGATCTTGAAGTGGACTCCCTTATTTCCCCTCTTGGTGGCATCTGGCACTCCTGAGTCTGGGAAAGACCAGAAAGCTGGAAACACAGACATAATCTTAAAGGTACAGTGCACCAAAGCCTGTAGCACAGTAGCAGCGATGCTTGATCTCCTCCTTCACGTCCAAGGGAGCAGCTGTGGTGCTCTTGGTCTGTTGCAGCAAAGGAAAAAGACGACACGTCTCGTAGCACACATTCATCAAGGCATCGCTTTCCCACGGAAAAGCCTACTGCATTAGGCACACAAAAATCATCATCAAACGATGCAGCCTGCTCTGGACGCTAGAAATAAATAAAACCCTGAGTCAAGAATGATTGTGGCCGCCATTTTAAAAGGGTAATTTTGCAGCGTTTGCATTTCAAGTGTGTAACACCGGAGCTTCCTAAAGCTGTGCCCTGGGGGAACCTCATGTCTGGGCAGGTGAGGAGCCTATTGGAGGTGGGCTCTGTATACACCCCCTGGAGCACCCACCCATACCCCAGCTGCCCAGTCCACCAGGGGGCAAAACACTTGCCCTGCCCTGGGCACCGGCAACCCACGCTACACCACTGTTCCACAGTATGCCACATTCCACAAACACACACACAACCCTCTTTCCATCCAGCGAAGGCATTATCACAGCTCAGAGACACATTTCAGCCAGGCAAAAGCACTTGAGAGTTCAGGGCAGGACCAGTAAGGCGTCCTGGGGAGAGTCCTGAGGGCCAGATAAACATGCCTGGAGGGCCACATTCATTTCTTATTGAGTCCTCTGGTTGAGATTTTGCAAGGATGTGAGGCTTCAGCTGCCTATATTAGGCACCCATGGCCTCTGCACACTTTATACGTCTCCTCTCTCAAGACGGAACATTAAGTTCTCTCCACTAGATTTGTAGCTGAGGGCAGCTGGCTTTTCTTCACACTCCCAGCTAATCTACTGTGTCATTGTTAGCTGAAAAAATGTCCCTTTTAAATGGCCATAGTTAAACCCTGTATGCATTCAGGCAACCAAAATGCAATGGCTGAAGTATTCTTCTCTTACCCAACCCGTTTTGTCGCTCTTTGGTAGCCATACTAGGTTTTTAAGTGATATTCTCTCTCATGATTAAGAAACATCAAATGCTTTTAAAAGTGTTGTTTTGAAACCAGTGCAGCTTTGGAAAGTTCATTCCACCATCTTGATTCAAAATGGCATTCAAATGCATCCAAACAAATGAGAACTTACTCCTTGATCCCAGGAAACCATTGTGCAAAAATATATGGTGCCCAAACCTATAACAAACAAGTTTCATGAACACTTTCTCACACGCACATTCCTGTGCTGGACATGTTTTGTCCTTATTGTTAGAAAAAGTGCACTATAATGATAATAAATTAAGTAAGACAATTTCCTCATTAATTTTTCTTTCTCTCTCTGTCACCTCCCCTGAGTCACAATCCTACAAAATTGCCTGGCTGGCATAATTGCCAATCAGGCCACAGATTAAATTCAAGCACAAATAAGCAGCCAAACGTCACAGATATATCAACTCCAAAATACCCTCCTCCAATCTCTCAGCTGCAATGCTTATCTCGAGTTCCCAGATGGAATGGTTTAAGATAACTGTGTGGAACATCACAGAAGCCCATGAAATTCTGTTTTGCTCATAAACTGGAGTCAAGCTGCCGGATCGCCCCTTTTCATGCTGGTGCTAGATAAACCTCTCATCTAATGATTTAACGACAATAAAATGGAGCAGTTAGATTGGCTGATTGACTGGTCTAGTCTCAAGCATCAGTTAATAGTCTTGAGCACCTACTTAGGGATGGGTGAATCGGACTATTTTTGACCCATGCCAATTTAACATGTTATCACTCATAATTCCATCCCATTCCCTGTCCGCATTAGTCTGAAAATTAAATGCATATTTAAATTTGAGTATTTTGACACACAATCATATTTAAATGCAGCTTTCATCTAAAAAATAATCTTTAAATTAATTAATGGGGAACCAATTATTTTATTATAACCAACAGAAATGTCTAGAACAGGGGTGAGGGACCTGTGGCCCTCCAGATGTTATTGGACTCCATCAGCCCCAGTCAGAATGGCCAATGGTCAGGGGTGATGGGAGGTACAGTCCTGTGACAGCACCCCATTCTTTAGTCTAGAACAGGGTTTCCCAGGGTCTCCAGCTGTTTTTTGGAATACAATTCCCATCATCCCTGACCACTGGTCCAACTAGCAAGGGATGATGGGAGTTGTAGTCCAACAACAGCTGGAGACCCACGTTTGAGAAACACTGGTTGAGGACCTTGTCACCAAGCCCAAGTTCCTGTGTGTGGATTTAAGAGTATGTGAACAGCATCAGAAATGGATAAAATGGAACAAGAACAGCAAACGTTGAATTCAGAAGCTTTTACTTAAAAGGAATACCTTTCTGCAATAAATAATAATTTCCTTAAACTGTTCCCTTGAAGCATCCTGCGATGCTCACAGCCATAACAGCTTAAGTGGGTACCATTTTCCAGGACTACTTAGACATGATATAGTTCCCTGCAGAGACAACATACCCAGCAGCTACATTAGCAGGGTCCCTTGGAGCTGCCCAAGTCTACCGGACCAGATTCCAAGCTCCCAGCCTACTTCAGATTCTGAACTAATTTTGCTGGCTGCCCCTATGAGACTAAAGATCTCAGACGAGCATCAGATAATATACAACCTTCCATGTGCGACTCCAGTCAGACTGTCTTTCTCAGGCCCCTTTGAACGTAGGCTGGATGTCACAAATATATTCAGCCCACCAGGGACTTTTCTGAAAGCGTCTTAATTGGATTATTTGGCATTGAACCTGAATCGCTGGAAACCAGGAACAGGATGCAGCTGAAATGCAGAAGGTAGAAATTTGGAAGCAATTGGCAGAGATACAGGAAAGGGGGTGGCTGACACAAGTGGTCCAGAAGATTCCCTGCCAGTATGATGAGTGGGCGATGGAAGAAGCAGGGTTGGGAGAAGGGAGCAGTGATCTGGGAGAACCTGTAACAGCCAGGAGACAAGAGGTGGAGGCAGGAGAAGCTGCTGGCTTGGAGAGTGAAGCACAGGTGCAGGAGCAGAGAGAGAGAGGTCTGGCTGGTGGAGAGTCAAGGGCTTCTACACCTTCTCCTCCTATTCCACTGTCTTCCAGAACCAGAAGAGGATTGCAGTGAGAGGAAGAGAAACAGGTTACACACAAGCAGGGCTGTCTTAAGCACATGCAGCACCGGGATGCAAAGATCCACTCGGTGGGTGCTCCCCCCAGGTTGCCCAGGCCCAGGCATGCAGGAGGTTGGAGCTGGCTGGCCGCCTCAGCTGGCTCGGTCGCCCCTGAACTTGTGGCACAGAGCAGCCCACAGCAGAAGAGCCTGTCACGGCGCTCCGACTGATGGGCGGGCTCTTCCCTAGACTCAACTCTCGGGCCCCGGACTCTCGGCCTGGCAGCCCTGAGAACCCAGCTCCCAGGTGCCCCACACCCCTAGCACCTATGGGTAAGATGGCCCTGCACACAGGCGTAGTCTTTGCCTGCTTGCGCACACCTCAAATAAAGGAGATACATAAGCTAAAGTTCGGGCTGGGGCCTCTCTGTTGCAGCAATTGCCTCATTGAGTGCACACCTAGGGGCAGCTGAGAGACACAGGACTGAGGGTCATGCTTTCCCCTAATGTGTAAGTCTACTTTTGACAATAATGATTTAATTCCTCGCTCTGGGCATTCCTATTATTTTTTAAATGAAATTTCTACCCCACCTTTCCTCCCAGTCTCATTTTGCTGCATTCACTGGGGGATATCCAACATTGGTCATAATAATTAGTTCATAAACTGCTGAATTCAGTGGGTCTAGGTAAAAAAGGTAAAGGACCCCTGGACGGTTACATCCAGTCAAAGGCAACTATGGGGTTGTGGCGCTCATTTTGCTTTTCAGGCCAAGGGAGCCGCCGTTTGCCCACAGACAGCTTTCCGGGTCGTGGCCAGCATGACCACACCGCTTCTGGCACAACGGGACACCGTGACGGAAACCAGAGTGCACGGAAACGCTGTTTACCGCCACAGAGGTACCTATTTATCTGCTTGCACTGGTGTGCTTTCAAACTGCTAGGTTGGCAGGAGCTGGGACAGAGCAACAGGAGCTCACTCCATCATGGGGATTCAAACTGCCAACTTTCTGATCGGCAAGCCCAAGAGGGACAGTGGTTTAGACCACAACGCCACCCACATCTCTTCTTATCACATAGAAGCAACCCAGGCATCAAAGAGAAAGCAACGATGTGTATTTTGCTGGAACACAGCACCACCTGAGTCTCACACCTAGGAGTAGCTAAGAGATGCAGGACTGATGGGCATGCGTTCCCCTAATATGCAAGTCTACTTTTGACAATAACGAGTGAATTTCTTGATCTGGACATTCCTTGCCTGACAGTGCTGTGACACTCATTCTTTTATTAATCAAATTTCTATCCTGCCTTTCTCCTCAGTCTCATTTTGCTGCATTCACTGGGGGATAGCCAACATTGGCCATAATAATTAGTTCATAAACTCTTGAATTCAGTGGGTCTTTTCTTGGTAGGACTCATGTTGAATACCATTCATTCTCTCTTCTCTTTTTTTACTGCCACCTGTGGTGGTTAGCGAGGCCACGGGTCCAACTTTACAGAGGACAACCCTCTGTTTGAAGGGTGGTTTGGTAAAAGTGTGTGGTTTAGACATCAAGAACCAGAAGAGTGACTGCAGAGGCCTTGAAGTTCCCCATCAGCAGTTAGCAGTACTTGAGCCACAGACAAAGCAGGCCCATAGGCACCCTGGTCACAATCTTTCCCAATATAGAGAGATGGATTGTGCTTCTGTTGAAAGCAGGTGGAGGGAACCTTTGGGCTGCCCAGACATGGTTGAACTACAACTCCCGCCAGTGCCAGCAAGCATAGCCAATGGCCAGGTGTGAGGGGAGTTATAGTTCAGCCAAATATCTGTGCGATATCGAGCAAGCTAGTGATTAAGCCTCTGGTAATAAACATTACAAAATGAATACTATTGATCCATTTTCCTCCCAAGATAAAACACCGAGATACATAAAAAGCGGTGACAGGCAATCGCTGGCGTTTTCGGAAGCAATGAAATACAGTAATATCTCCAGGACATAAAATTGCTCTGTGACTCGGGCACATTTTGTGTTGGACGACCTTGAAATTTCCTGAGTCATGACCACTTTCCACCTTCAGTTTCTAATGCCTGCCCTAAATCTCACACACTGTCATGCTGCTCCATGCTTCATGCACTTTGTATTTCCCGGCCATGGAAGGATCTCCACATAAATTATAAAGGAAATGGAGCAGAGATGTAATCACAGCGCCCAGTGCTGCCATGGCAGAGAGAACGCGCCAGACAAAAGGGAGCAAGCAAAGGGGCAGGGTTTAAATCAATGTCACTCCACTTGGTACAACAGATGGGACGCGGGTGGCGCTGTGGGTTAAACTACAGAGCCTAGGACTTGCCGATCAAAAGGTTGGCGGTTCGAATCTCCACGACAGGGTGAGCTCCTGTTGCTTGGTCCCTGCTCCTGCCAACCTAGCAGTTTGAAAGCACGTCAAAGTGCAAGTAGATAAATAGGTATCACTCCGGCAGGAAGGTAAACGGCGTTTCTGTGTGCTGCTCTGGTTTTGCCAGAAGCGGCTTAGTCATGCTGGCCACATGACCCGGAAGCTGTATGCCGGCTCCCTCTGCCAATGAAGCGAGATGAGCGCCGCAACCCCAGAGTTGGTCACGACTGGACCTAATGGTCAGGGGTCCCTTTACCTTTACTTTACTTGGTGCAACAGATACAAATGGTGAAACCTGCCCCGCTGCTTCCAAAGCAGTCCTAGATTATATCATCAGACAATCATGTGACCTCAATACTTGGAAGGCAAAGGCTGTTTCTGACCATCAGGGGAAACGAAATCCTGATGGGAGACCTCAAATTTATGCTGCTTTTGTTTTTCCCTTTGAAAAACAAATTTTAATTGACATAAGGTGGTATCCTCCAACCTGCTGGGCTGCCCTTAAAACACTGCAGAGGTGGGTGGGTGGTTGCCCATATCTTCCTCCAGTTCTGCTTCACAAGTGGATCCCAATGCAGGATCACAGGCTCATGGGGTATAACAGATGCTTGAGCATGCCATAGTCAGCAGACACAGGTGCCAGGGTCATAGTTAGGGACACGGGTGGTGCTGTGGTCTAAACCACTGAGACTCCTGGGCTTGCTGATTGGAAGGTTGGTGGTTTGAATCCCCATGATGGAATGAGCTCTCATTGTTTGGTCCCAGCTCCTGCCAACCTAGCAGTTTGAAAGCACGCCAGTGCAAGTAGATAAGTAGGTACCACTGTGGCAGGAAGGTAAATCATCATCATCATCATCATTTTTAATTTGTATACCGTCTTTCTATCTTACAATACTCAAAGCGGTTTACAAGCTGAAGAAACAAAAAAATGTCCATCTTATAACAATCTAATGCAATACAAAAATGTGATAATAAAACCTAACTTTAAAATAAGCAGCCTACATCAAAAAGTAACATTCAACAATCATTAGAATAGTATAAAATAATATCAGCATATAAAAGTTAAACAGAAATTCACCCTTAACAGTTACGATAAATAATTTCTAAACTATAATCAATAAAATGACGGCAAGCCACAGTACATAAAATAATACAATGGAAATTGTACTTCCTCCAGGCACAGCTCCCTTATGAGGAGTCCCAGGGCTGGGGGAGTGGGGCAAGGCAGGTGAAAGAAGGCCTTGCCTGAAGAAGTCTCTCCCCTCACAGTACTCCATGCGCTCTGGTTTCCATCACTGTGTTCTGTTGCACCAGAAGCGGTTTAGTCCTGCTGACCACATGACCCAGAAAGCTGTCTGTGGATAAACACCGGTTTCCTCGGCCTGAAAGTGAGATGAAAGTCACTACCCTATAGTCACCTTTGACTGGACTTAACTGCCCAGGGGTCCTTTACCTTTACCTTTGCCTTAGTCAGCAGAGGTCAGCCAGGCCAGGCACTGGTTTCTTTTCAGATTGTGCAAATCTTTTGATTTTGCTCAGATATCAAGCCAAAGTCTGCCAGTATCAAATATTCAGCACCTCTACCACTTTGTCTGGAGAGCAGCTTTGGGGCTGGGAGGCCGAGAGGCTAATCTGATTTCCAGCATAATCAGATTTGGTATCTGTAACATGATCTAATGTGAAGCCACCATATCAATAAGACAAACAGCATTCACCTCTCAGAAAAAGCAGCAGGCCCGGCGGAACAGACACAACAGCTGGTATCCAGGAAACCTCGAAGATACGCCGCGGCTGCTGCATTTCCAAAGGGGACTGAAATTGACATCATGTTATTACAGAACAGCAGATCTGGAAATCTGCCCTGTCTATGCCATCCCTGGGGAGCTGCGCCACTGGCATGGGAAGATGCCATATCATCTACTTGTGCATTTCGCTGCATTTCAAGAATCAGTGTTGCAGTGCAGGCCGGGGAGGGAAACAGATCAGGTTCACCTTTAAAGGTGAATAGACCTAATTTGCAAGGACACGGGTGGCGCTGTGGGTTAAACCACAGAGCCTAGGACTTGCCAATCAGAAGGTCAGCAGTTTGAATCCCTGTGACGGGGTGAGCTCCCGTTGCTCGGTCCCAACTCCTGCCAACCTAGCAGTTTGAAAGCACGTCAAAGTGCAAGTAGATAAATAGTTACCGCTCCGGCGGGAAGGTAAACAGCGTTTCCGTGCGCTGCTCTGGTTCGCCAGAAATGGCTTAGTCATGCTGGCCACATGACCCAGAAGCTGTACACAGGCTCCCTCAGCCAATAAAGCGAGATGAGCGCTGCAACCCCAGAGTCGGTCACGACCGGACCTAATGGTCAAGGGTCCCTTTACCTTTAGACCTAATTTGCACTTTCAGAATGTGAACCGAAATGTGGGGCTATGCATGGCCCCCCACTGATTTCCCCTATTGCCCTGATCCAGGAGTCCCTAATCAGAGTGATGTTGCCTTGGGTCAACCCATGGACCACCTGCCTCACCCCAGATCCATCCCCAACGTGATTTGAGGGTCAGGCTTTAACATATGGTTGGGAGGGGGAGGAGTAGGAGGAGACACTGTATCTCCTCCTCTCCACCCAGCTGACCAAGAGCAGCCAGGATTTGATCCTGGAGGGTGCTGCTCATTTGCTCGTGAAAGAACAGCAACCTGCACCATGAAGCTGGTAAGCTTGGACTACTGCAATGCTCTCTACTTGGGGCTACCTTTGAAGGTGACCTGGAAACTACAACTAATCCAGAATGCAGCAGCTAGACTAGTGACTGGGAGTGGCCGCTGAGAACATATAACACCAGTACTGAAAGACCTACATTGGCTATTTCTGGGCACAATTTAAAGTGTTGGTGCTGACCTTTAAAGTCTTCAATGGCCTTGGCCCAGTACACCTGAAGGAGCGTCTCCACCCCCATCGTTCTACCCGGACACTGAGGTCCAGCTCTGAGGGCCTTTTGGCGGTTCCCTCCCTGCGAAAAGTGAGGTTACAGGGAACCAGACAGAGGGCCTTCTCGGTAGTGGCGCTCACCCTGTGGAATGCCCTCCCACCAGATGTCAAGGAAATAAACAACTATCTGACTTTTAGAAGACATCTGAAGGCAGTCCTGTTTTAATATTTGATGAGGTGTTGCATTTTAATATTTTGCTGAAAGTCGCCCAGAGTGGCTGGGGAAACCCAGCCAGATGGGTGGGGTATAAATTATTATTATTATTATTAGCAACAGGATTCGATACTGCATAGTGCTGCTTCAGGGCCTGGGAAGAAGGAGAGGTCTGGTAGGGGTCACCCTACATTCTCTTGTGAAGATGCAGTTGTGGTGCAGTTTGATGTTGTGCCTCCTGACAGCCCCAGGTCAATCTGGGACCACCCAACCTGACCTAAAGTGAACTGGGGCCTTCCCAACCCAGCCCAACCCAGCTGATGTCGTCCCAATATGCCCAATTTGGCTCAGGCCTGAACCGAATCTGGTGCACAGCTCTACCCAAACACACCTATGGTTTGAAATTCGCATTCCTCTGAATATTGCGACACAGCTATATCCTAGCAAAGTAAAGTGTACAAAAATGCATTGTAATGCAGGAAATTGGTTTGCAAAAATGTTCACGGGGCAAAATTGCATACCATAATATGTATATTGTGAGAAATGTGTATCAAAATGCTAATGAATTTTCATGAGCAGAGTACTTTTTAAAAAATAAATGAACGGCACATTATTGTGGAAATGTGGAGAAATTGAACTTAAAGAGTGGAAAAAATGGGAAACTGAAATTGAGAGATTTTGCCCATCTCTAGGTTTGGGACTCAAAATTGTGGACATAGCAAGTACATCACAAACGTAGCATCAAATCAAAGTTTGCTGCAGGAAAAGAAGCAAAAACTCCCATGGCATCTTAAAGGTGATCTATTTTAAAGATCCTGCTGTGGGAGTTAACAGAGAACAAGGAATTCCTGCAAATTGCATGAATTACCTAGGAAGCTGCCTTAGACCAAGATCAGATTGTTTACCAAAGGTTCTGGAATGGGGACCAATGTCCCTGCTAGGATTGACTGAATATGTAATTTTCTCCTATCCTGATGCAGTCCAAAATGCCTGGAGAACGCCAGGCTGCCAAAGGCTGAATGAGGTTACCATTTTTATTTTTCAAGTTAATAACCAAGACATTTCAGGACATTCCAGCTTTATAGGTACCACTCACCAGATGGCAGCAGAGACTGCAAGATAGCATAATGGGTCAAACTGTTAACCTTATCACTAGACATGAAAGAATTTCATACTTTAAAAAAATTGTTTTAAAATCATGGGAACCCCCCCCCCAATGCTTCCTCCTTTGTTCATATTGAGGCTAAGCTACACCCTGCACAGCAGATCTGTGACTAGATCCCCCAGTGATATAAATAATAATAATAATAATAATAATAATAATAATAATAATAATAATAATAATTTTTTTATTTATACCCCACTCATCTGGCTGGGTCTCCCCAGCCACACTGGGCGGCTCCCAACAGAACATAAAAATCATGATAAAACATCAAATATTATTACTTTTACATTAAAGCAGCCGCATGTGACAAGCCACCCTTGCTGAAATTCCTCTTCTGTGCAACTATTAACTAGAGAGCAGGGGCCCCACCCTCCAACCATTCCTGGGGAAGTGGGTTTTTTTGTTTGGAGTCAAGAAAACCAGACTAGTCATTTTAATGTTTATTTCTTTAGAGCACTTGTACGCTGCTCTACAGCCCAAAGTGCTCCTTAGGTGGTTAACAATCAAACAAGACAGTCCCTGTCTGCAGTTCTTACAATCTAAAAGTCATGGCACGAAAGGAAAAGGGAACAGGGAGGGAGGAGGGAAAAAATGAAATAACAATACAGGCGCCGGTTCTTAAAGTTAAAGAATAATGGAAGGGAATGACCAGCAGGAATGGCAACACTTCAGCGGCAGAAGGGACTCTTCCCATCTCTCTCACTGAAGCAGGCTGCTAGAACGGCAGTTACCAAGCAACAAGTGAGATAGAGGAGGCCTGGCAGCAGTTGCGGAGGAAGCCGCTCAGGCACCTGGGGTGAGCCGCCCATAGGGGCAAGGTGCACAGTGGGGCTTCCAGAGTCTGCCTGCCTCCTCTCACTCCTCTCACTGCCCTACAGCTGGAGGGGAGGCAGCGGGCGGACCGTTTGGGCAGCGTGGAGCCTGTGCACGCCCAAGCCATTGCGTCACTCCCATGCCCCGAGGTGAGTGCCCCCCGCCATTTTGTCACCCCCCTCAGTGGTGACACCTGGGGTGGCCCACATCCCCCCACCCCCCTTCCTCCCCCCTGCCTGGCAGAGGAAATCCTTCAGCAGAGCTGATTGTATGAGCCCTACTTCCTATCTTAAGCGATTCTTGCAGCCAGCCTGGGTGGGATGTTAGTATCCAAAATGCCTATGAAAAGGGTTAATTGCAAGAGCTGTAGAACTCTGTGATGCCGTATGCTCTGTGGCCGTTATGGCCGTTATTTCCATTATGGCAGTTAACTGAACAGTCTGAACAGTCAGAGCAACAAGCATGTCATGTTGTGCTGTCTGTCTCAGAGCTAGTTAGTCCGTAATCTATGGCTGGATCGGCACTGACATGAAAAAAACGCCATCCATATATATATATATATATATATATATATATATATATATATATCTCAACACAATTTACCATGGGCGATGGATCGCTGCTCTACAGCGCCCTCTGGTGTCACATTTTATAACACATTTTTAATGTTATAATTGACCAGTGTAGCTGAGTCCTATTTAAGACATACAGCGGTAACTCTGGATGCGAACAGGATCCGTTCCGGAGCCCCATTCACATTCCTGAAGAGAACGCAACCCGTGTCTGCACATCTGCGCATGCGCGGGTTGCGATTTACACGAGTGGCAAAACCTGGAAGTAACGTATTCTGTTACTTCCGGGTCGCCGCGGAGCGTAACCTGAAAACGCGCAACCTGAAGCATATTTAACCCGAGCTATGACTGTATTAGCAACTTAAGAATCACTTACCTGCATTGTCTCTTCAATCTGCAACCGTAAGTACACTAAGTAAAAGTTAATGTGTTCTTTAAACTTCAAAAGAGAGTGTCTTGTGTAGTTTTTCTAGAAAACTTATTAAAGGGTTAAATGACCCAGGGCTGTCTTCCGCATACTCTGTAAATGGGCACTAGAGTCTAATTGCCACAGCCTGCCCCTTCCCTGTCATCCCGCCCCCATTTGCCTCCTAATGCTTATTCATTGGCTCTGCTGCGGCAGGCCCATAGGAGCCAACTCCTAGGGGCCAAGGTCTCTTTGCACCCCCCAAAAAAATGCTTGAGGGAGCCAAGGGCCCAAAGTTGATGGGCATTGCCATTCAAATGGTGTGTGCATGTCATGTGATCAAATATGGGCTTACCTGCCCCCTCCCATATTTTATTCAAGTTGGCACCCCTTGGCAGACTAGCTTCATTAGACCTCCTCTGCCATCTGCTTGCCACCTGGGGGCTGCCATTCCCTCAGACTGCCTCAGTGGGAGAGATAGGAAGCAGGGCTCATTCATTTCTCTGGCTTTGCTGGAGATGATTTTCCTCTTCCCTCCCTGTTCCTTCCCCCTTTTATTTTATTTTTTTAGGTTTAGTGGGGACTGTCTTGTTTTGCTTGCAAGTAAGCCGCTTTGGGGCACGCGGGTGGCGCTGTGGGTTAAACCACAGAACCTAGGACTTGCCGATCAGAAGGTTGGTGGTTTGAATCCCCGTGACGGGGTGAGCTCCCGTTGCTCGGTCCCTGCTCCTGCCCACCTAGCAGTTCGAAAGCACGTCAAAGTGCAAGTAGATAAATAGGTACCACTCCAGCGGGAAGGTAAACGGCGTTTCCGTGTGCTGCTCTGGTTCGCCAGAAGCGGCTCAGTCATGCTGGCCACATGACCCGGAAACGTTTGTGGACAAACGTTGGCTCCCTCGGCCAATAAAGCTAGATGAGCTAGCAACCCCAAAGTCGGTCACGACTGGACCTAATGGTCAGGGGTCCCTTTACCTTCAGCCGCTCTGGGAGCCTTTTTGACTGAAGGTGTACAAATGTTTTAGATCAGGCATCCCCAAACTCGGCCCTCCAGATGTTTTGGGACTACAACTCCCATCATCCCTAGCTAACAGGACCAGTGGTCAGGGATGATGGGAATGTCTGTTCTAGATAAATAAATAGCACTCCTTCTGCTGCATGGAACGAATTCATTGGCATAAGTTACTTCTTTAGCATCTCACCGCTACCAGTTTTCCAGTTATGCTCAAGGCGTGCCTCTGATTTCCCCGGCATTCATTTGCTCAGCGCACAGCACATAATGAATGGCCTCGGGTGTGTCGGAGGCGCCAAGGGCTCGCCTTCAACTCACCGCCCTCTTCATCAAGACCAAGGCTACTGATTTGGAAAATTGTCCTTTGCAAAGAAGCTCGCTACAAAAGTTCCTTTCGGCTTTATCGCTTATGTATATATTCATGCTTCACGGAGAGCCCCAGCGTTTAGACTTCGTCACATGCTGCAGTTTAGAGCCGGAAATTTGCCCAGGAGGGAAGAGGATTTAGGTTTATTCTGTTTCAGACACTTGGCTCTTGGGGAACTGAGAAGGCAAGTCCCTGATAAGCACAGATTGTTCCTGCCTTTGCAAATGCTGATAATTAGGCTCTGCACATAGGGCCGGCCTCGCCATTAGGCAAACTGAGGTAATCGGCTCAGGCGGTGGGATCCCACTGGGATCCCGAGGTGGCAGATACCACCACTGTACCTGCCTGAGGCCACACTTTCCCGCCCACTGCTGCCACTGCAGGAGAAGCAAGGAGAGGTGGTGGCAGCAGCAGTGGCAGGTTCCAGTGAGATCTCATAAGCCGTGGCAGAGCTCTGTGCAAGCTTTCATCACTGCTGCTGTTTCTCCAATGGCAGGGGGCCCTATTAATTCCTTCCTAAAACATGAAGGTAGCTTCATGAATTTAAAAGGAGTTTCTTGTTGTGTTTCTGTTTTATTTCCTCCATAAAATAATGTACAATTGAAAGAAGCAAACTTAAGCCAGCGGTAGCATATGAGGGATTTGGCTCACGCTGATTTTTGCCAGCCAAAGCAAATGCTCCAGACGTGACATTTGCAAAGTGAAGTCAGATGCCAAACTGGGGAAGATGATGTGCCCAGCTAGCATCAGCATGCATACAGCTACCATCACAGACTGGTTTCCAGTGCACAAGCTCAGATTTCTGAATGGTGTCAAGAGAGGGTTCCTGCCCCCCATGCCACTGGGGGTGGATCTACACACAGGAAGAAAACACTATAAATAAGTCAGAAATTAAATCGTTATAACAAATGGGGTGGGGGTGGGGGAAGCACTATGAAAAACCGCATGGAAAATTTTTTGCTCTCCAGCTCCACCTGCTGTTCCATGCAGCACATTCAAACTATTCAAAATATTGTTTTTTGACTAATGTAGCTGAGTCCTGGGTGCAGCCGGAATCAAAAGCGGGCAGCACAATTAATGGAAACATTACCTTTGCACAGTAGGTGAGGTTCCACACACCCTCACACACATCTTGCGAGCCTTCATCCAGGGAAACGAGGCATTGCTTCATAGGTTCATAGGTTCAAGGATACATTCCAGCCCGGCAAAAAACATTCAGTATGCAAAGCGGGACCATTGGGTGATGTAGCTTGGAGAGAGAGTCTGTGGCCTGGGGAGTGTTCCAAGGGCCAGAATGAGAATCATGTGCCCCCAAGGCCTCAGGTTCTCCACCCTTGCCTTCAAACAATTGAGATTAAAGATGAAATTGCCTCATGAACAGTTCACATGTTACTTTCTAAACGAAAATGCCACTTTTAAGATTGAGGGTGGGGGAACGGACAAAAAAACCCCACCAAAGTAGCAAATAGCAATACTAGTGTTGAATATTTGCTCGGAGTTGTTTTGGCTCATGTTGTGAGCTGGTAAACCGCATTTCTTTGGAAATGAACAGCACACATTAAAAGGCCCCACTGACTTCAGTGCGCTTTGATCGCGCAATCTGAAAGCAAAGAGCGCTTGAGCACATTGCCTACTGGAGACCGCTGATGCAGATGGACGCGAGGAACAAAGAAAGCTGTGTGGGCCTTGCAGATTGTATTTAGAATTCAGATGTACAATAAGGGAGGGGGAAATTGGCACAGGACCTCTGTAAGTTAACACAGAGGGTGCCAAGGGTGGCCTGTGAGAGAGACACAGCTGACAGGGTTCATTTCAGGATATTGAAGCCTGCCCATCTGTGCTGGATTTAAACTGCCGGGATACTTTTATTTAGTGAAATGCCACATTTGGGTGCAGCGACAACAATAATGATTGAACAGATCCTTTCAGTGTGCAGAATCTGATTGATGTGTCAATACTATATGTCATCTACGTATATCCTGAGCTGTTTCCTCTGCAAAAGTACAACTACTTACAGAGCGGAAAACTCAGCCAAATGTAATTCGGCAGAGACAAGGGCAAAGTTCTGCATTTAGCCACACACACACACACACACACACACACAAGAAATGGGATGGTAGATACTTGGCGCTGTGGTCTAAACTACTGAGCCTCTTGGGCTTGCTGATCGAAAGGTTGGCGGTTCAAATCCCCATGACGGGGTGAGCTCCCATTGCTCTGTCCCAGCTCCTGCCAACCTAGCAGTTCGAAAGCACGCCAGTGCAAGTAGATAAATAAGTACCGCTGTGGCGGGAAGGTAAATGGTGTTTCTGTGCGCTCTGGCACTTGTCACAGTGTCCCATTGTGCCAGAAGCAGTTTAGTCATGCTGGCCACATGACCTGGAAAGCTGTCTGTGGACAAACGCCTGCTCCCTCGGCCTGAAAGCGAGATGAGCGCCACAATACCATATTCGCCTTTGAATGGACTTAAAGTCCAGAGGTCCTTTACCTTTTACCTTACTTGGCTTTGCACTACTACATGTGCAAAGGATCTCAGGACTGTAGTAGATGACAAGCTGAACATGATTCAGCCCTGCTCAAGGGCAGAGGACAAAGTCAGGAAAAAATGGTTTTCAGTGCTTATGCTCACAATGTTAAATAAATAAACCAGAAAATAACACTTGCAACTTATTTTTTTTCTTAAGTTTCTTATTTTTCCTTCTTTTAATAATTTCAATGTGGGGGAGAGGGGTGACAAGAAATTTTCTGCACCAGGCACCACCTGGCCTTGCTACGCCAGTGGTCCAGCCCCCAGGAATGCAGGAATAATGCACACTTCCCATACAGGGATCGAACCTGCAACCTTGGCTTTATCAGCACCATTCTCTAACCAACTGAGCTATCCACTCGGGTCTTTGGCAGCCATTGTCTTTCTGCATTTTAACTGCAGGTTAACCAATTCTACAAGCATTTCTTGGGATATCCAAGCCAAAATTAACTTACCACCTATGAGCATCTTGTTGGGTCCATCATTGAATCTTTTGCCAGCCCCCAAAGAGAGGCTCTTTAACATCAAAATGCAAGACCTGATCCTTTCAGTGTTTGCTTACAAGTGTCAACACAGTATTGCAATATTTTGCAGTATTGCAAAAACAAAGTTATAAAGATTTTGATCACATGCCAGCTAAAGATTAATTATCTGGGGTTTACTTATAAAGCCCACAACCCACAGGCTTTGTGACCCACTTATGGAGCACAACCCACTGCTTGGGAAATCCTGGTCTATGATGTCAGCTGTAGGCAGTGCTATTTTTCTGGAAAAAGAGGTGCTGAAACTTGTGGGATGTAAACACAGGAGCAGTCAATGACAACATTCCTAGAGTGTACATGTTAGAACATGGGGAGGGATGTCTGTCCAGCAAGCAGGTAAACTTCCTGGGGACGGACTTCCTCCACATGTGACCAGAGGTGGGTGTGGCCTCACCTGTGCAGGTAAATGATAAAAGCACAGGGCAGGCAGCCATCTCTCTCTCTCTGCCATCTTCCTTCGATGAGGAAACATCTAAGGATGCTCTCTTGGCTCCCAGCCAAGAGAGGAGATAAGGACTATCTTGCTACAAGATAGATTCTAAATGTATTTTACCTTTTTAAGCCTGTGTGCCTTCTGGGATCATATTGTGAACAGAACGTGAGTAAACTCTTTTATACTTTTATAAAGACTGTGTCGTGTCTTGTATTTTAAGAGGGAACAAAGGGGAAATTACCAGAGTAATTATTATAGAGGTTCTAGCGAACCTGTGCACATGTTACCGTTGCGAACTTAAAGGGGAATGTCTATAAACTCTGCTGATATTTTGGGAACTTGTTAGCACAAGTTGGATCAGGATATAATCTCACAATATATCCTCTCCTGCACCCCTGAACATTCACACAAAGGGTTAGTGGCCCCAGTATTGCACATTTTTGCGTATTTTTGAAGGATTGCATTGGATTGTGATTTTGAGTTGAGTAGTATTTTTCTGAGTTAACTTCCTGGTAAGCACATGGTCCTTTGTTCCATTGTGCAGTGGGGATTAAGCAACCCCCCCTTCCCTCAGAGTTCACAGTGACCCAAGGCAGTGAAGAATTGTTTTGCATTTTGAGATTTTTGAGATTTTGATTTAAAATTTTGAGAAATTTTGAAATTTTGAAGAATTTTCAAATTTTGGATTTTGAGATGGCTAGAACAGCTTTTGATAGTGATGCAAAGCTAGGAATGCCTGTGCTGAATGAATACAATTTCATACACTGGAAGCAGCGCTTGATAGCATGTTTAGATTATAAGCACATTTTGGAAGCTTTAGACCCTCAACCTACGGGATCATCTGAGGAAGCTTTAGCCAAGATAAGTGCTTGGAAACGCATGAACAGCGAAGCTAGACACATAATTTTGAGTGGACTTCGTGATGAGCAGCTATCATTAATAAATAGTACAGATGATGCATCTCAAATCTTAAGAGATATTGAGCGAGTGTATGGAGAATCTAGCATAAACTGCTTCAGAAACTTGGTGTGTAAATTAACCAGATTGAGGATGAATTCAAAAGAGGAATTCACAGAGCACATCAACAAGTTTACTGAGATTATTCAAAGAATTGATTTGACTCCCAAAGATTTTGATGAAGATACAAAGATAGCATTTTTGTTATCATCACTTGGACCACGCTTTAGCGCATTTGTAAGTTTGATGGATCATAGACAAGGTCTGACTTTTAAAGACTTGATTGGTTATTTAAAAGAAGAATGCAGAGATAGAGCTGAATCTCCAGTGAGAAATGCTAGAAGCAAGGAAAGTAGTTATGCATCTAGGCAATTTACAAAGTCCAAAGAGATGCCTAAGAAAGTGATTTGTTTCAATTGTAACAAAGAAGGACACATTGCAAAGAATTGCAGAGCTCCTAAAGTGAAGAAACCCCACCCCTTTCAGCCAAAAGGGGAAAAGAAGGGGAAATGTGAATGCACATGGCTACTGCAAGAAAGAAATTTAGCTGTCCAGAATCGTGAGAATAGATGTAATAAATGGATTTTAGATTCAGGTGCCAGTTCGCATTTTTCATATAAAAAGGACTATTTTAATGAGATAAATGATGAAGAAGGATCTGAAATTGAAATTGCAGATGGGAACATTGTTAAAGCAAAAGGTGCAGGTTCCATGAGTCTGAAATGCAATATAAACAATGAATGCATTGAGAACACAATCTCTAGAGTTTTGTACGTACCAGAGCTGAGCTGCAATTTAATCAGCGTGTCCACTTTGGACAAGAAAGGTTTCCAGATCACATTTGGAAATGGAGAATGTAAAGTGACTAGAAATGGCAAAGTGTTTGCTCAAGCAAAGCTAATAAATGGTGTATATGAGCTTGATCTTTCAGAGAACCAGTCTGCAAAAGTGGCACATTCCAGCCAGAAAGATGAAGCAGATCTGGACCTGTGGCACAGAAGGCTTGGACATAGGGATACCAACGTCATTCTGGATCTACAGAAAAGAGATCTTGTAAGAGGTTTGCAGGTAAAGGAGAGCAACAAAACTCCAACAAAGTGCATAAGCTGTATTACTGAGAAGGCTGTAAAACCTTCATTTCCACGTTGTGCAGAACAAAGAAGCAACAAAGTGCTTGACATAGTGCACACTGACATATGTGGACCCATGAATGTTCCCTCACTGGGAAAGAATAGATATATTTTAATATTTCTGGATGACTTTTCAAGATTTTGTGTTGTATATTTCCTCAAAGAGAAGAGTGAGACAGTGGACAAGCTCCAGGAATACATTGCCATGGTCAAGAACAAATTCCAAAGAGCTCCAGCTGTGTTAATGAGCGACAATGGAGGTGAGTACTGCTCAAATGAAATGCAGGCTCTCCTGGCCAAGGAAGGAATTGCACACGTAACCACAATTCCTTACACACCACAACAGAATGCCATAGCTGAGAGAAAGTTTAGATCCATTATGGACATGACAAGGTGCATGCTAAAGGATGCATGTTTGCCACAGAAGCTGTGGGCCGAAGGAGTGTACACGTCGGTCTATTTGCAGAATAGACTGCCAACGAAAGGGGCAGAACGCACACCATTTGAACTTTGGCATGGGTAAGCTCCCAATCTGTCGCACATACGTGTGTTTGGAAGTCCGTGCTACTTCCACGTGCCCAAGGAACACAGACACAAGCTTGACTCCAGGGCAAAAGCAGGTATCCTGGTGGGATACGCCTCTGGAGGCAAAGGATACAGAATTATGGACTTACAAACTGGTAAGACAAATGCATACCATGCGGTTTATTTTGATGAATATGGAAAAGTAGACACTAAGAACACTGTTGTGGATTCTTCAGATGAGTCAGAAAGGACTCAAGAGTTCGTATATTTCCCTTTTGAGACCCCACAAAGTACTAATCTGCCTTCGAGTGTTACAGCGCCCCCTACAGGCGATGCACCAGAAGACGCAGAGGACCAGAACCCTGGCGGCACCAGAGACGAAGATGAGGACTCAGATGGGGACATGCCTGCGTTGGAGGAGGATGAGGAAGCTGATGCGGCCGCAGAACCAGAGGTCAGGCGCTCGTCCAGAACCAACAAAGGTGTCCCACCATTACGGTTGTCCTACTTTGCAGGGTCGGCGTTTCCACAGGAACCTTCCACTTGGGAAGAGATACAGGAGATGCCAGCTGCAGAAGCCAGTCTCTGGAGGAAGGCCGCGCAGGAGGAGATGGATGCACTGCATCAGAACAAGACCTGGACACTCACTGAGCTGCCTCCCGGTAAGAAGGCCATTGGCAGTAAATGGGTTTTCAAGGTTAAGAAGGGGTCAGAAGGAGAAGTGCAGTGCTACAAAGCTAGACTTGTAGCACAGGGATTTTCACAGCGTTTTGGTGAAGATTATGATGAAGTTTTTGCACCAACGGTGAGGTACAGCAGCGTAAGAATGCTTTTAAGCATTGCGGCCTCCAAGAAAATGAGGGTGAAACACATAGACATTGCTACCGCTTTTCTACATGGGCAGATTTCTGAAGAAATTTACATGAAACAGCCCAAAGGTTTTGTAAAACCACATGAGGCACATTTAGTGTGCAAACTCCAGAAAGGACTTTATGGACTTAAACAGGCTGCCAGAGCCTGGAACCAGAAGTTGCATAAAATGCTGACGCAACTTGGGTACAAGCAAGGCGACGCTGACAAGTGCTTGTACAGTAAGTCAAATAATGGACAATTCTCATATATCTTAGCTTTTGTTGATGACCTGATTATTGCCACAGCAAGTGAGAAAGACTATACACAGATAGTAAAACACCTTAGCAAAGAGGTGGAGGTCAAAGAGCTAGGAGATGTCCAGTACTATCTCGGGATCCAGGTGGAAAGAGAAGAGGACGGCTCATTTCTTCTCAGCCAAAGACAGAAGATCCACGAGCTAGTTGAGCACATGCAGATGCAAGACGCACATCCAGTTGCTACACCGATGGCTACTGACTTCCTGAAGAATCAGCAGGATTCGAAGCAGTTGCCAGACAACAATGACTACAGGTCAGCGATTGGTAAACTTTTGTATTTAGTTACCACATGTAGACCTGACTTAGCTAATGCTGTGGGGATTCTTAGCAGAAAAGTGAATTCTCCCACTGAGCATGATTGGGCAGGTGTAAAGAGGGTGGTGCGATATTTGAAGGGTACCATGAATTGTAAATTAAGGTTACCAGCCGTCAGAGACCCGAAGTTGGTTGGGTATACTGATGCGGATTGGGCTGGGGATAATGCTGACTATAAATCAACAAGTGGTCATGTTTTCATGTTTGGGGATGGACCTGTCGCATGGGGCAGTTATAAACAGAGCTGTGTAGCATTATCTTCCACAGAATCAGAATACGTTGCAGCAACAGAAGCCTGCAGAGAGATCGCCTGGCTTGATCAACTCATAAAGGACTTTGGGTTGGTGAGGAAAGGGCCTGTCAGCTTGCTGGAGGACAATCAAAGTTGCCTGAAGCTGACGCAGAGTGAGAAGTTCCTGGCCAGAACAAAACACATTGGGGTTAAATACCACTACATACGCCAGATGATCCAGGATGGACTTGTGGAACTATCCTACTGCAGCACCCAAGAGATGACTGCTGACATCCTGACGAAACCCCTACCAAGAGAGAGTTTCCAGAATCTACGTGTCAAGCTGGGACTCTGGGTGGTTGAATAAAGTTGTTTATGTTTTGTATATGTTGTATTGCCTGAGAAGGGGTATGTGGGATGTAAACACAGGAGCAGTCAATGACAACATTCCTAGAGTGTACATGTTAGAACATGGGGAGGGATGTCTGTCCAGCAAGCAGGTAAACTTCCTGGGGACGGACTTCCTCCACATGTGACCAGAGGTGGGTGTGGCCTCACCTGTGCAGGTAAATGATAAAAGCACAGGGCAGGCAGCCATCTCTCTCTCTCTGCCATCTTCCTTCGATGAGGAAACATCTAAGGATGCTCTCTTGGCTCCCAGCCAAGAGAGGAGATAAGGACTATCTTGCTACAAGATAGATTCTAAATGTATTTTACCTTTTTAAGCCTGTGTGCCTTCTGGGATCATATTGTGAACAGAACGTGAGTAAACTCTTTTATACTTTTATAAAGACTGTGTCGTGTCTTGTATTTTAAGAGGGAACAAAGGGGAAATTACCAGAGTAATTATTATAGAGGTTCTAGCGAACCTGTGCACATGTTACCGTTGCGAACTTAAAGGGGAATGTCTATAAACTCTGCTGATATTTTGGGAACTTGTTAGCACAAGTTGGATCAGGATATAATCTCACAATATATCCTCTCCTGCACCCCTGAACATTCACACAAAACTCACTATGATTGCCTCCCTTGTTCTCTTATAATGGCAATGGTGCCCACCTGAGTTCTGGTGAGTTCCGGCTGGAAAAAGCCCTGGGTGTAGGGCGGGTGAATATGACTCTGCCAAAACAGTCTCCTGTGTCAAATGGAGGGGGCTGAATTAGACCCATGGGCCAGAGGTTCCCCACTGGTGGCTTAACCCGAGGTTGACACTTCAAAACTGAGTTGTAATAGTCAACTGCCTGAGTGAGCAAGGAGCTGGGAATCAGGGAGAAGGCCTGGAATACCTTATTGCTGGGACAGCATCCTGACCAAAACAGGAAGTCCTTTGCAACTCTTCCTGTCCAGGATTGCCCAATGGCCAGCCTGGCTGGGCGGGGCCTGTTCTGAGCCTGTGAACTCTTCACCGCCCAGATGTTTGGCCAGCTGTATGGGGAGAGAGAGAGAGAGAGAGAGAGAGAGAGAAAGAGAGAAGTTGGCTGTAGGGCAAGAGCGCTCTCTCTGGAATTTGCCCCAGGTGTTGGTGTTTAATGGCAAAATGGGGTGAATCAGCAAGTCTGTTTTATATTGGTACTTTTCGCTATATGCTGTGCTAACGAATATTTACACAAAATCCTCCTGCCCGGCAAACATATGATTGATGATAGTATCCATATGGACTTCTGCTTAGAGTTATGGGAGGAATGCAAACCAAGAAAAACAAATAGCCTTGGTCGTAATTAATACCGTAGGACTGCTGCATGTCCCCCACCCCACCCCCGAACCCCTCCTTCGCCTTAGCCCAACTGCTGAGTGCATTCTTGGAAAGGAACAAAAAGTGATTGCTCTGGGAGTACAAACCTAAATCCAGAGCAAAGAATGAAAACCTGCCCTTCTCTGCTTTGGTGATGGGCAGGTAGCAATTAGGCCCAGCAATAAGTACCGTATTTTTTGCACCATAACACTCACTTTTTTCCTCCTAAAAAGTAAGAGGAAATGTCTGTGCGTGTTATGGAGGGAATGCCTATGGGTGGCATGCCTATGGATTTTCCTCCTCTAAAAACTACATGCGTGTTATGGTCGGGTGCGTGTTATAGAGCGAAAAATACGGTACTTCAGTAATGAGTGCTTTTGATTCCTACACACACACACACACACACCACACAAAGCTTTTCGTTGTTGTAAGGTAGGTCAGTAGAGCTGGTTCCTGCTTATTGTATTCATTTATTTATTTAGGGTTAACATAATAGCATAAAAAGAGCCCTGCTCAATCAGGACCATACTGTTCTCGCAGTGGCCAACCAGGTGCTTGTATGAAGCCCACAGTGGGACCTGAGGGCGCAGCACCCTTGTGATTCCCAGCAGCTGGCATTCAGAGACATATTGCTTCTGACAGTGTAGATAACACACAGCCACCATAGCTGCAGAGGCGGTTGCACTAGCAAATGGGTTTTAATGTGGCACAGCAGACGAATCCAATGCAACAGCTGCGCTAGTGGCAACTCAGGCAACAGACTGCACAATCTACTGCACAACAGAGTTACCGCCAACCTGCTTATGCATTCTCCAGTGCAAAAACGCTCTCCTGGTGCCAAACATTTCACCCACAGAGCAAGTATACCACTAAGTGACTTTAACTGAGTACTATGCTGGATACAACCCAATGACTGAAAGAGTTGAGTATCATATTGTAAGGACTGGCTGAATCTTTATATCCCTGCCTGATCGCTGATGTCTTGTGGGAGTTGCTGCATGGTGTAAATGCAGGGTTCGTATCCTCTAGGGCAGGGGTAGGCAAACTAAGGCCCAGGGTCCAATCGCCTGCAGACGGCCCGGGAATCCGTGTGTTTTTACATGAGTAGAATGTGTCCTTTTATTTAAAATGCATCCCTGGCTTATTTGTGGGGCATGGGAATTCATTCATCCCTCCCCCAATATAGTCTGGCTCACCACATGGTCTGAGGGGTGGTGGACCGGCCCACAGCTGAAAAAGGTTGCTGACCCCTGCTCTAGGAGCTGTACATTCAGTACAGTGGGTCCAGTTCTATGGAACTCCTTCCTGGTTGAGATCAGCCAGGTCTGCTCCCTGTTGAATGTCTGGTACTTGGTGAAGGCTTTCTTATTTCCGTGTTTCCAGTGGTATGGCTAACTTCAACCAATTTTATCTGTATGGTGTCTCTTTGTAACCTCAATGTACACGGCTTAGAAACTACGGTGTTACATGTTAAATTAGGGATAGGCAAATTTATCCGTTTTGGTTTCTTATTCATCTAATCTTAAATTCCATTTTCCACATTGCCACATCAGCTTCCAATTTTTTTTAAAAATCAGCATTTTAGTGCAAAATTCTCCTAATGTACAAGTATACATGCAATTTTGCCTAGCAGATACATTTTTGCAAAGCATTTTTTCACTAATTTATGCATTTATGTACATTTTATGTATGTGTGTCAAAACACACACACACACACACACATTTTGTACACATTACTTGGCTGCAGAACTGCATTGCAAAATTCAGAGATGTGTGAATTTTGAAGGATGCCTGCGTTTCAGTTTGCATATGGTTTTGCAAAGTGTGAATTAGGTATATCCGCCTTTAAATGCAAACTGAATTGAATTTCTCTCTCATCCCTAGTGGTACATACATTGTGAAATAATGAATAAATAGGAGTAGCATAAGTAGAACAATAGTGAGATGCAACACAATAGTGAGATGCAACACAACAAGTTCTTATGAATAGTTGACTCTCGTCTCTCTTTTCTTAATGGTTTGGGATTCATCCTGTGGCAGTGTGGGGGGGAAATGGGATCTGCTCCCAGTGGCACGTGTGTGTTCTTTGCCCGAGGAAAGTTGTATCCAGCTTCATTAACATGTACAAGGAGCTGCCAGCCTTTCAGCCTGGTCTCAGGCATCATGAATGAATTTAATCTCATCTCTCACATGTTTCTCTGCAATACAGCCTGAAGCCCTTCTGGAGCCCTTCATTGTCTGCCGCAGGATGTTGATTAACCTCAATGATTCTGTTTCTCTTAACCTTGCCACCACAATAGGCTCTCTGTCTCTTCACATTGCCTCTTCCGGAAGCTGAGTACTGCTCTTGACAAATCCCCGCCAACCGTTTCTGCAGTGCAGAAAATAAACCTCGTGATGGCAGCAGTGAGCTGAGAAGAGGTGCCCAGGACACTCAAGTGAGAGATCTCGCTTCTCTCTCTTTCTCTCTCTCATCTTTGCGGTTTAAATGTGGTGAGAAATCTCACAGTACGGTGGCGAATCTTCTGTGCTCATCTGCCCATCTGTCCCCCAGCAAATCCAATCTAAAAGTTAACAAAGAATTTTGCCAGTCAAGATGGTCTACTTTCAGTTGCACAACTCTTGGTTCTGCAAGACTTGGGACTGTTTGGAACACAACCATGAAAAGTGTACTGGGAGTGCATGGACTCCTGCTTTAAAAATAAAAACGCTTTGTCCGTCCACATCTAATCTTGCCCCTTTCTAAAATTTATTTATTGGTGTGAGTTTTTCTTGTTGTAAATCTACCAAAGAATAAGATAAAACAAACCAAGTGGTACCTTGGTTCATGAACGCAATCCGTTTCAAAAGTCCATTCGATTCCCGAAACAGTTCGAAAACCAAGGTGTGGCTTCCAATTGGCTGCAGGAGCTTCCTGCACTCAATCAGAAGCCGTGTTAGATGTTTGGCTTCCAAAAAACGTTCGAAAACTGGAACACTTACGTCCAGGTTTTCAGCGTTCAGGAGCCAATTTGATCGCCAACTAAGCCATTCAAGAACGAAGGTTCCACTGTATTCTGTTGGTGTAGTGTGAGTCGAAATGCTTTGCTGGGGCGCAGGGAATAGGGTCAGTTGGAGGGCAGTGAGAATTGTCCCTATTTTCATCTGACAAATGTTGGAGGGTATGCATTCAGTTCTGGGGTGTGCCAGAGGCATAACTTAAGGCAACAACTTCCAGCCATCAGTGGGTGGCTTGCACCACACACAGCTGGACTATCCGCTACTTTGCAGTGCGTTAAGTGTCCCTCATTCAAATTCCCACCACTGCTGCAGGTGGCTTTAAAGAAACCACTCCCTCTCAACCCACAGCAGATGTAATTACTACATTTGTCACATTTCCAGTGTGTAGAACGTAAAGCAGGAAGAGGAAAGAAAACCTTCGTTTAAACACAAGAACCCTCCCTATTAAACACAAGTGGTGTGCCAACCATAATAAGCTCGCGGGCGCCACCCCAAGAGCAGCACTTGAGAAAATATACTGGCGAGGTGTGCCGTGCCAATTAAATCTCCCTGGCAGGCTAGGCAAACTTCCTAAAAATAACCCCTGTTAATTCATCAGGAGAGATTATCTTGTTAAAATTTGCTCACACCTTGTTCTAACACATTTGCACCCGCGAAATCCAGAGTAGTGATGTTGCAGGGAGAAACCAAGGACACTTCCTTATGTCATAGGAAAATCTTTGGTGACTGGTTTCATGCTGAATAATAATAGCAATATACAATAATTAAACGCTATTGATCCTCCCTCTCTGGGGTCTCCTCTACTATCAAAATGAGGTAGGCCTCTCTCTGTTCTCAAGGTGTTTCCTATTTTTCTGTAAAACTATCTATTACCACTAGCAGTGACAGCAATGATATGGGGTGGGGTTTGGGGGGGCATGTTTCCCTTCCAAATTTCGTTACTTTGCTTGGGGGGGGGTCAGTTTTCTGCAGACAATTTTCTGATGCCCTAGAGCAGGCTTCCTCAACTTTGGCCCTCCAGATGTTTTGAGACTACAGTTCCCATCATCCCTGACCACTGGTCCTGCTAGCTAGGGGTCATGGGAGTTGTAGGCCAAAAACATCTGGAGGGCCGAGTTTGCCTATGCCTGCCTTAGAGAGGGACAGGAGAGTCCAAAAGGGGGCTGACCCAACAATGCAATCCTATGCATGTCTAATTGAGAATGGGGAAAAAACCCACAAATGCATTCCAACATATAGTCACAGAAGTAAAGTATGTATAGAAAGCAATGGTAGCCTCATATATTAGGGGTCCTTGGGTAAGATGTCCTTCAGCGGACCCCCTTCCTAATCACCCTGGCCCATTTGCCGGCCTTCTTTGGGCACTCTGTTTGTGTGGAGAGATGGTGGGAGGGAGGACCTGTCAATTTCAGTTTCTCATTTTTCAAATATTAAGTTTGGTTCTCCACATTTCCACATCAGTTCATTATTCTTTTAAAAGCCGTCATGAATATTCACCAGCATTTTTGTGTGGATTTCTCCCATATGCATGATTGTTTGCAATTTTGTCCAATAAGCATATTTTTGCGAGGTGATTTACTCTAAAAGAATGCACCTCTTTCTTTTAAAACTCATATATACATTTTTTTAAAGCACAGTTTACCTCATCATATGCCTTTTTGTACACATTATTCGGCTGGAGAACTGCGCTGCAAAATTCGGAGAAGCGTGAATGTCAAAGGAATGACTGTGTTTCCCTTCTCATATTATTTCAGAAAAGTGCATATTAGGTAGATTCACCTTTAAATGTGAACTGAATTGAATTTATTGCCCCCCCCATTCCTCCTTGCGTGGAAAATCAGTGAAGGAATTTGGGGGGACAATTTCAAGCATGCTAAGCTCGCCCCTGTCACCACTTCCATCACCTTCCATGAGTGGAAGGGCAAAGCTCTGGTGCAGGGAGCTTCCTGTACCTGGAAGCCATGATAGTCAGAGTGTAATTCTCAGCTTTTCCACTCACCGCCCCCAAGTTTGTTCTTTGCTTCAGTTTGTTTTTAAACTGAACGTTAAATTTTCCATCGTCCTAATTAGCTGCTGATGTAAAGATAGGAGGATGAAGGATTTTAAAAGATGCTGATGTTTATTATTATTTGCTTAGTGGGCCTATTTACAGGTGGATTGATTTGCCTGGTGGTTTCTAAAAGAGAAGCTGTAACAAAATTATACAAGTTTCATATCATGATATATATTGCTTCTGACATTTGGGAATTTGGGGAGGGTGTGTTCCCTCACTGTACGGTTGAGCCATTTTGACATGGCCTCTTATAGGGACAAAGCAATTAACTTTCTTTTCACTTTTCTTTCTGTTACTGGTAGTTGGAAGTTAGGTCCAGATAAGCCTCAGAAGATACCCAACTCCAATAAAGGTCTTGTTGATAATTGGTCCCTGAAGCAGCGTTATTATCCTTACACAATAAGGATGTGAGCTACCAAGCCCAATTCAAAGTTTTGCTGTTATAATACAGAGCCCTAAACCAAAGACCGAGAACCTCAGGCCCAGGGTCGGATTTAGGTTTGATGAGGCCCTAAGCTACTAAAGGTAATGGGGCCCTTTACATGTCTAGCTGTCCTTTGTCAACAACAAATTGTCGCTGTTTTCTGTGTTGAATAAATGCTATATGGTAATTATGGACCTAATAGGTCCATACACAACACAAAACACTGTTGCTGTGTGTAGGTTTTATTTTATTTGTTTTTTATCTTATATTTTGGAAATGTACATCCAGTTTTTTCCCTTTAAATTTTTTGGGGGGCCCCAAGAGAGTGGGACCCTAAGCTATAGTGTCTTTAGCTTATACGTAAATCCAGCACTGTTCAGGCCTGATAGGCAAATGTGGCCCTCTACGACTTTCTGTCTGGCTCTTAGAAACTCTCTCTAAGCCACACCTGTTTGCCAGCCACACCTGCTCTTGCCCCAGGCCAAACTCCTCACCAGCCCTGCTTCGCACACTCCTCGAGTGTTTTTGCCTGACTAGAACGTGCCCTCGAACTCCGATAATACTTCTTGCTTGCCTAGTTTCTACACTAGTCTATTGTACAAGGCAAAATTCATAGTCAGGGTTCTGCTTCTTTTGCCACTGGTTTCACTCACCACTGGCATGTCAGCCTGCGTGGCATGATGCCAGAGGTCTGGGGCTGAATAGGGCTCTTAATCCAAAAACAGATTTCCCACTTCTGGCCTAAATCAGTGTTTCTCAAGCTATCTGATGTGGTGGACAGGCAAGTCCAACCACCCTAATCTGCCAGGGGCCAAGACCATATTTGTGCCATATTATTGTTGTATTCATATACGTAGGCACATAAGCACATCTGTTCAGAAAAAAATGTTTCTCCCTCACCCCAGCTCAGTGTGTCGAAGACATGAGTATTCTTGCCAACACTGATTTCAAAGTCTGTGCAGCAGTGACAGAAACTCTGGGTCTCTCCACGCCTCTTGGCTGTCACTTCCCTTCCTGCAGCTGGAATTCCATTGTGATTTTTCAATTATTCTGTCGTTTCTTTCTTTCCTAGAAACTCGCTGTGGACTTGCAGATGATGGCTCGTGGGCTGGCATCACTTTGCGGGCCACCATTTTGAGTAACACTGCCCTAAATGACGTTGGTCTCAAGTAACTGGTGTTATGTGCATTTTGATAAGCAGGGCAGGTCTTGCTCATTGTCCCACCCGCAACAGAGGCAACAAAGGGGGTGAGACCAGACAGGGGATTTTCGGTGGTGGCACCTTCCAAGTGACATTCTGTCACCATCTTCAGTAGAAATATTTCAGAGGAGACGAAATAGCTTTTTATTTGGCTAAGGTGTTGGTACATCAGATGAATAACTTTTGGGTGTTATTTTACAGGTGCTATTGCTGTTGATTTTATTGTAGCTGGATTATGATTCTGTGTTTTCAAAGGACGCTTTATGCTTGCTTTATGCTCTTTATACTTATCTCTGCTCTTAACCACCCCGTGCTCTAGAACAGCAAGATATAAATGTCCTGTTTAAATAAAATTAAACAAGTTATGTAGAATTTGGGAAGGCTGCCAAGTGGCCTTCACTACTTAAACCACAGACCTTAAAACCAAAGCAGTAAATCAGGAAAGCCCCCCTGAAACCCACAGAAACAAATGCTTTTTTTGTGCTCCAAAATGCACCTTTTCTTCAGAAGAGGAACATGGAGTTCGTACAAAGAATACTGTATGTGTTTCCACTCCACCGGTACAATGCGAAAAGAGGATTCTGCTGTGTCCCCCCCCCCCCCGCAAACAAATTTGCTGATGTGAAGAAGCCAGAGTTATTGTTTTACAAACTATGATTGAGCGTGCGCTTTGAAAATATGCACAAAAATTGCACCTTGGAGCTTAGGGACAAAAGTCCTGCCTTCCTTTGTTCCTTCAGCAGGAAAGCACACAGAGATTTTTTTATTTTTATTTTATTGGCCTGCAACTGGTTCTTCCTGGAGGTAGAACTTTTCCCTGTTTCAAAAATAAATAAAGAGAAAATGCTTTCAGTTGAAGAGAAAGGTTGTTTTCTGCTGCTCCAGAGAAGCGGACACGGAGCAATGGATCCAAACTACAAGAAAGAAGATTCCACCTAAACATTAGGAAGAACTTGCTGACAGTAAGAGCTGTTCGACAGTGGAATTTGCTGGCAAGGAGTGTGGTGGAGTCTCCTTCTTTGGAGGTCTTTAAGCAGAGGCTTGACAACCATATGTCAGGAGTGCTCTGATGGTGTTTCCTGCTTGGCAGGGGGTTGGACTCGATGGCCCTTGTGGTCTCTTCCAACTCTATGATTCTATGATTCTATGAATACCTCCCAAATGCTGCAACTTCACTGAAATAACCCTCATAAGATGCCACTTTGTTTTACGTCTGTAACAAGATACAGTGATAGCATAAGTGAACTTGACCTCACCCTAATCTTTGGGCTCAGACAGTGACCTCTGTTTGAAAAATCTCCCTTTCAAGTGCCAGATCGAGACCAAGACCAATCAGATAAAACAGCGTATCCTGGAGGCTTACATCTCAGCTGTCCACATATTTAACCCTGGTGACAGAAAATCAGATCCCTTCTTTGTCCGGTGGGGTTAGCGGGATTACGGTTATGACATGGATTTCTTAAGAGGTTTTTGGGGAAGGAGGCCACCAAAATAATTTCCTGGATTTTGTGCTGTTTCACACAACGTGCACCGTTGCTCACACATCCACCCGCAAGTCTTCAATGGGGTTGGCTGACACACAAGTATGTTCCTTGCTTACTGAAGGCAACATGAATGGGCCACCCTGATCCGAACATCACAGCAGGATTCCCAAGAGTCATGTGTCGCAGAAGACACTCCTCTGTTTGGAGATACAGTCATACCTCGGCTTACAGACGCTTCAGGTTGTGCGTTTTTGGGTTACGGATGCACCGAAACCCGGAAGTAATGGAACAGGTTACTTCCAGGTCTCAGCACTCGCGCATGCGCACAAATGCTAAATCGCACTTTGCGCATGCGCAGAAGCGCCGAATTGCAATCCGCGTGTGTGCAGACACGGGGCTGCGGGTTGCAAATGCTGTGGGTTGCAAACGTGCCTCCTGCACGGATCACGTTCACAACCCGAGTGTCCACTGCATTCTCTAGTTAATGGTCTGATTGGTCCATGTTCAGATTAAAAGCAAAGAACCACAAGGGAATACATCAAAGTTGCCTGTCTGCAGTTAGCAGCAGAGACTGAGCAGCAACGTGGCTGTCAAGCTTCAGGGAATCAGCTTCCTCCCCCCGTGGCAGTAGATAAACAGAAGAAAGGAAAAGGAGTCTTCTTACCAGTTAGAAACTTTAATAATCACAGCGAGAGAACAAAGAACACATCTCCTAGAAATGGTGGTGCTCCTAATTAAGGATCACATCCCTTTGCGTCCCGATTAATCTACGCCACTCCTATGTCTTGTAATCTGAGTTTGTACGCTCTGTGCTTTCTGTGTAATCAAACAACCATTGATTAATTATTCTATACTATTCTATACTGCTCACTAGAAGGACAGACCCTGAAGCTGAGGCTCCAATACTTTGGCCACCTCATGAGAAGAGAAGACTCCCTGGAAAAGACCCTGATGTTGGGAAAGATGGAGGGCACAAGGAGAAGGGGATGAAAGAGGACAAGATGGTTGGACAGTGTTCTCGAAGCTGCCAACATGAGTTTGACCAAACTGCGGGAAGCAGTGGAAGACAGGAGTGCCTGGCGTGCACTGGTCCATGGGGTCACGAAGAGTCGGACACGACTAAACGACTAAACAACAACAACAAAATGACTAAACAACAGCATTCTATGCTATTCTATTCAAGATAAGGTCAGAGACACATTGGAGATTAAGTAAATGCAAAATTAAGCATGAGACTAAGGTAAAGGTAAAGGGATCCCTGACCGTTAGGTCCAGTTGCAGACGACTCTGGGGTTGCGGCGCTCATCTCACTTTACTGGCCGAGGGAGCCAGCGCACAGCTTCCGGGTCATGTGGCCAGCATGACTAAGCCGCTTCTGGCGAACCACAGCAGTGCACGGAAATGCTGTTTACCTTCCCGCCAGAGCGGTACCTATTTATCTACTTGCACTTTGACGTGCTTTCGAACTGCTAGGTTGGCAGGAGCAGGGACCGAGCAACGGGAGCTCACCCCGTCATGGGGATTCGAACTGCTGACCTTGTTTGACTGTGTAATCAAACAACCATTGATTAATTATTCTATACAGCCCAAGATAAGGTCAGAGACACATTGGAGATTAAGTAAATGCAAAATTAAGCATGAGACTAAAGCACGGGCTAAAGAAACAGTCCTCCTTTTTTTAAGAAACTTTTTTTTTAAGGCACACAGAAAACATCTGTGTCTTATAAGTGGTCTAATTCAGCAATATTTCACAAGTCCCACCTGTGTTATATTTCCCTGGTCTCTGCCCATCCGTTCCCTGTCACCAGCAGCAAAGTGAATAAAAAGTATAGCAGCTGGTGTCAAAGTATATGGGGGGGAAAGAGCCGCGGTTTTATTGCCATAACAATTTTCTTCAAGACGTTTTAAATGTCCATCGCAGAGAGTCCATATGTTATGTTCCTCTAAGGAGGTGCACTGTATGCCTCTATGTATTGCCAAGATAAATGTGAGGGGTTTTATAGAGTGGCAGAGAAAAGGGGCTTTGTAAAACCTTGTAATTTGAGTGCCTAATAAGCTACTCCATTGCCCCAGGACATCAATAGCTTGCAGACAATTGAGGTGGAAATTGCATTGACAAGTAAGAGGCAGAAGTATTAAAAAAAACCACACACTTTGGGGAATTGAGGATGGTATTCTTCCACAAGTACTGGGCATGGTGAAAGTCAAGGCATGGTACACAACATGTAGGCAATATCTGGACTGAGCGTGCAGACATCAGTGATTGTAGTTGCACATCAGAGTTACAAAGGAGCCTTTTTTTCTTTTTTAATGAGCATAAGGCATAACATAGAGTTTGGCTTTCTGCATACACTTCCTTGGCCCAGTATACCTGAAGGAGCATCTCCACCCCCATCGTTGAGCCTGGACACTGAGGTCCAGCACCGAGGGCCTTCTGGCGGTTCCCTCTCTGCGAGAAGTGAGGTTACAGGGAACCAGGTGGAGGGCCTTCTCGGTAGTGGCGCCTGCCCTGTGGAATGCTCTCCCATCAAGGAAATAAACTACTATCTGACTTTTAGAAGACATCTGAAGGCAGCCCTGTATAGGGAAGTTTTTAATGTTTGATCTTTTATTGTGCTTTTAATATTCTGTTGGGAGCCGCCCATAGTGGCTGGGGAAACCCAGCCAGATGGGAAAGGTATAAATAATAAATTATTATTATTATTATTATTATTATTATTATTATTATTATTCTCCATTCAAGCAAGCAAAGGGCATTCTTTGTCATGGTTGGACTCAGAGGAACGGTGGGAGGAGCCAGCTGTGGAACCCCCAAGGGAAGAAGGCTCAGAGTCCAGGGACTGGTAGTGAGATGGCAGTGAGTTGTCAGAGGGAGAAGACTGGGAGGAGGATGGGTCAGAAGCTAAAGAGGTCACAGGGCTTAGTGAACTGGGAGAGACTGTGACGGAGAGAAATCCAGAATCAGACACAGAGGCAGAAGCCAAGAAGCAGGCATGAGTCAGGCTTGAGATGAAGCCAAGGTGTCTCCCGCTCCAGCAGTGACAAGCTCCTCTCACCCCTGGTCTCCGAGAACCAGAAGAGGTATGAAAAGGGAGAAGCAAAGACAGGCAAGGTGATGGAGTCTCAGAATGCTTGGGAAGGACCTGGGGATAGGTGAAGGAGGTTTAGGCAACTGTGGGAAGGGGGGGGATTCTGTCCACATAAAGGCAAGATCTACTAAAATAGGTTGGTGTGCTTACTAGTCCTGGCCTCCTGAGCAAACCTTGTTTCCTTTAATGAAGAGTTAACTTCACTGATGATGTGTGATTTATTACTGACCTGCTCCTGGCACCTGCTCCTGACATTATCAGAGACCAAGGACACATTTCAGCCAGGAAGAAACACTTGGAGCGCAAAGCAAGACCAGTGAAGGGCGTGGCCTGTGGAAAGTAGGTGTGGCCTGGGAAAAATTCTGTGGGTAAGATAATGGAATCTGGAGGGCAACATTCTACCCCCACTTACCAGGTTGGTGAAAGTTGAGCTAATTTAGATCTTGCTCATTGCTTTCAATCATGAACCTTCTTTCTCCCTATTAGCCTAATCTGCCAAGTATTATGGAGCATGGAATAACTTTTCCAGACATAAAACTACCATGGTTCATTGTTGCATGGTGATCTGTGGCTGTATTCATCTTTCGCCTTCAGCAGAAAGTCAAGCTGGAGTTCTCACGCATGACTCATGCTTACTTAAGGTATGCCCTCCATATGTCTCAGAAGAAACATTTGCTTGGGGAACGGCACTACCTGGTGCTTAAAAGGGAGCCCTTCTTCTTCCTGCCATTAGCACTGTGAACTATTTATGCCACAAAGCAAAAAAAAAAAAAAAAAAAAGGCAGAAAAGTTTAAGCTTTGCAGCTTTGAAGTTGAAACCTCAAGCAGATGTCAGCTTGCTGACCCAACACCCCACCTAATGCTTTATTTTGGCTTCCTGCTTATCCTGTCGCCTGTTTTTCTCATTAAGGAGCCTCTCTGCTGAACCGCAGAATCCAAACGCAGACAATCTGCAACATGAGGGTCATCATCCTTTAACAAATTGATCCTTGATGCTCTCTGGCTTATTCTTAGAGCAGAGAAATGTGGGAAGGACACCATTTCGGAAGGTTAGGAATATGTGAGGCTCATACCATCCGACATTTCCTTACCTGAAATCGTGACACGTGTTGCTCCCGGGTGGGTCATGTGACCCGTGCCACACTCTTACCCCAAAAAATGTGGGGTGAGAGGAGCGCAGGCTGAAAGAGTGGGGCATGAGCATGGCGATGGCACTCTGGGTTCATCATAGGGTCATATCAGAGTGCTGGACCTTCGACACTCTGCCATGACTCTCCTCATGAGTGCCAAAGTGGGAGTCTTTTGGTCCACTGCTCTGGTGCAAGGACTTGCATCAGAGCACTGGACCAAAAAAAGGGGACACCTGGAAATCAAACAGAAGCTGGGATTGGGTTCTGTGATTCCAGGATATCCCGCTTAAAACGGGGCAGTTGATGGGTATGTGTTTGTTCCTCAGAAGCAGTGTTTCCCAAACTTGGGTCTACATCTGTTTTTGGACTACAGTTTCCTTAATCTCTGACCACTGGTCTTGTTAGCTAGGTGTGATGGGAGTTGTAGTCCAAAAACAGCTGGAGACCCAAGATGCTGAGAAGCATCTATATCTAGCTAGCTCATTGGTTTTATATAAGACTATAAGAGGAGCCCTGCTGGACCATGCAAAGACTCATCTCGTCCAGCTTTCTGTTCTCACAGCAACCAACTAGATGCCTCTTCTGGGAAGCCCACAAGGTAGACATGGGTTCAACAGCACTTTCCCCACCTGTGATTCTCAGCAACTGGTATTTTATTCATCCAAGGACTTGCCGCAGTTGGAAACTTCAGCCATTTCAAGGGCTGGTGATGAAACACAGAGGCAGTTTGCTGGAACATCAGACTCTGTCATCGCTTCTGTTTTACTGGCTAGTGATTAATTTCTGGGCATAATTAAAGGTGTTGCTGGTTCTTACCTTGAAAGTCTTCTGTGGTTTGGGATGGAGATGTGCATCACCAAAAGCGCAACACGAGGACACAGATTTGTAAAAAATCTGAATATGCTAATTTATTGGTAGAGTGATACCTAGGGATGGAAGAATCTGGTGATTTTAGTTCATTCCATTTCTCCTTCCAATTTTCAGTTCAGTTCTCCATATTTCCTCAGCAATTTTCATTTTTTTGGGAAAAAATCCTCGTGAACTCTTCAGCATTTTTGTGCAAATTTCTCCTAATAAGTACAATTTTGTGTGCAGTTTTGAATAACTCAAATATTTTTGGGAGCATTTTCTCACAATATAGTGCATTTTTGTATGTTATTTTCACAGATGTATCCATATTTAAGTACCTAATATATGTGCTTTTGTCAATGCTGGTTGGTTGAAGAATTGTAATTGCAAAATTCTAATAACTCTGAATTTCAAAGGATGGCTGTGTTTCATTTCTCACATTGTGCTCTCCATGTTGTCAAGTAATCCCAAGTAAGAGCACAGAAAAATACAGCCTTCACATCTCCTCTCTGGAATAATAATATTAATAAAGCCCCTGTTGATTAAGAATCTCACTTTCAGCGATGCATTCAGAGATCAACCACGTCCACTGTTAAAATATGGCCATCAAAGTCTGAGAATTCACATATTGCTTATTTTGGAGGGCTTTGGTGTAATTGCAGAAATTTTCAGGAAACCCTACTCCGCTTTGCTATTTTTAAACTTCAGGAATGCAATAAAAGCTGCTCGCCACTTAATGGAAATAAATGATTATTGATTTTCTCACAGTTACTACGAGCCAAGTAAAACAAGCCTTAAATCAGGACTGGGAAAGCGGGACAGTATGGCAACAAAGATCCAAAGATACATAACAGTCTGGATAATGGTTTAACAACAAAGAACTAGCATATGATTGACTAGTACATTAGACCCACAGCTAGATCAAAATAAATAATGGAAGGGTTCACTGCGGCAAACAATCTAGACTGCTATTACACCACTGCATGGATACCACAAAGCAACCGCAAAAATTGTTTGCTGTCATTCTCTTTTCCCATAATGGCAACATTATTGGATCCATCAAGGGCAGGGTGTCTCCCCCCCTTCTCCCCCAAAATTAGATTGCCATGCTGGAATACAGGATTACAAAAAAACCTGGTTGGTAACCAACTGAGTCCCCACCTGCACTATACATTTGAAGCAATATCATACTACTTCAAACAGTCATGGCTTCCCCTCAAGAATCCTGGGAACTGTAGTTTGTAAAGAGTTATTAGGAGACACCCGCCACACCATTCCCCTCGCAGAGCTACAACCCTCAGAGTTCCCTGGGAAGGAAGGTTGACTGTTTAACCACACTGGGAATTGTATCTCTGTGAGCCAAATAGGGGTCTCCTAACGACTCTCAGCATCCTTAACAAACAACATCTCCCAGAATTCTTTGGGGGAAGCCATGTGACTGCTTGCGAGGGACGCGGGTAGCACTGTGGGTTAAACCACAGAGCCTAGGACTTGCCGATCAGAAGGTTGGCAGTTCGAATCCCTGCGACGGGGTGAGCTCCCATTGCTCGGTCCCTGCTTCTGCCAACCTAACAGTTCAAAAGCATGTCAAAGTGCAAGTAGATAAATAGGTACTGCTCTGGCGGGAAGGTAAACGGCGTTTCCTTGCGCTGCTCTTGTTCACCAGAAGCGGCTTAGTCATGCTGGTCACATGACCCAGAAGCTGTACGCCGGCTCCCTTGGCCAATAAAGCGAGATGAGTGCTGCAACCCCAGAGTCGGTCATGACTGGACCTAATGGTCAGGGGTCCTTTAACTTTATGTGACTGCTTATAAAGTGATATGATTCTGCTTTAAATGTATGGTGTAGCTGAGGCCTAAGCCACACACCAGTTTAAGTCCATTTAATTCAATGGGTCTAGAAATAATTTTTCCTTTTCTCATGGTGATCAGTATTGTTTTGTGTGTACACACACACACACACAAATAATGAGTGGTATCCAATGTTCTTCATACTCAGAATAGACTCATGGGAATCACTGGGTGTAAGCAACTTACTGATCTCAGTGAGTCTTTTCTATGACTAATATTGAATATATTATTATTATTATTTACACAAAACATATTGATAACCAGGCAAAAAAGGAAATTAAAGGGCAAGGAAGGAGAGTAAGCTTTTTTAAAAAAAAAAACGTTTTCAAAAAGACTGTTTAATACAGTTTAGAACAGGAAGAACAAAAATAAATGGCTTGAATTCTGTACATGCTTTCTGAGGAGTAAGCCCTGTGGACTATACAAGAACCTGGTATTCAGAAGCCAACTACCTCTGAATATGGAGGTTTCACATAGTCACCATAACTAATAGCTGTCAATCGTTCTATCCTCCTCCATAGCTCTAGCCCTCAGCTCCAGCTTGCTGCTTTTAACAGAGTGCCACTATTTTCCTCCTGCCTACGCCATCCCCATCTGCTCAACCCTGCTTCATCTCCGCTAACTATCTCTGTTGAAGGAGGGGCTCATACCCATCTGCTGGCCGGCACAGAATATTTGCTTTGTTAATCGCCCCTTACCTTCCTTTTGTTCTTCCTAATGGCTCTTTTCCAAGGCGATTTCCTGAACATGGGAACCTGAGCCCAACTATTAAGTGTCTGACTTACATTCTACCACTTACTTCAATTCTAACACTTACTAAATCCAGGAATTTAGGGAAACCTGGCACCTACAATTCATAACAATCCATTTCCTTGTCATGCAGAAGACCCCAGATTCTGACATCTCAAGGTAAGGCTGGGGAAATCTGAAACCCAAGGGAGTGCCTGTCACTCCATGTGGAAAATACCGTGGTAGATGGATGAACAGTCTGTCTCAGCGCAAGGCAGCTTCTTTTGTTTTGAGCATCTCTCTCCAGAATGGTTGAACATGAGCATGACAGGTTGGACTTATTTATTTCTTTAAAGTGAGAGAACACAGGTAAAAACATCCCAAAACACTTTTTTAAAAAAGAAAAGAAAAGGAACAATAGTGTCTCAAACAATACACTTACATGTTGTATTTCTGTTTCTTCCTTGGAACTGTACCTCTCCTGCCATTCTAATAAGAAGCAGAATGATAATAAATTACACACACACACACACACACACCACTTGCCAGATGAAAAGGATCCAAGCTCAAGTCACACTCCCAATTTTTTTTTTTAAGTTATAAAAGCGCCGCATTGTTTGAAGTCGGAGACCCAGCAAGGAACGAGCTGCTTTCATTTGCGATCGTTAGCCTCCTTCCTTTTCCCTTTCCAGTTGCCCTTCGGGGCACCCCCTTTATAAAAGTGACAGGATGGGTTAGATTGGCAGCAACTTCTGATTAGCACATGGCAAGCTCTGCTTCTCATTAAGAGGGATCACTTTGCCGTGAGCCCTCGTCGTCCCAGGTATTTTCAGCCATTTGTTTCATGAGGCTCATCTGGCAGAGAGATCCGGGTGTCCAACTTTCCTTTCTGTTTTATGATTGCAAGGTTTCACACACACACACACACACACACACGTACGTTGGTCCTTCTGGACCTTGGTGAAATGGGGATCCTTCAAAGCAATATTGGCCCACCCTTCAGACTGGGGTGCTGAATTTTAGGCCCCATTTAAAGCACTATCACATCACTTTAGGCAGCCTCTCTCCAAACAATCCTAGGAACTGTGGGGTTTTTAAAAGGTTCTAAGTAGTGATGTATGGAAGTGAGAGCTGGACCATAAAGAAGGCTGATCGCCGAAGAATTGATGCTTTTGAATTCTGGTGCTGGAGGAGACTCTTGAGAGTCCCATGGACTGCAAGAAGATCAAACCTCTCCATTCTGAAGGAAATCAGCCCTGAGTGCACACTGGAAGGACAGATCCTGAAGTTGAGGCTCCAGTATTTTGGCCACCTCATGAGAAGAGAAGACTCCCTGGGAAAGACCCTGATGTTGGGAAAGATGGAGGGCACAAGGAGAAGGGGACGACAGAGGATGAGATGGCTGGATAGTGTCTTCGAAGCTACAAACATGAATTTGACCAAACTGAGGGAGGCAGTGGAAGACAGGAGTGCCTGGCGTGCTCTGGTCCATGGGGTCACAAAGAGTCGGACACGACTAAATGACTGAACAACAAAGAGACCCCTGTTCGCCTCACAGACCTACAGTTCTCCAAGTGGTTTAACAATCAAACCCTCTTCCTAGGGAACTTGGGGAATTGTAGCTCTGAGGGGAATTGGGATCCCCTAACGACTTGCAGTTCCCAGGATTATTTGGGGGAATCCATGACTGCTTAAAGTGGCATAATACCGCTTTAAATGTATAGCGCAGATGCAGCCTTGGTGTGGAAGAGCGAAAGGGGCTATTTAGAAACCACACAGGACTTGATGCTTCTTGTATGAATGTAGCAGCACGAATGTGGAGCAGTTGCCCTATGGCCAAAAGAAACCTTCCTCTTCCCTGACATAAATGCATAAAAATGATGGCATACAATACGAAATAATGTTACTATTTTCATAATTTATTTATTATGACATCCTCTCACACCCTCTTACACAATTTGAAAAGGATTGCACACAAATTCAAGCTTATTGTGATGGCCTGGGAGTCTGATTCAGAGGCTGAACCGGAGGAGTCCCAGCCTGCACAGGAGTCCCCACCTCCAGGGCCGGCTGAGCCGGGGCAGAGCCTTGAATCTGAAGCGCCTGCACCTGTGCCAGATCCTCAGGAGCAGACACCAGATGAATCCACTCTGGCTCCGTAGGTGATTGAGGACCCACTGCCTACAGGTGCGCCTCTCCCAGCCCTGTCAGGGGAAGGTGAGTCTCCCCCTGGGTCCAGTAACCCTCCAGCCTCTCCTGAGCTGCAGAGGCTCAGGGCAGAGAGGCGGAGGGAACTGGGTTCTCCCAGGAGGAGTGCTCGCCTTAAGGCCAGGAGAGGCAGGTCACCTGTGGGCCGGGACTGCCCCTGGCCTCAGAGGAGATATAGGCCAGTCAGCCCGGTCCCAGGTTGCGGGAGCAACGTCATTGGAAACCCGTTTCTGCCAGCACCCAGACCTGTTCTTCCGGAGTTCCCGACAACACCCGGCTCCTCGCTTTGGCCCCCGCTCCGCCCTTGGTGGACAGTCTCCAGACCCTTGACTCAGGACCGGACTCTGACCAAGCCTGTGATGGCCTGGGAATCCGATTCAGAGGATGAACCGGAGGAATCCCAGCCTGCACAGGAGTCCCCGCCTCCAGGGCCGGCTGAACTGGGGCAGGGCCTTGATTGTGAGGCGCCTGCACCTGTGCCGGATCCTCAGGAGCAGGCGCCAGGTGAATCCATTCTGGCTCCAGAGGTAGTTGAGGACTCAGTGCCTACAGGTGAGTCTCCCCCTGGGCCCAGTAACCCTTCAGCCTCTCCTGAACTGCAGAGGCTCAGGGCAGAGAGGCGAAGGGAACTGGTCTCTCCCAGGAGGAGTGCTCGCCTTAAGGCCAGGAGAGGCGGGTCTCCTGGGGGCCGGGACCGCCCCTGGCCTCAGAGAAGATAAAGGCCAGTCAGCCCGGTCCCAGGTTGCGGGAGCAACGTCGTCGCTGAGTACCTGCTCCTGTCCGGACCCAGACCTGACCCTCCATTGTTCCTGTCCCTGCTCGGCTTCCTGCTTCGTGCCCTGCCCCGCTCCTTGCGAACTGTTTCCAGGCTAGTGACCCAGGACCGGACTTCGACTACATCAACGGTAACCTTCCCCCCGGGACCAGCACAAAGCCTTGCGGTAACCTCCCCCCGGGACCAGCACACTTATCTTGAAATTTTCAAAAATTCATCTCAGTCAGCGTAGGTCATTTGTTCTTTATTGTATGATTTTATATTTTTTGATGTGTAATGATTTTATTATGATTATTATTTTTATGAGTTGATGGGTGATGATGAAAATAACAGTATCATCAACTTAAAGGGCTAAAAAAAAACTTTGCAAAAAATAAAATAAAATCAGATATTGAATTCTGGCTATACTTTGCACAGTATAATCATAAATACACCAAGTCCTGGTTCATCTTGTGATTTCAGCTACAAGGAATCCGAATTTTCCTTCCTGGAAGGTACAAATGTAAGAACCTTGTTCAATTCGCATTACAGTGGTACCTCAGGTTACATCAGGTTACATACACTTCAGGTTACAGACTCCACTAACCCAGAAATAGTACCTCGGGTTAAGAACTTTGCTTCAGGATGGCCAAAGAAGGACAGAACTTTTTTTATGTATGCTACAACAGCAGCAAGAATACTCATCGCAAAGTATTGAAAGACACAAGATCTACCCACTCTGGAAGAATGACAGATGAAACTGATTGACTGTATGGGATTGGCAGAAATGACGAGCAGAATCCGCGACCAGGGAGAAGAGTCGGCAGAAGAAGATTGGAAAAAATTTAAGGACTATTTACAGAAATATTGTAAAATTAAGGAATGCTGAATGATGTTGGATTGAAATTGAGTGGTTTCTAGCTGTAATGATATAAAGGAACATGGATGAAAAAAATGGATTGGATAGAAAATAAGGTGATATTATAAACTGTAATGCTTTAAGTTAAGGATTTGCTGAACAAATAATCTGAAATGGAATACAAGAAGGGGAGGTATGAGGAGGTCGGAGAAATTTGTTATTGAAAAGTATGTTTTATGAACTATATGTTTTTTTTAATCTTTTTGTTTGTATAAAAAATTGAAAACTATAATAAATATCTTTAAAAAAAAAAGAACTTTGCTTCAGGATGAGAACAGAAATCGTGCTCCAGTGGCGCGGCAGCAGCAAGAGGCCCCATTAGCTAAAGTGGTGCTTCAGGTTAAGAACAGTTTCAGGTTAAGAACGGAACTCCGGAACGAATTAAGTACTTAACCCGAGGTACCCTGTATAGCCAATTACATATATATTCTAAATATGCATCTCTCTCTCTCTCTCTCTCTCTCTCTCTCTCTCTCACACACACACACACACACACACACAACACGCACACACACACATATTAATGGACTGGACTTCCAAATAATTCAGCTGGTCTGAACTTGGAGATGGGGACCTTTTCTTTTTTCCCACTTCCCAAAGCCCCAAAAATAGCACATGAGAAAGATTACAGCCATCTTACTACACAAACAAATGCTTTTGCCAGCAGTTTGACAAGCTTGGCAGCAGCACTAACAAGAAACACTGAATAAAACAGAAACTGAAAAGGGGAAAAGGAGGGGTGGGTGGGAGAGACGCTGATGGAAGTTTGATGGAGCAACACCAGGTTTATTCACTTAAAATACCCCAGCCATTAGGTAATATAGCTCAGAAACACTTGCTCATTCAATAAATACATGCCTGTTTGCAAAATAAAGAAATAAATTAAAGAAAAGCAGGGAAAGTGTTCCACAGTTCACCACACTTCATTGTTTCCCTCGTTTTCTTCTGGATTTAACTTCCAGATGCAGATCACTTTTACGCTTGAAAAGGTAAGATGGAAATTTTCTCAGTTCCCAAAAATGAGGAGTAGGAAACCTCTAGGACACCCAGCAAATTTGATGGCAAATTCTTCTGGTCACACCTACTATACATTTAAAGTACAGGGAACTGCCGTTTACCCACCACAGGGCTACAACTCCCAGCACCCTTAACAAACTACAGTTCCCAAGATTTTTTTGTGGGGAGCCATATGCTTTAAATGGGTGCTGCAAGTATGCCCTGATGAGTATGAATCTAGTCAGCACAGCACCATACTGCACAAGAGGGTGATGTTTGCCGGAAGCCCAAGGCTTGCAGAAGTACCAAAAAATCCTTTGGAACAAAGACTAGGGGAAGGGGAACTGGGCATGAAGACTGATCACATTCAGTGAGTATGGGAAAGTAGAAAACTGAGAGGTGGATCTATACATGGGTGTGTGTGTGTGCTATAAATAAGTCAGAAATTAAGTAAAGGTAAAGGGACCCCTGACCATTAGGTCCAGTCGTAGCCGACTCTGGGGTTGCGGCGCTCATCTCGCTTTATTGGCCGAGGGAGCCGGCATACAGTTTCCGGATCATGTGGTGAGCATGACTCTGGCAAACCAGAGCAGTGCACGAAACACCGTTTACCTTCCCGCCGGAGCGGTACCTATTTATCTACTTCCACTTTTATGTGCTTTCGAACTGCTAGGTTGGCAGGAGCAGGGACCAAGCTCACCCCATCGCGGGGATTTGAACCACCGACCTTCTGATCGGCAAGTCCTAGGCTCTGTGGTTTAACCCACAGCGCCACCCATGTCCCTCAAGTCAGAAATTATTTATATAAAAAAACACCCTATGGAAAAACACATATAAAAGTGTCCTGCTCTCTGGCGCCATCTGGTGTTGCATGTTTATAGCGCATTGAATTAATTTCTTTACTAATGTAGCTGAGTCCTGGGATTTGGTGGTGATAGCCATGCCCCTTTCCCAAATAATGGTCCCACAATGCCTGCTCTGCACTCTTGTCAAGTGCTTTGCCCCTAAAGGGCCACTTTGAACTCACTAAAGGGTGCCCTGTGATAATGTTCCTTGCTTGCTAGATGGTGTGTGTGTTTAGAACCATCGGCCTTCAATGGCTGAAATGTAGCCTAAGCCTGCTAAAGAAAAAAAAGTGGCTTCTATGGCTCCACCCATTTTTGTCTCTGGCCCCTCCCACAGCTGAGGTGTGGCCCCCCAGAAGGTTGCTGATGAGGAAATGTGGCCCTTGGACTAAAACGGGTCTCTCCTGCCCCTGGTTCTGGAGAAGGAATTAACCATGCACCAGTCTCCAGAGAGATAATGTTTGCACAAGCTTTAAATCAGAAACAAAATGACGTACTGCAGTTTTAATTTAAGAGGAAATAATTCAGAGAATGAAAACCATTTGGTATCCTTAAATAGTTTCTGGAAGGTTGTTCGTGGGGTAGAAAGATGAGGTCTATTTCTTGTCGCTAGCTTCGGATGAATCAAGGGTATATTTAGTGCGGTCATTTGCACATTGTCAAAAAGTGGAAATGCAACTGCAAAAGGGAGAACAGAACAGGACAGAGATTTGCATAATATCTGCCTATGCTTATGTATATGTAGAAACACACATTTAGAAACAACGGCTGTAATTTAAATAGAAATACACCTCTCCAGAATGGGGAAGACTATGTTCACACCATATGGTCATACCTTGGTTGTTGAACGCCCTGGAACTTGTACGTTTCGGCTCCAGAAGGATCGGAAACAGGAAGTGAGTGTTCCAGTTTTTGAACGATTTTTGGAAGCCGAACGTCTGGCGCGGCTTCCACAGCTTTGGATTGGCTGCAGGATACTCCTGCAGCCAATAGGAAGCTGCGTCTTGGTTTTCGAACAGTTCCAGAAGTCAAACGGATTCCCGGAACGCAGTTTGTTTGACAACCAAGGTATGACTGTACATTGAAAACACTTTGATACTAATGTAACAATTATAGGTAAAGGTAATGGTACCCCTGCCCGTACGGGCCAGTCTTGACAGACTCTAGGGTTGTGCGCTCATCTCACTCTAGAGGCCGGGAGCCAGCGCTGTCCGCAGACACTTCCGGGTCACGTGGCCAGCGTGACGAAGCTACTCTGGTGAGCCAGCGCAGCACACGGAAACGCCATTTACCTTCCCGCTAGTAAGAGGTCCCTATTTATCTACTTGCACCCGGGGGTGCTTTCGAACTGCTAGGTTGGCAGGCGCTGGGACCGAGCAGCAGGAGCGCACCCCGCCGCGGGGATTCGAACTGCCGACCATGCGATCGGCAAGTCCTAGGCGCTGAGGTTTTACCCACAGCGCCACCCGCGTCCCTGCGGTAACAATTATGGCTTCCCCCTAATAATCCTTTGGACTGTGTTTTGTTAAGGGTGCTAAGAGTTGTTAAGAGACCCCAAATCAACCCCTTTTCCCAGAGAACTCGGGGGTGGTCATTCTGTTAGAGGAATAGAGGTTTATTTTTAAGACCCTTGCTGCGTTCCAAATGTAGCAATGTGTCCGTGTTCCTTGCTCTCTTACTGAAGAATGCTTGAAATATGTCTGTAAGTGCCCCTGACGACATCATTCATGACCATAGTCTTGGGTTGCAGAGCTAATCTTTTAAACAAGAGGCAGGGAAAATTCATTCCCCTGATGTTGTGGGACTCCAAATCCCATCAGTCTCTGCCATCATGGCCAATGATAGGGGATGATGGGAGTTGGAGTCCAAGCTTCCATCAACATTCGCAGGACTACAGCTTTCCCACTACAGTGGTACCTCGGGTTACATACTGTCAGAGGCTCAGGAGCAGAAGCACAGGGGAGAGAGCAAATAGAGAGCGGAGGAGAGGAATCAGAGGAGAGCGTAGGGGAATATGACAGTGACCCGAGAGATTCCATGAGCTTCTCCAGCGAATCAGAAGATTCCCAGAAGGGGGCGCCTATGGTAAGGGCAAGGGGGGTCCCAGGGGGGACGCTCCAGAAACAAGGGACCAGCGGGGACTCCCAAGGGAGCAGCGGAGGATCAGGACCAGTTCCCCCACCAGAGCACAGTGGGGGGGAAGAGTCACATGAGTCAGGACCAGCCTCTCCTCCAGCGGGGAGAGAAGATGAGTCAGGGATAACCACGCCCCCATCGGGAAGTGGGGAAACGGAGGGAAGGCCAGGTCCAGCTAGCCTCCCCGAAAGAGGGAGCAGTGACACAAGTGTAACGGTCAGAAGGAAAGTGGGAGGCTGCGCGCGCGCGCCAAGTTCAAATGTGGAGGAGCGCGGGACAGCAGAAAACCCGGATTGGGAGCCAGGTCCAAAAGCCCGAAGGAGGGAGGGGGAAGAGTCAGGGGACTCAGCATCAGAGGAGTCTAGGAAGGCTGAGACTCCGACTAGCAGGCGGACCCAGAGAAGGAAGGAACAGAGGAAGAGGTGGAGTAAGGCTAGAATCTTAAGCTGGTGTCAAGGGGGAGGAGATTCAGATGGAGCTTCGACGGTCTAAGGTACAGATGTAGCGTTGCACGCTGGGCGTGTGGAAGTGAAACTGAACTTCAATAAAGACTTTTATACTAGAGAAAGAAGCAGCGTTGGTCTTGTGTGAGCTGGGACCTTGGGCAGCGCTGACACATACGCTTCAGGTTACATACGCTTCAGGTTACAGAATCTGCTAACCCAGAAATAGTACCTTGGGTTAAAAACTTTGCTTCAGGATGAGAACAGAAATTGTGCTCCGGCGGCACAGCAGCGGGAGGCCCTATTAGCTAAGTGGTGCTTCAGGTTAAGAACAGTTTCAGGTTAAGTACGGACCTCCAGAACGAATTAAGTACTTAACCCAAGGTACCACTGTACTGTCTTAGACATTAAGAAGGAAATATAGATAGCTCCAGGTGCACAGATTCTACTATCTGTAGAAGAAGGGGGGGTATTTTGTGTGAAGTGAGAAAGAAACCTATCCCAAACCAACAGCTTTCCAATTCATCGGACTCTTCTTATCTCCCTGAAAAATTATTGATGAGTAAAACAGATGCTTTTCTGGGAGCTTCATGCTGAAATATGAGAGGGACTTGTGTTTGTCTGTGTGCAGCAACCATTCCTGAATCTGAAGCAATTTTTAAGGAGATGGATTTTGATAAGCTGGACCTCCCAGCTTTGACTGGATGCTTATCAGCTATCTGTTTGCTTGAATTGGATATTAAATCTAGAAAGTGATGCTGCTGAAGAACAGAGAGCTACTGAAATATTGTACTAATATTAATGGTTGCTGTAAACAAGTCGGAGCATCCATTGCCTCTCCTTGGCCGCCGCCACCAGCCTCCTCTTTTGGACTGCTTGTAGTGGCTACTGGAAAGAGGGAGAGGCTGTGGCTGTCAAAGGCCAGCCCCATGTGACGCACCAGCTCTGAAGTGCAGTCCACCCTAAGTAGGAAGAAAGGGGGAGTACAGTGGTACCTCGGGTTACAGATGCTTCAGGTTACAGACGCTTCAGGTTACAGACTCCGCTAACCCAGAAATAGTACCTCGGGTTAAGAACTTTGCTTCAGGATGAGAACAGAATTTGAATAGGATCCAAAATGCAGCAGTCTGATTGGTCCTAGAACAATAGGATCCAAAATGCAGCAGTCTGATTGGTCCTAGAACAATAGGATTCAGAATGCAGCAGTATGATTGGTCTGCAGGAGCCACCCAATCCAGCTCCAGATGGAAGTGAATCCACAACCTGATTGGCCTACAGGAGAATTCCGGAATTAACCAATCACATGCAGCCCATTGTGTAAATAATGTATATAAAGCAGATACTGTGAGGGGACATTCATTCCTCCTCACCACTATGAGCTGAATAAAGAGCATGAAATCCACTCTCGACTCTGAATATATTTCACCTTATTTCAGGACACACACACCCCCAAAAAGCCAAAAAACATGATTTTCCTATTGACTTGCCTAAGATCGAGGACAAAGCGCCACATTTTGGAAATTCCCCTGGGCCTCAATTCTGCCTTGGAAAATCCGGACGTATGGCAGCCCTAATACATCATGGTGGTTCATAAGGTGATTAGTAAATCAATAATGATGATGATGTTAAAAAAAATAGTAGCAATAATTTATATCCCTCCCTTCAGTGTAAATATGTAGTGGTTAACAGCAGCCCACTTCTTATTCTTGCTCTAAATCATAGCATAGAAAGACACAGCTGAGGAATTTCCAAAGTGGAGTTTTATGCTGCATGAGGGGTCTACAGTTTAAAGACGATTTGTTTTATTTTATTTTGGGGGGGACCTTCCTGAGTGTGCACAAGCCTTTGGACATGTCTTAAAGTAGCACTTTGGGATCTAGCCCAAAGAATCTCATTAGTGGGGCTGGTTTGTTTGCAGGAAAAGGTTCCCGTCTCATAAAGACCTGGGGAAAGTACAGGGAGGATTTTGGTCTGGGAATAAGCCCTGATCGTTATTCTTTCCCCTATTAAAAAACAAAATAAAAAGACACACACGCACACACCCTTTTCTCATGTCATGTGCATTTAATTTCACTGTATAGGGTAATCCGGTGGGGCTTCAGATTGTGCCAAGAAATATTTTCCCTGCTCCTTTTATTTCCTCAGGTGAATAGCGAAAATTAGAAAGACAGGGGGAAGATGAAAAAGGACAGGCAAGGGATACAGAGGTCCAAGAAAGTTAAGTAACACCAGTCTAAACAACGTGGTCCCCCGCCCCTTCTTCCTCCTGGCCCGTGCAAGGAGCAGTGATTATTTATAACAAGGGAAGCATCTGTCTTTGATTAGTATTTTCATGGAGACTGCAGACTGTGGAGAAATTACTATGTGCGAGGGACGGCCGCCATCCTGCAGCCTAACATTCCAGCAAACCAAATTCATCATTCTCTCGGTTTGAATGCCCCACTTTGCCCTAAGTGGAGTACATCACAGAGTGCAAAGTTTGTGCCAGGAAATTCGTCAATAAGCACACGAAGCTGACTTATGCAGAGTCAAGCCCAGAACTGTCCACAATGGAGCAACATTGGCTGTCTGGGATTAAAAGCAAGAGGGTTGATCAGTTCAACCTAAAGATTCTGGGAGTTGAAACTGGGACCTTTTGCATGCAGATCCACTGAACATATTGTCATGTTAACATATGAGAGTGCTGGAGGTGAAATAGTTAAACAGGTTACCCAATCAGAACCCAGGGGGGTGGAGTCAGAGGGACTATAAAACCAGCTCTGGGAGGGGCGAAGGGAGGAGTTTGTTGGGATTTGGGTGGTTGGTTGGAGTGGGAGTGAATTGGGATAGAGTCTGTGGGTAGGTTGAGTTAGTGTAGAGAAATAAGTTGAGTCAGGAACAGTTAGGAGCTAGGAAGACAAGTATCGTAAATATCAGAGAGGTGGTTTAGGGAGTGAGAGCAGGTAGCGGAAGTTATAGGTCTGGATAGGCACCCTATGATTGCAATTGACCAATACCGTTTAAGAAACCACACGCTTGTTAAACTGCAATAAATAAACAGAAGTTTATGTTCCAATTTAACCCTGACTGGACTCAGTATTGTCCCAGGTAGGGCCTGGGTGGTGGCAGCGCGAAATCTAGTGGTGGCACAGGGATCAATAGACGGTGAAACGTCCGGGGACCCTGTGTGATCGCCACACATATAACCATGGGCTTCTCCAAAGAAATTCTGTTCAGGTTGGGATCTTCTGCATGCATAGTTGGGAGTAGGCCCCAATGAACACAGCAGAGCTTAACTCTGAATTCGGATAGGATCAGATTGTTAACTGATGAAGCAAGGGAAGCAGTGACATCATGCAATGGTTTCTAGGCAAGCATGAAAATTCAAAATCTTTTGTGAGGGTACTATGAAAATAAATAAAATTAAAAAAACTTTTCAATGAAAACAGAGAACAGAGTTGTTGTATTTTTGTATATGGCTTTAAAAGAGCTGAAGGCATTGTTACCTATAGTACAGAAAAATTATTTTATTAGCATTCATTGTTGCTGCTGCTTTCAATCTGCAAATAAAACACAACATATGTTTTCCCCCTTCCATTTGCCCAGTGTTTCCTGGGCGTGGAACAACGTAATGACAGAGGAATTTATGTCATTAAATTATGTAAGTTAGGTAGTTTTTGGTTCAAGGCGAACTGCAGCAGCATGGAAACAGCGCTGCAACTGACAAACACAGGGCAGAAGAGAAAATGATGCCTTCTTACATCCCCCAAGGGTGATTGAAAAATTCTCTGAAATATCAAAAATGCAAATTCTCTAAAATAGCAGTGATCTCTCAAGGCTAGGGCAGAGATCAGGTTTCCAGACCTAGTTTTGCATTTATTTATTTATTTATTTATTTAGCCTCCAGGGGACAAATCCATCTCCATGCGAACGGAAAAGTAGCAGAGTGCAGGTCGGCTGGAAGACAGAAATTACTTACCTACCTTCTCCCCCACCCCCCAAATTGCTGACAGCCGATCTTAGTTGGGAGCACAAATTGTAATTTACCCACTTGGTTCTTGACTTTCAGAAACAGCACCGGAGAGGACATTTCATAACCTGACAGGCAAACCACATCCCAAGGTGTAGTTGCCCATCAAGATCCGTGCGACTGACAGCGCTTTCTTAATGCGTCTCTCCTTCAAGTCATGGTGAGACATACAGATTTGATGCTCAGACATTTTTGCATTTGATATGGTGCCAGGTGATAGCAGCTTGTCACTGGCAGCAAGTCTCCTGCCTGTCTGCTTCAAATCTCCCTGAGCAAACTTGGACTCCGCAGTCTGCAGACATCCTTTTAAAAAAAGTGTCCGGGGGGTGGGATTCAAGGCCTGGTTCCCTTGAGATCTCTCTCTCTCTTGCCCTGAGAACTCTCCCAAGATCCTTTCTCACATCCCAAGTGTTTTCTCCTGCCTGGAAGGTGTCCCAGAATGCCAGTAATGTCTCTTGCTTGTCTGGATGGATGAGAGAAAGGAGACTGTGAGTGTGCATGTCGAAACTAGCCTACAGTACAAAAGTAAAAGTTGCACATATGGCTCCACCCACTTCCTGCGTCTGGCCCCGCCCACCACTGGCTTATGGCTCCCAGAAGGCTGAAAACTCTTTCCTTTTTTAAACATATATATAATTTTTGTTAGTTTTTCTGTTTTACCATTTCAAACACTCATTTAAACATCCTTACAACATCAATGACTTCCCTTCTTCTCTTTCCACGGTTCATTTTGCATACCCTAAATCCCTGCATATTCTACATAAACCAAACCATTCATTATTCCATTATTACATCCTTATTTACACTGTTGAATTTATCGTTATGCTGCCAGCGTTTTCAAGTGTACACAATTCCCCCCCCCCATATAATCAATAAGCATTTTCCAATCTTCTTTAAACGTATGTTCTTCTTGTTCTCTGATTCTATATGTTAAGACTGCAAGCTGTGCATATTCCAGCAGTTTAAGTTGCCATTCTTCTTTCGTTGGGACCTCGCTCGTTTTCCATTTTTGGGCTAACAAAACACGGGTCACTGTAGTGGCATACATAAATAACCTTTTTTAACACCTGGGAATTTCCGTCTGAATTATCCCCAACAAAAAGGACTCTGGTTTTTTGGGGGACATTCTTTTTAAAATGCTTTCCTAACCCTGTTTTAATATGTATAATGGTAACTGGGGCTGGATCTACATTGATCTTCTAAACATCTACATTGATCTTCTAAACATTATTAAAAATAACGTTCTATAACTTTTGTTGGCAGTTTCCTTTTGCTGGTGGCTTGCTGCTCTTCAGCACCCTCTGGTATCACATTTTAATAATACATTTTTAACGTTATAAACAACGACTGTAGATCCGCCATTGGTTTTAAAAGCAAAATAAACCTCCTCTGATGGAGCAAAATACTGTACTGTTCAAGAAAAGCTCTTACACTAACACAGGAAGCTGAGTCAGACCATGTAGCTCATTATTGTCGCCACTGGCTACCAATGACACTCCTTAAAGTTTCAGGTATGGGTTCCTTCCAGATTCACCTGGTAATTGAACCTCGGACCATAGCTGTCAACGTTTTCCTTTTTTTAAGGGAAATTCCCTTATTCTGAATAGGATTTGTTATGTACTGAAGTTCTCACCCTGGGCCAGCAGGGGGATACTGTAGATAGTTCAGGTCCACATATGCAAATAAGGGAATCGAAAGTGACGTTCAGTGATTGGATAGTTACAGAAAGTTGTTGCAATTACGTTGTTCTGGAGCTCTATATAAGCAAGCTGGCTGAACCCTTCAGTTCAGTTCTGGCCTGGCCTGTGAATAAACAAGAGCTGTTTGAAGAATCGCTGTCGTCTCATATGTTCACCCACAACCTAACAGGATTCCTCGCAAGAAAAGGGAAAAGTTGACAGCTATGTCTAGAATATCTGCATGTAAAGCAGCTGCTCTACCACTGACCTACAGCTCTCCCCACAAGAGTGACTATAACCCACACCTAGTAGTGATACCTCAGTCAAAAAACCAAAAACATGTGCAACTCATTTGACCCAGGATGGAAAAGCACTTGCACTCCTGATACAAAGTATCTATATCAATGACTTAGGAGGCAATCCTGAACCCACTTACCTGGGAACAAGCTAAGTGAACTGGATTCAGCTTAATCCTGAACTGATTTGGGCTGATTTGTATCCTGTATGGATTGGGTTGAAGCAACTATAAATCACTACGAGACAGACGGGCTTGCCACAACTTGATTTGTAGAGATTTGTGCTGATCTGTAGTTCAAAGCACTCTCAAAAAGACAGACAGCATGTCCCCAAAATGTTGCAGTTATTAATCACACCACCAAATCAGGTGAATGCCAGGGTGTGGGGAGGGGGAAGGCTAGAATGGCCTCACTCAACCCAACCGTCTCCAATCAATCCTTCTTCCCAGGGATCTCTGTGAAGGGAATAGGGGTCACCTAACAACTCTCAGCACTCTTAACAAACTATTGTTCAAAGGATTCTTGGGGGAAACCAAGAGTGTTTAAAGTGGTGTATACTAATTTAAATGGACAATATAGATGGCGTCCAATATTGCTTTATATGTATGGTACTGATTTAGCCTTAACAGAAAGTCAGAGTCAACTTTTAAAAAAAATGAACAAGAAGGTAAAGAAATACATCTAAGAATGAAGGCTAAGGGTTCTTCCAATTTTCTGGAACAAAGTAATAACACGGTGCTAGGAATCTTAGCAGTTACCGTATTTTTCGCTCTATAAGATGCACCAGACCACAAGACGCACCTAGTTTTTGGAGGCGGAAAACAAGAAAAAAAATATTCTGAATCTCAGAAGCCAGAACAGCAAGAGGGATCGCTGCGCAGTGAAAGCAGCAATCCCTCTTGCTGTTCTGGCTTCTGTGATAGCTGCACAGCCTGCATTCGCTCCATAAGACGCACACACATTGTCCCTTACTTTTTAGAAGGGAAAAAGTGAGTCTTACAGAGCAAAATATACTGTAAATCATTTGGTGCTCCATCTCCCATTGTCTACACAAGCCCAGATTTAACAAGAAGTTGAATGAATGACTGAGTTATTTTACTCAACACAAATTGGTTTGGGGTTTTTTTTGTGTTTGCCCGTATGTGGGGGAGACATGGAGGACTTTGCGAAATAAATAATTCTCAGTGCTCTCCTTGAAGTGCAAGATCAATTAGGAAGAGAGTAACACAGAAAGCTGCCTTTTCCGAAGTCAGACCCTTGGTCCTGTTGGGATACTGCCAGGGAGACAAAGTCCATCATGGCCCCCAAGCTGGTTGCCGGACGTTCCATCGATCTCCCGTAGTCACGCAGTATCAGCAATTAGTGACACGAGCTCTAGAAAATAGCTTGCCACATTCCAGGGCTGCTGCACACTCTTATCAGCAGATAATGCACAGCAGAAGTTGCACGCAGGAGAGCATTATTTATAAGTTTATTCTGCGTTAATCAGAACAGAGAAAAACACGACTGCCTGCTTCAGCGTTCAGGCACGAAGAGGGAAACAAAAGCAAAGACACAACAGAAACATCCTGCGCAACAGGAAATATGCAGGCTGTGACACAAACATCCTGCTCCCTTTTAAGGTGGAACGGAAATATCCTAACAGGTCCACCTAGCTCAGTACAGTCTTACGCAATAGGCAGACCAAGCCCATGCTTAGGGCAGCAGCAAGTCGGGGGTGCACACACAAAAATGAGAATTTAAAAATAAAAAATTAGACATTATGTGTGTGTGTGTGTGTGTGTGTGTGTACACACATACAGTGGTACCTCCAGTTGCAAACAGGATCTGTTCCGGAGCTCCAGTTGCATCCCGAGGAATTTGCAACTGGAGGTGCTGCTACTGTGCACATGCGCAGTGCGGTTTAGCGCTTCTGTGCATGCACGCAGTGCACAGAGTGCTTCTGCGCATGCGCACATGGCGATACCCGGAAAAATACTTTGTCGTGTACATATTCTGAAGGATACATAACTAGAGGTGAACACAACTAGAAGTATCACTGTATTTAAAACCATCAAAGTGACTGTGATGGGGAAAATCAGGACTTTGTTAGGTTTCCTTACAATTCGCTAACATAGACTGAAAAATAAAAATTTGAAGAATAAAATTCAGTTTGTGGTTTAGCATTATTTTTGTTATGGTGAGCACCATAACCTTTTCAGCGCTTAGGGTCTCTAAAGGTCTCAGTCTAGCCGTATGTGCACTGGATGGGAGTGGCTTTCTAGGGTTCTAGGCAGGAAAGGGTCTCTGCTCTCACCTTCTGCATGCAAAGCAGTTGCTCTACCACTGTGCTACAGCCTATGTAGTGAATCAAGATCACTGAACTGAACATGAGAGCACAGAAAATGTAAGAGGCACAAAAGATGGAGATGATTTCATTCCCCACCCACCTTTCTAATTACCATCTTCTAACCTGAGATTGCGTTGCTTAAAAGAGGCCAAGACTACCTGCCAGCTGAATTTGTGCGCCTGGTGTCCTCCAGATTCTGGCAGTCACCTTCATTACTGGCGAAAATGGAACCGCAAAGCTAGCATGAAAAATGAGGCAGAACCCCCATCGCTACGGTCTCCTGCAAGGAGACAAAGGGAGAGGAAACTCACATGCGTAAAAATTGACACATGGCACAGCCTCCTTTAAGCTGCACGGTGGCAAGTTACTGGAGGTAGCAAGGCAGCAGCTCTGTGCAAAAAGAGAAAAGTGGTTTCAAGGAAGCTGTGTGTTTATTTATGATAAACGGAACACGTGCATCACTTTTGATGAAACAATGCAAGCGAAAACCATGAGATAGGACGAGGCGACAGCATCCTTTTTGGAATACAATCAGGCATGCAAAGGACACGTTATTTCCATTATTTGGGGTGTTTAGTGAATTCACATGAACCCCAAGTCAGTGTGTATTTGTGCTTGGCCAATGCAAGGTGAGATCTTTACAAGACTCACCCAATCAAGTCTCTCCTAAAGGCTTGGTTCAGCTGTGTTTACATGGTTGCTGCAAAACAGAAGAAAAAGCAGACTTTGGCAAAACATGAAACCAAATTTACCGTATGGAAAACAGCCTTGGTCAGAGAGGAGGGAAAGTGAGCAGGATAGCTGGTTGTGATTGACAGGTCAGAGTCAATTTCTGATCACGGTGCTTTGTGGCAGAGATGTTGGAAACAAAGATGTTTGTCTTATGCGCTCGTTGGACTTTTGCAGGTTCTGCCTATTTCCTAAGCAGGTCACTTACAAGAGTTCTGCAGGACTAATCAGTGTCCCTAACAGGGCTTTTCTTCAGCCAGAACTCGCTGCAACTCAGTTCCTCTCAGGTGGGCACCATTGCCATTAAAAGAGAAAGCCACTTCCTAGCTGGAGAGGAGGTGGGGTTGTGGACCCACCCCCGCCCCCGCGAGAGCAGGGGAATCCTCGGGCCCATCACCGACCCGGCCAGCCAATCAGCGGGCCGGGGAGGCGTGGCCTAGCACATTTAAGGCTGGCGCGCCCGGGGACTGCCCCCTCTTCCCCGTTCATGGTGAGTTCTGGCACCTCTTTTTCTAGAAAAATAGCACTGGTCCCTACTCTGCCCTGTCACAATTAGGCTGGATCTAGACACATCAATGAAGCGTTTCAGTTTAAAGGTAAAGGGACCCCTGACCATTAGGTCCAGTCGTGGCTGACTCTGGGGTTGTGGCGCTCATCTTGTTTTATTGGTCGAGGGAGCCGGTGTACAGCTTCCGGGTTATGTGGCCAGCATGACTAAGCTGCTTCTGGTGAACCAGAGCAGCGCACGGAAACTTCCCGCTGGAGCGGTACCTATTTATCTACTTGCACTTTGAAGTGCTTTTGAACTGCTAGGTTGGCAGGAGCAGGGACTGAACAATGGGAGCTCACCCCGTTGCGGGGATTCGAACTGCCAACCTTCTGATCGGCAAGTCCTAGGCTCTGTGGTTTAACCCACAGTGCCACCCGCGTCCACGTTTCAGTTTAAAGTGTTGTAAATTTAAACAGGGAAAACGGGTAGAGAAAAACGGGACTCCATGTCACCATCTGGTGGCACAATGTTATATCGCATATACAACGCATATAAATAGCTTTTCCTTTACCAGTCTAGCTGAGTCTTCAGAGAGTCTTTTAAAAATGAGATTGAATGACATCATATCCTTGGCTCGGGAATCCTTCAGAGTCACTGTCTGAACTGTGATTAACTGGACACTCGCCTGGTTGTCACACTGGAAAACACAACTTAAATCACTCCAAAAGATGATATTGGAGCACTTCCAATTAATTTGCCCATGCGTGTGCACTGAAAATAGTAGATCTATAGAAAGCAACACATGAAGATCTGCCTTGATCACTGCAATGAATATCTAATTATTATTATTGTTGTTGTATAAGATTATTTTATAATCTTCAAAGGAGGCGTGGCTATGAGGGGGAGTGACTGTGATTATTACAAAGGGACACTGAGCTTCTGAATTTGCCACTACACTGCTGGCCAGAAATGTAGTATATATGGAAAGCTAGATTTCTGAGGCTATGTCTTATAGCAGTACTGGATGAGATGATGTAATTCTGGTGGAGGGACAATTGTGGCACATCAGGATGTTGATAGAGAAGGGGGAAGATACATCTATGTCTAAGTAGAAAACTAGCACAGGAGGGAGAGAACTGGGTTACAGTCTTTGTCCCTGATATCCGAGATTTCTACTTGCAGGGAGTTCTTCTAGATGAGCATTCAAAAACAGGATTTCTTACCTGCAGCCTGAAATGATGCGGTCCATTCTGCCAATGCACTCTGTTTCATGCATACAGACAATGAATAAGAAAGTTTATAGGACAAATATATATGTGTGAGTCATTATTTTTATTTTTTTAAAAAATCTTTGTTGATGGGGATACAATTGATTGATTTTTATTTTATTTTTTTACATTAAAGGTTTTTGATGAAGGACATTAGAATGTTTCCTAGGAAGCATGGAGAAGTTTTATGGCTTTAATTTCCCCCCTTCAAAAGATGCTTCTAATTTTTATGAGAATAAAACTGAAATATTGCAACATTATTAAGATTGCCTATGAAGGAATAGTTAGCAGCGGTTGTGTCTTTGAATGTGCATACCAATGAGGCAGTTCAAATCAAGGGCATGTGACGTTAATGCTAATGAAGGGAACCACTCATGTTCAATTTTATTACCGTCTTTTGCAATTAGAATTTTTTGAATTATAAGCCCCAGTGCCTATGAAGAGATCTCCGCAGTTCCCTTAATGCTGTGCTCTCAAACCGCCCAGCTGCATCTGTTTACTAGTACAATGCCTGGTCTATTGCAGATCTATTGATACCGACTTATGTGCTAAAGTAGCAATGCTAGCTGGTTGTAGTATAATAAACACTGGTCAATTAGGTTATCCCCTCCCACTCCCAATGCTGATATTCAACTTAGCTGCCTCTACATTAAAACACATGGGAATATTGGAACCATTAGACCAGATGTGGAGAGTCTTTGGACACCCAGATGTTCCTGAATCACAACTACCATCATCCCTGGCCATTGGGCCAAAGGTACTGTATCTTGTGGGAAGGGTACTCACTGTGTGAGGAAACCCTTGCAGCAGGAGTCAGGAAAGGTTCAATAGTAGCTTTTGTCTGTGAAGAACAGGTTATCAGAAACAGCAGCTTACAGCTAGGGCTTGCTCCACATGCCAGATGTCAGGGCCTGGTTGGATGATGAGGAATGGTGGGAGGAACCAGCTGGGGAACCACCAAAGGAAGAAGGCTCAGAGCCCAAGGAGTGGTGGTGGGACAACAGAGAGGGAGAAGACTGGGAAGAGGAGGTGTTGGAAGTTCAAGAGGTAACAGGGCTTAGTGAGCGGGGTGAGTCTGTGGTAGAGAGCAATCCAGGCACAGAGGCAGAAGCAGAAGAGGAGGGAGGCGAAGAGACAGTGATGGATCAGGTTTGAGAAGTGGCACGGGTGTGTACCCCTTCTGCTGTGGCCAGCTCCCTTTCCTCCTTGGTCTCTCAGAATCAGGAGAGGCATGAAACTGCTTTAAGTGCAGGTAAAAAGGTACAGGTAAAGGACCCCTGGACAGTTAAGTCCCATCAAAGGACTATGGGGTTGTAGCACTCATCTTGTTTTCAGGCCAAGGGAGCCGGCGTTTGTCCACAGACAGCTTTCCAGCAGGACTAAACCGCTTCTGGTGCAGCGGAATACTGTGATGGAAACCAGAGCGCATGGAAACACCATTTAACTTCCCGCCACAGTGGTACCTATTTATCTACTTGCACTGGTGTGCTTTCGAACTGCTAGGTTGGCAGGAGCTGGGACAGAGCAACGGAAGCTCACTCTGTCGTGGAGATTTGAACCGCCGGCCTTCTGATCAGCAAGCCCAAGAGGCTCAGTGGTTTTGACTGCAGCGCTACCACCATGAGGCCTCATGCACACATTTAACATTGCATCTAGCTTGACTCTTAGATCCACACCACTTCATAATGCCAGCTTCCATTACTGACTTGGAGGTAGCTCATGGTCTCCTTGATAAGGCAATCTGATATCAGCTAGAATCGTAGGTCAGACAAACCGTTCTGAGCTGGTCCAGTCAGGTCATAGTCTAAAAGGTAGAAGGAAACACAGAACTCACACATATATGCCGGGTTTAGCATTTCAAAATCTCCCTTGCTTTCATAAAAAAAAAAGAGTGGCATTAGAAAATAAGCCAGGCATGATCAAAGCACTGTTCTGCTCACAATCACTGGCGGAGGAAGAGGGGGCGGGGGGAGCACATTGCCCCCGGCAGTGCGATCCTGGTGGGGTGCCATCGTGGCTGCCCCCCGCCTGTCCTGGGACCAGGCCCCTGCAGACAGCGCACCACACCCCCCCAGGACGTGCGCCACGCCCCTGCGGGCAGCGTGTCACGCCCCCGTCTGCTCTCCGCTCCCCCCCCCCCCAGTGCCGGAGCATGAAGCCCTGCCACTGCTCACAATTTGTGTTACAGTGCTGTGGCATAAATAAAAGAGTAATTTGTCGCAAGCCACATGGCTATAAACCCTGAATGGCGTTTTACGTTTAGCAAAGTCATGGGAGGTCTGTGTAAACAGTAATAAGTCCCATCAGAGCTTATATACGTTGAGGGTCATTGTGTTTTCAGTGTACCAGCCGTATTCATTATGACTATCATTATGATGTAATATTTCCATTAATCCTTTCTGCTAATTGTGTTGTTAATCCATTCTCAGCCTCCAAGGTTTCTAGATGGAAGAAAACAAATGCTGCAGCCGGTGTTTGATAAAGATACACATCAGGAATACAATTGCATTCTGTTGTAATTAGGGATTGGATCACAATTAACCCCAAGGGCCAAAATAATGGGTATATGTGACCCCTGTAAGACAAAGTAGCAGATAGTGGGCTGTATCCAGCTAAGAGTATCCTACTCAGAGTAGGCTCAACTGAAATTGAGCTAAGTTAGTCACAGCCATACATTTTGGTAGGTATTCTTTGAGTATGGTTTCATCTTCACGGTACATTTATAGACCCTACAAGTGTCCCTACTTTCCAGGGACAGTCCCGGATTTAGAGAAGCTGTCCCAGTTTCTGATTTGACCCCCAAATGGCCCGCTTTTCCTTAGGATGTCCCTATTTTCATCAGAGGAATGTTGGAGGTATGGTGTTAGGTGACTCCTGAACCAAGAAGATATGTAACAACACAACCTTTAGAAGATCATCTGCATAGGGAAGTTGTTTAATGTTTTATTAGGTTTTTATAGATGTTGGAAGCCACTCAGAGCGGCTAGGGCAACCCAGTCAGATGGGTGGGGTAGAAATAAAATTGTTGTTGTTGAATAGGACGTCCCTATTTTCATCAGAGAAATGTCAGAGGGTATGAATTTAAAGCAGTATCATGACACTTTAAATAGTTATGGCTTCCCCTAAATAATCCTGAGAATTGTAGTTTGTTAACGCGGGTGGCGCTGGGATGCGGGTGGCGCTGTGGGTTAAACCACAGAGCCTAGGACTTGCCGATCGGAAGGTCGGCAGTTCGAATCCCCGCGACGGGGTGAGCTCCCATTGCTCGGTCCCTGCTCCTGCCAACCTAGCAGTTCGAAAGCACGTCAAAGTGCAAGTAGATAAATAGGTACCGCTCCACCGGGAAGGTAAACGGCGTTTCCGTGCGCTGCTCTGGTTCGCCAGAAGCGGCTTAGTCATGCTGGCCACATGACCCGGAAGCTGTACGCCGGCTCCCTCGGCCAATAAAGCGAGTTGAGCGCCGCAACCCCAGAGTCTGGCACGACTGGACCTAATGGTCAGGGGTCCCTTTACCTTTACCTAAGGATGCTTTATGCACTGGACAAAAGTAGCTGTTTAATACATGTCCGTGACAAAGGATTAGGAACATTTGAAGAACCTGCTAGAGGAACCTGTTAGATCAGGCTGGTGGCCCATCTAGTCCAGCATCCTGGTTCCACATTGGTCACACAGATGCCTGAGGGAACACTGAAAGCAGGATCCGAGCACAAGATGGAAGTACAATTTCTAGCAACTGGAAGCTACATGGAGTTTTTACTTCCCTTCGCCCTTCCCCTCAAGAGGCAGCAACCCAACTAAGGCTTTGGCCAAAATTCCAATAACTTTTCTTCCCTAAGGGGAGTGGGCGATAGGCAGACACCTGCTTTGATATTTAATGGACAGCCAATCGTTTGCCAGCATTCCTGTGGAAAAGATGAAGAGCCTTCATTTAAAAAAGGGGGGGTATAATAGAGACCCGCCTGGCTTAGCCCCCAAAACAACATTCATAGCTATTCACATAGCAGGTCATTAAAAATAAGCTTCCCCATTACCACTAGGAACCAGCTACAAACCATCCAATATGGGCTGAGTACATTGTATATGTAAAGAACGTGAGCTCTCTAGATGAGTCTTGGGAACCGTAGTTTGTGAAGGGTGCTGGGGATTGTAGCTACATGAGGGGTAAACTACTTTTCCCAGGATTCAAAGGGGGGGGGGAGATTATGTGCTTTAAATTCATACCGCCAAATGTTAACACACTGAACTCACACTTACCTGTGTGTCATACCATAATGAAAGGTTAAGCATCTTTCTGAGAAGTGAAAAAGATGAGTTTCAGAAGAAGATGAAAAGGAATGACTAGAAAATACTATCAATGCAGATGTTTTCTGGGGTTCCGTGAGGTGAGCTCCAGTTGCTCTGTCCTAGCTTCTGCCAACATAGCAGTTCAAAACAACGCCAGTGCAAGTAGATAAATAGGTACCACTGAGGCGGGAAGGTAAATGATGTTTACATGCGCCCTGGCTTACGTCACAGTGTTCTGTTATGCAAGAAGCAGTTTAGTCCACAGGACCTGGAAAGCTGTCTGTGGACAAACGCCGCCTCCCTCGGCCTGAAAGCGAGATGAGGAACCCCATAGTCGCCTTTGACTGGACTTAACTGTCCAGGGGTCCTTTACCTTACCTTTTAATAAGTCTCTGCTTCCCATGCCACCATTTTGAATCTGGATGAAGGTGGTAGAAAAACAAAGGAAATCCTGTGCAAGCCTGAAATCTACCTATGTCTGCTCAAAAGCACTACATAAATGCTCAATACAGGGCAGGCCCACGAAAGCCAAGATGGAAGATCCAAATGCTCCCTCTCCCCTCCAGTCACAATGAATATGGTACAACTAATTATCATGGAGAATGCTGGCACACAGAGGAATGTGTGCCAAGCATCCGGCTACACCATCATGCTTGTTTCAGAGTTCTCAGGAATGCTGACTCCATGTCATTAACAGCATTAGCCGAGAGATACCTAATCACTGCAGGAAGAGACCTTGGCAATACTCCCGGGGCAAACCCACAGCATTCCCAAGAGCGATGCTCACACGCCAAATGATCACTTGCGGCTCAGGATAATTACCATCAGATCCTGAAGATTCCACCTGGGAGGTCTGATGGTAACCACAGCTATGGGGCTATGGTTGTGATGCCACACAGGGGTGGAGAACCTTAGTCACAAGGATCAAATCTAGTCCTTCGGGGTTGTCTACCTGGTTCTCAGGCTACACTTCCTCCAGAGCTGAATGTTGGAAGATTCAGAATACAGTGGTACCTTGGGTTAAGTACTTAATTCGTTCCAGAGGTCCATTCTTAACCTGAAACTGTTCTTAACCTGAAGCACCACTTTAGCTAATGGGGCCTCCTGCTGCTGCCGCGCCGCCGGAGCCAGTTTCTGTTCTCATCCTGAAGCAAAGTTCTTAACCCGAGGTAATATTTCTGGGCTAGCGGAGTCTGTAACCTGAAGCGTATGTAACCCGAGGTACCACTGTAGACAAAAGAGAGGACTTCTTCATGCAGCTCATAGTGAAACTATGGAATTTGCTCCCCCAGGAGGGAGTGGTGACCACCTATTGGGATGGCTTTAAAATAAGATTGGACAAATTCATGGAGGAGAAGACTATTGGCTACTAGTCGTGATCGTTAAACTCGGGCTCCACTGTTGGAGGGAGTTATACTTCTGAATAGCAGTTATAGCACTGGATTTGGGAGGAGAAGACCCTGGTTCTAATTGCCACTCTGTGAAGAAGCTCACTAAGTGACCTTAGACCAAGTCACCCTCCTTCCCTCTAAGCCAGCGGTTCTCAACCGGTGGGTCCCCAGATGTTGTTGGACTACAACTCCCATCATCCCTGAGCTCTGGCCTTGCTAGCTAGGGATGATGGGAGTTGTAGTTCAACAACATCCGGGGACCCTCAGGTTGAGAAAGGCCGCCATCGTGGAATAGTTGTGAGGGTCAAAAGTCAGAGAACCATGAGCTCCTCAGAGGAAATATGAGATATAAACATAATAAGCAATGAAGTTGGGCTCCAAGGGGCAAACCACAGGATATGCATCGTCCAGCCACCAAATGGGACATAATAAGAAACAAATCTGTGATCTAAATAAAGTACGGTTTTGTTGTCCAGATTCTTTTTTTAAAACAATCCATCCTGGAGGGGAATTAAGAACAAAAAAAACAAAAAAAAGCAAGCTATTTACATACTTGCAAAGATGGAGATTAAAAATGAAGGGGCTGTTTGACTGCCAATTATGCCTAAAGCCCCCACCCCCCCAATGAACATACAAACAAATACATGAAAATGTGCTGCAACTGAAAGGGACAACAGATTTTTCCCTCCTTCCCCCTGCAAGATGTTTGCAATTTAGTAGGTATAAAAATATGGTCCTTTGCAGATCTAGCCAAGGTTCGCTAAAGCAATTGAATCATTATGAAGGCGGTTGGAAGGAAGCCGTTGAGCAGACTCTCAGCAGCGATTACAACCATGGACCCCAGCCCAGCACAACAACCATGGATGGTTTTGCTGCTGCCTCCTGCCTCAGTTGCTCGCAATAGTCATTCTGATCTCAGCAGGAAAGCATGCTTGTGTTTGCAAGAGGCTGGCTCAAGCTATATATGAAGTAATCATCTCTTTATTAAATCTTTTAGCTGGCACCTGTCAGCAACAGCTTGTAAGCCGGTTGCAGGCTGGGGGCGGGAGTTTATTTTTCAAACCCAGATTTAGGCAGCGCAACAGAATGCTTATTTTGCAGAGCAATGTCTCTCCCCACTTTGTATTTATTTTCTCTTCATGCGATGAGACAAGCAACCCAAATTTAGTCGCCAAATCTTTTCCTTTTCCTTTTTTTTTAAAATAGCTGATGTATGAGAGAGGGCATAGGATGACTTCCCCAAGTCCATTCCCAAAGCTGAGCAGGGAATTAAACGGGGGAGTTCTGGGTTCAAGTCCAACACTGATGTTCAACTCATGATCAAAGGGATGGAGCAACGAAAGGTCACAGCCTCTAAGGCTTTTTCAGTTTAGATAAAGGCAACAGGAAAGAAGTATACAAACTGATGTGTGAAAGCGGTGGGCGGATCCAGGAACAAAAGTGGGAGGAGCAACACGTGCAAATTTTCTGCAGTTGGAACACTCTGTCCCCCAGCCAGGCAGGATCAGGGACTGATTCCAGTCATGCAGAAATATCTGAGGTGCAGAGCAGGGCGAGTGAGGGATGTGGTTTGGGGAAGCATTGGAGGGTCAGGCAGAAAGGCGCTTAAGGCTGCATTTGGCCTGAGGGTCTGAGGCGTCCCACCCCTGCAGGAACCAATGATTGACACAGCAGTGGGCAGAGGGACATAAAATGCCACCCAGTTACCAGCAGCCCTTTTGAGTATCTTCTCTGGCAAAGACCAGTCAGAGCATCACCAGTGCTTATCAATTGGCGAAACCAGGGTGTTTCGTTACAGCAACAGAGAACAATTTCCACACTTTCGCCTCCACTAGTAAAGGTAAAGGGACCCCTGACCATTAGGTCCAGTCGCAGCTGACTCTGGGGTTGCGGCGCTCATCTCGCTTTATTGGCCGAGGGAGCCGGCGTACAGCTTCCGGGTCATGTGGCCAACATGACTAAGCCGCTTCTGGCGAACCAGAGCAGCGCACGGAAACGCTGTTTACCTTCCTGCTGGAGCGGTACCTATTAATCTACTTGCACTTTGACGTGCTTTCGAACTGCTAGGTTGGCAGGAGCAGGGACCGAGCAACGGGAGCTCACCCCATCGAGGGATTCAAACCGCCGACCTTCTGATCGGCAAGTCCTAGGCTCTGTGGTTTAACCCACAGCACCACCCGCGTCCCTCCACTACAGATGTGCAATTAAATACTAGTATGTTGTTGTTTAGTCGTTTAGTCGTGTCCGACTCTTCATGACTCCATGGACCAGAGCATGCCAGGCACCTCTGTCCTCCACTACCTCCCGCAGTTTGGTCAGATTCATGCTGGTAACCTCGAAAACACTATCCAATACTGAGTGCCATAATACACAGTGGTACCTCGGGTTACATACGCTTCAGGTTACAGACTCCGCTAACCCAGAAATACTACCTCGGGTTAAGAACTTTGCTTCAGGGTGAGAACAGGAATCGTACTCTGGCGGCGCAGCAGCAGCAGGAGGCCCCATTAGCTAAAGTGGTGCTTCAGGTTAAGAACAGTTTCAGGTTAAGAACGGACCTCCGGAACGAATTAAGTACTTAACCTGAGGCACCACTGTATCCAACTCAAACGACATCTCTTTTATTCTCCCGCGGGAAAGCAGCTTTCCCCAGACCCTCCCACCTTTAAACTAAACCTATAAGAGTCCTTCCCTTCCCTGTAAATGCATTTTTTGTTCTTTTATGGAAATAAGGTTCCACGTTGATTAATCTATTCTTTTTGTGCACTTCCTTATCATTTCCCCCCAGTAAATAATCTCATTGAACAAAATGAAAACGTAGGTATAACGAGCAGCATAAAACACAACCCATATATCAAAAACTGATTTTTCTTAACAAAATAATAATAATAATAAAAATTCCTTCCAGTAGCACCTTAGAGACCAACTAATTTTGTTATTGGTATGAGCTTTCGTGTGCATGCACACTTCTTCAGATACACTGAAACAGAAGTCTTAATTACGGAAGATCTTCACGGGGTTAACAATCATACAAAAATCATGCAGAAAGTAAGCCCTTCCGAAGATATCCATGCTGGTTTGGGAATGGTGTGGCAAAGAACAATCGCCAGTACAAGCAATTGTTGCTGCACCCATTCTTCCATTCCATCAGAGTTCCTTCCTTCCTGTCCATTTCCTCTTTATTCCCCCCTCCCCCTGGCTTTCTAAAATCCTTCGTTACCTCCCACCCTCTCCTCTTCCTATGGCATTTCAGAACAATGGGAATAGCAATGTTTTATGTGATTAAAAAAAAAAAAACCACCACACTACAGTGGTACCTCAAGTTACAGACACTTCAGGTTACAGACTCCGCTAACCCAGAAATGGTACCTCGGGTTAAGAACTTTGCTTCAGGATGAGAACAGAAATTGTGCTCCAGCAGCGCGGCGGCAGCAGGAGGCGCCATTAGCTAAAGTGGTACCTCAGGTTAAGAACAATTTCAGGTTAAGAATGGACCTCCAGAACTAATTAAGTTCTTTTTTAAAAAAAAAATAAATAAATTCAAAATTAAAACGAAACATATTATCCAGAAACATATCATCCTTCTCTCCCCCCCATTTTTCCTCCCTCCCCCCTCCCCCCCCACACCCCTCGGCTTCCCTCAGTTCCAGTCTTTGATTTCTCTGAGAATGCTGTTTTCTGCATGTTACAAAGTTGTCTAGATCCTCAAGCTATTTAGCTGATTATTATCAATAAAAAGTTTGTGAATGTCAAAGCCAGCCAAGTAGTCTAGTTCGCTTTGTTGCTTCTTCAAATACTTTGTAAAGGGTTCCCATTCATCTTTAAAGTCACAGTTATCCTTGTCCCACAGCTTATATGTCCATTTGGCCAGTTCTGCATAGTCCATCAATTTTTCTTGCCATGATTCTTCAGTTGGGGTTTCTTCAGTCTTCCATCCTAATTAAGTGCTTAACCTGAGGTACCACTCTATGTTTTTTCTCCTAGCTGTCTGAGAACAATGGCTGCTAACCATGGCTGTGATGTTCTACCACATCTGCCATAGGCAGTAGAGCTCTGAATCTCAGTCACTGAGATTCACAGACAGGGAGAGTGCTGTCGAGCTCAGGTGCTACTCGCTGGTTTCCCATGAGCATCTTGTTGGCCACTGTAACAATGGGTTGCTGGCCTGATCCTGCACACTCTTCTTATGTTCTTCATAAATCGATAAGCTTCTGCTGTGTGGGTGTTTGTGTGTTTGCATGTTGTTGTTGTTTAGTCGTTTAGTCGTGTCCGACTCTTTGTGACCCCATGGACCAGAGCACACCAGGCACTTCTGTCTTCCACTGCCTCCCGCAGTTTGGTCAAACTCATGCTGGTAGCTTCAAGAACACTGTCCAACCATCTCATCCTCTGTCGTCCCCTTCTCCTTATGCCCTCCATCTTTCCCAACATCAGGGTCTTTTCCAGGGAGTCTTCTCTTCTCATGAGGTGGCCAAAGTATTGGAGCCTCAGCTTCACGATCTGTCTTTCCAGTGAGCACTCGGGGCTGATTTCCTTAAGAATGGATAGGTTTGATCTTCTTGCAGTCCATGGGACTCTCAATTCAAAAGCATCAATTCTTCGGCGATCAGCCTTCTTTATGGTCCAGCTCTCACTTCCATACATCACTACTGGGAAAACCATAGCTTTAACTATACGGACCTTTGTTGGCAAGGTGATGTCTCTGCTTTCTAAGATGCTGTCTAGGTTTGTCATTGCTTTTCTCCCAAGAAGCAGGCGTCTTTTAATTTCGTGGCTGCTGTCACCATCTGCAGTGATCATGGAGCCCAAGAAAGTACCGTATTTTTTGCCCTATAGGACGCACTTTCCCCCTCCAAAAATGAAGAGGAAATGTGTGTGCATTCTATGGGGCGAATGCAGGCTTTCGCTGAAGCCTGGAGAGCGAGAGGGGTCGGTGCGCACCAACCCCTCTCGCTCTCCAGGCTTCAGGAAGCTATCCGCAAGCCTTGGGAGCCTGCGGGAGTTCCTGCCGGGCTCCCACGGCTTGCGCAGAGCTGCATGCACCCCAAAGCCCTGACTGCATGCTGAGCAGTCGCGCCGGGGCTTCGGGTAGCTCTGCGCAAGCCGCGGGAGCCCTCCCACGGCTTGCACAGAGCTGCCTCTTATCCCGAAGCCCCGGCGCTGAGGAGGGCTCCCACGGCTTGCGGAGAGCAGCCTGTTCCGGGGGCTGGGGTCGGGGGAAGCTCGGGCTTCCCCCGTCCCAGCCTCGCACCTGGGGGGGGGAATAAATTTTTTCCCCTTTATTTCCCCCCCAAAAAACTAGGTGCGCCTTATGGACCGGTGTGCCCTATGGGGTGAAAAATACGATAAAATCTCTCACTGCCTCCATTTCTTTCCCTTCTATTTGCCAGGAGGTGATGGGACCAGTGGCCATGATCTTCGTTTTTTTGATGTTGAGCTTCAGACCATATTTTGCGCTCTCCTCTTTCACCCTCCAACATTTCTCCGATGAGTATAGGAACGTCCCATTCCATAATGATAATTTTACTATTTATACCCCTCACATCTTACTGGGTTGCCCCAACCACTCTGCGCAGCTTCTAACACATATAAAAACATAGTAAAACTTTTTTTTTTAACTTCCCTATGTAGGATTGCCTTTAGACAGCTCAGGGGTCGGAAAACTCCATACCCTCCAACATTTCTCCAATGAAAATAGAGACATCCTAAAGAAAAGCGAGAGGGATGCGGGTGGTACTGTGGGTTAAACCACAGAGCCTAGGACTTGCCGATCAGAAGGTCGGCGGTTCGAATCCCTGCGACAGGATGAGTTCCCGTTGCTCGGTCCCTGCTCCTGCCCACCTAGCAGCTCGAAAGCACGTCAAAGTGCAAGTAGATTAATAGGTACCGCTCCAGCAGGAAGGTAAACAGCGTTTCCGTGCGCTGCTCTGGTTCGCCATAAGTGGTTAGTCATGCTGGCCACATGACCCGGAAACTGTACGCCAGCTCCCTTGGCCAATAAAGCGAGATGAGTGCCGCAACCCCAGAGTCGGCCATGACTGGACCTAATTGTCAGGGGTCCCTTTATCTTTACCTTTAAGGAAAAGCAGGACATTCCAGGATCAAATCAGAAAGCAGAATGACTTCTCTAAATCAGGGATGTCCCTGGAAAATAGGGACACATGGAGGGTCTGGGTTTGTGTAGCACAATAAAGTCGGAATGGAATTACTTCCACTAGCTTTCCAGATCAGCATCTGTATCGATCTGTTGCATTATATTGTTTTTAATAGACTCATAGAATCAGGAGAGGCATGAAAAGGGCAGAGCAATGGCAGGCTCTACACAGACGCAGTCTCTGATTGCTCAGAAAAAGCCCTGGAGAGGAGGAGACATAGAGGGCTTGGGGAGGTGAAGACCTTTAGTCTCAGCAATTGATTTCATGGTGTTATACCTACAGGAAATGAGCTGCTGTGCTCATTAGGCCTGAAACTCAGCCAAGTCTGTGAAGATAGTGTTTTTTGCTAATAAAGAGGTAACTCCAACTTTGAACTGTTTAATTTACTGAACAGCTCACTCTGTGACACTGATGTAGGGCCACGGCTGATAGTCCCACGGCACTTCTATACATGCCTACTGAGAAATACGCTCCATGGGTGCTAGCTAACTAAGTTCTTCTCAGAGCAATCCCATTGGAATTAATGGACACAAGTGAGTCATAATGGGTCTACTCTGAACAGGACCAACATTGGCCATAACCAACTGGATTCAATGGAACTTACTCCCAGGTATACGTGTTTAAGACTGCAGTCTCTAATAACTGCACCACAGGGTCAGATTCTAACCTATTAAGGGTAAATGGTTGCATGCAAGAACAATATATTGTTTGAATAAATGTGTTTTGATCAACAGTGTGAATTGATGATGCTACAGTAATAGCCCTACAATATGCTTCTATGAGCAACCGGGAGACGCAATGGTTTTTAACTTTTGCTGGTTCTGTCCTAATTTATTTCCTGCTCACCACCTGTCCTAACTCATTTTCTGCTCAAACCCAGACCCTGCCACCCACCAGGGCCCCAAACATCCCACAAATGCCATCTTGTATATCACAGCAATAATAAACACCCTGCTAGTATAAATTATGGATAAGGGAAAATTGGGATTCCCCACCAATTACTGTTGCTAACCCTCTACCCAATTTAAATCCAATAGATTGCTGGGAAAGTCATGTTAAGTGCTGGGTAATCCACAATTGACTCCCAACTGGGTTTCTGTTGGGCCTCTGAAAGCCTGAGTAAGTTGATATCCACATGAAAAGAATTCTTGGGTTGACCCTAACCCTTTCCATTTGGAAGACGGAGCGGGTGTGCTTGAGCATGACCTGCACATCCTCAAGGCACCGGGCTGAAGAAAAGCGAACATAGGAGGAACATATGCAGCTGGATCCAATATCCTCAAATGAGCTATTCATTAAACGTGACGATTTCCAGCTAGACAAGGAAAGATTGAGTCATCAGACTGCACAGGTTTTGTGCTCTCTCTTTTTTTCTAAATCAGAGAGGGAAAGGGGGCTTGAGGTGTGTGGGGTGTCAATCAACACAACAAGCAGAGACGCAGAATGACCTTGCGGGTGACTGCATTAGACTTACCGCAAGGGGATTAAGAGAGCAGGTTGGTAGCTTAACTCCTAGCTTGATCAGGGCAAAACACAAGAATTAACCTGGATGGGGTCAAAGTGGAATGTGCATGGTCTCAAAGCACTTCACGTGCCTCCTTAGGGAAGCCCAGCCAGCATCTGGAAAACTATGGCTCCTCTTACTCATTTTACAATATAAAGAAAATGAAAAGGGGGGGATGGGATGGGAGAAAAGGGGCTAAGCGCCAGGAGAGCAGAACTGCTTATCTTTACATAAGAACATCAGAAAAGCTCTGCTGGATCCAGCCAATGGTCCATCTAATTCAGCAACTTGTTCTCACAGTGGCATAGCTGTCAACTTACAGATTTGAAAATAAGGGACCAGCAGCCTCGAAAATAAGGGATCAGCAGCCAAAATAAGGGATTTTCAGAGCACAGGTATGTTCAACTTCTGAGCCCCTCTGAGCCATAGGCAGAAAGCCCAGCCAGCAGCCAAACGAAGCCTCAAGCAGTGGTTCCCACAGCGCAGCAACCCGGCAAAGGGGATGCAGCAAGGAAAACCACCGTCACCTCTCTGCTGGGAAGCGCTGAGCAAAGGCGAGTCCCCAGGCAACGCGGCCGACTTGATCGGCACAAGGCATGCAAGCTCCACCCCCAGTCGTTCTTAGACTCCTTATTGGGTGAGCAACGCAGCCAAGCAACACAGTTGGAGCCTCCCTCCTCCCTGGCCGGCAAGGAGGGAGGGAGAGGAGCTGCTTCCTTTGAAACCCGGGAAATTTAAGGGACATCATCAATAAGGGACAGCAGCGGGACACGGCGCTGGGATAAGAGACTTTCCTGCCAAATAAGGGACGGTTGACAGCTATGCACAGTGGCCAGTCAGATTCTTCCAGGAAGCCCATAGACGGGGCAGAAAGAAAGCAGCTCCTCTCTCACTGTTACTCAAAAGAACATCAGAACACCTTTGCTGGATCTGGCCATTGGCCCATCTAGTCCAGTATCCTGCTCTCACAGTGGCCAATTAGATGCCCATGGGAAGCCCATAAACAGGACCTGAGCACAACAGCACTCTCGCCTCCTACATTTTCCAGAAACATACCACCTTTGACTGTGGGTGCAGAGTGTAGTCATCATGGCAAGTAGCCATCAATAGTTTGAAAAGTAATTTTCCAGGAATGCTCAGGGTACCTGCAAAACCAAATATTGAAAGGGTTCTTCTGAAGGATTGGGTCATGACTCTGTCTGATCTGGTGGACGGACACACCAGAAAGCGGATCTAGATGTTCCAATGCAACTAGGTGGCTTCTCTGCACCATTGTGGGTCATAAGAACAGAAGATCAGTCCGGTTGGGTCACGTCCATGTGTTTCCATTTAGTCCACTGACCTGATTCCCACAGTGAAGTGAAGACAAGTCCGTTCGGAGTATTTCAACAAAAGGCACTATGAAAAGGATTAAGTGAGATTGAAACATATTGATAGCTTACTTCCTCCTCTATGTTTAATGGGACATTCATAATAGTTGGCAATTTGAAGAAAGATAATCATGGGTGGATTCAAATTACTGGGGAAAAGATTCCCTCAGAAGCTCCCATATTTGCAAGTGTATTGAATATAATACTCTAGCATAGTACTGATGTCAGGAGCACTGCTATTTTAATTTTTTCCCCCTGTGTGCTAGAATGTATTAACAGGAAGCTGCCCTGGTTAGAGTACAGTTTGGGGGGGCTAGATACGTACCGTATTTTTTGCTCTATAAGACTCACTTTTTCCCTCCTAAAAAGTAGGGGGATATATGTGTGCATCTTATGGAGCGAATGCAGGCTGCGCAGCTATTCCAGAAGCCAGAACAGCAAGAGGGATTGCTGCTTTCACTGCACAGCGATCCCTCTTGCTGTTCTGGCTTCTGAGATTCAGAATTTTTTTTTTTCTTGTTTTCCTCCTACAAAAACAAGGTGCTCTTGTGATCTGGTGCGTCTTATAGAGCGAAAAATACTGTATATATTGTACTGGGCATGGCAGCCCTACCCACTTGATGGCAGAAGACAGAAGGTGCTTCCTTTCCATTCTGACATCCCAGAGTCACTGCCTGCATCAAGGAGGCAGGACCAGCAATATTTGCAGTCATGGTGGGTCCCAATCTCCCCCTTTCTCCATACGTTTAATGTATTCATGGAAGCAGTCTGAACAAGTCTAACACAGGGTTTCCCAAACTTGGGTCTCTGGCTGTTTTTGAACTACATTTCCCATCATGCCTGAGCACTGGTCCTGCTAGTTATGGGTAATGGGAGCTGTAGTCCAAAAACAGCTGGAGACCCAAGTTTGGGAAACTCTGGACTAACATGTGAAGCACTTAAACCTTTAGAAATGGCATAGATGTTAGAACTAGGAAAGTACCTTCTCCCAAGGCAGCCCATTGGTCCGTCTAGCTGAGTGTTGACAGCTAGTGATGGGAGTGGGGCAGAATGAAATTTGGTTCACATTTAAAGTCAAGCCACCTAAATCCACACTTTCTGAAAGGGGACGTGAACTGAAACTCAGCCATCCTTTGAAATTCATACTCCTGCGAATTTTGCAACGCACTTCCCCAGACAAGTAGTGTGCGCAAATGGGCATTTACTAAGTGTGCGCAAAATGAATGCATTGGAATTGTAGACAAAAATGCATTATGTTAGAGGAAACTGCTTTGTGAGGGAACATGCTTGTTTTCTCCTGCTCTGGACGGTAGGACTCGAACCAAAGGCTCTTACAAGAAAGGAGATTATGACTAAACCTTCAAAAAAACTTTCTGACAGGTAAGAGTAGTTCGGCAGTGGAACGACTCCCACAAGAGTTGGTGGACTCTCTTTCCTTGAAGGTTTATAAGCAGAGGCTGGATGGCCATCTGTCATGGATTCCTTAGCTGAGATTCCTGCATTGCAGGGGGTTGGACTAGATGGCCCTCGGGGTCCCTTCAGCTCTAAGATTCTATGATTCCATAAATGTGCATATCAATGTGCATGGTAGGAGAAATGCACACCAAAATGATGAATTTTCATGGGGACTATTTTTTAATTTTTTAAAAAAATTAATGGAATCTGTTGTGGAAATGCTGAGAGCTGAACGTAAGATTGGGGCGGGGGAGAGAGAGAAACTGAAACTGCAAGAAGCCAGGTTACAGGGAACCCGGCAGAGGGCCTTCTCGATAGTGGCACCTGCCCTGTGGAACGCCCTCCCACCAGATGTCAAAGAGAAAAACAACTACCAGATTTTTAGAAGACATCTGAAGGCAGCCCTGTTTAGGGAAGTTTTTAATGTTTAATAGACTATTGTATTTTAATATTCTGTTGGAAGCCGCCCAGAGTGGCTGGGGAAATCCAGTCAGATGGGCGGGGTATAAATAATAAATTATTATTATTATTACAGATTCACCCATGCCTACTGACAACACTGACTTGCGTGGCTCTCCTGGGTCTAACGCAGAAGTCCTTCTCAGGCCTACTTGCAGATGGCAGGAATTGAACCCAAGTCCTTCTTCATCGGGTGGCGCTATGGGTTAAACCACAGAGCCTAGGACTTGCCGATCAGAAGGTCGGTGGTTCAAATCCCTGTGACGGGGTGAGTTCCCATTGCTCGGTCCCTGCTCCTGCCAACCTAGCAGTTCAAAAGTACGTCAAAGTGCAAGTAGATAAATAGGTACCGCCCTGGCGGGAAGGTAAACGGCGTTTCCGTGCACTGCTCTGGTTTGCCAGAAGCGGCTTAGTCATGCTGGCCACATGACCCGGAAGCTGTACGCCAGCTCCCTCAGCCAATAAAGCGAGATGAGCACCGCAACCCCAGAGTCGGCCACGACTGGACCTAATGGTCAGGGGTCCCTTTACCTTTACCTTTTACCTTCTTCATCGAGCAAAGTCGATGTTCTACCACTGAGCTTTGACTCTTCCCCAAGCAATTTGTTACCAGGTCAAGGTCTCTAAAAGGCCATCAGGTTTTCCTGTAGGATGGATTCTGTATCTTCTGTGCGTCTCTTCCTTCTAGTCCCCTTCCCTCATTCCACCCCAATTCCCTCTTGAGCCAGCAGGATGAACTTGAAATCTGAACCGTCTGCATTCATTGTGCCTGATAAGAGTGAATGAAAGATCCCTAAAGCCATATACCCAGTGCTGTGAATTGACAGGAGTAATTATAAGCTTAACCAAGACTGCAGAAATGTTTAAGACAATGGGCACTATTACAGATGGACGGGCAGAGGGCTGGGTGCACCGTAAATGTGATGGAATGAGCTTAAATTAATAACAACCTTCCAAAAGATATTTGCCAAGCGGCCATTTAACAGAACTGCTCTACACTGAAGATTTCAAGCACTTGTGAATGGATTAAATTGGATTTCAATTTCAAGCATCTGAAGTGGCTGAATCACTAATGTGACTTCTCTGGTGTTTGATATTTAAAACAGAGGTTTGAGGAGACATACACAAGGATGCTTCAGTAAAGGAAAAGAAACAGAGCAAGCACAGTAGAGCAGCAAGCTGAGAAAAATCTATCTGTTCTGGCTTCTTTCAGCTTCTCATTTTATCCAGGCTTAAGCTGAGTTTGCCTTATTTCCAGTTTGCGATTATTATTTTTGAAAAAGAAAGTCTGCAATAACTGAGTAGCAACGGATAAGAGGAACTAAAAATGAGGGAGAGATTTGGTTCCATACACTTTTTCTTATGAACCTACCTAATTTTGCACATTCCCAAACAATGCATATCCTACAAAAAGGGGACTCCTATGAATTTTGTAACCACATCGCAAAATTTGTAGGGGAAGGCGTGCATAACATGCATGTATTTGTAGCAGTGGACAAATCTATCAATTTCAGTTTCTTATCTTTCAGATTTTAAAATCAGTTCTCTTTCCACATCAGTTTCCAATTTTATTATTTTTTTTTAAAATTTGCCAGCACTTTAGTACACATTTCTCTTAATATAAGCATTTTTTTGCAAGCAGTTTCCCCTAATATGATGCGTTTCTATATGCCATTTTGGAAATATTCAGTTGGGATTCAGCGGCAGGTCAACAAATTCAGGTTGTGCAGTTTGAGTGGATTTGGTGTTCTTGTGCAACAAACCGCCTTCCAAAAAAAGCCCCAAACTCTGGCATTTTACAGTTAGGAAATTGGTGGGAAATGCACCAGAAAGTCTGGGAAAACACTTTTTTTTTACATAACCTCTCTGGAAACAAATCAGAATGCATGCTCAGTAAACAGTGGCTGTTGTATAAACTCAATGCAAACGATCAGGATGGATGCTGCATAAACAGACCATCTGGGTGTGACCTCAGACAATCCCTGGCCTGGATTAATTGGAGAATATGACCAAGGCTAAGAGACCAGATGATGTTATGTATGTACCAGCTCTTTGACTCTAGTGTGCCAATCTATACAATCAGCATTAGTGGACAGGTAAAGCTTTACTTTGAGTGTACCAGTTTGGGTTATGGGTGGAGGCAATAGGAATGAAGGTTTTGTTGGACTGTAGAGATGGGTGAATTTGTCAGTTTTTGTTTCTCTCCGTTTCTCATTTTTCCACTTCTCCACATTTCCACAACAGTTTGCTGTCTTAAAAAAAAAGGTCCTCTTTAAAATTATTCAGTATTTAAGTACTGATTTTTCCTAATATGCATGCTTGTATGCAATTTTGCCTAACATACACATTTCCCCCATACAATTTCCCCACATATAATTTCACTGTTTGTATATTATTTTCACTAATATATGCATCTTTATGCAGATTAAACTCTACATACTTTTGTACACATTACCTGACTGGAGAAATGCATTGAAAAATTCAGTTAAGTGTACATTTCGAAGACCGACTATGTTTCAGTTTGTGCATTGTTTTAAAAGGTGAAAGTTAGGTAGGATCACCTTTACAGTGGTACCTCAGGTTAAGTACTTGATTCGTTCCAGAGGTTCGTACTTAACCTGAAACTGTTCTTAACCTGAAGCACCACTTTAGTTAATGGGGCCTCCTGCTGCCGCCGCCGGAGCACAATTTCTGTTCTCATCCTGAAGCAAAGTTCTTAAGCTGAAGCACTATTTCTGGGTTAGCGGAGTCTGTAACCTGAAGCGTATGTAACCTGAAGCGTATGTAACCCGAGGTACCACTGTGAATGCCAACTGGATCAAATTTCTCCTCCATCCCTGCTGGACTGCACCATTTCATACTGTAGAGGGAGTGAGCAAATTTCTGGTTTTGTTGCAGCTAAGCCGAACCATTCTTCCCAAAATGCTGTGGGTTTTCTTTTCAAGCAGTGTTTTGCTTTTCACAGCAGGACTATTACTGACACACACCTCAGCAGGGCAGTCAAGGAAGAGTTTCTGACACCAGCTTCCACTTTAAGATCCGTGTTCTTGAATCATCCTTTGTCACCATGAGGAGTTTGATGATAAACAATGAGGATTGATGAGGAAGATAAGTGTCAGAAACTATTAAGGAATGTTCAGCTGCTCATTCTGTGCATGAGTGATAACTGCACAAATGTGCTAAAGGAGGTTTTGAAACACCAGGAAAGGTGTAAAATAGGATTAGGATTTGGAAGCATAAGATTGATAGGGGAAGAATTGCTTAGGAGAATACAATGGACAAGATTTCCAAGTAGACTCACTGGAGGCTGATTTAAGACACCGTGAATTACAGCCTGAGCAGCATGTTATAATGTTCATAAAAAATCATGTTGTACAGGCCTCCCACTTCGGAATACAGGTGAGTAAAATTGCATGCTTAAATGTACTTTGAGTCACCATTCCTCCTCTGCCCAGTCCCTGACAGTAAGAATAGAGTCCTATATCTGTGACAGCCAGGCTTTAATGGGGTTTACTTTAAGAGTCCTCCAAAACCTGGCAATTGTTACTCTGGCAAATGGGTAAAAAGAACTTTTATAGGCATTCCTTGAGCATCTAAAAGAAAATAAGATAATAGTGCTATTTTGGAGTAGGTATTTCCTAATCTGGTTTGTGGTATGGAAAACTTTTCCCCGCAAAGGAAACAAACTTTGGACACTACCACCATATGTGTGGTACAGTGATTCAGGAAGTTTACAATCTCGCCAGCATAAAGGAGAGGTATTTTGGCTGATTTTATGCAATTTTGCAGGGTGTTTGCGCCATCGGTGTACCTCTTTAAAAGCGTAAGTGGGGACAAAGCCAACTGAACTAGTATCTTATGTATTTGGGAATGTAGCTCAAGTGATTGTTTTTGGCCGGTTGAGAAAAAGTATGAGTGGATGGATTTCTAATCATCTAAAGCAGGCATGTCCAAAGTCCGCTCCAGGGGCCTAATCCGGCCCACCAGTCAATTTAATCTGGCCCCCATGGCAGTATATGTCCTGGGGTAAAATCCTTTAACAACTTTGGGGTAAAATTGAAAAAAAAAAGGTCAACAGCTTTGGTCGGCCCTCACGCATGTTCACTTCATCAGATCTTGCCCTCCTTGAAAAAAGTTTGGGGACCCCTGATCTAAAGGCTTTGTCTCCTAGTCAAAAGTTTAATTCTGGGACTATAAGTGGGTTGTCGTTTTTTCTCCCCCTTAAGCCATTTACTTAGAAGTGTGTCCTATTGAAACTGTAGCTGGATTTGCTTCCAAAACAAGATAGAGAGTGAGGGAGTAGTCCTAGCACCCAGTCCACATTCCCAGATTTGGCTGGTGTACCCTTTCATTGTCCCCAAAGGATAGATTCTGCATAATGTGCTGAAACTACAAAATGCCCCACTAGGGGAGCACCAGACTGTGGATTGTATCCTACTCATTGAAGGATACTACCATGATTTTATTTATTTCAATGGGTCCACTCTGAGTGGGACTAGCATTAACTATAATCACAGAATCGCATAATTGTAGAGTTGGAAGGGACCGTGATGATCATCCAGTGAAACCCCTTGTAGTGCAGGAATCTTTTACCCAACATGGGACTTGAACCCACAAACTTGAGATTAAGAGTCTCATGCTCTACCGACTGAGCTATCTCTCTCCCCCCCATTTGTTTTTAACTGGAGATGGCAGGGACCTTTGGCGCACAAAGTATTTGTTCTGTTGCTAAGCTGTGGTCCCTCCCCTAGCTGTGAAAACGGTGTCCAAACATTTCAGGCTTGCAGGGTGCTGAAATGCAACATTTACACGGCGGGCGCAAAACTGAGATCAATAGAAGTTGATCAGATTATGCTGGCGCAATCGATCTAACTAACTGAAATGGATCGTTCCGCTTCCTTAACGGGGCTGTCGTTTCTACCCTGTTCTATTTCCATTCACTGGACCTTTGACATTACAAGCACTCCTGCCTCTTTAATTACAGGCATTTAAAAACCAGTGGCAGGGAACTTGTCACTTAATGCAGAAAATGAGCGTGCTGGCAATGCTAACACATTCATCTCCTGGCTCATTCCTGGAAGCAATAATCATAGCTCGAAAAAGCATAGAGGGTCAGAGAGAGACGGGAGTAGCCAGAAACAGAGGTGATAGGTGGCTGGTAATATCTGTTTTGCTGGGAGCTGTGCAGGATTTTAAATTTCAAAATTGGTTGTGGGGAGGGAATAAATAGAGAGGAGCTATTTCAGCTTCACTGCGGAGAGAGGGGGATGCAGCAAGATCAAGCAAAGCGAGCAACACAAAGCAAATGAAACATTTTCACACGTTACACCGGTTGACAGCTAGAAATACATGTGAGCAGCAAAGTCCTGGGTCCCAGTGGAAGGCTGGCCCAGTAGGGCAAATGGGGCACTGCCTTCCAGGAGCCCACGGGGCAGTGAAAGGGGTGATCAGAGGCACAAGTGAGCACAGCAATGCGTGTCAAGTGTTGAGTGTTGAAACTAGTATGTTAGTTTCTATACACTTTCACCCACCTCTCTCTATGCTCCACCCAGGGAAGCAAAAGAAGAAATTAAGAGTTCAAGGACACATTCCAGCCAGGCAAAGACACCCAAGGAGGGCCATTAAAGGGAAAGGGAAAGGGACCCCTGACCATTAGGCCCAGTCGTGGCCGACTCTGGGGTTGCGGCGCTCATCTCGCTTTATTGGCCAAGTGAGCCGGCGTACAGCTTCCGGGTCATGTGGCCAGCATGACTAAGCCGCTTCTGGCGAACCAGAGCAGTGCACAGAAACGCTGTTTAACTTCCCGCTGGAGTGGTACTTATTTATCTACTTGCACTTTGACATGCTTTTGAACTGCTAGGTTGGCAGGAGCAGGGAGCGAGCAACGGGAGCTCACCCCGTCACGGGGATTCGAACCGCTGACCTTCTGATCAGCAAGTCCTAGGCTCTGTGGTTTAACCCACAGCGCCACCTGCGTCCCTGGAGGGCCATTAGGCCACTCCTAATTTCAACAGTCAGGGGTGGGTGTCACAGACTGGTTGGATGGAGAGGAATGGAGGGAGTGGCGCAATCACACAGGGTCCCCGGACGTTTCACCGTCTATTGATCCCTGTGCCACCACTTTATTTCTCGCTGCCACCACCCAGGCCCTACCTGGGACAATACTGAGTCCAGTCAGGGTTAAATTGGAACATAAACTTTTGTTTATTTATTGCAGTTTAACAAGCGTGTGGTTTCATAAACGGTATGAGTCAATTACATTCATTACATCCAGACCTATAACTTCCGCTACCTGCTCTCACTCACTAAACCACCTCTCAGAATTTACTTGTCTGCCTAGCTCCTAACTGTTGCTGACTCAACTTATTTCGCTACACTAACTCAACCTACCCTCAACTCTAGCCCAATTCACTCCCACTCCAACCAACCACCCAACTCCCAACGAACTCTCTCCTTTGGCCCTCCCAGAGCTGGTTTTATAGTCCCACTGACTCCACCCCCTGGGTCCTGACTGGGCAACCTGTTTAACTATTTCACCTCCAGCACTCTCTCATATTTTAACGTCACAGGGAGGAACCAGCTGGGGAACCCCCGAGGGAAGGAATTTCAGAGCCAGGGGACTGATGGTGGGATGACGATGAGTGGTCAGAGGGATAAGACTATGAGGAGGTTGTTTCAGAAGCTGAAGAGGAAACAGGGCTTGGTGAGCAGGAAGGGTCTGTAGAAGAGAGATGTCCAGAATCAGGGGCAGAAGCTGGAAGCCAAGAGGCAGGGAGGAGTCTGGCTGGTCAAGAGGCACAGATCTCTGCGACAAGCTCCCCTCCCACCGGTCTGCCAGAACCAGGAGAGGTGTGAAGAGGGAAGAGGAGAAGTTAGCTTTCCACAGCTACAGTCTCAGATTGCTTGGGGAAAACCCTGGAGAGGAGGGGACTGGAGAGGCAGGGACCTTCAGTTTCAGCAACTGCTTCATAGGGGGCCCGACCTGCCAGAGATGAGGTGCTGTGCTCACTAGGCCTGCCACTCCTGTGTAGATCCTGTTTTTGCTAAGAGTTAACTCTAACTTATTCAGTGCATTTTCCTGCTGGCTTGCTCCTGTCAGTGGGTGCCTGTCGGGCCAGCCGTTACAAATGGCGCTTATTTTAGCATAAAATAAAGACGCAGAGAGCTAGTATTTTTCCTTGGACTGAGGGGCAGCTCTTTCCACACATCTTCTCCTCTCCAGTCCGGTCACTTTATTACCCTTTGTTCTCTCCAGCCGCATGGCTGCTTGCCAGTGTCTCATGTTACCTCATCTGGCCAAGGCTTAAACCCACCCACACCATATAGGGTCATCACTGCCCAGAGGAAACACAACTCCTTTTAAGGTCAATACATTCCCAATACATTGTAAGGCACAGACATGCTGGTCACTGGGTCAGCAAGACACCAGGTGGCACTACAAACCTTTGCCAGGGCTTTCTGGCTCCCACATGCCCTCTTTCTTTATATTTTAAGCATAAATCATATATATCAGCGACTCTTCTGAGACTGGAGAACCATGCAGTACATACAGAAATTAAAGAATGAATACATTGTATATAGCAACACAAAATAATGCAATTAACTACTATAATAATCACTATAATCAATAAATGTCGAAGCCAACTTCCATCCGGAAGCTAAGAATATAAGAATTCTGATTCCATGCTGCATGGTAGGCTTCTTTTCTAGTTTATTAGCCATGCACTGGTGTCACTTCTATAGCACTGAGATTGGTCACTGTATGTTCCTGTAAGAGAACAAGAGCTATTAAACATGAATTTCAATGTATATTGACAGTTTGGATATATGCCCCATGATTCTTTCCCCTCTTTAATTTGAAAACGAATTGGGGCAGGCATACATACCCAACATTTAGAAGCATGCAATTAACTAGTAAACTTAATCATAACTTGTACAAAAATATTATTCCTCCATATCTTATGATAATTTTCACCCTTAAAAGTCTTATTCAACAACGCTGTTCTTATAGTTTGAGAGTGGCTGAGCTGTGAATACTGCCAGCCAGTGTAGGATTCAGGCAACTGCTGCTCGCCAGCCAATAAGGTGAAATATGGTGGTTTCAACTGGACTGTGTCATCTGCTTCTCTTCCTTGTATAATGGTGCAGCAAAGGATGGCAAGGCAAATGGTTAGGAAGCACTTCCGCAGTTGAAGGGACTTGCCATGCCGCACGCATCGAGCTGGAACCCATAAAGGACAGCAGGCTGAATTAAAGAAGCTGAAGCTTGTGTTGGCAATGCAGCTATAGAGATATTTTTTGGTGATAAAGAATCCATAGCATATCGAACTTTGCACCATGCATTTAAATTCCGAACACCAATGCAGTGTCCATGAAAATGTGTTCCAATATCATCCCAATGTTTTAATTCCAAAGTTCCTTCTGCAGGAAACCAGGGGCAATGTTCATCAATTGCCAGAATGAGCTGTATCAAATCTCCCTCAGGAATTTCCAATTTGTTGCAGGAGAGGAGAAATTTTAAGTCTTTTAAAAATTTCTGTTGGGGAGTAGTCAAAGAGCTGCCCATTTTTCTAAAATCAATATTTAAGGGATCGACTCACCTTGGATCCGTAGATGAATAGCGCTTGAAACCTTTGCCAGACGAGGTAAGTCGATGAATATCCACTGCTTGGATCAAAAATCTTCTCACAGTCTGGCCTCAGACTGTTTGCTTTAATCTTGCTTCTTTAGCTCTCTTTTAAAAACCTCAGTCGTATCTTTTATTCAGCCTCACACGGGGCACCACTTGTCGGGCCAGCCGTTACAAATGGCGCTTATTTTAGCATAAAATAAAGACGCAGAGAGCTAGTATTTTTCCTTGGACTGAGGGGCAGCTCTTTCCACACATCTTCTCCTCTCCAGTCCGGTCACTTTATTACCCTTTGTTCTCTCCAGCCACATGGCTGCTTGCCAGTGTCTCATGTTACCTCATCTGGCCAAGGCTTAAACCCACCCACACCATATAGGGTCATCACTGCCCAGAGGAAACACAACTCCTTTTAAGGTCAATACATTCCCAATACATTGTAAGGCACAGACATGCTGGTCACTGGGTCAGCAAGACACCAGGTGGCACTACAAACCTTTGCCAGGGCTTTCTGGCTCCCACAGGTGCCCATTGGGATAGACTCGAGGTTTGTTCCTCTCCGGTTCAGGAAAGCAAAAATTGGAATGGGCATTATAATTCTACTCTCTTCTCCCTCCAGCAGTTTCTGGATGTTAAGATCAACATTTGGCAAGACTTGGTACTTGTGCAGATGGAGAGTCGTTTCTTCCACCATGTTCTCTTCCTGAGAACAGCCACAGGGGCCAGATAGAGAGGCTCAGAGGGCCGCACTGAAGTTCCCTATCGCTGCTCTTATGTGTGAAATAGAAAGCTGAACTTTTCATGCTGAATTGGAGAAGAGATTACATTAGATTAACTCATCCCACCTATGGTGGCCTTTGGGCAGTGTGGACAGGTCAGGATATCACAAGGCTTCTTGTTCCACTTGAGCCTTACTTGAGCAAACAAGATACATCTGTGTTCCCACGTCCTTGCTTTCTCTTTGATGCCTGGGTTGCTTCTATGTGATAAGAAGGGATGTGGGTGGCACTGTGGTCTAAACCACTGAGCCTCTTGGGCTTGTTGAACAGAAGGTCGGTGGTTCGAATCCCCGCACCGGAGTGAGCTCCCGTGTCATACCATAATGAAAGGTTAAGCATCTTTCTTAGAAGTGAAAAAGATGAGTTTCAGAAGAAGATGAAAAGAAACTACTAGAAAATGCTATCAATGCAGATGTTTTCTGGGGTTCCATGAGATGTAAGGGGTTTTCTGGGGTTCCATGAGGTGAGCTCCCGTTGCTCTGTCCCAGCTCCTGCCAACCTAGCAGTTTGAAAGCACGCCAGTGCAAGTAGATAAATAGGTACTGCTGTGGTGGGAAGGTAAATGGTGTTTCCGTGCACTCTGGTTTCCATCACGGTGTTCCGTTGTGCCAGAAGCAGTTAACTCGTGCTTGTCCACATGACCTGGAAAGCTGTCTGTGGACAAACGCTGTCTCCTTCAGCCTGAAAGCGAGATGAGCACCACAACCTCATAGTTGCCTTTGACTGGACTTAACCATCCTTGGGTCCTTAACCTTTACCTATGTGATAAGATTTCTGGAAAAAGCTACCTCCCCACTTCATGAAATGCATTCTGCCCCCTCTGTGCCCTCCCCATTTTTATGGTATAACCACTGCAGCGACAACTTTTCTATAAATGACAAACTCAAATAACCCACTTCTTGAATATTCTTATTTCAAAGCTGTATTTGAGAGTGCTTAACAGTCAAGGCTATTTTTGTCAACACAGCTATGGTAGAGAAATTTGCACACACACACACACCCATTTCATTTTCTTATAAGCGCTATTAACTGTTACACGAGATGCTTATTTTCAAAGCTGCAATTGAAAGATTAGAAAGAAACTCAGTAAGCTGTAATAAGCAAGGAAAACATGCTTATTAGGAAAGGACATGAAGTTCAGCTGGGTTCAGGAGGGGTTGTGGAAAGTCTACTTCAGGTTACGTTTGCTAAGATCAAAAGATTTAAGCAACTCAGAAACACACAAAGAGACACATATGCACACCTGCTACACAACCTTACCATCAAAAATTAAGAAATATTGTCCTAGAGAAATATTGTTTCTATGTAGATTAGGGATAGAGGGTCTGTCTGGCCTGCATAAGTTACCAGGTTCAAGCTCCAGATAGGGCTGTGAGAGACACCTGCCTGAAATTCTGGAGAGTTTTTGCCTGTCAGTGTCAACAGTGCTGAGCTAGGTGGATCATGGGCTTACTGTGTTCCCATATTGCAGGACTGAGAAACTTTTGGCCCTCCAGATGTTGCTGAACTACAATTCCCATCAGCCCTAGTAATCAGGTAACCTTATAATGCTGAAGTCCCACCCAACCAGGAAGTATTTGACCCCTGGCATCTGTGCAGGTGTCAGGGAGCAAAAGCAGACATTCCAAGGGGGTTTTCTCTCTGTATCTTTCATTGAACGTCTGCCTGCTATGTACAAGGCCTGAACTAAAAAAAAGACAAAACCTTCCTGTTCCTTTCTCCTCAAATAATACACAGTTTTGTTCAGTTTCCTCAGTAAAATGTTATAAGGATTTCTCTCTCCCCCTCCCATTTGTGTCATTTAAGTGACTTTGCTGACAGGGGTGCACCCTGAGAGAGAGGCCTAGAGGTCCACATTTGGAGTCTCCTTTCTGCATTAATGAAAGGTCCCCTTGGGGTCTTACTGGGAGAACCGAGTGCCACCCGTTGGCACAATTCTAAGGGAAATCCGAATGGGGGTTTCATAGCCAAGGTCAGCAGGAACCTGTGAAGAGCTGCAGCTTGGCAGAAGTTCGCTCAGAGCTAACATGGATTTCCAGGATACATCTGTCACCGCGATGCGCTGCTCAAGTCCACAGCTGGATTTTTCAAGGTCAGATGCTTGCAAAATACACCAGGAAGCTCATCTCTTCTATCGTGAATTGCCTGAAAGGACTTCAGAGCAAAAGTTGACTCCTGACCTTCCCATTATACATCGTCCAATTTTTAGCGTGGCCTTTTGATTGTGGCCCTGGCTGAGCTGCTGCCAAGCTGCTCTAATCTTTCAACCTTCTCCTTTTGAACTCTACTGCCCTCTTTGGTCTTCCTGAGTTGCGCTGCAGAGTCTCTTGATCTCCTCTGGGCCATTTCTACCCTAGCACAAACTTTTAAATCTTGCCTTTGTCAAGTCTTGTTTTCAGTCGCTTCTCTGGACCGCAGCCCTCGGTTTGTGCATCATTCCACCTCCTCCCACCCGGCTAAAATATTAGGCTTCTATTTTTAAAAGCTTTCATTTATTGCTAGCTTTCTGTCCAAGCCCTGTGATCGAGCCAGACACCCTAAAGCAAGAAAAGTTTCTCTGTGCTCCAGAATTCCGTTAAAGAATTAGCCCTTTTAAATGCCAGATATGAAAAGGGCAGCTGCCGCAGGCAGATCATAGAGATGGAAGGGACCCCAAGGATCATCTAGTCCAACCCCCTGCAATGCAGGAATCTCAGCTAAAGCATCCATGACAGATGGCCATCCGGCCTCTGCTTAGAAACCTCCAAGGAAGGAGAGTCCACAACCTTCCTGCCTTCTGCTGAATGGAGGTAGTGCCTGATTTATGTATAAGCTAAACAAGCTATAGCTTAAGGCCCCACTCTCTTGGGGGCCCAAAAAAATTAAAGGGGGAAAAAACCTGGATGTACATTTCCAAAATATAAGAGAAAAAACAAAATAAAACCCACATACAGCAACAGTGTTTTGTGTTGTGTAGGCGCCTATGATGTAAATGATGTAAATAAACCTGCTAGCCTGCTCCCTAAAATATCACTGGTTTGCTCATTTCTATATACAGTGGTACCTCAGGTTACAGACGCTTCAGGTTACAGACACTTCAGGTTACAGTCTCCGCTAACCCAGAAATAGTACCTCGGGTTAAGAACTTTGCTTTAGGATGAGAACAGAAATCGCGCGGCAGCGGCATGGCGGCAGCAGGAGGCCCCATTAGCTTAAGTGGTACCTCGGGTTAAGAGCAGTTTCAGGTTAAGAACGTACCTCCAGAATGAATTAAGTTCTTAACCCGAGGTACCACTGTATAGGGTGCCTGCATTCTGCATGTGCAAATGGCTTTAGATACCTATGAGGTCCATAAATTACCACATAGCATATATTCAACTCAAAAACCACTGGCAATTTGTTGTTGACAAACGACAGCTGGACATATAAAGGGTCCCATTACCTTCAGTAGCTTAGGGCCTCATCAATCCTAAATCCTGCCCTGAATGGAGGCATGCAAGGTAGCTTATATCCAACATTTTGGAGCTTCTGTTTTGCAAGATTCTACTCCCACATAGCAAGGGGAGGATATAATGTAGATCAGGGGTCAGCAAACTTTTTCAGCAGGAGGGCGGTCCACTGTCCCTCAGACCTTGCGGGGGGCTGGACTATATTTTGAAGAAAAAAAGAACGAATTTGTATGCTCCACAAATAACCCAGAGGTGCATTTTAAATAAAAGGACACATTCTACTCATGTAAAAACACACTGATTCCTGGACCGTCCGCAGGCCAGATTTAGAAGGCAATTGGGCCGGATCCGGGCCCTGAGCCTTAGTTTTCCTACCCATGATGTAGACAGTCCACTGTGGATGACTTGCCACAAAAGCAGCAACAGGGGCGAAGTTCCTGCAGCCTCTCATGGGTAATTCCGTGCATGTGTGCGTGTGCATGAGTGCTTTAACAATAATGTATAGATCCTAGAAACAGCCACAAGGCCGCTAACATTCTGGGGGGTGGGACAAAATTGGCAGTAGCTGCACCTTGCACCATGACAGCCGCTTTCGCTGCTAACAATCCAGCCCTACGTTCAAATCTTGGCAGCAAAATTAAGGCAGACTCTACTTATCTTGCCCTGAGGTATTTCACCAGGTGCTGAATATTTAATTTTAATTAGGGTTTGAAATGTGGCCTCTAACAATCTCTCTCTCCCCCTCCTCCTCCCCTCGATATTGGATTTAGGCTCAAAGAGGAACTCAGCAAATTACACCAAGTAAAGAGGCAAGCCTCTCTAGACGTTTTCACACAGCTGGTCGCCGGAAGACATTTCTTTACATTGGGGCTGACAGTTGCTTCACTGAGCACTTATGGCTGGTGGCTACTAGCTAGTCAATATCTCCCCACCAGCTTGGTTGGCAGCGGGGCTAGAGACAAGGAGTTAGAATGAATCCAGAGAAGGAGGGTACATCTAGGTGGGAGTTTATTGTGAGACAGAATCGTAAAATTGTAGAGTTGGAAGGGACCACTGGGGTCATCTATTCCAATAATAATAATAATAATAATAATAATAATAATAATAATAATAATAATAATAATTTATTATTTGTACCCCGCCCATCCAGCTGGGCTTCCCCAGCCACTCTGGGCAGCTTCCAACAAAGATTAAAAATACATTAAAATGTTAAACATTAAAAACTTCCCTGAACAGGGCTGCCTTCAGATGTCTTCTAAATGTCAGGTAGTTGTTGTTCTCTTTGACATCTGATGGGAGGGCGTTCCACAGGGAGGGCGCCACTACCGAGAAGGCCCTCTGCCTGGTTCCCTGTAACCTCACTTCTCACAATGAGGGAACCGCCAGAAGGCCCTTGGCGCTGGACCTCAGTGTTCGGGCAGAACAATGGGGGTGGAGACACTCCTTCAGGTATACTGAGCCGAGGCCATTTAGGGCTTTAAAGGTCAGCACCAACACTTTCAATTGTGCTCGGAAACGTACTGGGAGCCAATGTAGGTATTTCAGGACCGGTGTTATGTGGTCTCGGCGGCCGCTCCCAGTCACCAGTCTAGCTGCTGCATTCTGGATTAGTTGCAGTTTCTGGGTCACCTTCAAAGGTAGAGCGCATTGCAGTAGTCCAACCTACTGCAATGCAGGAATTTTTTGCCCAATGTGGGACTCGAACTCATGACCTGAGATTAAGAGTCTCATGCTGTAACAACTGGACTATCCCAGCAGTTTCTTTAACAACCTCCACATGACATTGTTGGTATCAAAATGCCAGCGTCTGTTCCCCCTTCTCTAGATTAATAGTAAGTTACCTTTTCCAGGGAAAATCTGATCCCACTGTCAACAATGGGAAACTGAAGTTAGTTGTGTCCATTGATGTCAATGGGTCTACTCTGAGTAGGACTAGCATGGGCTGCAACACAACTTGTTTATGACTTCTCAGTGGTGTAGTTGCATATTACGCCCAAGTCTAGAAGAACCTGCAAGCAGAGATCCAAGAGGTTTTTTTTAACAAGTATTGCTTTATGTGCTAGCTGGCAAGAAGGAGCCTTGTCTGCCTGGGTAGCTCAGTTAGTTAAACCGTGGTGCTTATAATACCAAGATTGCAAGTTCGAGCCCTGTATGGGACAGTTGCATATTCCTGCATTGTAGGGGGTTGGGACTACAGTGGTACCTCAGGTTACAGATGCTTTAGGTTACAGACTCCGCTAACCCAGAAATACTAATACTAATAATAATAATAATATTTTATTATTCATACCCCGCCCATCTGGCTGAGTTTCCCCAGCCACTCTGGGCGGCTCCCAATCAAATGTTAAAAACAGTACAGCATTAAATATTAAAAACTTCCCGGAACAGGGCTGCCTTCAGATGTCTTTTAAAGATCGGATAGCTGCTTATTTCTTTCACATCTGAAGGGAGGGTGTTCCACAGGGTGGGCGCCACTACCGAGAAGGCCCTCTGTCTGGTTCCCTGTAACCTCACTTCTTGCAATGAGGGAACCGCCAGAAGGCCCTCGGCGCTGGACCTCAGTGTCCGGGCTGAACAATGGGGGTGGAGATGCTCCTACAGGTATACTGGGCCGAGGCCATTTAGGGCTTTAAAGGTCAGCGCCAACACTTTGAATTGTGCTCGGAAACGTACTGGGAGCCAATGCAGATCTCTCAGGACCAGTGTTACGTGGTCCCGGCAGCCAGTCTCAGTCACCAGTCTAGCTGCCACATTCTGGATTAATTGCAGTTTCTGGGTCACCTTCAAAGGTAGCTCCACGTAGAGCGCATTGCAGTAGTCCAAGCGGGAGATAACTAGAGCATGCCATAGTACCTCAGGTTAAGAACTTTGCTTCAGGATGAGAACAGAAATCGCACTGTGGCAGCGCAGTAGCAGCGGGAGTCCCTACTAGCTAAAGTGGTGCCTCAGGTTAAGAACAGTTTCAGGTTAAGAACGGACCTCCGGAACGAATTAAGTTCTTAACCCAAGGTACCACTGTAGATGATTCTCAGGGTCCCTTCAACCTCTGCAGTTCTATGATTTTATGGCTTTGCTTTGCTTTGGGGGGAATGGATGCCGATCTACAGAGTAGCATTGTCTTGCCTGGGCATAATTTCAGAGGAATCCCCCTGTTGGAAAGAGCTGCAAAAGAAGTGAAAACATGCATGCAGTTTGGCAGCGAAACTCCTTTCCATTCCTGCCCCCCTCCCCCCCTTTTTTGGATATAGTACAGGAATCCTTTTGTGGGTTCTGCATGGTGAAAACTGATATAAAACAGCTTGGGTTGGTTTTATGTATTCCCCCGCTCTCTCCCACCCCTCCCATGTTAAGCACTGGAACAAACTGGTCAGGAAGATTGAATGTTTATGCAGGAGGACGTCATGCAAGTGGGGCAAGCCAATTCTCTGTGAGTTTATAAGGAAGCCAGCCAGACGAGGTCTCCAGTCTGTGCTTTGACCCCTGGTCGCCTTTTAATTTTTCAAAGTTTATCTAGCCCCATCTCAGCAGTGCTTGAATGGAAAGCGATCTGCCTACTCCGGGCTTTTGGCAGAAGGAGACTTCCCTCACATGGAAAAGTGTTTAATACCAATTTAATGGTCTGTCTAGCCGCTGTTACATCCCTTCCCTCTCCATTTCTGTCTCTCCCTCTCTCCTACTGACAAACAACGCTGAAACAATTCTGTCAGGGGGGAGCGGGCCTTCTTCATCCCCCTCGCTGCGATGCAAAAAGCCCCCCGCTGCCCCCCACTTAAGCTTCCTTTAAAATTTGTTTTTACAATAAGTTGCGTGGCGAAAGACAAAAATCTGTAAAACGTCTTGAATTAGTCAGCAGTTTTATAAAAATATTGTGGGCTTGGCGGTGAATTTGGGGGAAGAGGGGAAAGGAGAGAGAGAGAGAGAAGGGATGGGAGGACAATTTGATTTAGTTCACATTTAAAGGCGAACCTACCCAATTCTCCCTTTCCAAAACAAAACAAAATGCAGTGGAAACACAGCCCTCCTTCAAAATGTTCACTTATTCAAATTTTGCAGTTTGATTCTCTGGCCAAGAAATGTGTACAAAAATACAAACACCAGCTTGAGCCTTGCCTAGAAAGTAACATTCAGAAATGCTTTATATTAAGGGAAATTGCTTTGCAAAAATATGTGTTTTAGGCAAAATTGCATACCAATCTGTTTATATTCTGAGAAATCCACATGAAAATGCTGACGGATTTCCACAGGCATTTTTTTAAATTAAAATAACAAAACTGATGTGGAAATGTGGAGAATAGAATCTAGGACTGGAAGAAATGAGAAACTGAAATCAACAAATCTGCCTGTTCCTAACAGCTAATGATAAAAATTTCTCCCACTTTTTTTTTTTTTAAATAACATTCACACACATATTCTCTATCAATTAATGAGAAAAGAAATAGCTTTTGAAAATGATCGAGGGGTGGGACGAGGTGGCAGATTTCAGTGAACTTAAGGAAAGTCTCGTTTAAGGAAAGTGTATTTTTGTGTGTTCAAAAATGGTTTTAAAGAGCAGCTCAGCTCATGCTGCAGGAATTTTTGGGCGACCAAAATAAAGAACGACGCAGCTTTTAGAAGACAACTGAAGGCTCCCCTGTATTGGGAAGTTTTTAATCTTTGGCATTTTACTATGTTTTTATATGTGCTGGAAGCTGCCCAGAGTGGCTGGGGAAATCCAGCCAGATGGGTGGAGCATACATCATCATCACCATCTTTTCTCTAAACTAAAAAATCCTCAGTGCTTCAACCTTACTTTAAAGGAAGGTCTCTCTGTCCCATGGATCATTTTGGGTTTGGTTCTTTGGCTGCAATTGTTTCATGGTGGCCTAGGCTTATGGAAGTATTGGGTTGGTTTTACAGATTCCTGCTTTCAATACTGTCACATCTGCAAAACCGTAGAGGGAGGTCTGTTGCTTTGTTTCCAATCAGAGCATGTCCTGTGACTTCTCGCTGAAATCCTGAAATTTGCTACACCGCAGATGTTCTTGCATTAATGACACGTTGTAGATACAACTACAGTGGTACCTCGGGTTACATACGCTTCAGGTTACAGACTCCGCTAACCCAGAAATAGTACCTCGGGTTAAGAACTTTGCTTCAGGATGAGGACAGAAATCGTGCTCCAGCGGTGTGGCGGCAGCAGGAGGCCCCATTAGCTAAAGTGGTGCTTCAGGTTAAGAACAGTTTCAGGTTAAGAACGGACCTCCAGAACGAATTAAGTACTTAACCCGAAGTACCACTGTATGTACTTGCAAGGTTGGGGAGTCTGAAGGGGCCCCCCTAACACACATCATAGGAAGCTGCCTTTTACTGACCAGCGGTCCATTTATGTTAGTGTCCTCAATAAAATAAATAAATAAATAAATGTTTATACCCTGCCCATCTGGCTGGGTTTCCCTAGCCACTCTGGGCAGCTTCCAACCAAATATTAAAAACAATACAGTGTTCCACAGGGCAGGCGCCACTACGAAGAAGGCCCTCTGCCTGGTTCCCTGTAACTTCTCGCAGCAAGGGAACCACCAGAAGGCCCTCTGAGCATCAGGTATACTGGGCCGAGGCCATTTAGGCCTTTAAAGGTCAGCACCAACACTTTGGATTGTGCTCGGAAACGTACTGGGAGCCAATGAAGAGTTTCAGGTGAGCATCTGTCTACCTGGAGATGCCAAGGCATTCAACTTGGGGTCTCCTGCATGCTCTGCCACTGCGTGATGGCCCTTCCTCAATCGGAGAAGCATTGCCGAACAACTAAGAAATAAAAAAGTGATGTATGGACAGAGCCGTAGCTAGGTGATCTTGCGCCCCTGGCAGAACTGTCCAGATTGCGCTCCCTCTGATGGGGGAGGAAAAAAAAAACCTTACTTTCTTTCTTATATGTGATTAAACAAGAAACCGCCCCCCCCAAGTCAGAAATGTCGTTTTAAGGACTTAAGCTGTGGATTTAAGGCTGTGTGGAGATAAACTTTCGAACCAAAGAATGCTTTGAGAAGAGCGTGGAATGTATAAGGGCTTTGGAATGACGCAGTTAAAAGTGCCGTCGCCATATTGGGAAGTTCTGTCGGAGGACTTAAGTCTGAGAGGAGAAATAGAGAAATAGAGCTGTTTTTATATTGTGGGTGAAACTCCTCATTGGGACTTAAGAACGACAGTTCTGTAATTAATGATGGAAAGAGCGCTGTTATCTATGAAGGCGATGATATATGGAAACCATCTCAATTTGAGGATTGGAAGAACGGAAAAATTCACACAGGATTATTATTGGTGTTTATCGGCTTAAGGAGACTATCAGAAGAGATCATAAAGAAAAAAGAGAAAATATATGAACAAGAGGTGATTGGACTGATTTGGACATTAACGCAGTAGCAAGAAGATGATCAGAATCCCCCTTCGGATCTTGAAATATGGGTCGCCTCAACAAAATTTAAAATTCGGCTTTGTAATTCGGAATTTATGTGATGTGATTTGATTTGATTTGATTGGCCGGTTAATAAAAATTATAAAAAAAAAAAGATTGTGCTCCCTAGCCACAAATTAGCTCTTCCTTCTGCCTCTCTTCCAACCCCACCTCCACCCATTCAATTCATCCTCTATTTAAAACCATTTTTTATGAGGCAATAATCGATATTTATATTTATGGACATATTTTTAAGCCGATTTTGTGCCCCCCAATCGCCTTCACCCCTGACGGTGGCCCACCTCATCGCCCACTAGCTACGGCCATGTGTATGGACTGCCCGGTAAAAACCTTCTACTAATGCAAAATACAACAAAATTGTATTCTGCCAAAGTGTGAGCCAATGTAATGAATGCGCCTGACTAACTTGGATCCGTTCATTTCAGTGAGTGGAACTTAGCTGGATGCTACCGAAAAAGACAGACTAAAGACACCCATGTTGCAGATAGTCTTGCAAAAGAAAGGAATGGATTCCAAAAAAAACCAAAAACTGATATATTTGCTGATAAACAAAAAACAAAACTTTGAAAACATTGCCTAAGAGAAAGAAGGCAAGACAGCTCTGGGAATGTACAGTAGTGGTTGAACAGTACTCTCCATCAAGACCTTTTCTTTTCCAGCCACCCCACAAAGTGTTTTTTTCCCTACCCTTACTGATCAAAGGGATGTTTTCAGCTGTTTGATGTTCAATGTGTCCCCCAATTCCCCTTCCCCCTTCCCCCCTTCCTTTCTTCCTTCTGTTGTCCCCCTTCACTCAAATGCTTCAGCCAGCCTCAGGCTTCCCTCACCTTACATATTCTTCTATAGACAGGAGGAGCAACAAAGTCCTGTTTTGAATCAGATCATGAAGTTCAAATGCTGCGCTTTTTATTTCAGCAGCTCCTGGGCTTACTAACTTTGACTTTCTGGCTAACTTGGCAACGAATATTCTTTGGTACTTTAATGGGGAGTGAGAGAGGGTTGGAGACTCACTTGAAACCTTCAGAGTTTTCTAACTTCCCAACTGGTATGTCAGAATATATTATACAGTGTAATTTATCTACTAAATTTAAGGCCCGCCTTTTGGTCTGACAAACTCATGAGATGGTTTACAGTAATCTTTGTGCAAAACCTTATTTTGCAAGGGGTTTTTTTACGAGTTTGTGGAACATTTTGTGCTGAGGCATTTTTTAATTCTTTGATATGGTTTTAATTGTGTTTTATGGCTGTTTTTCTTTTATTTTTGAGTTGCTTTGGAGGGGGGAAATGTTTTTTAAAGTAATGATATACATAACTAAAATAAAGAACAAAACATGAAACCTATATGGGGCAAAACTGGGCTCAAAATTTTGGGTTCAAATGTGCGCTCATCTTCAGCCAAGGGTGTCCAGTATTTCTTGTGTATATTTGGTAAAATGCTAGTGATTATTTTCCCATGAGAAACTGAGAGAAACTGAAATAAACAGATTGGTCCTAACCTGAAGCCTTTAGTGACTACAATCAGCTGATGATGGGCCCATTCACAGTTTATTTACTTGTTGTATTTGCTAGCCACTTTTCTCACAGGGTGCCCCAAAGTGACTTGCATTAGCAAACAGGTAACAGCTTGGCCAATGTGAGAACTGGATACTGGACTAGATGGGACGCTGGCCTAATCCAGCACACTCTTCTTATGTTCTTAGACTGAGCAGGCACATAAGTCCCCTCACCTGAGACTTCCCCACAAGGTGAGATGTCTTGTATTTCTGTTTAAGCTATACTCATGCTTCCTGAACTGGCATCTACGCATGCAAATTTTATGCAAATCTATACTCCACCCCTCTTTTTTATGATGTTGTAGCTGATGTATTGGGACGCGGGTGGCACTGTGGTCTAAACCACTGAGCCTAGGGCTTGCTGATCAGAAGGTCGGTGGTTCGAATCCCCGCAACGGGGTGAGCTCCCGTTACTCGGTCCCTGCTCCTGCCCACCTAGCAGTTCGAAAGCACGTCAAAGTGCAAGTAGATAAATAGGTACCACTCCAGGGGAAGGTAAATGGCGTTTCCGTGCGCTGCTCAGGTTTGCCAGAAGCAGCTTAGTCATGCTGGCCACATGACCCAGAAGCTGTACGCCGGCTCCCTCGGCCAATAAAGTGAGATGAGCGCCGCAACCCCAGAGTCGTCCACGACTGGACCTAATGGTCAGGGGTCCCTTTACCTATGTATGATGGAAGCCATCTGGAGAGGCTGGGGCAACACAGTCAGATAGCTGCGGTATATGTATTCTTATTCTTGTTGAAAATTATTATTATTAAATAGGACATCCCTATTTTCATTGGAGAAATGTTGGAGGGTATACAAACCACATCTGTTGTTGGTACATTTTCTGTCAAACACACACACACTGAGAGAAAGGTGAAACCATTTCCTGACCTGGGCAGAATCTGCCTTGCACCATCGCTTCAAAAGTAATCTCTGCTGTCCCTAGAATACCTCCCATTAATCCACATCAACCCTAAGGCTGCAGAGGAGTCATTTCCTCCCGGCATGCAGCACTGGGTTTCTCAACACGCCGGCCATTTGGCAGCAGGCTCCCAAAGCCACAAAAGGAAGAGAATTAGCCGTGTCAGCATCTTCTCTGCCTGCGGAGTGGAACCCGGTCCCCTTTCCCTTGCCAGAAAGCAGTTGTTAAAAGCCTGTGTGAAAGCCTGGAGGAAAGTAATTCTCGCCAGCTGTTCCTCTGCCTGGAGCCAGCCGCACTGAGCAGAGCTAGCTGGAGCATGCAGCAAGCAATGCAGCGCTGTGCTGAAGGCAGAGCAGAATATATGTGGCCCGTGGTATATTGGACAGGCGCCTCTAAGCCAGACACGTTACAAGGGAGGGGCTACGGGTGAAGTCAGAGGCCATCCATCTAAAGCACTATGACGGCCCTTTAAACAGCCGTGGCTTCTTCTCCCAGAGAATTCTGGGAGCTGCAATTTGTTAAGGGAGCTGAAGGTTGTTAGGAGGTCCCAATTCCCTTCACAGAACTATAACAGACCCTCCAAGTGTCCCTATTTTCTAGGGACAGTCCCGGATTTACAGAAGCCGTCCCAGTTTGATTTGATCCCAGAATGTCCTGCGTTTCCTTAGGACGTCCCCAAGCCGAGGAGATAAGTAACTAGACAAACTTTAGGAGACACCTGAAGACAGCCTTGTATAGGGAAGGTTTGATGTTTAATGTTTTATTATGTTTTTATGTGTGTTGGAATCCATCCAGAGTGACTAGGGCAACCCAGTCAGATGGGCAGGGTATAAATGATAAAATTATTATTGTTGTGAAATAGGATGTCCCTGTTTTCACTGGAGAAATCTTGGAGGGTATGCTACAATTCCCAAATGATTTAACACTCAATCCCTCTCCACAGAGAATTTAGCAGGACCCAGGTGCAACAGCACTCTCTCTACTTGGGGTTCCCAAAAACAGGAATTCAGAGGTTATAGTGACTCCAATAGTTGAGGGAGAACATAGCCGTTGAAGCTGGTAGCCCACCGATAGCCTTATCCTCCATTTCCAATGCTCTTTTAAAGCTAGCCAAGTGTAAAGTTGCTATATTTCAAGTTGTTGAGCTTTCTTTAGGAAAACCCCAAAGTTTGTCTAAAAAGCTTTTTGAAAAAACAAAAACAAAACAACTGCCCAAACCCCCACAAATTTTCAATTGCCTAAGATCCAAGACAAAGCACCACCTTTTAGAAATTCCCTGTGGACATCAATTCTGCCTTTCAAGTCCTGGGGACTTCAAGTGGCTGGGCATCGCCACATCTGGTAGGAACGGATTCTATAATTTAACTCTTTGGGTCTGTCTTGTCTTGAATCTTACAGCAGCCCTACATTTTTATTCAGTGCAGAGAAAAACAGAAGACAACAAGG